>NC_016473.1:1212053-1818080 GCF_000226095.1 Thermothelomyces thermophilus ATCC 42464 | reverse complement strand
GGCCAAAGGCATTGCCCTTCGGGGCTTGATGTTCCTCTTGCGAGCCATTCAGTTCTGCTGCGCCGCGATCGTGCTCGCGCTCTTCTCCTACTTTCTCGCGACTCTTACCAACCATAATATGCACATCCCTACTTGGGCACGGGCGGTCGCAGGCATCTCTGGCGTTGGTGTCCTCTACACTATCCTTGCCCTGCTCATGCTCTGCTGCGTACCCGGCCGCTCATTCCCGTCATTCATCACGATGGTCCTCGATGTGGCCTTCATCGGCGGCTTCATTTACATTGCTACTGCGAACCGCGGCGGGGCGTCGTCTTGTAACGGGGAGGTCGACACGGTGTATGGCAAAGGAGATGCGAATACCAATGTGGTGGATAACGGCAGCGGCGGGTTTACGGCGCTGCCTAGTTTGAGGACGGCTTGCAAGATGGAGTCGGCATGTTTGGCAGTATCGATCGTTGCAGTGTACGTCCTCATTTCCTCCCTTCCCCCTCCCCCCGGCCCTCTTTCCCTTCCCTCGACGAGAATACCTCTCGTAGGCTGACATGTGAGTTGACGATAGCATCTTGTTCGCCATCACTCCGTTCGTTAGCCTGGCCCTCGTTCGCCACCGCCGTAAGGAGGCGCGCTTCGGCCCGTCCCCGGCCAACAACTACACCGAGGGCTACGGCCGCCGCAAGCGCTTTAACTGGTTCGGCCTCGGCCGGAAGCGCACTGCACCGGTGGACGGCATTCCGGATCCCAACGCGCTGCCCCAGCACTCTACCCCGGAGGATCTGCGCAATAGCTATGCGACCGAGCAGACCCGGGTGGGCAGCGGCGGCGGGTATGGCGGGTTGGGCAACGGCTCGACCAAGTCACCGTATGGCGCCGGCAATGACATTCCGCTCGGGAGTTACCCGAATGGTAGTGCCGGGTATCGGTATGACAATCCCGGTGTGTATCACCGGTAAGATGTCGAAACCGTGCTACTTGTGGTTCCGGGGCAAGCCGATGAGACAGCAGCGGTTTATTTGGACGAGTCAGTGCTTCAAATGTTGATAAAAAGTAGAGCTGAGTTGTAATGTGCTTTATCAGGAACGGTCGAAACTATTTGCATCGATTAGAGAGAGTAAATAGATTACTTGCATTTGAGCCCTCATGCCAACCCATTCACAAATGGTTTCCCACCTGCTCTAACCGGGATCCTCACTGCCCCTTCTTCTCTCTCACCCTCTCCCTGCTTTGCTCCCTCTCCAGCGCCAGCTGCCGCTTCTCTTGCCACTTTTCCCACCCAGCCTGGCACAAATCTTCCTCGACCACCAGGTCTCTCATCCGGAACCACCTCGCCGGCGGCAGCTCAAGAGCCCAAGCGACCATTCCCGTTTCCCTCATCAGATACGTCACCGCAAACCAGGCGGCCGCACACCCCGCGCCGGCCGCGGAGCCGGCCACCACCTGCCTCACGGTGTGGTACCCCAGATACACTCGGCTCCACGCCACCAGGCCGGCAACGAGCAGCGCACCGGCGCTCACCACGACGCGCTGGGCCATCGTCCAATGCGAGTGCGAGTACGCCTCGATCGACCGGCTGGCCGCCGCGAGCCCCCCGCTAACGTAGGCCCGGTGCACGTCGCTCAATCTCGGCTCCGCGTCCCCGTTCCCGTTCCCGTTCCTGTTCCCGTCCGCGACAGTCGCCGCCGCCCGGTCTCCCTTACCAGGCGGCACGACGGCGCGCCCTCCGAGCCGGAGCCGCGGCGGCCGCCGCGGGGGGCCCAGCCTCGCCGGGCGATGCCGCACGCACAGGAACAGGGCGAGGGCGACGGCCCAGAAGGCGGCGAACTGCGCGTGCGAGCTGGGCATGCCGTAGCCCTTGCCGACGCCGAGCCGGGGCGGCCGCTCCTCCTTGATCAGGCGCTTGAGGGCGAAGTTGATGGCCTCGCAGGCCAGCTGGCCCAGGAACATGAGCAGCACCTCGGCCTCGCGCGTCGACCAGAGCAGCGTCGCGTAGACGACGCACAGCGCCTGCGGCAGCAGGGAGAGGAAGGCGGAGGCGGTGGAGAGCGGGTCCGTCGGGTTCTGGGGATTGCGGTCCAAATAAGAGTCAATCCCCCCCTCTGTCAGCCCGTCTTGATTCCGTGCTCTCTTTGTTTTATTCTTCCTTCTCGTTGAAGGAGGGAGGGGGAGGGAAGGGGGGGGTATATGTGGATGAGCAAGGGAAGACTCACATAGTACACGTGGGTGAGGGAGAGGGAGGCTAAAGGGGTTATATCGTCGTCGGCGGCCATGGTGGCAACTCTCTTCTGCACTGTTTCTCGGAACTCTGCTATTTTGTTGTGTTCTGTACTGTTGTTGTTGGTTGCGAGCAGCAAGAAGTATGCGCACGGCTCTAGAAAAAAAGGAGAGAGGTCGAGGCTCTTTCTGATCGTTTTATCAGCAGCGCTGCTTGTTGGTTCGCTGCATCGTTGGTTTGGCTCTTTCAAGCCCTCATATCAGTTGGCCTGGCCGGGTAAGTGGTTACCGCGAGTTTGCGTGCGCCGTCGTTAGGGGCCGAAGTTTGTTTCAAGCAGCTGCCCTTCGCCGTTGAAATGTGAACGGCAGAAAGGCCGGCCTTGGCAGAAGTTGGCCAATCGGCAGAGGCCAAACCCCCAAACCGCCAACCCCTTCCCCCCGGGGTAACTACTGTACCTCCAACTCGTAGCGGTATCCGTAGTACTCCACCCATTCCCGCGTGATGCGCTAAGTCGGTAAATGCACCTTTCACTGCATATCGTATTGATCTCACACAATGCACTGGGTTACTTGACTGATAGTTCTTCATATAATTCATTAAAGAAGAGAATAAAGGAGTGCTGAGTGACGAAGCTTGCCAAAACTACACAATTGTGGGCGGTCTGTAGGTGCCTCTATTATCATGTGGGTAATTGCATCCGCTTCTCCCAAGTATGGAAGGCCCTCAAGCGACCTGACTTAGGTACATACCTGATGGACGTAGGTATGTATGTATGTATGTACATACAAAGCATACTTGTAGGGTACTTGCGCAGCTTCTAGACCCTAAGCGCTTTTAGAGACGGTTACTTGGCGTTCTAAGTCAGACAGAAGGCCAACGTGCGAACGATGTATTTGTGGAAATCTCAAATCAAGAACGTGGTATGTGACCTTGGTTCTCAGGTTCGCAGAATGGGCAGTTCTAGTGTAATCCGCTCTATGGAATGCGTGTCCCGTATAGTACTGTATGTTGTACGGACTACATACATACATACAAGGAGGCACAGATCGCGCTATGCAGCTACGCGTGTGGCAACCCCGCCATTCTGCACTGGCCGAAACGAGTCCTCGATTAGTTTTTAGTGTCTTTATACCCATGACTCCGGGTCACCGATGAGCCCGTTCTCAAAAACCGAAACTTTCAAAAAGGATGAGGATGTGTTTTGCCCCTCGGACTTCAAGCTACCGTCAATTCGACATGTCACCATGACTGCAATTTAGCAACTAGGCCTGTCTAACAAATCTCCACGGAGCCTGGGGCGAGCGCCTATACGGAGGTAGCTGTCGGCGATTGCAGGGAATCGAAAATCCTTCAAAAGAGAACCGCATGGGGAAGCATATGCGCAAGAAGCCGTCGACCTTGGTTCTCGGGTCGCTGCGTTGGGATAGCGGGCGCAGGTAGCCGCGGACTGCGGAATTTCTGGAGGCGAACGGGCGGCGGGACAATCTCACCACGGAAATGGCCGACGACCTCGACGATCCGCGGGACGCCGAGCTCATCACTCTCGCTGCTATCTATCCCGAGATACAGCAGATGCATCCAGACGATCCCTATGGCATCGCTCTCGAGGTCCCGGTCAATCCGTCGAAGCCCGTGAACGTTTTCTTTCGCGCGAGCGCCGACGACGATGCGCTATCACAAGCCCCCAACGGGGCGCCGAGTGATGCCGCTGCCGGATCGAACCAGCAAGGCGCCGTCGCCGTCGATTCCCACGAGCTTGCGTACCTGCCCCCGGTGCGCTTGGAGATCACGCTAGGGCCCAACTACCCTGCCGAGCAACCACCGCAGGTCAGGGTCTCGACCAGCCCGTCATGGATCCCAGTCGAGACGATCAAGCGGTTGGAGGATGATGCGTCGCGCCTCTGGGAGGAGCTGGGCCGGGGCATCGTTGGTTTCACATACATCGACCATGTGCAGCAGGCCGCCGCCGACGCGTTTGGGCTCGTGGACGGACGGGGCTCCCTCGAGCTGGATTCGAGATACCGGACAGCTATCCTGGGCCATGATATCAGCGCGAGAAAGGCGGCATTCGATAACGAGACTTTCGGATGCGGGGTGTGTCTCGGTATGTTGCTGCCCCGAGGAACGGGCGGGCCAACACGGGCTCTTCTCTGTGACCTACTTACTGTGCGTGTTCGCTAACAAGGGACTAGAACCCAAGAAGGGCTCTGTCTGCCATCGAATGTTGGATTGCGGCCACGTCTTCTGTGTCGACTGCCTACAGGGCTTCTACAATGCCGCCATCAGAGAAGGGGACATCGCGGCAGTGATCTGTCTGGAACCCAACTGCGCAAAGGACCGCGCGAAGGCCGCCTCGCCTGGCAGCAAGCGCAAGAGAGTCAGGACCTTCATCCACCCCAGCGAACTGTTGCAGATTCCCCTGGACCAGGACGTGGTCAAACGCTATCTGATGCTCAAGTACAAGATCGAGCTCGAGTCTGACAGGAGCACTGTCTACTGCCCACGAAAGTGGTGCAACGGCGCCGCGAGGTCCAAGAAGCACAAGAAACCCCAGGGCCTAGAGCTGCCCGAAGCGTCCGACAAGTCGGCCAGCGAGGGCGAAGAGGAAGACGACAAGGATTCCCCCGAGGGCGAGGACAAGCCAAAGACGCGCGAGCGCCTTGCTATTTGCGAGGAATGCAGCTTTGCCTTCTGTGCCCGCTGCCTCCAGTCGTGGCACGGAGAGTTGAACTTCTGCCCCGGCAGCCGCGAGGAGCGCCTCGCGGCCGCGGAGCTGGCCTCGCTGGAATACATCAGGCTACACACGACGCCGTGCCCCAAGTGCGGAGTGCCGGCGCAGAAGATCCAGGGCTGTAATCATATGCTCTGCAGCCGCTGTGGAACACACTTCTGTTACCTCTGCTCTACCCGGCTCGACCCCGCCAACCCGTACCGGCACTTCAACACGCCGCCAACCGCAGCGAGGTCCGAGCCCTGCTATATGCGTCTGTGGGAGCTAGGGGAGGGAGATGGTGCTGATGTTCCGGGATTTGAGCGTGTTGCTTGGGGGCCCGCCCACCCAGCTCGAGGAGCCCCTGCGATGGCTCACGCCCGGGAGGTCATCCCCGAGAGAGGACGGCCCAGGGAAGAAGCGCACGCTGACAGGAATGGGGCCGCCGCGGCGCCAGCTCAAGGAGGTCACGCCAACGGCGGGGGGGAGGTCGTCGGGATCGCGCGGGAGGGTCCTCTTGTCCTTCGGATAGCTGCCGACCCACCGGCGGTCCCTGGACGCGGCGGACCGGATGGGAGACAGCCGGCACCGGCAGCGGCGGCAGCAGGAAGAGGAGCCCAGAGAGGAGCAGCCTTGAGAGAGCCAGGAGCTGCACGGAACCAGCCCGCAGCACGAGGTGGGGGACGACTCCGACAACAACAACAACAGCAACACCAACACCAACAAGCCGCTCGGGGTGCAGGCGCAGATGCAGGTGGGGCCGCGGCAGCACGAAGGGGCCGACGACGAGGCGGTGGCGCCGCCGCCGCAGCTCCTGGGCATCGGCAACATAACAATATTAGGGCGGACCGGGGCGCGCGTGGGCAGCGTCGCAACCACGATCTCGCGGATGCGTGGGACATGGGATGGGACGGCGAGCTAGCCCCGGCTCACGAGGAGTGGGTGAGGCAGTTTGTGCTGCTTGCTCTGAATGACGAGGAACATCTCCTCTTTGGGGAGGACGAGGACTGAGGACTGAGCGGGTTTCTGTGATTTCAGATCCTTCTGTCACTTGTATGAACTGACTTCTTCTTTAGCGCCGCTAGACAGCAAACGGTTGTACATACATACATACACTCTGATACGCAATGAATTTGAATGAGGTCGAGGGGCGGAGATTTCAGCTACCCCAGCTATCGGATAATTCGTTCAAGGCACATCGGGTACATTGCGCTTCTCCATCACAGCAGTCATTGGATTTGTCAACTGAACTGAACCAGGCACGCCAGTCTGCTCCATCCCAAACGTTCGCCAACTTTTTTTTTTTTTCCCTCGTCTCCCGCCCACTAGCAACGGCGCGATGAGATCTGTCAAAACCCCCAGCCTCCCCATCCCCAAAAAAGCTCTCGCATCCGGGATCGGACGGAGCGAGTGGCTTCCAATCGTGGCCATCTCTCTCCTGGTCGTCCGTTACCGCAACGAGTACATATATCTCGGCCCTGGTTCCCTTGCCCCTCGCCTGGAAGGAGCGTGCTGCGACCCCTGGGGGCTGCTGCTGCTGTGCCGCCTGCTGGGCGGACGTGCCCCTGCATACTTGTCACCTAACTCGGATACATATATATATATATAGAGAGAGAGAGAGAGAGAGAGAGAGAGAGAGAGAGAGAAGGGAGCTAGGCAGGGAGGAAAGTTACGGCAACAGCTTGAGCATGCATGACGGGCGAACCATGGTGCATCGCAGGATGCTTGTGCCGACACAACGGTGGGTATGGATGTCTGGATGTATGAATTTCTGTGTGCATGTATGTGTGTATGTATGTCTCTGGTGCCCTGCAGAGAGAGACACGGACGGACGGACGGGGACGCAGGGGGAGCTGCAGGGCCCGGGCACACAACGTTATGTACTCGACGGTTGCGGCTCCCTGTACTGTCATTCCTTGGGCTCACGATTTTATCGTTTTATTTTCCTTGGTCACTTATATGGATATATGTATTGATATACAAAGTATAGGCAAAGAAAGAAAGGTATGCAAACCCTTTTCCCTTTTACTGCTCTTTTGTCCTGCACTCGGGGGAGCTCTTGGGGGGGAAGGGAGAAAGAGAAAGGGGTCGCATTCAACGGTCTTCGGTTCCGGCAACTGAAGACAAGCTGGGCCACTGCTGCTGTGACTGCCGTCACTGTGGTTGCTGGCAGGATGAGGGTGAGTACGGATTATATCACAATGGGCGTCGATGTGGTTCCACAGGTGACAACACCATGGTCCCCCGTCCCCGGACTTGGATGGTCAGCCAGAGGCCCGGGATCCGAGGCAGCTGCTTTTGCCTCCGTATGTTCTCCTCTACCCCCCCATTCACCTTCTTCTCTTGGAGCACGGCTCCGTGGTTCTCCGTCGTGGCAGTCATTAGAACCTTCCCGTGCTCTCCGTTGTTGTGATCATTGTTGTGACTGACTTTGTTGGAGGGAGGGGCCTACCATCTTCTGAAGCTCAGTCCCCTGTTCAAGGGGGTTGAGATCACGCACGTTCGGGTATGTATGTACGTCCGTACTAGCATGTACATACTAGTACGGACGTACATACATACCCGACTCGTGCCACTTCGTTTCCGCTGGCTGATCTGGCGTCTGTTACCATCCCGGAAACTTGATGTTCTCTCTCAACAAAACTGCCCACTTCTAGACCTTCTGATCAGCAAGCAGATAGCCAGCCAGCCCCCCCCCCCCCCGGGGGGATGATTTTGCCTCACTTTAGCTAGAGTACAGAGTACCTGTACGTACACGCAACCATATCTACGTACACCATCCGCCACCTCGCCTTGATGCAGCGCCGACGATTTTTCTATGCCGGAGCTGCAAGTCACCGCATTAGCCGCTTTGGTCTTTGGTTGGTCCAATCCCTTCGAGTGGATGGGTGGCGAGCCGGTCCTGGGCCGATCCAAACCCACTCGTATACCAAAGAGGTGCTCCGGATGGGGGCGAGAGACAGCCGGCCAGTGAGCCCGGCCCAGTCGGGCCACCAGACTTAACCTTCCGGCAGCAGTGCGCCCAGCACAAAAAAGTCTATCTCCTGTACATACATTCTGCGTAGTACGTACACCACGTCCATGTAGTAGTCCGCCACGGGACAGAAGAGTACGTATGCAATGCTACCACCCATCCACCCACACACCCACCGCCACCGTTCCATTCGCCCTGAGCCACCTACGCAGCCGCTCCCAAACTTCCCCCCGCCCACTCGCCACAGCCGCCCGATGAATCCTCTTGCTCTAGGGGACTGCGAGCACATATAGCTCGCGGAAGAGCTCGCGTCCTGAGCTATGAGGATCTCATCATCAATCACGCTTCTTCATCCGCCCCTCCCACCCTTGTTTGGTCCTCTTTCGATCAGCCTGGCATGCGCCAGGAGGCGTGCTGCTCCGTTTTGGCGGCCGGCTCCCCACTTACCCAGGCCCAGGCCGCCTGCTGTTCTTGCCTCGCCCTCTGTGGCCCCACGAACTCCAGGAGAGGGAAAAGGCAGGGTGGAAGGGAGATAGAGTGGTATTGGCGCGACGGGGAAACGGACGGAAGGGGCGGAGAGGTGGGGGGCGTGAGAGGAGAGGAGGAGGAGGGGGGGGGGGGAGGGGGGCGGGCGCATCGGAGCGGGACCTTGCTCGCATTCATGTGCCCTAGTAGGTAGTGTGTACTGCGTTACTGCGTAGGGTGCTGCGTAGGGTGCTGCGTACGGAGAAGGCATACCAAGCACGAATACTGCGTGTACTTGGCAGTGCACTACTGCGTGTGTCTGTACGCAGCAATGTACTGTACATACGTACAAGTAGTATCCCACCTCGCACCCATAGTAGTAACCCTTTCCCTAGCCCCCTGCCTCATCGTCGCCTCTCATGAGAGAACTTCTGTGTTCCGTGCGTACCCTGTCTCCTAATGTGATGCATTGTTAATTATGGAAACCGAGTCTGCTGGGGGGAGGGGGGGAGGGGAGCGCTCTGGGAGGGGTAGTGAAGGACATGGAACGACCACACAACAGGCCTGCGCATGTCCCGAATCGGCCAATTCCCCCCGAGAGCTATCGGGTTGCTGTGCCGTCGATCCTAGTCTACGCTTGCTGGTAATGCCTTCCTGAATAAGGTACCGTGAGCTGTCGGTGAAGGTGTAAGTGGAGGGGGATAGAAATGAACGATGACGCGCCTGTCTTCGGGCTTCGCTTGCAGGCCGCTCACAAAATTGCCAGCGGTTGCGGGATTCGGGTTCTCGATCTCGGGAGCAAGCCCTGGCGGCAAACACGGGACAGGGCCTGGCAGGAGGGAACGGTAGTGTAGGTAGTGTAAGGGGTGGGAAGGGCGCTGTAGCATCTTCAGGTGGTACCCGACGGGGTTGCGACGCTCTCCACACAGATCGGACAATGTATGTCTGTACGTCCGTACTTGCGTGGGCGACAGTTCGCCTGTATGTGCATACATACAGTACATATATGTACCAGTATGTAAGTGTGCATATACACCGACGATCTCTTTCTTGATCACACAGAGCAGGAAAGGAAGCTGTACTCGAGGTGCAAAAACCCTTGGTCCACTGAGTAGTGTACCTGGTCGATAGCAGTGTAATCTGTAATCTGTACTGAGTTCGCCGAGTTGGGTGGCCATGTAGGTGGCGGCTCCTGGTCTTGGGAGCCTCACTCGGCGCGAATAGGCCGAAAAAGCCCTCGATGTCCGAGAACCTTCAACTTCGTCCTCGTCCGATCCCTCTTGTCCCTCCCCTTTCGTTCTTCTCTGATATTTGACCGGTACCAGAGTCCGGGGGCCTTCCATAACTGGACTGGAGTCTGCTTGCGCGCCACAACAGAACCAGAAGGTTCCGCAAGCGTCTCGAGGGAACCTGGGCCTTGACTTCACGGGTACATTCGGCCCGTGTGCGGCAAACTTGTGGACTTGACCTTTATGGCCCCGAGTCCCCTTTTTCTCTAGTTACTCTTCTCCCCTCTTGTCGTGAAGGCCAATCTCTTCTCGGAGTTTGCTTCAAAATAGGGATTGGGACTGTTGCACATGAGGGAAAGGATTGGTTATGCGAACCCTGACTCACGGGAATTGAATTAGGATCCGTCGCGGCCCAAGTTTAGCTGGTCCGCATGTCTTCCAGGGCTGAGGGAACTGCCCAGAGCGGTGCAGTGTACAAAGACACCGATGTCGTGTACTATGTAGGTGGAGCGTGGCGCCGGAACAGTTTTGTCTCGCCGGCGCTGCAATGCTGTCGAGGTTTGTTTTCGGCAAGGGTTGGGCATAGCGTTGCACCCTGCTCCGGAAAAGGAAGATGCGCAGTACTAAAGAAGGGCAAGGGGCGCCTTGAGGAACCAACACACTAGTGTAGGGGAACAGTGTGAAGGCCAGGCCCCGCCTCTTTCCCTCTTCTTCACCATCGTCCACCAGTGTTTCGAGTGTCTCAAGTGTTTCGAGTATTTGAGGCGTTTCGAACCTTGCAACGTTTCACCTTGAACGACCAGCACGCGAGTGCTCGTTCGCCGTTTGGTGCAGATTCGTTCTCTTTCTGGAAACTAGTGTAGTTCGAATACTGTCCCGAATATCCCCTGCCATGACAGCGTTTCAACGGCAGCGGGGAGATCTCGAAGGCAGCCTTTTCTGGTCTCGGATCAGTGCCGAAATTATCTCTCCACGATCGGCTTAACGTTACTCTAAGCGACATCCTCTCGAGCAGGGCACCTGGCTGTATTGTCTAACAAACTCGAAAAAGAACTTCTTCCTTACGGTGGGGAAACCGTGGAAACCCATGTCGCAGTCAGTACGGATTTCCCTGTAAAACGGATGCATGTGTGTACGGAGTAGTGTAGTGTAGTGTATGTCTGTACTGCCTGTGGAACCTGACAAGGCGCCGTCTGTGGATTGCTGGTGTGATGTGATATCCGTACCGTATAACTAGAGGAACTCGGGTACTCCGTACCAAGTACGTCCGTACACTCGTGGGAACTGCACTTTCACAACATTACGGAGAAACGAAGTTCCTCGGTACGTAGTAGGGAACTGCGTACTTGTTGCTTATCGAAAGTTCCTTTGTCATCATCGTCTCATTTCCGGCACTCCGCAGGGTCTCGGTACACTACTCCGTACTCCGTACGCAGGTGTTAGTGAAGTTAATCCGTAGTGTCTTTTTGTAAAGAGACAAGAGCCGCTCCTTTGGTCGCACCATCCTCTCAGTCAGACTTCGCAGTCGACCAAGCCCATGGTACCAGCATTGAGCCTAATTTTGTCAACCTGCGGACACAGACAGACTTGCGGAAATAGAGAGCTCGCTCGCCCACCCCAATTCGTGGAAAAGCCAGCCCAATCCCATTCTCGGCGATTTTTCGTAGCCGCACAATCTCCTCAAAATAACAATCACCCAAATCAGTTCGCTCCACTCACCTCGCCGGCCCGTCTTCATCGGCTCTTTCTCTCAGATGGGCTTCGGTGTGGCCATCTTGGCACGTTCGTTCGAGCCTCTGCTCGCAAACAAAAAGAGTATAGTCAGGTTGGTCAGCTTTCAGGAACGCGAACAAGGATCTGGCAGGGAGTTGGGACGAACTCCGTCGGAAGCGCGGGCAAACCATGCAAAGGTGAGCTAGCGCAGGAGAGGAATGGCGCTGTGGCTTGCCGGAAGGGTTACCCCGTCACCTCGTCGTCTCGAAACCTTGCCTCGACGCTATTTCCGCGATGCTCAGGCGCGGACTCGTACGCGGTACAATCGTGTCCAAAGGAGCACTACACTACGGAGGAGTTGTATTCACTCCTCCATGGTCGGTGGCTCTCGGCAAACATTGAACCTTTCGGGAGGGAGGTGGGGGGAGAGGAAAGGCGGCGCTAAGCGAGGTGGACGAGTCCAATTGGATAACGGATTGCGAAGAGCGTGCGGGCGGCCGGCCGATGAGGAAGACAGAAAGCGGACAAGGGGGAAGGTGCGCCACAAACCCACGCAGCCGCACCTTGTTTTTCCAGCTGAGTAATTGGCGGTTGCCATTGGCCGGGAAATTGACAGCGCAGCCGAATCGGCCCTTCCAGGCTAAAGTCTTTAGCTCCGTCATCAATGCGCCTTGCTCATTGGTTATGCGAACTGTGTACATATAGCCTGCGGCAGATTCCCACCCCCCGGATTCCATTGGCAGGGTGCCATCCCGCGAGGAAGTTTTGCATGGCGCCGATGCCTTCCCGCACCCACTGGCACTTCGCAAGTAACGTTGTGCCCGCGCTGGGGGAGCACCAGCTTCCCGGAGCCCCGGACGCCTGGGGAGAGCGGGTCAATGTTCACGATGAGAGACTATTTGGGCTCGTGTGTGGAGCAGAGAAATCGATGAGCGTGACTGAAAATTAAATATAAAGAAAAAAAAAACGCATACCGACAGCCCATGGGTGGCTTGCAATCCGTTGTTGATTGCTGATGCTCGCCAGTCCCCGGGTCAGGCAAAAGCCATGTCTCGGCCGGCTGTCCCGGGAAAGACATCAGGGCTGTCCAGTTGCGGGGTGCTTGTGCTGTACGGAGTATCCCCGTAAACTTGTGTACAGTACCTTACTGGTAAGTACGGAGTATGCACCTAACATTAGGTTATCAAGTATGGAATGAGAAACAGTTGAGCATTGCTGCAACACTGCACCGCGGATTTCCCTTTGTAATGGCAAGAATTATCCCGTGCACGAGGCCCTGATTGGAGTTCATAACTGGACTCCTCTTCGACCACCCTGGGTTTGAGCAGTATCAAGTCGACTCGTAAGATGCAGCCTACACTATGCATTCACAAGTAGGGTTCGAGAAGCGTTCATCTGTCTCTCCGTCTTTCCAACAGTGCAGAGACATCTTGACCCAGGATTGGCTGTATGCAGTCTGTAGCAGGTATATTGACCACTCCAGGCAGTCGGTGTTCCAGGAAACTGCTCTATTCCGTACAGTTAGTAGGCCGTCGGGTATCTGGGTAGGGCTGCAGCCAGTCTCCTTCTCTGCGACTCCAGAGACGGGCACTAATATCAATTGTTTCTTAGCAGACGCTCAATATCCATCGCCACCATAAGACGGGCCACACTCATATCTGCAATCTGGTGATCCAGGTTGAGCCTGCAAAGCTTGTGAAAATGGGGTGGAGAGTTGCTGCATGGCGCTGCTCGCTACCCGGAATACTTGCGTATTGTGTGCGTAAACTCCGGTATCACGTGCGACTACTAAAATTCTGCTCGATACCACTTCTAGCCACGGCACGGCACGGTACGGCCCATCGCAGCATCTCCGTCTGCTGTCGAGTTACGGGATCGGGCAGGGCGTCCTGCTGTGTGTTGAGAACTATGAAGAGTCGACTTCGCAGCAGGAGAAACCTCTCGATGGACAAGCATTGCGGGCACCCTTGCGAGGTGGGGACAGTGTTCCCTGTTTCTCCGCTGGATACTGCGGAGCCCAGACCGTCCCTCCCTCCACCTACACAGTACAGTGCTCCGTACATACACTCATACACTACGGCAAGTACTAGCAAAAGGCCCACCAGTCGCCAACCCGCACTCGCATTCTTGGCTCAAACGGGAGGCCGCGAAAAAGTGTGCCTACATCAAGGAGCAGTTCCTGCAAAATGACACCAACGTCAACTTGACGTGGATTATTCTGAATAGGTGTCATATCGCCACCATCGGTGATGAGAGAAACCCTTCGTAATGAGCAGCCTATCTTTCAGGTCCCATGGTGGACTGAGGAAAGGGAGGGCGGGGACCAGGGAAGCGCGAAGTATCAGCGGTCGCTGCTATATTAGCCAGCTAATATAGCCTTAATAAATTGGCTGAGAGGACGCAGCGAGTTCGTGGCCGCGCGACGGCCGCGAGCCTGACTGAATGAAGTCCAAGGGAGAAATGAATAGAAGGGTTGCCATCGATCGGGAGGGAATTCAACAATCGAAGCTACTCTAGCAGAGGAGATTCTCTGCCTTGTATGCACATACAGTACACTACATGTACGCTTGAAGATTGCGTTTGGGAGCCGATCTTCCCTGCCAGCGGGACAGCTGAGCAACCACGCCAACCCTTCCACAAGAGGAACTGTACTCCGTACAGGGCGCGATATCCCAGTTCCATGCGTGCCAATCAAGTCTCCGCCCCATCGCCTTAATAAAGCGATGCTGCGTATTTAATAAAACTTCCGGTAGCGCGCAGGATCTTTTCTCCTCTTTCCCGGAACCTGGAGAAACTGTGACTAAAACAGAGGTCCGGCACGGCAAACGAGTTATGCCCAGAATGTTATTTGCCCACAACAGCTGGCTGACGATTGGCGCCGAAGCGACCGTTGCTCCAGCGACGCCCAAGGAATGTGGCATGCGCCCTTGGTCGTGGCGCGCGCACGGTCAGCTGCCCCTGTCCTGTGAAAAGTGTCCTGCTCTTCTCCCGGTCTCCCCAGGTCCGAGGATGCTTGTAGACGAGGGTTCAATGATAGCGATAAGAGTTGCGGGAGCAGAGGTCACATCCGCAAGCGCCCTCCCTGGGCAGATCTCGCAAAAAAATCCTCCGCAAGCCGGTCCCCTGACTTTGCCCGATGCGATCGCGATTGCAACGTCCGCCCACGCGGCCAACAAGCTCAGACAGTTGCAATTGCAACGGACAGCCACCGGTAACAGCCGGGTGGGCTTGACCTGAAATGGACCAGCAAAGAACGGAGTGGGAAGTTTAAATCCTGGTGTGACCGGACCCGCCTACCCACCCTCCATCCCGGAGGCCAAGCAGCCACTAGCGTCGCCACAAGCAGCCAAGGACCGCCCGGAATGTTTCCTGGCGACCAGGAGCATGAAGCGCCTGCCGGTCTAGTTGATGAGGCGTTGCGAAGTGCAGGGAGGAGGGACGACAAGCTTCGTGCATACGCTACAAACTAATCTCTGAACGGCGCTGGGTCCTCTGTACAGTACAATCTCGCAATGAATCGTCATCCATTCAGTTCAGTTCCAACGCTGGCTGTATGCCATGAATGATGAGGACGGCAGATATGAACTCGGGAGAACTGAGAAGGTAGAGCAGCAGAACAGAGAAACCGAACGCGCCTCCAGCACCAGCAGCAAAGCAAATTCGACTTTGGTAGTGAGAGGGCATGGAGTGCAGTCTCTGAGAGGGCAAGAGCGGCGGCGACAGGCAGGCAGTCACAACTGAGGTGTTTTGGTCACCCGGCACACCATCACCTGTTGCCGAGTCCTTTTTTAGCAACACCGACCCGCCTTCTTTCCCATTCCCAGCCTGCAGAGCAATTTATTTGTTGAACCGCAGACCTACCTCGACCCTGCACGCGCGCCCCCCTCAAGGCCGCTTCTTGTGACCGAGCGATATCTGGGAGGTCCTACAGAATTGACACCGCACTGCTAGGAGGCCCGCAGTACTCCGTACTCGACACTGCGGAAGCCCGGGAGTAGGCCGGACGTTGTTGATCGACCATCGTGACACCGCGTCTCGTGCCGTTTCTGGTCCGTTCATTCAACGGATTGCACGTAGAAAAACACACAGAAAATGGAGAACACTGTCAAGGTATGTGAACCATGACGAGTTGTAAAAATCAGTACTCTGTACATTACTAACCCGACACTCTGCGTGCATGTTACGGCAAGGTGCGTGCTTTTGGAGAGGCGTTTCCAATCCGGAGATGCCATTCAGTCATTTTCTCCTGGCCCAATCATAGCCAGGTTGTGCTGGCCGTGCAGGAGGCAGCAAGCAGCCCATTCAACGAGCCGAGGTCTACTGCGGTACACCTGCCGTGGTGTGACCGTCGCCTCCCACAGGCTTCAGGACGTCGACGTTTGACGGTAGTGGTAGAAGAGACAGGGAGAGAGACATGCATGCATCGCGGCGCTCGAGGCTGACTGCCGGCTGACGGCCATGACTCGAGAACCAAGGCGTTTTGCACCGCTTTATTTTATTTTATTTTATATTTTTTTTTTTTACTTTTATTTTTTTATTTTTATTTTTATTTGCCGTGCACGCTCATGTCGCATGTATGGATGCGTATGGGGCTGCCGTGCCACCACACTCGCAACCGAGTGGTCGTTCGATTCGACGTCGAGTTCGATTTGTGGGATCGCGTCGCCGCACGCCCATCTCGTGTCCGGACCGGGGTGCAGCCTGCTCAGAGTCATGGCGCAAAAGCGGGCCCAGGCACCAGTTCCCATTTGGGCATGTCGTCAAGCGGCGCCGTTTCGCTCCCCTCCGCACTTCCTGCTTCCGCCCTGGGCGGCTTAACTCGAATTGCGCTACGACCGGATCGGGCGGCGCGTGCCCGGAAGTTCCCTGCTTTGGCACCCCCACCCGTGTGTGGAAACTCAACTCCCGCTGCGAGCTCCCAAGGTTCTAATCACCGCAGCAGCAGCAGCAGCAGCAGAGAGCACAGCACATCCTCAACGGAGTTGCAACGGGAGCCCGCCGAGCAGCATCGCTTGTAGCTCCAACCCAGCTACTTGGGACCAGAGGAGCTTAGTCGAGCTCCCAGCTACAACTCTTGGATGCTACCTCTCATCGTTGGACATCAAGAACACGAATTCCCAGTCTGGATACATTCAGACAATTGCGAAGCAGGCAGATAGATGCTCGCATCTCGCTTTTCATGAGCATCAGCCGTCCCG
The DNA here is from genome assembly GCF_000226095.1 of Thermothelomyces thermophilus ATCC 42464. Taxonomy (NCBI): domain Eukaryota; kingdom Fungi; phylum Ascomycota; class Sordariomycetes; order Sordariales; family Chaetomiaceae; genus Thermothelomyces; species Thermothelomyces thermophilus. Next base: position 1,801,582 of record NC_016473.1, on the reverse strand, counting down.
CCGATCGCTTGTGCGTTCGTCCTGCTCGAGGCGCGCGAGAAGAAAGACAAGGCGCGTCGTGCGCGCGGCCGAAGACTCGAGAGTTGCTGCGGTCCACCACGGCCCAGCTTCCTCTTTCTGCCGTCAGAGCCCGTCTTTCGACGCGGTGCGAATGGCGCGGCCCATGACCGAGCAACCGCGATCTTCACACGCTCACGCGAGAGGTGGAAACGCTCTTGTCGCTGATGATTTCGTTTACGGCTTTCCTGCCAATTGCAAGGCCGACTAGGCGTTTTCAACGGCCGTTGAACCCATCTATATCAGCGATAATATTTATTGTCTTCGCGATCTCCTCCTCTGGCGGGGTGGACAGGGGTGGGCTGTGCGCCATCTCCGCCAGCCGAATAATTGCTGGGGTCCGTCGCTTTCGTGGCTGTCACCCCGGTCGAGTAATCTCGTGAACCGACTTTTTTTTACCTCCCCTCTTTTCTTCGGCGCGTTTATCGCCCAACGGTCTTCTAGAAATTAGCGGGTCGCTTGTCTCCCGCCCAGGATTCCTCGGAGGATTCTGGTGCTAATCAGGTGCCCCTGTTTCCTCGGCCGAACAAGGTCTGAACCAGGACCCTGCTGCCTGAGCCAGGATTGGACGGAGGAGGGGCCGAGGGGCGGAAGTGCCGTCCTGTCCGCCAAACCCTCCCCCCCCTCTCTCCCCCGTCCCCTTTTGCCCCTCCCCTTCTCTGATCGCTTGGCTTGCCTCGAGCCTCGCACACACCAATATGCTCGCCCCCTTTCGCATCCATCCAGAACCCCCAACCCCACTACCGTCCGTCATGGTTCTGCTCCACGGGCCATTCCTCATCCAGCCCGCGCGCTGATATTCCGAAGAGCCTGCTGGTGATGTTTTGCTTCCCGCTCGGCAGAGGACTGGCTGGGCAGGGCGGACCTTAACGGGAATCTCTTGACAGACGTCGAGGTACCTACCACAGTACCAAATTTACTACTTCATACCCTTGTGAACAATCCGTACACTACACCCCTTCCGCCTTCAACTCTCGGGGTTTTGACACAATCCGCATCCACCATGAATGTACTTACAAGAGTTGTTTCGTCCCTCATGCCTCACTGATTTTGGGCAACCGCCCAAGCATGACAAAAAAAAAAAATTCAGGCGGTCCGATCCCTTGGCTCAGCGGGAAATCTCAGTCGATATCGTTTGACTTGCTCTCATCACAACAATCTCAGGAGCCAATATCCCTGGAGAAACAGAAACCTACTTGGTACGGTCAGTAACGCAGCACTCCGTAGCAAATGCGTTACGAGCACTTGTAACGACTGCGACCATGCCGAAGGAGAGATGGTCGCACCCTGGTCCATGATGGGACAGGCCCCGGCCAGTATCTTGCCCCATCTCGACTAGCAAGGGCCTCGGGAATGCCTGCCAGATTCCCCCCTCGTTTCTCATCCTCCTTCCCTGTATGGTTGGAACGCTTCTGCATCGGCCCTACAAGTGGTGTTAAACATTACCTTAGCGGTTCGCCCTCCTTCCTTTGCCGCACCCCCCCTCGGGCCAGTGCCGAAGCTTCTCATAAGACGGTCCCGTCCAGTAGTCCCCAATGACATTGGCTTATACATACAAGTACATACATTGTGCCCTTACTACCTGGTCGCGGCTCGCGGTCCGTTTCTTGCCACCTCTTCACCTCGCCTTGTAGACCAAGATCCAGCCAGTTTTGCTGCTCCTGGACCGGCCAGCACTTTGTCAAATCGTCCTCGCGAACTTGCCCCGGGGGCCAAGCCATCTGCACGCTTCCGTCAGGGGCGTCTCCCTCGCAGCCTGGCTCGAAGAGGAGGAAAAACAGGTCCTGTCGAATCTTTGGTTGGTTTGTGGGTCTTGATCAACAACTTGTCCCGGGGAAAGGGCATGTTCCCATGTCAGCCACAGCTACCTACACGATGGCAGAGCTGAGGGCTGAGTCGCAACATGGCGGCATGTGGTCCAACTACGGAAATCCGGTGCAGATGACCGGCCGGTTTAACCCCCAGGACCCGTCAGTGTCGGTTGCGCCGCCAGCGTCATCACATCTTGTGCGTCCCAGGAGCCATACGATGGACTATCCGCAGTACCAGCCGGGCCGGCCGGGACAGGAGGAGGGCGAGCCGTACGATCGATACCCGCACCCGTCGTTGAACATCCCCAGCATCAATACGCTGAAGCGGCCCTACTCGCAGGTGGATCAGGCTCCCTATACCGAGATGGTGCAGGACCTGCGGGAGGACTACAAGCCGCCGAACCATGACCAGAAGCTCCTGTCTTTCAAGAAGGTTGGAGACAAGCATACCATCGTGGATGCCAAGGGCAGGATCCACGAGATCGAGATCGAAGCGCAGCTGCACGGCATGTTCTTTCTCTCCGAGTTCCCATCGACGACGGGCGACGGCAACGTGCTCAATGCCGAGCTGACGTGCTACCGGCGCAACCTGTTCCAGATCAGCGGCAGCATCTGCTTCCCGCAGATCCCCCTCTCGGTGCTGCTGGAGTCGGGCGAGACGAGCCAGATCAAGAACATGGAGGTCAGCATCTCGGCCATCGAATCCGTGGACGGCCACCCGGTGCGCCTCATTGTGATTCCGTGGAAGACGCCGCCGCCAAACTCGCCCGAGACGAGCCAGGCGCCCGATCAAGAGCCTCCCACGTTGCCCCTGATCCCCCCATCCGAGGATGAGGAAGAGAGCGGGGGCGACCACTACGCCATCTATCCGATCGGGTGGAGGAGGTTGCAGTTCAGGATGTGAGTGTGTGATGCGCCCGCTACGAGGCGGCGGGCGGGGGGTGAAAGCTTTCTTTGAAGAGGTTGCGATTTGCTAATCCCTGTGGCTTTTCAGAGCGACGGCGAATAACGGACGGAGAAAGGAGCTCCAGCAACACTTTGTCCTTCACCTCAAGCTCCACGGCACTCTGGCGAACGGGCAGAAACTGGTCCTCTCGGAGCTGACGACGGCACCCATCGTGGTGCGGGGGAGGAGCCCGAGGAACTTCCAGGCGAGAAAGGAGATCCCGCTCTTGGGATCGAGCGCGGGCTCGCGGGGGCAGACGCTGGTTGAGACGGGCCACGGTATTGTAGCGCAGGCCGTCATCCTGAACAAGCCCCCATACGATTCGCGGCCGCGCCTGTCGAGTCTCGATGTACCCCGGTCGGCCTTCACGTTTACCGCACCGAAGCAAATGCCCCAGAGCCCGATGCAAATGCGATCCAAGTGAGTGGACCAAAGCCCCCCCGGCCCCCCCCCTTTCTTTTCCCCCTTAACCTATGCGACAGGAGTCGAAGGGGGAAGAGAGAGAGGAACGGAGAGAAGAGGGATGTGGGGGCCGGAGGAAAAAAAGGCGGTCTCGCTAACACAAGCACACGCAGCTCCTACCCAACGGCCTGGAATCCTCCGCCACAAGTCTCGATGCCGCACACGCCCGGGTCAGCCAGCTACACGACGTCCACCATGCCTCCGGACCCCTACCCCAAGATGCCCCTATCGGGGGCTCCCGCTTTCACGGCCGAGCCGCAAGAGATGCCGATGCAACCAAGCTCGATGGGCCCGTCGGTCCAACTGCCGCTCTCGGCATCCCACGACCCGCACCAGCACCAGCACCAGCCTCAACACCACCCACACCCTCACGCCCACGCCCACGCCCACGCCCACGCCCAGCAACAACAGCCGACCCAGCCGCCGATCCGCACGCAATTTGCAACCTACACGTCGGCTCCTCCGAACCACCTCTCCCTCTCGTCTACGACCGGCGGCGGCAGCACGACCTCGCCGGACAACTCGCTCGCGGTGCCGCGGCACATCGGCGACGCCAACCCGCGGCCGTCGAAATCGCCGCGCCACGCGAGCCACCAGTCGGTCACGTCGTCCATCTCCAACGAGACGGCGTCGGGCGAGTACCGCTACGGCCCGCCGCCACCCCAGCCGCAGGCCGCCCCGGCGAGCGGCTACCCGGCCCCGCCGCCGGAGACGAGCCCGCAGAGCCACCACCCCGCTCTCCCGCCGCCCCCGCAGGGCACTGCGGGCGGTTACGGCGCGCCCGCGGCGGATAACGGGGCGGGAGGAGCCAACCCGGCAGCAGCGGCAGCAGCGGCGGCGGCCGCCGCCAGGGATTACATCCCGGCTTCGCAAGGCTGGGCGGCGGCGGCGACGGCCCCGGGCGCCGCGGGTAGCGGGGATCCGGCCAACCCCGGCGGGGACCGGCCGTACGGGTATCCCGCGACGGCCGGAGGCAGTGCCGGGGGTCCTCCTCACGCGGTGAAGACGGACGGACACCCTCATGCCGGCGCTGCGGCGGCGGCGGCGGCGGTGGGGCAGGCGGGCGCGGCGCAGGCCGGATACGGGTACACTTGGAACGCGGCATAGGCATAAATTGGAGAAGGGAGGGGGAGGAGGAAGAGGTGGAATGAGATGGGGTATAGAGGGAAAGCCTTTTTTTTTTACCTTTTACTTTACTTTCATTTCCCCCTTTTTTTCTCTTCGTTTCTTTTTTTTTTTTAAACTTCTTCCTCCCTCCCGCAACTTTGAGGCTGTATACTACAGAGAAAGCCGCGGTCTACCCATCGTCCTCCTCCTCCTCGACCTATTGCTTTCCCGTTCACAATCGCACGTCGGAGAGCCCGTCCTCTCCGAGGATTCAGACGACCTGGAGATTGTTGACTCCGAGGCCAGTCGGGAAGAAGAGCGGACCATGGGAACCCGGCATCAACAGCACCACAAGATGGGAAGTTCGGGTGTGTGTCCGGGAGCGGTACCCCCCAGGAGATGGGGGTGGTTGATCTGGTTCGGTTCTGGAAAAAAAAACCATTTGCTTTGTCGTGTTTGGAATTCTTGGTTGCTGTTTTGGTCCAGTTCATTTTTTCGCATGGCAGGCAGGAATACCTTTTGGTAGCCGGCTTAGGGGGAAAGGGGGAGAGGGGGGGGGGCAATCGTGATGTGGGTGGATCGTTTCGTGTTTCCCCTGGAATCATTGCGGTTTTGCTGTGCTCCAAGCGTTTTTTTTTTCTTTTTCAATAGCTTCTGTTTCTTGTCTCCCCCCTCCACAACGCACATTCTCCAAGGTTGTTTTGTTTCTATTTTCTTTTCCCGCTTTTCTTTCTCGTGTGCATCTGTTCATATACTTCATGGAGAGCAGAGCAGGGGCTGTTTGGATTGATACCACATGTTACGTTACCACATTCACATTTCTTTTCTCACCCTCTTCTCTCCAATACGTTCATGATTGATGAGAGCCGTCTGTCGCTAATGGCAGTGCTTACATGGGGCAAGGAAGAATGGAGGAAGGGGGCACAAGGGATGTTAGGCGTTGTATTCATCATCCCGCGCAGCATTGTACATACGTATGTAGCTACCCCGAGATTGAAACATACGACCCCACGGGTGAGGCGAAGCGGTGTTTCATGGTTTGCCTGGAGTCCAACTGTATACACTACTCCGTAATTACTTGCAGTAAATGAGACAGTATACGTCCATACGTACACGGGCTTGAAGATGGATTCTCATCATACTCGGTTCCTGGAAACGACAGGAGTGCCAACGATCGGAATCAACTACCGATGCTTATTGCATGTGAGGGCCATAGCGCCGATCTTGGTTTCGCGGGAAGTGAGGGTGAGTGCCATATTCTGCTCTTCAAGTATGTACTGTACCAGAGTAGTTACGGATACACGGTATGGGTTGGTGACATATGATTCGAAAAATGGGATTGTGCAAGGCATCCAGGGTTGGGGTTGTGCCGCGCACAATGCGTCGCCCCTGCGCAGCTGCAAGAAAAATGCCAACCCCTGCTGCATTACCGTAGTAGGTAGCTCATCAGCTCATGGGAAACGATAGAACGTCTCATGTAACGACCCGCAGCATAAGACCCAGCATAAGACCCAGCTCGCGCATCTCCCTCCAACCCATCTGGGCGCTCCCCACCCGCTAATTCATCGATCGAGACCAGTCGACTGCGGAGAGAAGGAGGCCTCGCCAACCTCGCCAATGTTTGAGCTTCCGGACGCGAAACGGTATGTTTGCCGACCACCCTCACTCACCCTGGGCTCCCAAGGGCGGGCTCATGCGACAACCGCGGTTCCCGCGACTGACGGATTGACAAACAGAGTACGGAGGGAAGACCTCTTCGACTCGGCTTCGGAGCGCCACTCCAGCCCGGAGCTCCAAGACGAGGAAGCGGCGGAGCTGCGGGCAAAGCTGAACGAGCGCCTGGCGGGCCTGCTCTCGATCAGCATCCCCCCACCGCCCCCCGCCGCACCGGCACCGGCACCGGCACCGGAACCAGAACCGGGACCGGAACCGGCAGAGACAGCGGCAGATGCAGATGCAGAGGACTCGGGCGAAGAGCCGCAGCGGCCGCAGCAGCGGGAGGGGGGTGCAAAGCAAGGAGCCGACAAGCTCGAGTTCGAGTTCCGCCTCTTCTCCACCCCGGCTGGTGCTCCTGCTCCCGCGACTACTTCGGGCACCGGCGCGGGCGCCTCCGCCCCGCCGCCGCAAAAGGTGGTGCAAAAGGTGGTGCTCCTCCCCGACGACGAGGCCGAGGCGCCGTTCGACGGCCCGGCCATCGCGCCGCGGCCGCTGTCGCACTACATCCGCGGGGAGCTGTCGGAGCGCGAGCGCGAGCAGTTCCGGCGCGCGGCCGTGACGGGGCGCGAGGTGCTCTCGTGGGCGGCGCAGCGCGCCTGGGGGCTGGAGGTGCCCTGGAGGGTGACCCGGGTGACCGTGTCGGTCGGGTCCGGGTCCGCGCAGGGGAGCCGCCTCGGCGGCGGCGGGACCCGGGGGGAGGACCCGGGGGTGGTGGAAGTAGAAGGGAGACGGAAGAAGAAGAAGAAGACGCGGCCGGGGAAGAAGAGGAGGATAGTGCTGAGGAAGAGGGAGAAGATCAGGAGGGAGAAGGAGGCGGAGGCGGAGCGGCTCAGGATGAGCAAGGAGGAGCACTTGAGGGAGAAGAAGAAGCGGCTGAACAGGGAGAAGAAGCTAAAGAGGAGACAGAAGGAGAGGGAGAAGAAGATGGCCGCGAGGGCGGCGGGAGCGGCGGCTACGGCGACGGCGACGGCGACGGCGGCGACAGCGGGAGGGGACAAGGAGGGTCGGGGGCCGTCGGCGTCGGCGTCGGCGTCTGAAGGGAGCGACGGCGAGGACTAAGTACGCTGCCTCGCTGAGTATATATACTGTACAGTCAGCCCATCGAGTTTCGGCACCGGGACGAGGCAGGCAACTCAATAATACAAAACACGCATCGCGCAGATAATTTCCGAGAGGGCGCGAGACGGAGTTCGCTTCGGAGAGACAAAGTCGATCGCATCAGGATATCCATCACACCTAGGCGGCCCTTGTCATTACGAAAATAGTCCTCATAACCTCCGAGTCCAGTCCGCCCATAAAAAGATGTTTTATCAGATTTGGCGCTACGAGCGGTTGAACCATGTACCTCTTCCCTTCGGGCAAATGACCCCATCGCGACTCCTCCTTTTTTGTTTCCCTTCTTCCTTTTTCTTCCTTTTATTTTTTCCCTCCCTCTCTGCCTTATTTTTGTGCCTACACTTAAATGGTAGCCATTCTTTTTTTTTTTTTTTCCCAAGCTCACTGCACCGAGATAGCGTGTCCCCCCGCTCCATTCCTGCCTAGTGTAACTGATACCTTGCTACCTTGGTAGGTAACCCCCTATACTAGTACTATGTACCGTATGTACTGTACTCCGTACTGTAATACCTACTGCCAAGTACGGTGCTAAGGCAACCCAGGCGCCGCGGTGGGTCTGGGTTGGGGTTCTTAGTGTAGGCCTTGCCGCTGAACCCTGCAACCGCCCGCCAGCAGTCGACCTCCACTGCCGTTCGTTACCGCCAAGAACGGTTGAGCTCCCCACCAACAAACATGAACGCGCTGTGGTCATCAAGCGCCTCGGCCGACGGCGCTGCAGGTGGCGAGAAGCCGTCGGCTGACACTCCAGCCGAAGAGACAAAGGCGGGCCCGACCGAAGACACGAGCCCAGCTGAGCCCGCGACCTCAAACGGTCCCGAGAACGAGAAAGCGCCCAAGCGGCCAGGCCTTCGACGAAACCATCCCTCCGTCCCTCCTCCCCCCGTCCCGACCGCACCCTCCTCCTCCTCCTCCTTTTACTCCTCCTTTCCCTCCTCCGACTCGAACACTAAGGACGAGATCACCGACGACAGCAAGAACAACAACAGCGGCAGCCGCAGCAGCAGCAGCAGCCAGAATGGATCCTCCTCACCTCCAGCCCCAGCTCGAGAGCGACAAGCTCAGAGCTTACCTCAAAGCAAACAGCAGCAGCAGCAGCAGCAGCAGCAGCAGCTAGGCCAAGGCCAACCGCCGCAAGACTCCCTTTCCCTCGCCCAGCTCCGCCGCATCGTCGCCGAGTTCCCCCGCGCCGAGCCCATCGCGTACGACTACGTCTACGCCGACATGGCCCCTCTCGAGGAGGAGGTCGACGAGTGGTTCATGTACAACTTTTGGCAGTGGGTGCGTCTGAACGCCGCCAATCGCGCCTTCTACTCGGCCTGGGCCCGCCTCTTCCCTCCTCCTCCTCCTCCCCCCCCTCCCGCTGCCACCTCAGCGGGGGCGGCGGCCGATTCCGGGAAAGGGAGTGGTGGCACCCCCCCGGCGCCCAAATGGGACCGGGCTGACGAGGAGGGGGAGGAGGAGGCCGCCGAGAGGAAGAGGGTCTTTGTGCGCGCCCTGCTGGAGGGGTTCAGGAGCAGCGACCGGATCGCCAGGGCCGAGGCCATCGGCGCCGTGGTCTACCTGGTGCTGGGGCGCTGGACCGAGACCGTCAAGGCCGCCGGCGTGCTGGGTGCCGCGGTGCTCGAGGGCAAGGCGAGGTCCGCGGCCACGCCGCAGCAGCTCGAGGCCATGAAGGAAGGGGTGCGCCTCGTGGCCGAGTGCGGCGGGCTCGAGCTTGTCTGGGAAGCGCTGAGGGCCGTCTTTGAGCTGTTCTGGTGAGTGCGGAATCCAACCCCCGTTGGGGAAGCCTCATGGAGATCGCCTGCTAAGGGATGTTTCGTTTTTGTCTTTCTCAGGTCGGACGACCTCCCGCAGAACGTGCAGATGGTGGCAGAGGAGTTGATCCATTTGATGACCATCCTGTACATGGCGATGCAGGAGGCGCTGGATGACCCCGAGGGGATGGCAGAGGTCCGGCAAAGGCTGCGTAAGTACACAATCTTTGGGCTGTCGGTATACGTCTGCTGACTCTCCGAACACAGTCGCCCTGAACCCCAGCTTGACCAGCTTCCTGCTTCAGGTCGTAGTGAAGCTGCGGTGGGACGAGACGGGCATCCTCCCGCAGACCCAGGTACGGTCTACGGGCCTTCCCCCCTTTTTTCTTTCTCCGGAGAGGAAAGCCGAGACTGACTGGCCACCTTAGATATTTCTACTCTTTTGGAAGTCCATCTTGCTGGTCTTCGGCGGCTCCAAGGACCTCGCCGAGGCTAAGAAGGCCACTAGCGAGATGATCGGCTGTGACGACAAGAACATCATCACCGCGTCTCCGCTCGACTACCACGCTTTCCGGCAGGAAATCACCTCCAAGTACCCCGCCTATATTCCTCCCCAACCGCTCCTGCCCCTCGAACCAGACCAAAATACTATCATCCCCCCTCTGCCCAACCACCCGACAAGAAACAACGCGGCTAACGGAATCCACCCGGGCCCTCCCGGCCCGGGCGGGGGCGCTTCTATCCTGCACCAGCCGGTCCATATCGCCACTCCCGCCCCCTCGCCGCCGCCCAGTCCCGGAGTCGGTGGGAAGGGCGGCAAGAAGCAGAACTACCAGACGAACCAGAACTTTCCCTTCATGTACCCTCCCCTCGACGCTACTAGCAACAGTGCGGGCGGTAAAGGCGGCGCTGCCCTGCAGGATCTGCTGGTGGGAAGGAAATGGGAGGGCAGCGACGTGCCTGCTTCGATTCTCGAGGCCGGCGAGCTCTTTTCTAAGCGGGTCCGCATGAGCCGCGCTACTCGGCAGCTTTGGGAGGAGCGTGAGGAATTCCTCAAGTTCGAGAGAGGCTACGACGCCGACGACGACATCGTGGACGAGCTGGATCTGTCGTCGCTGACGCTCGAGGAAAGGGAGGAGCTGGGGCTGGCCAAGGCCTCCGACGACAAGCCGCGGAAGCCATCCAACTCGGGGCCCGACTACGGGCCGCGGGGAATCAGCCAACAAATCAAGGAGCGTCTGGACGCCGTGGAGGGGTTCTACGTAAGTGGTTTGAATATATATATATATATATGTACTCGACCGCGCGCTGGCGGGCTAACTCGCTCTCGCAGAAAGAGGCCCTACCCCACCTCCAGTCGCTGGTCATCGTGTTTCTGAGGCAGATCACGGCCATGACCAGCAATCTGGTGTCGCCGCAAAACGCCAACGGGCCCCAAGGACCGCCCAGCGCACGTCCGAACGGCGGGCAGCAAAACGGGCACAACGGCCCCAACGGCGGCTCCAAGGGCGACCCATCCTCGCCGCTGGATGCCGACGTCGATGAGTTGCGCAGCAGAGAAATCGCTGCCAAGGCCGTCACCGGCACGTTGATCCTGCTGCTGAAGTGGTTCAAGCTCTCCCACGTTCTCAAGTTCGAGTACATGACCCAGCTGCTGCTCGATCTGAACTATCTGCCCATGGCGCTCAAGATCTTTGCCATGTACGATGTCCAGCAGGTCGTCGAGAGCAGGACGGACCGGCTAGAACACAGGTGAGCTATTTGTGTCTCCTTTGGAAAGAGGCCGTGCTGTAAATGTTGTTACTAAATGACATCGACTGTTACAGCTTCTTCTACTTCTGCGGCTCGCGCGCGGGCGTTATTCCCCAACAACACTCTGTTCCCAACCCAACAGCAACCGATTTCGAAGACATCAGCGACGACGACGCCGCTCCGCCCCCTATCAAACGCCGGCGCTCGCCTCCGAATGCGCATTCCGAAGCCGGCGCCTCCTCCTCCTCAACTGACCCCTCCTCCAACGCGTCGTCAGCATCATCATCATCATCATCATCATCATCATCATCCACAACCAATGAACCCCCACCTCGGCCGGAAGTCGACGAGCTCGGCTATCCCATCAACCCGCTCCCCGCCGAGCCCATCACCGACTTCTCGCGCCGCAACTTCTTCTCGCTCATCAACTACCTGCGCATCATGCAAAAGATCTGCAAGCACCGCGCCCACCGCAACCTCCTCATGGTGCAGTACAAGTCGTCCAACATACTGCGCAAGTCGCTCAAGGTGCCGCAGCACGAGCTGCGCCTGTACACGCTCAAGCTGTTCAAGAACCAGGTCCCCTACACGGGCCGCAAGTGGCGCCAGTCCAACATGCGCGTCATCACGGCCGTCTACCTGCACTGCCGCCCGGAGCTGCGCGACGAGTGGCTCGTCGGCTCCGCCGTCGAGGACCAGGTCGACGAGGCCGTCCCGCTCGAGCAGGCCCTCCGCAGCCTCACCCACTGGTTCAACCTGCGCCGCTACCCGGACCGCATGGCCGGCGCCGGCCCCGGCGGCGCCGCCATGCTGAGGCAGGCCATGAAAGAGGAGCACGACTTCTTCGTCAGGGAGCTCGAGAAGGCCGACTGGAGCTGGCTTTCCGACGGAGGAGCCCCGGCCGGTGCCAATGGCGGCGCTGGCGGCGACGAGGCCGGTGGTCCCGAGGGCTCCATGGGCTGGGAGGAGGGGAGCTGGGGCTGAAGCGGGTTGTTTTTTTTTTTTTGGGGGGGGGGGGGGGGAGTTGGCGGACTTAGAGAGTGTGTGTTACAGAATGATGCAGGGGCGTGGGGGATGCATATGTGTGTGTGTGAGAGTGAGAGAGTGAGAGAGTGAGAGAGTGAGAGAGTGAGAGAGTGAGAGAGTGAGAGAGTGAGAGAGTGAGAGAGTGAGAGAGTGAGAGAGTGAGAGAGTGAGAGAGAGAGAGAGAGAGAGAGAGAGATCGAGAGGAGAGAGGAGAGTATGTGTGTAATGGGTTTGGCGTTTGGTGTACGTACGTAGCAGTGGTAAGGGCTGCAGCTTTCCCCTATATCAACAACTATATTCTCCGTATCGATCAGCAAGGTTCTCTCCCCCGAGACTAGGGGCATATGAGCTCGACAAAAAGCATAATTGATATAAGGTGGTCTGTTGATCGGCCCTTGTCGTCCACCCCTTCATCAGTTTGTGTGTGAATCGCGCAGCCAATCTATGAAAGACCTGATAAACCAGTGTGTGGCGAGAGAACAGGATATCCATGTTGATGTCTCATGTGCCTCATAAATCCATCACATCATACACAGCAAACGTCCTCCTCCAGTCCCTGACTCGCACGCAAGAGAGGGACTAGCTATATACAACTGATATCTGTAGCGATGACAGAGTGTGCCAGACTGTGGTTAAAAAAAAAAAAAAAAAACCCTGCTTCGTCCGCACGCCCAGCCCTACACATATATATGTCTGTGTTGAGGCTGCCGACATTGGCGGACAAAACAGATAAGGTGCACAACATCCGGAGGTGCGTGCAAAGAGGTGAGTGTAGAAATGAAGTGAACATACCAAACCCCCAACCATCCCCATCCTCTCTCTCCCAAACAAGAATGTCGTCGTCCAGATGCCCAAACATGTGATTCCCGAGAAGAACAAGTGCCTCCCATCATCATCATCTGACCAAACCATATAAGCAAAGAAGAAAAAAGAAATAGAGAAGGAAGGGAGAAAAGGAGAGTAAGACTGTCTTCTAGAGACAGGAAGTATCGATAGCCAAGAACTCCTCAACAACGCCTTGCGATATGGGGTGTGGAAACCTGCCACACAGCCTATGCCCCTGGCATCCGTGCGTCGTTGTGTTTTGTTGGGGTATATATATTATGCATCGCGCATGGGGCCGTACCAAGCGGCGCTCTCTAATCTGGTGAGTCCTCAGACTCTTTCCCTCTTCTTAAAACACAAGGAAATAATCGAAGCACTCTTGCGCGAAGACAAGTGCCGGCACTGTTTGTTGTCGCCCATCGCCGGCCAAGGCTATATCCAGTCACTCTTGGCGACGGTCGGCAGTGGTGAAGTGGTGTTCCCCGTGTCCCGGCGTCGTGGCGGACTCCGAGGGGGGGAGTTGCTGTTGCTTCTGCTCCTGCCGCCGGGGAGCTTTGAGCCTGGAGGCACGCCAAATCCGACGTCCTGAGGGCTTTGTAGCTTAGCCTTGTTTGGGGAGCTAGGACTGTAGATCTTGGGACTCAGAGTAAACTCTCCCTTTTCTTTCGCAGCCTCGATGCTGGGAACTTGGCTGTCGGTTTTCGGGAAGGCCGGCAGTCTTCCCATCCTTGCATCCTGGACCGGTTCTCGTTGCCCATTGTTGTCTGTCTTCTCAGCAGGCTGGGTAGGGGCAGTAGAGACGGTAGGAGCAGGACGGGTAGCAGACCGAACAGCGATGGTTCCAGCGCGTTTGGGGCTCCTCATGCTTGGGTTGTTTGGTACGTTGGGGCAATCGAGGGTGTGAACCACGCTGTCGTCGGCCGCAGGCTTGGTTTGGGCTAGCGGAGGCATGTCGTCGACGGAAGAAAGACGCAGTCCAATCTGGACCGTGGCGGACGACACCAGCGATGAGTCCCTCCTGTGCCGTATGTCGGCCAGGTTGGCCATCGACGGAGGTGGCTTAAGAGAGTCGGCAGGCGAGTATGTCGTTGCTGGCAGAAGCATTGACGCCTTGGAGGCGACGGCGCCCCGCGGAAATAATGAATAGGGGCGTTTGCGAGCGTGGGTTCCCGCAGAAGTTGAGGAAATGCGTGCGGGTTCCGGCGCCTTGGGCAGCAGGACTGATGCCACGGCCGAAACCAGTTTGTTGGAGCGGACCGAGTCTCGGCTTTGTCCGCGGCTCTGCAATGGAGCCCTGCTGTCAAGTACCTCCTCTTCTTTCTCGGTGCCCATCAGGATCTCCTCGCTAGTTACCCGGCGCAAGCTCCGCGGGCCGGTCACCGGGTTCATTATATGTCGGTCGTAGTTATCGTCGTCGCTGTTGTCAGAATCGTTTGAGTATTGGCGTGTGATCTTGTACCTCGCTCTCGTGTTCTCATACTCCCCGACCTTGTCCCTGGGGCCAATGGTCGACATGGTGCTAGACTTGAGGAACAAGTACAGGCCGCCAGTCATGAGCCCCGAGACATTGGCCACGACCGAAGCGATCATGGCCAGGTCCAGGGCATTCCCGAATTGTCTTCGGTCATTTCTGAACCCCTGAACGAAAAAGAAGGGGATCATGAACGACTGGAAACCGTGAGCGAGTGGGAAAACAAGTGCAACGGAAAACAGAGGGGCCAGCTTACGTCTGAAATGGCTGCGAGCGCGAGGTAGTACACCATTCGGGAGGCAGCAACCCTGGCGGTGACCTCAATCTTGATGCTGCGGTACAGCCGAACGAACAGTGTCAGGGCCGAGCCCAGAACAATGCTTGTGATGGCGACCAGGAGGCCGAAGCAGAGGACCGAATAATGCGCGACAAACCAGAAGAGCGAGCTTAGGCAAAAATTGGGAGAGCGGTCGAAGTCGGCAATCAGAAAGTTGGCGAGAAGGAGCATGCCGACTGTGGAGAGGCAGATCGACACGTTGTACTTTCCCCTGGGCGCGAATGGTTTCTTTCGGAGGGCCCTGATGGCGATTTCGACTCCGAAGACAAGCTGCGTGTAAGGGGCAATGAAAACGGCTGTCACGGCGTCAGCATGCATTCTTCTTCTTCTTCTTCTTCTTCTTCTTCTTCTTCTTCTTCTTCTTCTTCTTCTTCTTCTTCTTCTTCTTCTTCCTCCTCTTCCTCGGCCCAAGCAGAAAAAAACAGGGTCAGCTTACCAGGCAGCATGAGCTGAGCTATCCATGTACAACCTCCGCCAAAGAAGCTGTCGAGGCCGGTAGACTGGACGCCGGCAAAGATAAAGCTTTGGATGAAAATGCCGACGGATAGCACCAGCGGATAGACGTCGGCCTCAGGCACGAAGGTGAAGCCATTGCGCCTGATCTGTATGAGCGAGATGCTGGGGAGGGGCGTGAGGCGAATGGTTGTTTGGGATGGAGAGCCTTACCAGAACCTGAAGCTCCTGTTGTTCCTCCTTTTCCTAAAGTACGAGTCGCACAAGATACCCAGGGTGGTGGCGAAGGCGGCTATGATGTTGAAGGAAGCCAGGATGATGATGGATGTGCGGATGGATTTGGCGGTGGAGAATCTCAAGTCATTCAAAAACATTTGCTGGGAGGCGAAGGAGGTCCGATTGAAGCCAGTCCCGGACCTGTTGAAGTTGCTGGTCTGCGACATCCACTCCTTGTTGTCGTCCCGCGACTCCAACCACCCGACGCCCCCTGGGAATCTTGGATATGGTGGCGACATTGGGCTGGGGCTGATTCGGCGTGCAGCCGCGAGGCTGGTGTTGGCGACGGAGCCGTGTTAGCCCTCCGGCTGTCGTTCAGTCATCTAAACCACGTCGTCGATCCCGTAGAGCACGTCGTCGTCGTCGTCTGATGGGTGAGGAGGAGAGCGGCGAGGGTAAGTACGGCAAGCTGATAGAAGAGGTGCAAGGCGCAGTAATGGCATCGTCTTCGGAGGGCACGCCTTGGTCGAGAGCAGCAGGGGTGGACGCACGCCTTGAACCCAACCACGCCATCCGAAACAGTGCCTGAGCGACCCAAGACTTGCTGTGCTCGTCCCCGCCTTGGGAAGACCAGCAGGGGTCCTGAGAAGGGGGGGGGTTGGAGGAGTAACTTGCGCCGAGGGGCGGGATAGAGAGCGGGCTGAGCAGGGTCCGACAAACATCACGAATCAGCGCCGCTCCTCCAGTCGTTATCTTGCCTCGCGGTCCAGTCCCAAATCAGGTTCTTTCAAGAGTTGGGGGCTAGAGGCGAGAAGATTCTGTTCGGCGATTAGGGTCTTGTTCCAACCAAGACCTTCGGAACCCTCGGGAAAATTGGAATTATGAGATATAGCTCAAGAATTACGGAGTAGCCGAGTCGATTCCATCATCAAGGTGAATCGCACCTTCCCCTCCCCCAACCTTCCTTCCCTGCTGGATCCATTTCCAGTCGATGCTGCTTTCAGCACTGCCAGGCGAACACAGCATCGACTGGCCATGCCTCGGGCACACTGGCCAAGACGGAAGAGAACGATGCGGTCATTGACGGGGGGATTGGCAAGTGCGGGACGGTTGTGCCCGTGCGGGGCTAGCGACGGGAAAGTTCGAGTCCTACGAATGGCCGGGGTCCCGTGTCTTGAAGCGGCGGTACCAAGAAGACCATATCTGGGATCCGATGGAAGGGGCTTGATCCGGTGTCAGGTCGGCGCTGTGTAGTGCAGGTAGGCGGTTTTTTTTTTTTTTTTTTTTTTTCTCGGAGAGTCGGGGCCCACAGGCTCGATGAGCCCGCGGGGCATTGGCGGGGAAGGTTCCAAAGCATAGCTGTAAATGTGCGGTTGAGGCAGACCTGTGACAGCCCCACGTTTCGGCTTGCTGCAGGAACCGTTCTTGGCTTCTGAGCTTGCTTGGGTGGGTACGGCACTCTACGGAGTATGGTAGGCAGGGATCAGGGCTGATCAGGGCTGCCGCTGATCAAACTGCCTGACCTTTCCGCGTGTATGTATGTACGGATTACAGTACATACATCATCCCTACATCCAACCCAACGGCTTTTCCCGCACGCCATTCCCCCCCACGATACGCGGAACGCAGCATCAGTACGAGAGTAAGGATCCGTTGTCCTAGCCAACTGCGATAGCATACAAGTCATTTTGGGGGTCTGCATACAATTTTTGATTCACCACCTGATCTCGGCCTCCCAACTTTGTCCCTAGGGCTCCGATGCTATTTCTTAATTCCTTCACGCGCAACACAGAAGAAGCCGTGGAAATTACGGGTTATGTCAATGCCAATGCCGCGTAGCGTTGCAGTGACTACACGGTACGTTCAGCATCCCAAGGTTTCCTTACCCTGGCCTCAACCCGGCGACCCAAGCCAGCCGATTCGCTCCTTGAGCACGGGGCAGTTTCCCAGCCTAAGGATGACCTCGAGGAAACACCGGAACTATTCAAGCCCCCTGCGGCTGCGACTGGCCTCACCCTGGATTCCGACGATTCGTCGCACGGGGAGGCCCGTTCGGAGACCTGCATCCAGTCATAATTCGCCGTTTTCCCCCCGGCAACGGTCCCGGTGCAGGGCTCTGTGTCAAACACGACCGGAGAGCCCACTTTCCACGGATTCCGGGGCCAGGGGGGAAGGGCTAGAGTTACACCATCCTGCTATCACTTTCGGGTTGCGGGTTCATATCAAGGAGCGCTGACGAAGGAAAGAAAACATCCGTGACACGACTGAAGGCTGCAAGAACCGTGCTAGTCGGCTCCACTACGAAGTGATAGAGGTGGACGCACTTCACTACCGGGTAACAAAGCCTTTACTCGACCGGAGGGAACGGATACTTGAAAGTATATTCATGCTAGAACCAAGATGAGAAAGGAGAAAAGAAAGCAAAGAAAAGAATCCGCACCAATTTACGCATGGCCTGACTCCAGACCATACGTCCGCCTTCGGGCGGCTTTCCCCCCCCCTTCCGTCCCTCGCTCTCCAACCCTGACAGGGGGGCCAAACATATCCAAGCGTTGCTGACGAGCACGGCCGGCGGACGAACGTGGAAGCTGATCATTCCGAAACGACGGTACCCCTCTGACACGGAGAAGTTCAAGATTCTAGAAGCAGGCACGTATGGCTCGTTCCCCTATAGTAATAGGTTCTGACTAGCAACACCCTCGTCCGAACGGCATCGGGGCCACGAAGCAACCACCTTATCGCACATATAAGCATTGTACTAATTAATCAGCTCAAGCCGGAGGCCGTGAAATGTTCACTGGTGAAATGTTCACTCCTTCCTGTCCCTGGAGACCAGTGAAATGGAAAACTAGGAAAAAAACAACATGTTTTGGACATTGTTTAAACACAAGACGTAGCCAGATTCTTCAATATCCAAGACACGTCGTGACCCGGCCGTCTTGGGCTTCCCTGATTGCCCTTCCTCGATAATTTTCCTCTAAAGAACTTTAAACGGATGGATTGGGAAGAAGGTTTGAACGAAATTAATTCATGATACCAGAACGTTTTACCTCTGTTTCCCCAAGACCCAACCAAACTCCTATGGTGTGAATTCGGGAAGTTCCGGCTATGCGACGTGATCGCTTTCTGGCTCGAGCCAACCAGTCACGGGAGGACGCTTGGCCGGGGTACTTGGCTCGAAGTCCAAGTGATAATAATTTCCTAGTCCCAAATACCTGCGGCACAATTACAGTCACGGGCGGGAACAAAGGCACCTAGAGAAGCAGTTTTGACAACGCGTGGTTGAGTAATTGTCTTCTAGCTAAGAAAGCCAGTTATTGGCGTTATTTATTGTGTTTGTGTCATTGCGATCTTCCTTCCTTCCCAGAGCTCCATCCAAAAGATTATTAAACCCGGAAAAAACCCAAGGAATATAAGGGAGAAAAATCTCATAACAGCCGTCGTCCCTCTCATGTCATGTCATGTTATGTCATGTAGCAAAAGCCGAGTGACAAAACAGAGGAGAGTTCGTTGTTAGCGCTTGTGACGAGAGGCGTTGATTCAGTGGGTGGCGGCCTGCTTGTTGGCCTCGGCCGAGGCGTCGTCCTTGTGCTCCTTGACCTTGTCCGCGACGGCATCGCCGGCCGCTTGGACACTGTTGGGTAAACTGTGTTAGCGCACATATTGCCTTGACGAAGGGGTTTTTTGGAGAAAGCGTACCGAGTGCCGATGTTGGCGTTTTCGTTCTTGGCAACGTCCTTGTTGGCCTCCTTGGAAGCAGCGTGGGTGGCGCTGGAGATCTTGTCAGAGACGTAGTTGCCGGCCTGCTTGATGGTGTCCATGATGATTGATTGTTTGTGATGTAGTAGTTGAAAAAAGGAGTTTGCGTGTCGAGTTGTGATGGTTGTTTGTTTGTGATCGCTGAGTTGATGTTGTTTCTGAGAATAGAAGAGATGGCTCAACGCCGGAGAAAGAGGATGGTTATATAGACAACGGATGGCCATTGGGGGAAGTTGCTGGTCTAGAAGCCAGATTCGCATTCCGCAAAGCGTTGCTTGCGTGTAGAGACGACGTCATGGAAGTGGATTCTCCCGTTCGGCCCTGATTGCTTTGGTAGAGGCCGAGAATTGCGACTAGTACTACGGAGTACTAGGTGATAACAACAGGGGATGGGATGTTTGAACAAGCAAGAACCAAGACCGGTGGAGGGCAACCATCAAGGCATGTGTGACGTCAGGGAAGGCTTGTCTAGCAAAAATGCGGTACAGATATTTTCCAGTGCTCACACAGATCTCGCAAGATGCGGATCCTGGCGGCTAATACAGCAAAGTAGGGTGCTGTGTAGTTGTCGGCGATGGTAATTCTAATCCGTACATAGTAAGTCCTGTCTTAATATTGTCTTATGTGTAGCCCCTGTACTACAAGCATGTAGTAGCGGGCCGTGAATGTACTTTGCGCTACGAGGAGGATGCGATTGGTCGCAGGCCGTGATTTTTGGGCTTGAACGACAAGTAGCTCAGGCGGGTGACATCCAATGTCATTGTCGCCTCAATGGCAGGAGCTGCATGTAATCTGTGCCACAGTGGGCTCGGGCAGCTCTGTGACATCACCATATCCATCTAACAAGAGAAATGACGTTCCGAAAAGTGGATCCTTAAACCAGCAGGCCCCAGACCTCGGGCCAACATTCCCGCGGACTGTGACGTAATAAGGAGTGGGTCAGGGCGCTGCAAATCGGCTGCACCCATCGGCTGTTATAGCAAGTCGCCCTAGTATTGTACATACTGTACATACATACATACAGTGACGCAGCCTCCATCCTCTTGCTTCCCGGTTGCTATCCAACCATCTCACGCGTTGAAGCATGAACGTTGCCCAATGTCAGGGACTCTGCTCTAGACTTTTCAACAGCGCGCACTGTGCAGAATGCACAGTGCCGATAGGTCATTATTGAGACGGCAATCTGTGCCGCCGGCAGTTGAACGACTCCAGCGCGGCTTCCCGCATCCGGGAATCCGTGGCCGAATTGCTCCCCTCTGGAAGACGGCCTCCGTCGAGATGAATACTTGGTAGTCGACCAAAGTCTTTCAAGTGGATGTTTGGACGTGTGAGTACCTTTTAGCGCGACCCCATTTCGTGCTGTTTGCTAGTACTCTACAGATCACAGTACACGCCCGCGATAGACGACTGGCCGCGGCGGGGGTACTGTGCTTTCTTTTCGGGTGTGGACCGCCGTGATTAGCGTAGCCCGGGGTAAATGAGGGGCCGACAAGTTGCTTGCTCATATGTTAGTCCGTAGCAAAATCTTCGCCGGCTTCCGTCGGTCAACCACCACGCTTCGGCAGGCGGGGGCTTGCGGGTGTGGCTGTTGGCTCGTCGTTGGGAGGCTCCTTTGTAAGACTCGGCCTGGCTTGTCACGGTTGGGCTCTTAAGAAGGTTGTTAAGCCACCCGCGGCTTGGCCTTGGTGAGTATCAAAATCACTGCTAGAACCGAGGGCGGGGAAGGGAAGATAACCCTGGGGAAGAATCACGGATCCATTTATTTCATGAAGCCTGTTCCGAGACGAGTGCAGCAAAGCTCTTCGTGAAGCAGAAAGGTTGCGCGTTGCTAGGATGTGTCACAGTTCCGGTATTCATCATCAACCGCGAATGGAATTAATTCGAACAGGAACTGAAACGAGGGGCATGTACGGATGACAAACTGAACCACAGTCTCAATTGTTTATTTATCGCGTGGAGCTCAATATACCATCTTTAGATCGGTTCTGTTTGCGTCGATTATACACTAATAGTGTCTAACTCAAGGATTGCTCCGGGCCATTGTTTTTCTCTTTTTCAAAACAGAAAGAAAGAAAAGAAAAAAATAACCCAACTGTTTCCTTGATTGCCCTCTGCCGCAGCCGTTTTCAAGCACGCAATCTAGGAGCTGCATCAGCCATGTCCAGCGCGAGTCAAACGAGAGTGCAGAAGCCACCCCTGGTGGCCGTTTTCCCTTTCCAATCTTGTCCAGATTCCAGATCCGTGCATTCAAGAAGGGGTAGGATCACTGCCAGCCTCGTCCTCCCTGCCTCCCAAATATTTCAGGCTCCAAAAACCTTCAGCGCGGCCGCGGCCAAAAGGGGTTAAAAAGAAGAAAAGATCGGTCAAGATATCCAATCGAGATTCAACCCCGGTTGTTCGTTAGCCCCTCTTGGACGTATCGGGGTGTTCTCAGAATCGAAGCAACAAAAGAAGACGCCGACCCGCCCGTCCAGGAAGACAGCTGAAGCCAATCCGGGGCTGATGCTATCCACCAGTCCTGAGGGTATTTGGGAAGAATCGAATGAGAGCTGAGGATAAGTATCAATAAGAAGAAAAGAAGAAGAAGAAGAAGAAGAAGAAGAAGAAGAAGAAGAAGAAAGCATCCCAAGATGCTACCACGTAATTCTGGTAACCCTGGTCTTCAAATCCGGTGTGCCGGTTTTGAGGTTTCTCGAGCCGAGCTGTATGACGGCCGAGCGCTCGCGCAGATCGAACTCGACTGCCCTCACCATGACGCGCTTTTCTTCGGGTATGGGTATCGTCTTGGCTTGGTTTTGCTGAAGGGAGTGAGTGCTGGAGGAGGAAGCGCGGCTCGAGGCGGCGCTGGGAGAGACGGATCTCCCCCACTGGCCGTCAGCGAATTCCGAGCGCGACCGAGAGTGGGGGCTATCTCCGCCGGCATATGGCCGGGCGTTTGTCTCCACGGGGCTGGAACCGGGCGTGGGCATCGTGTTCCCGTAGGTGCTGTCGAACAACCTGGCGTCTTCTTCCTCAACCTCGGCGATCCAGGTGCCGATTCGAGCCGTCAACTCGCTGTCCCACATGCCCTCTCTGCGAGCGCTGCTCCGCAGCAGTTGGATGGCTTGCCGACGTATGTGCGGATCGCGGCACTTGGTGGCGACGACGTAGAGCGGCGGGACGATGCCCAGGTCGGCGCTGAAGCTGGGCTTGATGTGGCGCGCGGCATACTCGCGGCCGCCAAAGATATTAGGCGCGCAGCGGCTCTGGTGACGGCAGAATGCCGGATCTGGGCATCGCTTCGCGGCCGCTCTGCGCTCTTCATCACCGACCACCTCCAGTGCGAGTTCGACAATCGTCTTGAAGTAGGGCGTGAAGTTGTCGAAATGCATCTCGCTGTCGCTGAAGGTCATGAGGAAGAGGATCTTGCCCATGGTCTGGAACATCTTGAGCACGGCGATGGCGGCCTTCTCCTGGCTGCTCACGCCCGGTGCGGTCCTAGATGCGAGGATGTGCTCAAAAGCATGCGACCAGGCCTCGATATCCTTCTTGAAAGAGACGCCGTACTGTTGCAGCGACGCTGGCAGGACGCCCATGACGCCGTTCTGGGCGTGGGCAAACATGATTTCGGTGAAGCGGAAGATGCGCTCGCAGAGCCTATCCCAAGCCAGGCGCGCTTCCATAACAGATGCGAAGCGGTCCGGGATGGGCTCCTGGCTGATGCCTATCGGCGATGACGCGTCCGATGCGGGGGACCCGGGGTCTTGCCCTTGGCTGGACGTCAGGCGCACGACCCAGGGCTGGGGGAAGTGGAAGGCCATGTCGTAGGACTTGGCCTGAATCGCGAGCCGAGTGAACATCTGGGTGAGCTCCTCCTCTACCGGCTCGTCGGACGCAGACAGAAAGGCCGATTTCCTCTGGGCTCGCAACCGTTCTAATAACCCCAGCCCCGCCTGGATCTGGACGATGGCTTGCTTGTGATCGCCGACGAAGGAATCAAAGCATGCCAGCAGCACGCTTGCCATCAACCTCGTCCTGTTCGAGGTCGAATCGGCGGTCTCTGCCTTGACCAACGCATTGCAGGCGTTGGAATACTGCCTGAATGCCATCTCCCAGTGCCGCATCGCGTTATCCCCCGGGTCCCTGTCTGGATAGGGGGAAGTCGGTGGTGACTCGTTCGACTTCTCGAGCGTCTTGTATAAAGCGCCCAGCGCCACAACGGCATGGCGTATCGCCGGTGCTGAGTGACACTCTTGCAGGACACTGCGGGTCCAGAAGGTCGAGTCAAAGAAGCCAGAGAGTTCGCTCGCCGTTTGCTCACGGAACAGGTGGAAGTACTGGCCCTCCTGGTCGGTGAATGGTAGGCTTACCGACGGGCGATACAGCATCACCGGAGCACCGGCGGCGCCGGGCGTCATCGGAGGCGTGGTACGTCGGTAGGGCTTCGTGAGCCGCCTGGGAGGCAGTTGGACTGGCCGGTGGTTGGGTGGTGGCGCACTCGCCGTATCGGCCGCAATCGGTTTCGGGGCGATCTTGATTTCCTCGAACGGCCTCGCGCTCCGGGGCGGCGGTGGGTAGCCGGCGCACACTCGGCCGCTGCGCCTGCAATTGTAGCATTCTGGTCGCTCTTCGCCACACTTAATGCGCCGCTGTCTGCAACCGGTCAACGTGCCATTCTTACATTGCAGCGATGGGAAGCAGATCGGGGTCGGGGTCGAACGCAACTTGCAAGAGGCACACCCCGACTTCACCTTCTTAGAAGACCGTCGTTTCCTTCGGGGTGCATCACCAGAAGCGTCGGCGGGAAGGGTCGGGGGTAGTGCTGGATCCATGGTCGACGCCATGGTTGCGCGTTTAGGACGCTATGGCTCGCGCTAAGCGCGGTTGCTGGAGTGCTGGACAAACCAATGCTACAGAATACCGCCTTGCTGCGCCGAACAATGCCCAGTCGCCCGCAGGGTAATTGTACAGCTGGTGTTGCCTCGTGCCTTGAGTTAGGAGAAACGAAGAAAATCGTTCACGGAGGACTTGCGTTTTTACACTGGAGTGAAGAGCCGTCGGCGACGGCAGCGGACGACTGGCCACTGTCCGCAAGGCAACTCGGAAATCGTTCGAGGCAGTTGAAGGTTCCGCACAAGGGAATGCCTGCGACAGACAAACAGCCCTGGATCGGATTGGCAGCGGATGGAGAGGGGAGGTTAAAGAAGTCTCCGTCGGCGAGACAGTGGTCCCCTGTCGCGGACCGTGCCCCACTCTTTACGCTAGTGTACTCGAGGTGTAGTGTATGCGCGAGGTCGAGGGTTCCGCCAACTTTTTATCGCAGGGGTCCCATCACTTTGATGAGATGGTGAGATTGAATGCTCGGAAGCAGGTCTCAGAAAACGAGGGGCTCAGGGTCCTCACAGCTGCAAGGAGCTTCCACGTCCTCCCAATTAAGTGCTTTGTTTTCTTTTGTGGCCGACGGGATTGAATCGCACAGAGGGCTACAGCGAAGAGCCTTAGGGAGCGCGC
This sequence comes from Thermothelomyces thermophilus ATCC 42464, assembly GCF_000226095.1. Taxonomy (NCBI): domain Eukaryota; kingdom Fungi; phylum Ascomycota; class Sordariomycetes; order Sordariales; family Chaetomiaceae; genus Thermothelomyces; species Thermothelomyces thermophilus. The sequence goes on along the minus strand of NC_016473.1, from coordinate 1,777,284 downwards.
GGACTTCGACTCATTCGGCCACCTCACTTGTGCTTTGGGTGCTTCGGTTTGGACAGCGTGCCACAACAGTCGACGTTACCTCCGGAAGTTTCCTGCTTTCGTGGCTTCGCGCGATATGGCCACGGGCGGTTTGGGGAAGGGTGTGTGTGGCGGTTGATTGCCAAGATTCTCTCGCCAGGTTGCAAGTCGCAAGTCGCGGAATGCGGCGGTGCTCGTTCATCAGGACAGCATGCGGGTCATTTCCACCTGAGCGGCCTCACTGTCCTCAAAGGCACCTTCCTAGACAAGCGTGCATGGAGTCATGCAGTGGGCTTAGTGTAGAGTGCATCCCTGGATCTGGACCCGCTACCCGCTCACCCGTTCCAACCTTCCGCTCCTTCGGGTCTCCAACGCCATCAACCATCACTTTGGCTACACTGGTGACTATCCTCGTCTCAAAAGCTGTTGCTGGTGGTTTACTTGCTGCCCTGCACATCATGCCGCTATCTCGCTTAGGCTTGTTCCCGGCTTTTCTGGGTAACCTGGAACAGCAAGTCCGTTTCAGGCTCATGGTGGAACGCTATCACAGGCTGTTTCCGACAGTGCGCATGTTTGCATAGGTGTATCTACTGTACAGAGTACTAAGTCCACGAGAGAAACGCCAAAGATGGCTTGGTCCTGAGGCTCGGTTCTCGGGGTCCAAAGAGGCGCACGGCCCGGCCAATGATTTTCTGGGGGCATTCAGCCCTACGAGTGCTCTCTCTCGCTCATTGTTTACGAGTATTGTCATTGGCCTGTCCGGTCCCCGACCAGTCCCCGCGCAGTCGATTGACGCCAGAGCGTCCCGCAACTGCACTACACTACGAGCACAGTCCGCTAAGGTATGTGCTGTTCTGTACATGCGTTTAGCTAGAATCCGGGAAGAGAAATCACCTGCATGCTTCCGAGGTTAATGACTGCAGCAGTCACCAAATCAGCCCTACCTGCCAACCACTCTTGGCGCTCCACACTCGGCCTCGCCGTCTCACTTCCTGACGCGTGCGTGCAGCTCTTCCACAGTACGTTGAACCCTTTTTTTTTTGCTCGTTGTCTGGATGCCGGGAATACAAAGTGCAGAAGAGAAAAAGGGTAAGAATGGGATCAGTATTAACGATGTTTAAGGAAACAATGGTTTAGAATTGCTTTTTTTCTTTGTCATTTTTTTCTTTTTCCTTTTTTTGGTAAAGGAAAGAAGACACAAAACTGAAGGTCTGGCTGGAGTAATCAATCAAAATGCCACCGTAGAGAATGCCCTCGAAAGTTGTTACCCAAAGAGGCTTGCCGGCAGTTCTACGCAAGAGGTGGAATTCGCGGCTCAGGCAGGCAGCAAGCTGCGAGCTCTCCGACCTAACCATTAGGTTTGAGCTCAACGAAACACCTGGAAAAACTGTTGAAACTCGCAAACGTTCTGCAGAATGGAGGTGTGGCTCTTTGTCACAGTCGATCCCCAGCAGCCGGAAACGCACTGCGCCACAAATCCAAGATGGGGGTGGCATTGTCGAACCCCGCGTCGACCTTGGCGAAGCGAGAGGCGGTGAGCCGGCGGCTGGACGGTCTTGGGGCACACGACAAGGAACAACGTCTAACACAAAGTACAGTACACGATGCGCCGACTTCGTCCAATTACTATCGACACGTTGACGAGCGGCAGTGGAACTCTTGTTAAAGCCAACCAAGCCTTCCATTACAGTGGCCTGTGCACAACGCTTCCGGCGCGTCTCTGGGGGAAACCGTTCGCCCAAGAACGCCGGTGGCGCTGCGCGAAGCCTCCCCGGCTTTTACATGATCTGCGAACGAAGAATCTTGATGGAGGTCTGGTCATAGACGGACGCCAAGCCCGTAAGAACCTCCCGATCGGGTCATGCTGTTTGTCGTTCGTTAGTGGGGTTGGGCTGTGCTGCTTGGTGCAGGGTTGCTGTACTCCGTAGTGTATGTACTGTACATACATACATATGTACTGCAGTATGTATGTACGGATTACATAGTGTACATACTGGACGCGCTTCGGTCCCGCTTCGGAAGATTCGAGGGAGCTTGTTTCTTGTGCCATGGCTATCGCACAATGTGACTCGATCGTCCAAGACGGGCAAGCTCCTTGGAAGACTGCTTCATGCTCACTCTGAAAGGACACCCTCGAGTTCTAGTCGCTGAGAAACGGCTGAGCCGCTGCTAAAGAGCCCCGTAACCCAATAGGTTGCAAGGCCGGTCGACGGTGAAGTCCAGTGCAACCTATTCTACATAGTACGACCGAGGACCAAGCCCGAACAGCCAGTCGGATGAGGTCCGAACGTGGTGTAGCGCTTCGTGGCTCCCTTGGCATCAAATTGAACTGGCTTCGTCCATTCAAGACGGCATGGCAGAAGAGGGCCCTAATCATGCTCCAGAGTTGAAAGTGTTTTATATCAGACGCTGATGGTTTTTGCTGCTTCTGGCTTTCCAAGGTACGAAGTAGTGTATGTATGTAGTGTACAGGACCTATGTACTGTGTGTAGCTTATCCATACGGAGCGCTGCCCTGCGAGGATCTAAATGGGGGGAATAAGGTTGGCGCGATCCTCGACCGCCGGGCCGGGCCAGGGCTGCGCGTCAATTGGGCTTCCCCAGCTGTGGGCTCCCTGGGTCAACCAATGTGCCCCCACTTTTGCATCTGCCGACAACGAGGGGTTCGGTGAATCGCCCACGCTCTCAGACTCACAACACAACCCAGCCATATACACTACGCTATGGAACCCTTTGACCAACCGCCAAGATGCCTGCCCCAACCCTGGATCAGGTCATCTTCCCCGAGCCAGTTCACCACAACCTGTCACGCATCCTAGGCGATCTCAAGCGGTCCAACTTGTCCATTACGAACCGGTTACGGTCGATAAGCCAGGATGCCGCTTTTGTCGAACAGGTCGCGGATGCGCTGAGACTGCCGTTGATTGCGAATGAGCGATGCGGCAGTTGGTATATTGACCCTGCGCGCAAGGCCGGGTCCGCGTACTTTAAGAGCACCGATGGCCATACGGGGCAGTGGAAGTTCAGCCTGAGGAGGCTGAACTTGCATTTGCTGCCGTTGATTGGGGAAAATAATGGGTAGGTTTGCTTTGCTTTGCTTTGCTCTGCTTTGCTTTGCTTTGTCTCGTCCTTGTCGTTGGCCGCGACCCTTGGCTCCTTTATTTACGTCATGTTAGCCTTCACGACACAATACTCTGAATGACAATAGCTGATAAGCCCCTGCAGCATCATCATAGTCGATTCGACCCGCCGAGGCAAACGTGCAGCAGCCCCTCGCCCCTCCCCTCTCCCCCCCTTTTACAAACCCAAGACCTCCCATTGTTTTCTATCCTTGACCCCTCGCCATTAATGAATGCCCCCTCTTCTTTAAACCAGGCCTATTCGCTGACGGCAACGCCCAGGTATGCCCGACGCGCTCAGCAAGACCGTGCCCACCTGGTGCGCCGTCCTCAACCGCGCCCTCTTCCCCTCCCTGGCGGACTCGCACGAGCTCTACACGCCGCCCAACGCGGTCTCCGCCTCGGAGGCCTCCCAGATCGCCGCCCTGCTCCCCGCCTTCGTCTCGTCCTTCCTCTCCCTGCAGCTCGACCTCGCGCCCCTGCGCGCCCAGCTCGGCGGCCGGCCCCTCCGCCCCTTCTGGGTCACCCAGGAGGACGACCTGTCGGTCCTTGCCGACGGGCCCCTGGGCGCGGCCCACCGGCGCCGCGACGGCGACGGCGACGGCGACGGCGACCTCGCCGGCTTCCACCCGGTCGTCTGCTGCACCGCTTCCAGGCGCGTCGTCGGCACCGGCACCGAGGCCGCCGAGGCCGGGGGGTACATCCAGGGCGCCGGGGATGACACGGAGAATTGGGCGCTCGGGTTGACGGCGGGGATCTTTTGGCGCTGGAAGGAGGATCTGCTTGCCGCCGGGGAGGGGGAACTCCCGGACTTGATTGGGGAGTTGGTCGCGAGGGAGGACCGGGAGAGGAGAAGGGGGGAAGGTGGCGTACTGAAGGAGGTGGTCAAGGGGAAGGGTCTCTTTGTCGGCTTGTTAGGGGCCGAGGTGGGGGAGGAGGCCTGCGTAGTGAGGCTCGTCCCGAAGGCGACGGCGCGGGAAGGATGGGTCAAGGGGAAGAGGTGTCTGGAGGTGGGGATCGGGAAGAGCAGGGCGGCGAGCCGGCTGTTGAGGGATGCGCTAGGGCAGGTTTGTGAGTTTGTGTTGGCGTACCTGAGGGAGCCGGACCCGGTCGGGAAGGATGCACCCCAAAAGAAGGCAGTGGTGGTGCTCTGCGAGACCGGAAAAGACTTGTCGGTGGGCGTTGCTCTGGCGATCTACTGCTGGTGCTTCGACGACGCCGGAAACGTGCGGGAAGACGACGGCACGGAGGTGTCGTTCAACAAGGCTGGCATCCGGGTGAGGCTGGGGCACATCGTCACCGCATTCCCGGAGGCCAACCCCAACAGAGCAACGCTGCAGAGTGTAAACAGTTTCCTGATGGATTGACGGAAGTAGATAAAAATTCAAGGTGACCGACAAGATCAGGAAGACGAACAAAAAAAGAACAAGGTACCCAACTCTTCGCTATGTCTATCATGCAACAAACAAAACCCAACGCCTGCCAGAGATTGCCAACCACCCAGTCAGTGCCTGAGAATCATGGGTTCCCGTCCGTTAGACCTCGCCACGCTGAACCTTGGCCAAGCAGTCCTCGAACTCGCTCCAGTCGTGCATGATGATGACGGCGCCGGCCTCGGTCAGAACCTTGACCATCTTCTCCCTCTCTGCCTCCTTGTACGGCCCGACGTAGCCGATGACCTTGATGCCGGCGCGGGTGCCGCTGAGGGTGCCGCTCTTGCTGTCCTCGACGGCGACGCACTCGTCGGCCTTCTTGCCGAGCTTCTCCATCGCGTGCAGGTAGATGGCCGGGTCGGGCTTGCTCGTGGGCTTGGGCAGGCTCGTGGCGGCCGAGAAGATGTCGCCGCCAAAGTACTTGGACTGGCCGACCTTGTCGACGCTGGCCTGGACGCGGCGGAGGGCGGAGCTGCTGACGACGGCGAGCTTGTACTCGCCCGAGGCGGCCAGCTTGGCGAGCACGTCGTCGACGCCCGGGCACGACACGAGCTTCTCCTTGAGCTTGGCGATGACGACGTCCTCTTCGCGGCGCACGTAGTCCTCGAGCTCGGCGTCGGTCAGGGGGAAGCCGTAGCGCTTCTGCAGCGACAACAGCATGCCGCGGAAGTTCTGGCCGACGAACTCGACGATGAGCGACTCGCCCGTGAAGGGCTTCTCGAGAGGCACATTCTTGGCGGCGGCGATCTCGTTGATCAGTTCGGCGCAGCCCTCGAAGGCGAGCTCTTCGGACAGCACGAGGGTGTTGTCGCAGTCGAGCAAGATGGTGTTAATCTGAAGGCAAAAAAAGAAAGAAAGAAAGAAAGAAAAGGTGTCAGCGAGCTAGAGGCAAGGGATGTGGTGCTGTTTTTATTACGTACCTTGGACATGGTGACGATTGGTGTATTATCGTTCACTCGAGATAGAGACAGAGGACTTGGAATTGGTCTGCGATCGTCCACCCGTTGAGCTCGTGGGGTGCAAATATGGCAAAAAAGACAGAGGAGGTGCCCCAATTGACTTTGGGAGTTGTGCTCGGGCAAATAAATAGCGCGCTTACCCCTTCAGGTCCCCCTTTGAAACCTTCCCTTGGCCGTGCCTGTGAAGGAGAGGGATGCGAAACCAACATCCAGGTGCCCCGCTGCCGTGCCCCTCCAAGAGTAAACCGTGCGAAGTAAATTTACACAGTAGTCGCGCATTTTGGGCCCTCTGATAGGTCGCCGTTGGGCCCAAGTTTCAAGGTTTCCAGGGACCGCCGCGCCACTGACGGCATGATCGACAAGGCAGGGCAGGATGTTGGATGGCGGGGTGGCGGGGTAGCGGGGCACGGGACGGTTTGAAGACGGCGAACTGCATCCTCGATCACGGCGTGCTGCGACGCCTTCCCGCCATCGTGCCGTGACAACCGATCATTGCTTCGCTCAATTGGGAGAAACACGCGGTCACCTTTTGGGTTACTGATAGCTGGAAATACTTGCACATCTAAGATTTGGGGCGGGGTTGTTGGAATAGCAAAAATACAGAGGAAATCGCCAGCGTTGTGTCGAGGAGTAGACACATTCTTCGGGACAATGGAGTCACACGGGATGCTCGTGATGAAGATCATTCGGAGCAACAAACATTCAGGGTCCTCTCGGGCTCGGCCGCTGCAACCCCATTCTCAATCTATGGCTAGCCGAAAGCCGATCTCGAGAAGTCCTCTTCGCGCGGTTGTGGGGCGCGATCTTGGTCCTGAGGTTCGATTTCATTCCACCGAGGCCCGAGTCCGGGTGCGGTTGGAGCCCACAACTTGCATCAACCCGGCGAGCTTCTTCGGATTGCCCGATTCTAGCGTATGCGTTGAGCCTCTCGACATCAGATGGTCGCCGTTTCCGAATAAGGTGCCCCCTGGTCCCCCCCCCCCCCCAAAAAAAACCAAAAAAAAAAAAAAAAAAATCTTCCACACTCACACAAAGCGATTGCAGAGAAGCGAGAGTACCTGAGCTGAGGCCAAAGTTCCGACAAATCTGGCCCTGGACATGCACCTATGTTGACTTGCAGTTACTGTACATGCCGCATACCTATCTAACGGCTTTAAAGGGTTCTAGTGGCCTTGGTGGACCACCGGCGCTGGGTGGATTAGCGGCCGCCGAGAAAGCAAGGCTCCGTGACCGCATTGTAGACTCGCTCTCTGACAATGAGTGTACACAACATTACATATATATATTACTAGACTAGTTCAGGGACTACTTGTGCTCCATTCCCGCCGTGCCAAACATCCCCCTATCCGGATCGACACTCAGCTAGCCCTCACGCACTTCAGAGTGGTGGCAGCTCCTCCCGACAGATCGGGCACTGCAGCTTGTACCGGAACCAACCCTCCAGACACTTGGTATGGAAGATATGCCGACACGGCGTGACCATGTACGCCCGTCTCGCGAGGACCCCGGACAGACCGCCTGCCGCCGACGGATCCCTCGCATTGGCTCGCACAACAGGCACCTCCAACACCTCGGTGCAAATCGCGCAATCAATCTCCCTCAGCATCATACCATGCCTCTCCAGCTCCTTGGCCCTCTCCCTCCTCTGCGCCCCAACCTCGCCCGACGACGATCCGGCAGACCAGCTCCTCGTCCTCCCCGCCGTCGTGACAACGGGCGAACCCGCCGCGCTCCCGCTCCCGTCCCCTTCTTCACCACCGTACGGCGATGACAATGAAGCGACCAACCCGATCGGCAAGCCTCCCGCCTCCACATCACTCTCCCTCAGCACCGGGTGATACTCCCAGACTTCGGGCATCCAGCTCTTCGGCAGCCCGAACCTCGGCCCCAGCACGTCCTGCACGGCCAGCGCCACGAGCTGGCACCACACCCACCCGACCAGCACCAGAAACGCCGTCACGTCTGTCTCCACGAACAGGATGTTGTCCTCCCTCAGGTAAAAATACGCAAACGGCGCCAGCCGCAGGACCGACTGACCGACAATGAACCGCCAGGAAAAGGCCCGACGGCTGTTGCGCCAGACGTTGCGCCGGATCTGCGGGATCCAGAGGGACAGGTAGGCAAAGGCGAGGAAGTGGAAGAAGAGCGAGCGGGCACGGGGCGGCCAGGAGAGGGACACGGCTATGAGGAGGAGGATGGCGATTCCCACGAGAACGAAGACGCCTGTTATCGAGGCGAAGGTGCCTACATCCGGGGCTTGGAACGGGCCGGCCGCTGTGGTTGTAGCAGTGGCCGGGGTGGGGAGTGCAGCGGCGCCCCTGGCTGTGTTCTCGGCTATTTCCGCGTCGATGTCTTGGTCGGAAGGGATGATGATGGGCGGCGACGGAGGCCGGGTTGCGGTGTTGGGCGCCGGAGGGGGGACGGTGCCCGGGGTTGTTGCGGTGGTCGACGCCGGGGCGGCTGGGGTTGTTCGCGGGCTGGCGGTATCAGCGGCTCGGGCCTGCTCGCGCCTGCGTTCTGGTTCTTGGTGCTTGTATATCTCGGACAAGAACCCTGCCCCAAGTGTCATGGACATGAAGGCGGCAAAGGTGAGTATGAGCGAGGGGAGGAACGTGTTGGACGCGGAGAGGCTCCAGGTTGTCGAGCACGCAAAGATTAGCCCATCTGCCAGGAGCATCACGGCCACCGTGTGGAAGCTGATACGCGCCAGGGTAGAGGGCGTGTTGGACTCCCTCATCTGCACCTTCAACAGCCACAGCTGCGCCATCAAAACAGCAGCGAACGCGAACATCCAGGATTTCGTCCGTGAAAGCAGCACCTCTGACTTTACCCCAACCAGGTGGTTTCCCTCCACCGACGGAAAGAGCGGCGGGCCCTTGGACTCGAGGTAATACCCGCAGTCCGGAGACCAGGCGACGAGCGACATACGCAACTCCGCCTTGCCTCTCGAGGGTGCTCCGGTTGGGAACCGAAGCTCTCTCTCCATCTGGTCTATCAGAGGGACGAACTTGTTGTCAACCCCGTCCTTTCCTATGAAGCGAGGGTCGAGTGGGTGTAGCTGCAGGTACATGACGTACTCGCAGCGCGGCACTGGAACAGAGACTTCCTCCTCAACCAAGGGCGTCCATGGGTTGCTCGCGTCGGCGAACCTGCTTTGCTCTTTCCTGCTCAAGACCTCACCCACTGTTCGGTTCAGCAACATCTGGCCCGAGCGATAGAACTCTGGGCTGGGGGCGAGGTGAGGCAGACCGAAAATGCCAGAAAACTTCTCGGTTGTCGTGGTGAGGAGGATCGATCCCTGTCTCGGCCAGTGAACACCGTAGAGCTTCACGACAAAGCTGGACGCCGAGTGGTCTTCGTCTTGGATTGTGGCCTCGACCGAGATCGATCGCGCCATGCGCCCTGAGGACCGCCGTTTGTCGTCGCCTTCTTTCTCCTCATACACGGGGTCGCTGGCATCTTCTGACAGCCGCAACAGGATGGTCCCATGCGAGCCGGTCACGTTCCAGCCCCACGCATCATCGTCGTCAACCCAGTGTACCCCCGGCGCTATCGCGCTCAGGTTATAGCTCCTCGCGTGCTTGGTCACCGAGCCCGGCCTCCGCACCCATTTGCCCTGCACGGTGCCCGTGGCGTTCTGCCAAGTCTTCCACACATGACCGTGCGCCCAATCGCCAGCCCCTTTCGGCGGCGGATAGGCATGGCGACTCCATTGCCGGCACCGATCCTTGAAGTAGTCGAGATCACCCCACACATAGCCGTCCGTCTCCCGGAATCCCGTCAAGTTGAGATAGCGCGGTGCCTCCCACGGGGGAGCACCATCCTTTGCTGCCCCCGGAGAGAAGTCGCCCCACTCGGTGCTGTTCAAGATGCTGTGGGCGGCCCATAGGCGGCCGAGGCGGGGCGCGCCGAAGAAGGGAGCTGCGATCAGGCCGGGAGCGTCATTTCGTGACATGAGCGTCACCAGGACGAGGAAGAGGAAGAACCAGAGGCGCGCATTTTCGCGTGGCAGCTGGGGCATGATGGAATGGACGGGAATATAGACTCATCACTCGGAAATGAAATGTTGATATTCGATGTCAGGAGAAGATGGTCATGGTGAACTGTCGACGGCAAACGGTGATGAGATGTCGAGGTGGTGAACCCAGATTTGGAAGCCCGACAGACCACTGAACGACCTCATCAGTGTTTTGCCGATGTGCTCCGCTTTTGACCGAGCCGTCGGGGGAAGAGGAATCGTGTAATCAAAGGCCGGCTACTTTTCCATCATCAAGTCGCGTTTGGGTTGTCCCGCATATTGCATGCATCGACCGTTCATGAAGTGGCAGCAAAAGAGGATCGAACGGTCTGGGTCGTTGATTGGGGAGTGATGCGTTGCCGTGGTCTTGGCGTTCAGCGCCACAAGGCACAACGAACGTTCGGTGCCAATGTTGCCTTCGACTTCTTGGCATAGTTGGTACTGCCCCACAATGGCAACTCCCTTGACCTCGAAACGCCCCGTAAATACACAGCACGACCGTGTGTAGCAGGTTCCCCTTCCTTCCCAGTCTTGTAAGTTAGTGGCAGGAGAGCGAAGAAGTTTGAGGCGGAGAGCAGAGCTCCGTATTACTTAGCACCTGAGACTCCAACATCATCGAGTGTGTCGCATAATTGCAAGGGATCGATCGTCATGGCTTCCAACAACGACTCGAACGCCACACAAAGCGTAAGCGTGAGTAACCCGTCAAGTAGTTACAAACTCGAGCGCGACTCGCTGACAACGTGCATTAGACGAGCGATGAAGCCCGCGGAGAGCTTACAGCCCAGGTCGACGACCTGTTGAACACACTTTCCAACAAGTTTGCCAGTGTGTCGAGCGAGATCTTTGCTAAGAGTAGGTTCCACATGCTAACCCGATGCTACCGACAAAGAAGCTGATCGAAAACAGTGGACGAGATGTCACGCCGTCTCGACAACTTGGAGGCGCAGTTGATGGCAAACAAGGACAAGAACTCCGGGCCAAATTAGACGCCTGAGCAACTGACTTGTTCTGCACGGAAACAGGAATGCGAGTATATGGAGTTTCACATGCGGTTTTCGTGGGCATAATAGCAGAGCTAAGTTGAATGCACGCCATGGAAGCACAAGATCGTATTTTGTTAGAACCGTCATTATCTGTACATGTTGGCACTCGGGGTCCCGACCAGACCATTCGTCACTTAGCTTACAGCTCCTCCTTCTCGCCATCGGTCGCCTTCTCGACGAACTTGCGGAGGACATTCGTCTTAATCGTCAGCTCGTCCAGCTTGGTCGGCACCAGCCCGCCTTTCTTGATGATGCCCTCCAGGCGCGCGAGCTCCTTGGCCGCATACTCCTCGCTCTTGCTCAGCTTCTCAAACACACGCAAGTAGTACTTGGCATACTTGGCCTGCACCTCGTCTGTGAGGGATTCAGCAACCTTCTTCGCCTCGGCAGCCGCCTCAGCCAGCGCGGTGCCGCCGACCAGCTTAGCAACAATGGTGTCAAGCGCCTCAACCGTGCCAGCGGTGGCATCAAGACCACCACCAGCGACGCGGTGAGTGCCGGTCTTCTCATTCAAGAATGTGACGAAAGATTCCTCGGAGCGTGCGCCGTTGTAGTCCTCGGGCGTGGTGCTGCCCGCAGGGAAGAACTTGATGGTCGGGTACCCGCTCACGCCATACTCGGCGGCGGTGCGCTTACCCGTCTCGGCGTCGGCGTCGACTTTGGCAATCACTACATTGGACTCGCTGGCAAAGGTATCGGCAAGCGACTCCCAGGTAGGTGCAAGCCTCTTGCAGTCTGCAGGATGTTAGCCGAACTCTCTCGACACTCGGACTGAGGGGAGAACCTACGTCCGCACCATGGAGCAGTGAACGCCACCAAAACGTTCTTGTCACCGCCAATCTGGTTCTTGAAGGTGGAATCCGTAAGCATTACCACGTTGCTGGGTTTGGCCGCCTTCTTCCTCGGCCGGATGCCCGTCTTCTCCGTGATGAAGCTGGACAGCGACTCCAGGTCCCGCCCGCCATTGTACTCGGTCGGCTTGTCGCTCTTGCCGTCGAAGAACTTCAGCGTGGGGAAGCCCTGCACGCCGAACCGCTTGCCGAGATCCCGCTCGGCATCGGCGTCGACCTTGGCGATCTGGACCTTGTCTTTGGCATGCTCGAATGCGAGGGCGAGCTCTTCGTAGACAGGAGCAAGGTTCTTGCAGTGGCCGCACCACGGGGCAAAGAACTCGACGAGTGTTGGCTTGCCGGACTTGAGGACTACCTTGTCGAAGTTGTCGGGGATGAGGTCGAGGACGGCCGACTTGGCGGCAGCGACAGCCGTAAGGCCGGCGAGCACGAAGCTCTTGAGGAGCACCATGGTGATCTAACCACGGTGAACAATTAGGAGAGCAAGCGGATTCGGCTCGGACGCGTCGATGAGAATTGCGAGAGCAGGGCAAAAAACAATAATGAAAGGGAGCAAGTAGAGAGAATAAACAGTAAAGCCGAAGCAACTCTCGGCGTCGCAACAGGCGAAAGGCGATGCTTTGAAATCGCAGCCACCCCTGGGAAAGATGCCACTTTGCGTCCCACCCAACAAGCTGTCAGCAGGAGCTCACCCCTGCCATCGGCAGTTCCAGAGACTACTACGGATAGTTAGTATGCCCGCACCCAGGCTCTGTCCCCGTCAATTGAGCGATAAGGTCCCCGTAAACCGATAACAAGCCACGGGCCACAGCCACATCAGCCACCAACCAACCAAGCCCTCCCGCACAAAAAAGTCCCCGCCAAATTCGACCAGCCTCAAGTTGATCGAAATTTCGGCCGACCATTGCGAGACCGACCGCTTTTCCACGACGACAGCCAAACTCCGCCCAACCTGCAAACCGCAACAGATATTCCTGCTTCCTAAGCAAGAATCTCCTAAACGTCAAAATGGCTCACGAATCCGTCTGGAACTCGCGCCCGCGCAACTACGGCAAGGGCTCCCGCTCTTGGTAGGAACACTCGACCCCCCGGCAAACCGCTCAGCTTGGCGTGATTGTACAGGAAAAGAGGGAGGAGGAGAATGGAGGGAAATGAGGCAGGAGACAGAGATGCTGACGATAGTCGTTTTTTTCCTGGATAATAGCCGCGTCTGCAACCACACGGCCGGTCTGATCCGCAAGTACGGCCTCAACATCTGCCGTCAGTGCTTCCGTGAGAAGGCTGCCGACATCGGCTTCGTCAAGGTATGCAACGACCGCAGAATTTTAGGCCGATTACTCCGCATGAACGACATGCCTTTCTTCTTTCCCCGCTCAGAACCACTTGCCTCTAACGACCACACTTTACCACAGTACCGGTAAACGGACCATGACAGCCAGGGGTCGAGTTGCGATGAGTTGATGGGGGGGAACGGATGGATGGATGGATGGTGGAGGATGGACATATCGGTTGCTTTACTACGAACCGATTCCGACGAACACGAACCACGGCAAGTTCTAAACTTGTTTTGCTCGGGGCGCGAGGGAGAAGGGGTAAAGGAACGCCTGCCTTGCTAGGAAACGGATCGGGAAGCCAAATGCCAACTTAGGTATTGATTCCGCGGTTGGAGTCAATGTCGCAAGTTAGCTGGCTTTGGAGTTCATATTGGGGGCTGTCTTCACTTGCATGACTTGGGCCAAAGGGGAATGCAAAAACGGAACCACATATCCATCCTTCCTTCCATCCACCGTCCAACATGGCTCATGGACACTGCTCCTCCAGCTCTTATTTCACGTTTTGAGTGGTGCGCAGTTTTAGACTCCTACACAGCCTGTGATCCACGTTGAAGTGTCTTCTAACCCCATCAAGTCGACCTCGGGTGAATGAATGCCTATATATACACAGACATTTTTCCATCTCGCAGTTGCCTGAGCAGCCTCGACTTCCAAGGATAACGCACAGATATGACAGAATGTCCCGATTTTATCATCATCGACCTTCATTATTGCCTTATAGATCTCTATACTTACAAGAATAAGACAACGCTAGAAGGGGAGGGGAGATCAGCGAGCCCCCACTGAAGTCAACCCACGCGGGCGGCTCCCAGGATTGGCGCCTCAAAAAATAAAAATACATCATAACTAGGTTTTTGTACAGTAGCGAGTTCTTGACCCCGCAAGCGCAAGCCCGCCCACAGCCCCATGGAACAATGAACCCAGAACCCGGTAGGTTATCGTACTCGCCTGTAAATGCCTATCCATCCTTGTGCAATTTTCACTCCCCCCCCAGCGACATCACAATCGTACATTGACTGCCGTTACCGTAGCAGGCCGGTCGAAGGCTTTACTCGATAATGCGGGTGATGAGACCAGTGGCAACGGTGCGGCCACCCTCGCGGATGGTGACGCGCATACCGGCCTCGAGAGCGATGGGCTTGTGGATCTCGGCCACCATCTCGACATTGTCACCGGGCATGACCATCTTTGAATCGGGATCCTCGGTGCCCTCAGGGAAGGTGAGGGTGCAAGCCTCATCGGCGGAGCGGATGAACATCTGGGGGCGATAGTTCTGGTGGAAGCCGGTATGGCGACCGCCTTCCTCCTTGGTGAGCGCGTAGAGCGAGAGAAGGAACTTCTTGTGAGCAGTGACGGTGCCGGGCGCGGCGACAACCATGCCGCGCTTGATGTCCTCGCGGCGGACGCCACGGAGGAGGAGGCCGGAGTTGTCACCAGCACGCGACTCGTCGCAAGACTTCTTAAAGGTCTCAATGTCGGTGACCTTGGTCTTGATGACCTCGGTGCCCTTGCCGATGATCTCGACATCAGCATCCCTCTTCAGGACACCACGCTCCACACGGCCCGAGACGACGGTACCACGCCCACCAATGGAGAAGACATCCTCGATGGAGAGAAGGAAGGGCTTTTCGGTGTCACGCTCGGGGGTGGGGATCCACTCGTCGACGGCGTTCATGAGCTCGTCGATCTTCTGCTCGCCAATTTCAGGGCGCTTGCCCTCGAGGGCGCAGAGGGCGGAGCCGAGAACGACGGGGGTGTTCTCGCCGTCGAAGCCGTAGGAATTGAGAAGCTCGCGCATCTCCATCTCGACAAGCTCCAGCATCTCGGCGTCCTCGATAGCGTCGACCTTGTTGACGAAGACAACGATCTTCTGGACACCGACCTGGCGGGCGAGCAGCAAGTGTTCACGGGTCTGCGGCATCTGACCGTCCGAGGCGGCGACGACAATGATGGCGCCGTCCATGGAGGCGGCACCGGTGATCATGTTCTTGATGTAATCAGCGTGACCCGGGCAGTCGACGTGCGAGTAGTGCCTCTTCTCGGTCGAGTACTCGATGTGGGAGGTCGAGATGGTGATACCACGCTTCCGCTCCTCGGGAGCCTTGTCGATTGAGCCATAGTCGAGGTAGTTCGCCAGGCCCTTCTCGGCTTGCCTCTTGGTGATAGCGGCGGACAGGGTCGTCTGCACGGGTTAGGTCAGCTCTCGATTCGCAGCGGGTTGGCAGGGGCATTGTTGTAGGCGGACCTTTCCGTGATCGACGTGGCCAATTGTGCCTGGCGCCCAATGTCAGCACGCATTCGAGCATCAATGAGGTGCGACAACAGCATACCGATGTTGACGTGAGGCTTGGTGCGCTCGTAGACGGCGTAGGCGCGGGCAAAGTTGAGCACCGGTGTCCTGGATTCGCGCTGCAGCGAGACCAGAGGGCTCTGGGACTGTCGGAGAGAGAGGCGCGCCGCCCGCAGAAGCGGGGTGAAGGTCCGCAACGAGGCAGGCATCTTGGGAATCGCTCGCAAAAACACCGGGGAGAGAAAGGAGCGGAGATGTAGTGGAATCGACAGTCAACAAGCTGCGCTGTTGAAGGACTCGGAGCGTTCAAGCGGAAAATTTGGCTCGCCAAAAATTCGGCAGTCCGGGCCAGGGGTGAGCACGGATCATCTCGCGTCGTGTGCCGCGCTAACTCCCACTGTGTAGTGCCTCTCTGTGGGCCCTTGACAACAACGGTTCTTGTGCACCTCCCTCCTTGTCGTCTCCCTTCTGCAACAGCCAGAATAGAGGAAGCCCATTCACTTTACGATATCCATCGAGTTTGGCTATCAGTCCCGCGGCTGAAGCCGATGCAGCATTCTCGTTCCAATGCACTTCCCCCGTCGTCTAAACCGTGAATTGGCTTCGAAACGCACAAACAACAGCAGTTGCACACCAGCCAAGAACAGCCCGAACATCTGCTATTGTATTATTACTCTATCTCTCTCAAGCCTACAGGTACCTTTTAAACCTGAACTACAAGCGAGAATTATACGGATCACTCTTTTCCCTCTCAATTGGTCATAGGCCCTAAGTTCATGATCAAACGGAAACTGGCCAAGTGCACCAAAGAGGGCCATGCTTGGAATATCTATACTTTCCTTTCCGCCCGTCCTTCGAGTCCTGAACTGCACCTCCCTTCACCCCCACTCCGGTTCATTTGCCTGCATTCTCACCACCCTCAATCAACCGGGGAAGGGGGCACATGCTGGAAAAAAAAATACCCAAAAACGCCCCTTCATTACATGACATGATACGATTTGCATTGAAAATAACCCCGATCCCTCCACTTTCCAGAAAGTCCTCACTTAAAGAATTTCCCTCAGCTGCTCCTTCTGCGTCGGACTGAGTGTTATGGGGAATTTGACGTTATATTTGACAACGAAGTTGCCGCGCTGCCCCGGTTTCTTGGAGATGGGCATGCCGAGACCCGGGTACGAGTCCGACGAACCCGGCTGTGTCGGGCCGGCTTTTTCAATGTTGAGGTTCTTGCCGTCGATAGTCGTGACGGTGCGCCTCCAGCCGGTGAGGGCCTCTTTGAGGTCGAGATCGACAGTGTGGATGATGTCGTCGCCATCGCGGGTGAAGAGAGGGTGTGGTTTCTGAAGACAAAAAAAGTTAGCTGAAGTCTGGGAAGAGAAGCGGGGACAAAACCTACCTCCTCAACAATAAACACTAAATCTTGCTGTCCGCCCTCTTCTTGGTCACCCACACCCTTGAAGCGAATCTTGCTGCCCTTCTTCAGACCAGGCTTGATGGGCACTTCGAGGACCGTATCCGTGGTGATGCGCTTGCCTGTCTCGTCGAACATCTTGCGCTTGATTTTCATCTTCTTGGTAACGCCGGAGAACATGTCCTCGAGGGATATCGGCAGCGGCCGCTCGACGGTCGTCACCTCCGGGGTTGTCGCACGTGCGCCCCGCATGCTCTCGCCAAACGACTCTCGGGCGCGCCGCCTTTCACCCCCAGATGCGCCCGAAGCCGCCGAGGAGGCTGATGGGCGTGGTCCACCGAAAATGTCTTCGAAGAAATCGCCCCCTAGGCCGGCGTCGCGGAAGGTGTTCCGGAAGAGATCGTTGGGGTCGGTGAAGGTGAAGTGGGACGTGAAGGTGCGCGCGCCGCCCGGGCCCGCCCCGGAGAAGAAAGAAGCGAACCCGTCGGGCATGCCACCGGCCGCGCCAGCAAACGGATGCGCGCCGCCGGCACCGGCACCGGCATCCGGTGGCGGGGCGCCGCCGCGGAGTACAAACTCGAGGCCGAACTGGTCGTATAACTTGCGCTTCTCTGGGTCCTGTTTCGAAGTAGCAAAGGTCAGCAACCTTAGATAACCACACAAGCAGCAGTTCTCATAGGGCAATGGGACTCAGGATCAGATCGGATGACATACACTCAGGATCTCGAAAGCTTGTGACACCTCCTTGAACTTCTCGGCTGCTTTATTGTCGCCAGGATTCTTGTCTGGATGCCATTTCAAGGCAGCTTTCCTATGTGAAAGGGTTAGCAGCGCGATTGCTAGTAATTGAGATGGAGTGGCGACAGCTTCGAGGCTCTCAATGCGGCATGCCATACTCGATTCGCCTCCCGCTCGCTCGGCCAACTGCAGCGAGAACTGAGAGGGAAAAAAAGGGCGTCCTGGGAAGTTGGGCTTGCTTACCTGTATGCCTTCTTGATCTCATCTTGGGTAGCGGCTGGGCTAACGTTCAGTAGGTTGTAGAGCTTTGTCTCCTTGACCATCTTGAGTGGTTCTTGGCACTCGGAGGCTCTCTTGTGTACGGTCGATGGTTGCTCGTCGTTTGTTGGTGGTTGTTGTTGCGGATGTCTAGGAGGAGGTTTAAGGTCGTGCGGAGTGAGCTGACCTACGTCTGTTCTGAATGGTTGGCCGATTGAAGCAGATGCAAGTGAATCGTGACGTTGCTTGTGTGGGGAGAGGAGAAGTAGCGAATCGCGAGACTCGCTTGCTAGAAGGGTCTAGAGGCTTCGTGGGGGTTCCCAGACTTACGAGAACGCACTACACTACTGTTACAACACCGTTTGTTGCGGGCTGCGACAGTGCAGAGATGGGAATGGAAAAAGAGGCCTCACAGCCGAATTGAAGCCGAGGGTTTGCCAGGTCCTGCGCCCCAGAACTGGAACATTCGAAGCTATCAGCCCACGCCGGTAACTACCTATGACGCAACTGCACCAAGTTCCTTGGTGATTGCTTTGTAAAATACAGATGCAAACGCAACCTGCACATTTACAATTGGAATGCAGTCTTCCTATTCAGGGCCGTCGGCGATAGCATAGACCAACCGGCTTTGTCCCTAGCTCTTTCACTCCTCAAAGGTCGCCTATCGTTGTCGTTGTTGTCGTTGTTGTTCTCTTTGCTCCGCACCCCACGGAAAGTGGTAAAAAGAATTTGGGAAAGAGGCGTGGTGGGTCAGGTTATAACGTTTACCTCCAAGTCAGTCAATCAGTTCCTGCCTCGGGTTTAGATTCAGATTAGCTGGCTGCCAGCTGACAACAAACATGAATTTGCTTGTTTTCCACGTCGCATTTACCAAAATAACACACTCTTCCATACGCCTCAGAGTACGGTATGTATGTACCAATATGTCTAAAGGACACGAAGGGTAGGTTATGAAGCTGTTCTTATCAAACCATAAATTGGCCTCTACTACTGTCGCTAGGTTTCTTCTTGTCTTCCGCCTTCTTGTCCCATCACCTGTTACGGATGACTCGCAAGGCATACCTTCACCGCTAAAGCCACTTCCGTAATCTTGAGGTTCATCACCTCGTCATCAGGCTGCTATGGCGAGCCATCTTCCGGCATACAACAGCGACTCCGTGTGCCTTCCGCAGGCTGGAAATGATGGAAGTGAAAGCCGAGCGGCCTTGGCAAGAGCCTCAAAGTGCACTTAACCCGTGATCGACCTCTTCAACACGCTCCAGAAGGAACAGGGTTGAGGGCGTTCTCCGCATGTACAATACACCACGCGTACGCCGGGACGGGACCCAAGCCGTCAACCACTAACCTGCCCCATCCTGCCGGGTACTTCCCTCTACCTCCCCAGCCAACACCAACACCAGAGATTCCCAAGGCATAGGTCCTTGATTCTTTTTTTGACCTCTTGCTGGCAGTCTATTTCTGGTATTGCCCCAGGCAGGTGTCATGTCCGTTTCAAGCTCTCATCAGTTCGGAGCAATCTCTCCCTCTACTCTACTCTCCTCTCCCTCCTATCAAGCCTCCCCCGGGTCCCCATGAAGCAACCCAAGTCCCGTGTTTACAAGGCGAGTGGACTGCCGGCGACATGGGGCCATAGGATCTGGCCGTATTTGTTTCTCTTCTTTTCCCCGTCTGTGAGCTGTGCTCAGTCAACATCATCTGATCAGGCGATTCTTGTCTCCTTGGTTTCCTACCGTTCACTTCAACCGCTGGTCGGGGTCCCTGGTCGCTTTATACTGCTTGTTTATCCCTTGGACACTCGCTGCCTGCTCTCTCCAGAATGGTCAGGTACGTCATTGTTGGATTTGCCGGCCTGGTTGTCGGCATGTTTCCTGTTCTGGACTAGGCTGTTCCCCTTTGAGAGAAAAAGAATGCTTAACCAGCCAACAGGTGATGGTGAAATCAGCTTCGGAGGTAGGCAGGACGTGTCGAGCCTGGTCACGGCTCTCGAGGGCGCTTCGCTTAACGCAGCCGCAGGCGCGGCCAGCGCGGCCAACGCGGCCAGCACAGCCAGTGATGGCGCGGCGGAGGGTGGCACCAGCAGCACAGCGGCTGTCTCCAGCAAACCGCTTCCTCTACCGTTGTACCGCTAAGAAGGCATCCGTAGGTAACACAAACACGGGTCTGGCGCTCACTGCGCAGGTCAGTTATTGCCCGGGCATCCTCACCAAGAACGCTCTCAGGTTAAGGGATGACGACGACGGTGATGTCGATGTTGACGATGATATGATTGACGTGGATGACGACGGAGAGGATGACGAGTGAGGTCGGTTGAGCGGTGGAGTGAACGTTGATTGGGGTCGTGCGGATGTTGATGGGGACCGGCGAGGGAGAGATCTATTCTGCTTTGGATCTGGATCGCTCTTGATCTGGCGTCTGGGCCTCTGCAGTTGACCTGATCTGATGAATTAGGTTTCCGGGCGGGGTGCGGGTATGTGGATGGAGTTCAGAGAACCGGATCAGACCGAAGGCGGGAGACGAAGAGTCAAGAAGAAAGCTCAGAGAGGGTAAGGAGCGTGTCCGAAGGGTATTGTTCAGATTGTGTATGTATACGCTAGGGACCAGAGTTGTATTCGGGCACCAGATGCATCCCTGATCACCACGCAATCTAGAGCTTGTCTTTTTTTTTTTTTTTTTTTTTTTTTTTTTTTTTTTTTTTTTTTTTTTTTTTTTCTTGGGGGTGGGGGGGGGTGGGTTTGCTTCGCTGAAGCGAAATCGAGCATGCGACACATTAGGCTGGGCCCACTCTGCTTTGAGAACACGAGAATAAGTGAACGTCAATAAGCATTATCCCTGCGTTGTTGATGCATTGCTCTATCTCATCTATTTAGTAGCTGAAATGTAGCAAGCGCCTAACCATGTCTGTACATGACAGAGGGTCTAATGCAAGGTCAAAACCGAGTGACTTTTAGCATCTCCCTCAAAGTGACCAGGTCCTCGTGCGGCGTCCCAGATCCCGAAGACTCGCCCGGCCCAACTGACGAAGGAGTTCTCGGCGGTTCGAGCTCTCCGGTACCGCACCGCGACGGTCCAGCGGCTCCCTCCTCCCTGGGGAAGTCCTACTTCTCCCACGTCTTGAATGACTTCTGTCGCTGCCTCGTATTCCACGCTAGCTTCGCGCTGATACTATTGACCCAATCTTCGCTCCTCCGCCCACGCGGCTGGACACAGGCAAAGGGGTACCTGCTCGCGCTGACCGTGACGTAGTCGCCCGGGACGAGCTCGATGCGCTCGCGGCCGTCGAAACTCGCCCAGGAGCTGGTGCGCGCGTCGTAGGGGACGCCGATGCGGAGAACAATCGTATCTGGCAGGATGATGGGCCGAAAGGAGAGTGTGTGCGCGCAGATGGCGGTGACCAGCATGACCGGGTTCTCGGGGTGGCACAGGGAGCCACCCGCGGCAAGGTTATAGGCAGTTGAACCGGTTGGGGTGCTGACGCAGATGCCGTCGGCGGAGACGGAGGTGAAGTGCTCGTCGTCGCCAAAGATGTCCACGCTGGACATTGCTGGACTAGATTAGCGACATAGTCTGAAAGGATTGGGTCTGTGACACCTACTCGGATTCGGTCCCCGGTCAACGACCACCTCGTTCAGCACATTGTACGTTCCATCCGGCCGATGAGTGTGCTCATCATCCTTCTCTTCCCCGATCAGCTCCTCGACCAGGTCCCTCAGCGGCTCCTCGTGGTCCTCGTCCGCTCCGTTCCCTGCGTGCTGCCGATCTTGTCTCGGCCTCGAGCGCCTCTTCTGGCTGCGCATAACCGTCGCTTCGAATCTCAACCTCAGGCTGACCGTGACCCCTTCATTGAAGGCATTCGTCAAAATCTTTTGGTGGTCCTCAAAGTCAAATTTGGTCAGGAACCCAAGACTCCCCAGCGCAAAACTCAGCACCGGCGGGACGATCCGCTGAAACAGCCAACTGGCGTACAGCACCGTGCCATCCCCGCCCAGGGTGATGACAAAGTCGAACGTGTGCGGCCGGGCCCGGCACGTGTCCCCGTCCCAATACCGCAACCGCTTCGCGATGTCCCAGCTCGCCTCCTCGCTGACCTCGCCCGACGCGACGTAGTCCTGTCTCAACTCTTCCAGCAACCCGGCGACGTCAAACTTCCTGTTCTCCTTCAGTTTCCGGTCCACGTAGATCGTGTACCTGACATCCCTCTGGCGGTCCAGAAGCCAGCGACACAGCTCTCTCGTCTTGCTGATCAACTCAGGGTCGTAGATCTTGGTCAACAAGAAAATGTTCTTAACGCGGAACTTCAGCCGCATCGACCCCAGCCGGCGGCTGAGCTCTCGGACGCCCCAAGCCATCTCGCTCAGCTGCTTCTTGGTGAGCAGCCGCGAGTTGGGCGCGTCGTCAGACACGGACCGGCGGTCGAGCTGCGAAGGCGCGGGCGAGCGGACCCCTGGTCCACCGCCAACACTGTCGCCCACCATTGAGCGGCGCCAATGTTTCTCATCGAGCTGCCCGGGCCCGTGAGACGAGGTGTTGCTACTGCCACTCCCACCGTCGTCGTAGTTGTCGTCACTTATTGATGATGAGTCCACGTCGCTGGAGGTGAGTGAGCTGCGGAGGACCGTGGCACGGGGATGGCAAGGTTCATCTTCGTCTTCATCTTGGTCTTCCTCTTCTCGTCCCCGTTCCCATTGTTGTTGTTGTTGTTGTTGTGGTGGTGGTGGTGGTGATGGTGGTGGCGGCGTCGTTGATGGGCGATCTTTCTCCTCTGGTTTGTGGTGATGGACGTGAACTTGATCGTGGCCGTCGAAATGCCCATTCTTCGGGTCCAATGGGCGTTCCAAACCGACCTCGGATGAGATATCGTCCGCCTCGCGCGAAGCAGTACCGTCAAAGCGGTGGTCGACGTGCGTGGTGGTGCCGCGGTGGTTGTGGCGGCGGTGATGTGCGGGAGGATGGGCTTTCCATTGGTCGGCCAGGAATTGATGGACGAGGCATTCTGTTTTCTTTGGGGGCGGCGGTGGCTCCCGGCGCAGGTGAGGCGGGATGGATTCGTTTGCTACGAGGGAGCTCTTCCGGCGATATGGATTCGACTCATCGAAGACAACCTCAACCATTATCAGCTACAATGCCGCGAAGAGATGCAGAAGTGCAAAAGTTTACCTCGACCGGAATCCGATCATCGTCGCTTGGAGATGAGCGGCCATCCTCGAACGAGACTCGTTTCGGGCTCGTTTTCTCCATCGATGCGGTTGACGAACATATACCCCCCTCGCAATGGAATTGGTTTTACGGTGTCGGTCTTTGTAAGATAATATCGCCGAAAGTCAGCCGAGACTGTTGTAATTTGTGCGTGCCCTGATGATAGCGCGAGAATTGCTGGGTCGACTCATTCCTGCGATGGTGTGGTAATGCAAAATCATAGGCGGCATCTCGAGATCGTCGATTCCTTTGAACACCATGTCGTCAGGTACGTACCATGACCGTTGAGAAGATGCGCTGCGTCATAGCGGGGTAGCGGCAGGCAGTACTCGTAACTGCAAGACTCCGCACCAGCCCCGCACTCCTTTCTGGAGTCCTTAACGGTTTTGGCTTTCAGTTACCATACCGTACAGAACGTGCGCGTCAATGGGCACGACGGGACGGACAGGAAGCTCTCTTTTGCTGCCTCAGAGGGAATTTGCACCTGGAATCGTTGTCAATAACCGAAAGCGTGCCTTTGGCCGAATATTCCGAGAAATACATTCCGGACATTCAGAATCAAGAAACGGCGTGTTTCATTTTCTGCCCCGACTTGTAAGGTAACAATATACCAAAGAATTTACGGGTTTGTGGCGACAACTCAAAACAGCCAAGGAAACGAATAGAGATCTGAAGGGGCACCTGGAAGTATTGTAAGCGAAAAACTACGGAAGAAGAACCGCGGAACAGGAGGTACAAAAAGTTCAGTTTTCCTCTCTCTCCTCCCAAAATAGCGCTCTCTTTTGGCAAAGGTCTAAGCTATCTAGGTACTGCAAAGTTCCACCTTAACCTGATGCAATATACGGAGTTAAGTACGATCAAACAAGGTGTATCGACGCGTATTTGTATGGCACTACTAGCGACCCCAGGACTTGCTGTACGAGGTTTGGTAAATATCAAGGCACCCACCCGTGCGTGGCCGCACTTTCTTCCTTTCCGCCAAGCCTATCCAGTTGAGATCGCCACTGAGCGGTTCCGATACCATTATTTTACTGTCTACCAAGCGCCTCTCCGGCCACTGCTTCCCCGGAGAACCACGAGGTGACGCAGATATTGGAGAGACCAACTTGGGCGCCACAAGCAGCAACAGCAGCAGGCCGAGGCGGTGAGACGTGAACGAAAATGAAGCACCTTATCCTCGTGGGCGCGTGCTACCTTGACACGATCCTGACGTGAGTTGCCTTGATCTGAACACACAAGCAAACATACGCGTGCACATCCACGCAACAACAGTCCTACAAACCTACTGCCCCTACCACACCCTGGCGGGAACCGTGGGGGGGAAGAAGAGGGGGGCAAGAAGAGGGGGTGGGGTGGGCAGCATGACGATACACGAACATTTAGCATCCCACACAAGAAGTCGGTGCCGCCTCTAACACGCACACGCAGCGTCCCTCACTTCCCGGCCGAGGACTCCAAGTTGCGCGCCACGTCGGTACAGGTGCGTCGCGGAGGCAACTGCCCCAACTCGCTCGAGGTCCTGGTCCAGCTGCTGGCCGCCGGTCCGCGCCCCGGACTACCGCTCAAGCTGCACCTCGTATCATGCCTGCCCGACGCCAGGGCGGCCGCCACGGCCAAGATTCTGTCTTCGCTCGGCGCCGACAAGGGGGCCGTCGACTGTAGTCATTGCCTCTACCGGGAGGGATATGAGGAGCCAGCGAGCAGTTACGTGATACGCAGCGCCGAGACGGGGAGCCGGACCATTGTGAACTTCAACGACCTTCCCGAGATGACGGCGAGAGAGTTTGAAAAGATCGCCGACACTTTCGTCAAACAAGGGGAGGAGTGTTGGTGGCACTTCGAGGTAAGAGAAGAGGGAAGAAAACAGGAAAAGGGAACCAAAAAAAAAAAAAACAATAGAAAAGAAAAGCAAAGAAGGAAAAAAAAAACGTGGCCTCACCCGCACAATGTCTCGGAGTGCGGGAGATCGCGGCATTTGGCTGACTTGACTGTATGGACTCCAGGGCCGGATCCCAGAGACAACGCTCCAGTGCATCCGCTACCTGCGCCGGGTCACACCAAAGAGCACAATCAGCGTCGAGGTTGAGAAGCCGAATCGGGAAGGCCTTGTCGAGCTGGCCGCGGAGGCCGACGTGGTCTTTTACTCGAGAAGCTGGGCCGAGGTGAGTCAAACCACCCCGGTTTCTGGGTCACACATCTTCGCACGGCGCGATGGGCTGTTTCACGTTCGCGCGGGGCCGCTGCGAGACCCGGGTCGGAAGATGGGCGGGACCTCTGACCAAGCTTCCCAGAGCCGAGGGTACAAGAGCCCCGAGGCCTGTCTCAGGGCCGAAGCGGCGTCATCGAGGGCGTGAGTTTGTGTCCTTTCCCCTGCCCGTTTGGAGCCTGGTGCGGCAAAGCTGTTGACACGTCTGTTGCAAATGAAAACCTGCGCTGTTGCTGCGTAGCTCCCTCATGTTGTGCACGTGGGGAGAATGGGGAGCCGGGGCGCTCTCGCTTCCAAGTGGCGAGTACATCCACCACCGTGCAGCGCAGTCTGAAGGTCGAGTGCCAGTGATCGAGTAAGTGGTCCCCGTCCATCGCCCAGTCTGGCCGTCCATGGTTGGTGGGGATAGGAAGGACACAATTCGTGTCTTTCTGCAAGTCAGACGAGGCAAGAGAACAGGACAGAGAGAGAGGACCGCGACAAGTCGGGGGCCGGGGGGAGGCGGGGCTTGCAGCCGCCATCGCATCCCATTTTCTGCGCCCCCATCGGGTTTGTTCTGTTCCCTCCGGCCGACCCCCCAAATTCCTTTGCAAGGCCGTTTCGGAGGCTCCAACTTTTTACTTGGTGGGCTAACGGTGTGTTGTGGTTTCAGCACTATCGGCGCGGGTGACACATTCATCGCTGCAATGCTGTATGGCCTGCATGCTGACGCCTGGAGCCGTGAGACAAAGCTTTCGTTTGGGGTCGATTTGGCCACCAAGAAAGTCCAAAGGGAGGGGTTTGCAGGACTGGTACCCTAAGTGTGTGTGTGTGTGTGTGTGTGTGTGTGTGCGTGTGTGTGCGCACTGCGTAAGGTCGGGCGCTGGCGCATCTTGTCCCAACAGCGAGCGCCTCTCGTGATGACGTCGATAGGATCCAATTTCGCAGCTGAACGAGTCAACAATGCGCAGAGAGGCAAGTGTGTCGGAACCAGCCAGGTGGCAGGGGGGAGGGGGGAGGGGGGTCGCGCGATGGAGTGCGCGCCGCCTGTGAAGGGCGCGAAAGGGGTAAAATAGGGGGGCAATGCTGACGGGCATTCTCGTGATCAAACTCCGGGGAGCGACCCCGCTGCAGAATCCCATAGTGTGCAGACTAGTGCCGAGAGTTGACGGAGGCGAGTAAATGGATGACCAAAAAGACACATTCAAGCCCCAGCGCCGACAGAGAAGATAATCCGAGAATAACCCGCCGATGAATGAGGCAGGAGACGGCGCTGAGGTGCGCCGCGGAAAAGGCGGTGAAATTACACTAGTTCAAGTCGTGTGAGCGAGGTGCTTCGTAGTTTGAGGGAAGTGGGGGTGCTCGCCTGGGCACTGACCGCGGGCGCTCATCCTGCATAAAATTTGGTGGTTCCTCGGGGGGCGGCGCCCGACGCGCAGGCCTGTGCAGGCCAGCCCCAGGACAAGCCAGGCTTTTTTCAGGCTTTTCAGGTCGTAACGAACGTGGACCCCGCCCACCTTCCCAACCAGGGCAGCGAGGGTAGTGTACAAATTAAATACACTAGCTCCACAAAACGCCAGGTTTTACTGCAAGGACACAAGGTATGTAAGGTAGGTAATTATGAACATACGTAAGGTACATAGCGTACTTGCATGTACCTCAGGTAATCAGCAACTCGCTTGTGGGGTTCGGCAGCAGCCCGACCCACGCTGCTTTAGAGGCACGTACCGAGTACGGATTACACTAGTCCTACTAGTGCGCGCGTGGCTCACGCACATTTCCGGAATGCCTACCTACGTAGTGTGTAGTGTAGTATGACTTGGCGGGAAGCGAGCAGGTGCCGACACCACCGCTATTATGCGAAAGTCGAGCCGAAAGCCGTGTCTGCGGCACCTGCCAGCAGCCTGGGTCAATGCATCAACAAAAAGCCGACACACACAAGAGGAGGAACAAAACGAAACCGGAAAGGAGGTGCGACGCCTAGGTTTTGATACGACCTGTCGCATGTAACGTGGCTAGCCAGCCGAGGCTCTCCTTCGCACCAGAGGGGGGTGGTTCACTAAAAAAGCGCGCAGGCAAGGGAGAAGGAGGGTTTTGTGCTGACGAAGGCGCGGCAGGAAGAGAGAAGACACAGCCAGGCGCGGGCCGGATCGACAGCGCGAGGCCAACAATCTCGGTGAAATGAACTCGCACCGGCGCATTCCGATGGGGGACGGAGTCGAGGGCCCAACCCAAGTAGTGCGCTGCCGGCGGTCTCGGCATGCGTCCCGGTTGTCCTGTCTGGTTGTAGCACGCCTGGTGCGCGCGCTCGGAAGATGCGGAAGGTCGAAAGTGAGCGGCAGCAACGGCGCGCTGGCGATCGTATGTATTGTACATAGAGTTGGTGGGTTCACCCAAGGATTATTGTTTCTGGCAATGATGCGACAGTCTGGCGCCGTGTTCGAGTCGGTCAGATCTGGCCCGCCGCCGAGCAGGAGCACCCCATTTCTGCGTTCTGAGGATGGATTTGCGTAGAACAGGCTAGAGTTGGAGTGGAACTGTCGCAAGCTTCTGGGAGGGTGGATGGTGTGGGTGGGCAATGTTCATGGATGAATCTCGCCGTGCGCGGTTCCGGGGTGTAGACAGGACCTACCAAGTCGTGTAGTATACGGATTACTGTGTATGGATCGCTCAAGGTCCAGAGTTGCAGTGTAGCACACAAGTATGGAGCGCGAGGTTGTTCCTGTGGGCGAAGATGCTGCGCAAGTCCGCAGGCGCCTTCATCCCTGTACGGGTAATCCGAACACTGCGCCGCGTTGGGCTGTCTTGGGAGAAAGGGGAGGGGGGGATGACGGCTGGGCCGAGTGCAACTGGCAGCGTATGTACTGCGTTACTAGTAAGGTAATAAAAAAAGTACCTTGCTCTGTAGTGTACGCCGTGCTCTCCGTACCCCCGTCTCATTCGCGGCCCTGTCGCGACCCGCAATGTGATACGCCGAGTACTGTCTCGTCAAGTCCCCACAAGCCAACCTGGGCGCTCGGTGTTTGGCATTTCTGAGCAGAGCAAGACGTGTGGCTAACGTAACTTGCCGGTAACGTTATTGTATTCCGTACTCCGTCCACTAGTGTACCTGCATTACAGAGTCCGTCGCTACCATAGCAGGTACCTAGTGTACGTAGCTGACAGGGGTTGTCTCGGGTCGCCTCTGTCGGGGTTGCGTCCGAGTCTCTGATCTTCTGGTCACCGTACACTACCTTGTGAGAGTTGCAGCTGACAGATACACTACGTTCTCGACATCTGCAAGCCTCAAGGTTGCCCTCCGTGACGAACTGGTGTTAGGCAAACCTCAACCTCTGTCGCATTTGATTGTGATGCCTGACCCCTTGTGAACACCGGCCCAGTGCGGTGAGAGCAGCGCCATGGCTCACGGGACCTGCCGGAATCTGAACCGCTCGCCGCTTCCCCATGGCCAGCCCCATGCATGCTTGTTGGAGGGTCTGCTGCAGAGAAAGCAAAGACTGGAACATCGTGGCGTTTGTGAAATTCATGCCCTGCTGCTGCGAAGGGAGTTCACAGCCGAGCCAGGCCAAGAGAGGTTACACTAGTAATCAGCGATTGGGTGGAACTGCCACCGAAGGGGCCCAGTTGCCTTTTGCTGCGTCCGGCCATCATATGGGGCCCTTGGCTTGTCTTGCTCATTGTGCGCCCCGTTTGGGAAGGTCTTGGCGGCCAGCGTTCCCCTGACCCGTCGGTGCTGCAGGGGAGCCGCCCCCAGGGACATCTTTGTGAGATTCCCCATCGGCCAGACACCGAAAGTCAGAGCCGTGCTTGTGCGCTAAAATTTTTTTTTTTTCGGTGTATGGAGTAGCGTATTGTACGGACTACTCCGTGAGCTGATGTCCGCAGGATTGTGCACGTAGTGTACATACACTATAGTGTGGTGCACTAGTCTAGTGTTCACTACTGTACGGAGTAGCGCATCTCGAAAGTGTAGCGAGATCATCAAGTAATCCGTACTTGCTTCCGTACTTGGTAGGCATCGATCATCACGGCTCGGCCAGTGCCCAGCTGCAACGTGACTGTCACAGCTCGTTGGTCAGCTTCGCATATCTGCAAGATGACGGAAAATTGTCGGCACATTTATCGCTGCAAGTGAACCGCAGAGACACCATAGAAATGCGTAAGACCTGGAAACGCAGCCACTCCTTGCTTCGTGTTGAGCTGCAGTGTTCAGGCTCGTTTGCTTTGTAGTACGTACCTCCTTCCACGGTAACGTTATTCCGGACGAAGCACAGGTTCGTTTGGCGACCCTCGCTGGTCATAACTACATGGGGAAATGGGGGATGCCAAGGCCGACCATTAATCGTACTGTGTACATAGAGAAGAGAAGAGAGGGGTTGTGGGTTTGAAGGCGTTTTCGAACGCGCCGCCTTTTTTCGGCAGTCCAAAGTTGGAGTCTGCGGCGATACGCCTCCTCGGCCCTCTGTGGGGGGCGCTCCAGGGAGACCCAGGCCGGCCGGAGCATTGCCGTTGTTTGTCGCAGTACGAAGACTGTACGAGGTATGATGGGTAAGTTTGACCCCCTGTCTGGGTATCAACAGGGGGCCTGACAGGCGGGCGCAGGCAGGCGCAGGCAGGAAAAACTGGTGGTAGAGGCACAAGAGGTTTTTCCAAGAGATCCCTGTCGGTACCTGTACAGGGGGTGAAACTTTGGCTCGCAACCATAGTAGTGTACGTGTACATACAGGCAGTGTTTTGTCCACTACACAGTAGTGTACACCAAGAAGGCTGCGCATTGACGAGGCGCCCGCGCGGGTGGATGCTGACGCCAGCAAGTTATGGATGCCGCCCTTGCGGATCCGAGCACAGAAATAGGTCCAGGCCATAGCCGGGATGGAAGCTTGGCGGGCTCTGAGAAAAAAAAAGGCATGCATTTGTTTCTGAGTCCCACCCTTTACAGCCAATGAAGAGCCAGAGACGGTGTTCGAAAACTCGCAAGGCAAGAAAGACGTGGGGAAGGTGCGATCTGATCAGGGATTTGTGGGTCCTACACTAGGCGTGGCGCGCATGGGGGTCGGGAACTCTTCCAGGTTGCAGTTTCTGCCGCCGCAAAGCAACCTCCGTCGTGACCGAACATCCGTGGATGCGGGTGGAAACGCCCTTAGCGTGGTGATCCGGAGGAGCAGGTATGCTCTTCCAAGAGAACTGCGCACGGTACCATTCCATCCGGCAATCTATCACAGTACGGAAAAACTACACTGCAATTCGGCGCAATCCGGATGCTGGGATTCCTCTGCGCAGCAAGCAGTCATACACTACTCCTCCTGGCTCACATCCACTCGGCTCGACCGTCCGCCGTCTTAGTTCCTCAATCAGCCGATACAATGACGATCAAGTGCGGGACCTCAAGACAGCCACGGCATTACTAAGTTGAACATGCGTCCGAGAAAAACACGAGATTCGGTGGATGAATGGCAACGCTTCGCTGCGGAGTTGAGATTCGGTTAGTGACAACAAAGCGTCAACACTTTCCCGTTGCAGCCGATCAGAGCCCAGGCAGGGTGGCGGAGTTGCTGGCAATTGAAGAGACTTCACCCAGGATCGCCATCCTCAGCGGAGCCTGGGGCACGGATGTCTGATATCTGGCACCCGCAGATTCGAGGCCAACGAGGAATGAATGTGGTGTGTGAAGGCCGACCCGACCCCGAGCTACACTGACTATGCCTGGCCGTTAGTTTCAATGTTACGCACCGGACGTCAAGATTGAGATCCAACGACACAGCAACATGTACCCAGTACGTGTTTGTCAGCCGACTTCACTGCGATTTGAATGGCCAACCAGGTGCCTGGTACTTATGGAACAAGGGTCATGGGTCCATATGCAACCGCCGTCGCTGATCCTGGCCCTGATGCTTGGCAAGATTCAGAGCTGTTTTTCCAGACACACCTCACCCTTCCGTTCGGGCCTCGGACACGCCCCTTTGCTCTTGGATGGGTGGCTCTGAGCAGTCCACTCCGACTCCCAAGCGTTCCCTCGCACACGCCATGGGTCCCCCAGGCACACCCCCAACCCCGACAGCCAGCCATTCATGTTCTCCATCCGCCGCCCCGATTTGCTAACTTGGACAACAGCCGCCCCTCGTGTGGTCGTCTCGCTGCCGCCCTGGTCCCCCTGTCTTCTACGGAGTAGTTATTGTCTGCATCCATCGAACATCAAATTCCAACCACGCTAACCGGCCATCCTGCGGTCGCACCAGTACAGAGTGCCTCCGTGCATGTCCTCAATAACGTACAGGTATGGCCGGAGGGAACCTGCCCTCCAATGGCACGGCCCACAAGGTGGGTTGGATTTGGTCTGGTTGCCATGGTACTCAACCTGACGTACCAATCCATGCTCGTCAACAAGGGTCCGTCTTCACGGAGTACGGATTACACTACTATGGTACAATACATTCAGCCAGCAACTACTCGCGACCACGACCACAGGCAGCGGGGGCGTCATAACTCGTTTGCAAACCTCGCGAACCAAGCCCGCCTGATCCACTTGCCTCCGCTTGACCGCCCACTGTCTCCCGACACCTTCAATCCTCCACAGCAATATCACGCTACCCGCAACCAGCCACGGGCAGCCTGCTGCGAGCGGCTAGGTTCTTAGTGTACGTTCCTCTCTGCGACCCTGTGCCAGAGTGCCCCTTGCAAGTGGCTGGCCCCACCCCTATCCCTGCCTACTTGAAGTGTACGGAGTATGTACACTACTACTACACTATGTTCGGCCTTGCAAGGGCCAGATAGCGTTCAAAAAAGAAGCGTCCCACAACCTGAACATTCGGTGATGCAGGCCATCAGCCCGAAACCATCCCGCAGACGGTCCCCGTCCCCAGGGCCGGGCAGGCTAAACCCATCCCTGCACGTGCATATGACGCAGGCCTCGAAAGCCCCAGAGTCATGGAACAAGCTCCGTTGACACGCAGCCTCCATCCTAGCATGCCAAAGCGGCAACTGGAGACACTCATCACTCAGATGAGCACGTAACTATTAGTGTAAGAATGTCTCCCTCTCCACGCCAGACATGGCTAGGGAGACGACTTGCCCAAACCGAGGCTTGGTTCAGTGCTCTGATTTCACCCAACGAATCTTCCCCCTTTTCTCACCCACTTAGCTACCAGGGCTCATTCCATCTCTGACTTACATTTGGACCATCACACCTCTTCAATATCAACCCAGCGTGGCTTGATATAACGTCCACCCCACTGGCAAAGAACTTGCCTGTTATTGTCGTCGACACCCTCGAGTCTCATCTGTCAATTTCATGCCTGAATATTAGTATTCAACATTCACCCAAGATGATGCCATCACTCGTCGGTGCCAACATGCTTGGCATGCCTCACCAGCAAACTGCCGGCGGGACATACACGGTCGACGCATTCCTCAACCAACTCTCGAGACAACTCATCGGGAACACGAGGAGGTATTCCAGGGGAGCAAACGGGCAGCAAAGAGGGGGGAACGGCATGAGGATATCCAAGCCAGGCAGCGCCAGCAACAGCCCGAGATCGTCAACAATGCAGGCACGCCGGAGAACGCTGATCGGGGATGGCTTTCGGGGCGGGCTCCAGACGATGTCTCCGGCGATGGAGCAGATACCTCTTCCTACGCCAGCTGCAGAAACCCCGAACGAGCATTTCTACGAGCGGCAGACCACGAGGCCGGCGCGCCCGGTCAGCTGGCACCCGTCCTCGCAGAATGCACAGCAGCCTCTCTACGCCCTACCAGACGCAGCTGCCTATCCCTATGCGGCGTACAACGATGCCGAGATCCTGGCGAGCCTGCAACAGTTTCCCCCGACGCCTGCGATCTACTCCGGGTACGCGTCACCGGCAGAGCCCTTCTCGCCGCTTTCACTGCCCTACTCGAGCTTCAGCTCTTCGCAACAGCCCGTCTACTCGCCCGTGAGCCAACCTCTGCAGATGCCGCACCAGCAGCAGGCTCCTCCGTTCTCCCCGGTGACCTGCTCCTCCGACCATCCCGCGGCGGCCGCGTTGTCCGACATTCCGTACCTTCCCCTTCCTCAGGCGGCGGCTGAGGTGCCCGCATGGGAACAGGCCCAGCCTGCTGTCGCTGCCACGTTCAGCCAGCAGACGGCACCTCCAACACCCGAGGATTTTGCCTGCAGCCTTGGCCCAAGTCTGGCCATGGAGACGGCGGCCGGGCAGCAGCAACCGACGAAGCCGGACGCTGCTGCTGAGCAGACATGCCAGCCGGTCATTTACGAAGAAGACGATGACGACGAGCCCGAGGGCGAGATTCTGTACGGCATGGGCCTGTACGATGCGCCAGACCACGGCAAGGAGCTTACACTGCACCAGTCGGTGGTCCTCTCCCTGCTCGGCAGTACCAGGGATCAGGAAGAAGACGGGGACACGGGCAAGGGCCTGGGTCTCAAGCTAGAGGATCCGTGGGAGCCACCTGCCAGTGATGATGAGGATGAGGGCGAGGGTGAGGGCGAGGGTGAGGGCGAGGGTGAGGGTGAGGGTGAGGGTGAGAATGAAAACGGAGAGAACGACGACGGCCAGAACGAGGAGGACTGAGCTGCACACACTGGCTATGTGATGGGCTGGACTCCTTCCTCCTTTTTTTCCCTTTCCCTACCCGCCAGCTCTCGTGTTTTTTTCTTTTTCTTTTCATGTGTGTGTGTGTGAATCAGTCGATGCATGGCACCGAGGTGTTACAGGGTTTTTTTTCTTCTTCTTCTTGATCTCTTATTTTATTATTCTCGTTATTTTCATCATCATTTTTCCCCCTGGAGGGGCCGGGGGGGCGAGAAGGCGGCGAGCAGGAAGGACTTGCAGATACATGACGCGCGGGATACGGCATGGTGAGCGACAAGAGCACACGGCATAGGCACGGATACGGACGGTTCATTATTAACTGGGTAAACGGGATGGTTGGGTGGGGGATGGTTTGGTTGGCGTTTTCTCGGACAAGGCTACGGAGATAGAGAGGGAGAGTCGAGGCATGTGGGTTTCACAACCCAGCAAGGGCCCATTGAACCGAAAAAAAATGAGGATATCCGTCCTGTAATTTTAGGTGAATGCTACGGGTCTAGACGCGTAAGTACTGTATGTACTGTATGTACTGTACATACTTACCTACACTACCTGTAAGCCACATACCCATTTCGTGACTGCCAGCAGTTCAGACTCGAGGCGTGTGCATAGTGTACCCCCAGTGCGAGGTACCGGAGCTTCAGTCATCTGTCTCTCCTCGCTAATCTCATTCGTGACGGGGACCTTCCCACATGCATGCATCTACTCTATAGTTAATGGTGGCCTCCTACAGCGGGAAGATTGCCACCGGAACGCCTAACCGCTGTTATTGCCATAGTATGATTGCGCAACCACACACTTATGGCCTGGGTGTTTGTGCGCAGGATGGAGCTCAGAGAGTGATGGTCGAAGCCGTGTCGGATACTGTATGTGCATACGGTCTGTACGGGTTACGAGGTATGTAATCCGTACAACAGCCGGATGTGCGGAATGCATGCCTCCCAATATTACGGTCATGTCGCCCACTGCAGGGCTCCTAACAGAGAACTTGACCGGACCCCGCCAAACGGGGCCCTGCCGACTGAGGGCATTACTACCCCGCCATAGTTACCCGCCATACCCGCCATAGAGCTTACCCCTCATTGAAATTGGCCGCCAAACAGTTCAAGGCTTGGGGCCGTTATCGGAACAGTATCGGGAACGGGACGGAGAAAGTGGAAAAGTCCCTTACTGGCTGGTAACACGGGTAGCAACAACTCGAACCACGAACAAGGAAAAAAAAAGTTAACGAAGGAAGGAAATTATCAACCAAGTTTTGCCAGGCGATCAGAAATCCCCCCGGCGGATCCCACGAAATCAAGTCTACCTAATAGCCGTACAGTCGTACAGACGGGCAGTACATGACCACCAAGATGGCCTCGCAAAAGTAAACTGCTTCCTTCCGACCCTTCCCCCCCCCCCACCTAACGTTCTCACCGTGCTACCATGCCACCGTGCCACCATGCCACCGGGCAACCAGCACATCCAGACCACAATGTGTACAAGGGCACCCTCCTTCTACGCATCGGCTGACATGGCTTCCCGCTTCTAGGAAGGTGCTCATGCTCGGCGCGGGCTTCGTCACCCGGCCGACCCTCGACATCCTCAGCGACGCCGGCATCCCTGTGACGGTCGGTATGGCTGCCTCCCTCTCTCTCTCTAGGGTCACACCCAACTCTGCGATCGGACCCCAACTGACCAGAGTTGACAAACAGCCTGCCGCACCCTGGCCTCTGCCCAGCAGCTCGCCGCGGGCGTCAAGAATGCGCACCCCATCTCGCTCGACGTGACCGACGAAAAGGCGCTGGACGCCGAGGTGGCCAAGCATGACCTGGTCATCAGCCTGATCCCCTACACCTTCCATGCCACCGTCATCAAGTCGGCCATCCGCAACAAGAAAGATGTCGTGACCACAAGCTACGTCTCGCCGGCGATGCTCGAGCTCGACGCCGAGGCCAAGGCGGCCGGCATCACCGTCATGAACGAGATCGGTCTGGATCCGGGTATGCATGCCTCTCCGCTCCTCCCGTTTAGTAGCCTCCGCCCCAGTCGAGCCAACTTTATTGACGTACCCTGATCCCAAGGCATCGACCACCTGTACGCCATCAAGACCATTGACGAGGTACACCGTGAGGGCGGCAAGATCCTCAGCTTCCTGTCATACTGCGGCGGTCTCCCGGCTCCGGAGGACTCGGACAACCCGCTCGGCTACAAGTTCTCGTGGTCGTCGCGCGGCGTGCTCCTGGCCCTCCGCAACGCGGGCAAGTGGTGGCAGGATGGCTCCGTCGTCGAGGTGTCCGGCAAGGATCTGATGAAGACTGCTAAGCCGTACTTCATCTACCCCGGTTTCGCCTTCGTCGCCTACCCGAACCGCGACTCGACCCAGTACAAGGAGCGCTACGCCATCCCCGAGGCCCAGACCATCATCCGCGGCACTCTGCGCTACCAGGGCTTCCCGCAGTTCATCAAGGTGCTCGTCGACATCGGCTTCCTCGAGGACGCCCCGCTCGACGTCCTGTCGCGGCCGGTGCCCTGGAAGGAGGCCACGCAGGCCGTCGTCGGCGCCGCGTCGTCGTCGGCCGCCGACCTCGAGGCGGCCATCCTCTCCAAGGCGACGTTCGAGTCGGACGAGGACAAGCAGCGCATCCTGTCCGGGCTCCGCTGGATCGGCCTGTTCTCGGACGAGCCCATCTCGCCCAAGTGCAACCCCCTCGACACGTTGTGCGCCACCCTCGAGCGCAAGATGCAGTACGAGGAGGGCGAGCGCGACCTGGTCATGCTCCAGCACAAGTTCGAGATTGAGCACAAGGACGGCTCGCGCGAGACGCGCACCTCGACCCTGTGCGAGTACGGCGACCCCAAGGGCTACTCGGCCATGGCCAAGCTGGTCGGCGTGCCCTGCGCCGTCGCCGTCAAGCAGGTGCTGAGCGGGCAGCTGAAGGACAAGGGCATTGTGGCGCCCATGAACTCGAGGATCAATGAGCCCCTGATGAAGGAGCTGAAGGAGAAGTATGGAATCACCATGGTGGAGAAGACTATTTCGTGATTTTTTTTTTTCCTTTTTGGCGGCTACGGATGATAAAAGAGGCATAAAACAATAGATGGTGATTTGAGGATAGAAAAAAATCACAACAAAAAAAGGTTCCCGTTCCTTTTTTTTTGGTCGTCTTCATAAATCGCTGTAGTTAGTGGGTTGAAATCGGATGGGTTTCTCGACAAGACGTTGCTAACGAAGTAGGTGGTCAGTAAGAATCCATTAGCATATACGAAGGTATCTGTGAGCCTAATCCTCGTTAATTGTTTTACATAATGAATTGCGCGTGCGTCTTGTCAGTCAATCATGACTGTTGGTGGAATGGTCGAGATGGGCAGCTCCGACGGCGACAAGTTGAAGTGTACGGATTACGGAGTACATCCGTATGCATGTACGATGTAAAGTATCGATCCGTCATTTCAAAATTACAACGTTTCAAACTCTTACAAGAAACCTCAGGAAACAGAAAAGCAGGGGAGGCTCTGTTATCAACGCACTACGAATCAAGATTCCGGGGGGCATTATTCAATATTTTAATCTTTTTTTGAGGGCATGGTACAGTACATCTTCACCCCCTGGCGCAACCGCCGCGAGCTGCTGGCCGTCCGCCGGCAGTTCTACCCCGACCGCCATCCTCAGCGGCAACCACCGCGACGGCAAACCCCGGGCCAGGCTCAGTTGTCTAGCACCAACACGGCCGCTACCGCCTACTCGACATACCGTGCTACTACTGTCAACGAGCTACCACCACCACCACTACCACCACCATCATCATCATCATCATCATTGACAACAGCAAAACAACAAGCAGTCGGACGGAGACGGAGCCATGGCGAGAAACAAGAGGCCGTCGCCCGCGTGTCCATGTGGATGCAGCGCGGCGGCTGTCCGCACATGGTCGAGTCGACCGCGCTGTTAACGGCGGCCATCTTGAGCGACGAGGTGACGGGGGGGCCGGGGGCGGGGAGCGACGACGGGCTGGCGAGGGCGTCGAGGGCGTACGCCGTGCGCGCGGCATATTCGGCCGCTTTTAGTCGGTGAGTGAGTCTGATGATTTTTGTTATTATTATTCCTATTCTGTTTGTTCGCTTTTGCTTCCCTCCCATATCTTCCTCCTCCTCCTCCTCCTACTCTTCTTCTTCTCTTCTTTGAAACAGAGGAAAATGGGACGCGAGAGAGAGAGGAGAACATTGGAGACCAGTTACAACTAATGCATTGCCTCTCAAATCCACACACACTCCCCCATCAAAATGTCCTCGAGGATAAGCATTTACGTCCTTTTTTTTTTTTTTTTTTGCTCTTCCTGACCGCGGGACCAGCTTCGTGACGGGCCTGCTCGACTCCCACCAGGACAGACAGCGCAAGATGTCCATGTACGACGTGGCCAAGAGCGTCGGCCTGCCCGCCACCTTTGTCGAGCTCCGCCACCAGGCCACCCACGAGCAGCTCCCCTCCCTGGCGCGCCTGCGCGCCGCCGCGGACAAGGCGCTCGACTGGATCTGGGAGTACTACTGGCGCGGCCTGACGGCCGGCGACAGCGA
The DNA here is from genome assembly GCF_000226095.1 of Thermothelomyces thermophilus ATCC 42464. Taxonomy (NCBI): domain Eukaryota; kingdom Fungi; phylum Ascomycota; class Sordariomycetes; order Sordariales; family Chaetomiaceae; genus Thermothelomyces; species Thermothelomyces thermophilus. Next base: position 1,739,293 of record NC_016473.1, on the reverse strand, counting down.
CAGTGACAGCGACGAGCACGAATCTGACGCGGACGAGGACGAGGCCGATGCGTCTGGAAGGGAAGAGTCTGGTGCCGAGGCGATGGAGGGGGTGTTGGGTGAGGGTGATGGTGATGGTGAGAATGATGGTCCTGACGTGACGATGAGGGAGGAGGATGGTTGTGGTGGTAGTGGTGGTGGTGTTGGCGATGGGCACAAGCCGGCACAGGAAAAGGAGATAAGGACGCTGCTGGAGGGGTATTTAGAGGGCAACGAAAAGCAGCCGCAGGAGGAGGAGGAGGAGGAGGAGGAGAAGCTGAAGAGGGAACTTGGGAGGTTCGACGAGGGACTGGTGTTGATGGTGCTTGACTCCATCACGGACAACACGAGGGACAGTAAAGTGCTGCGTCGGGCTTTGGTCCTGGGGAGGCGAATCCTGGAGTGGAAGGGGAACCAAGAGCACGTAAGCGGTGCGGACCGCATGGAAGAGGATGGGCCGGCTGGAGATGATTCGTCTAGGACCGGGATGGACACGAGGGAAAAGATGGCGACCGAGGAAGGTGAGGAAGAGGACGACAAAGAGGAGGTCGAAGACGAGGAAGAGGACGAGGACGACCGCCCTGCTTGGGTTTTGTACGACGCAGAGACCTGGGTACCCAAGCCTATCGGGGTTGTTTGAAGCAGCGAGTTTTCAGACACTCGTGTGAATTCTATATATGCCCTCCCTCTGGAAGAACTCATTGCACCCTATCCCTACCCCTGAGTTCCATGGATGGCCGATGGGGGGGTCATGTGACTGTGGGGCTGATCCGTACGTAGAATATGGATTACATACTACTAGCCCACCACTGGACCATCTGCGGACAACAGAACAAGTTAACGAGCGTCGGACCTTCAAATATAACGTCATTCCCGCCCAGCTAACATCTGCAACCGGCGTCCCCGGTTATCGTGTCCCGAACGGATTAGCCACGAGCCGATTTGAACCACCCGTTTGCTGCAGTACCTTACGCTAGCGTAGTCTCCGGTAACTAATAGTTTGCAGCTCGGGCGTAATTGTGCACTGTGCATTGCATTTGTACGGATTACTAGTACATGAACTCCGCATCCAAAGAGCATGTCCTTCTTCTTGACTGCTGCTGCAAGGCGCTCTTCTCAGCCACGGTTTACCTCTCTCGCTAGCAGTGTGAGCCATCATCATACTTCACCGCAAAAACCCAACTCGGTGCTCGTTGTTGACTCCCTTTTCCTCAGTCCGTCATCGCTCGCAAGATGCATATCCAATCGATTCCTATGTGTACGTCCTGATTTGTTGACTCGGTCAGCAGCCGCTGATAAATCAACTCGAAACTGACATTACGGTCCAAAAGGGGTGGGGAGGAGCGACAACTACGCTTACCTCGTAGTTGACGACAAATCCAAGGACGCCGTCATCATTGACCCCGCCCATCCAGCCGAGTGAGTGACTTTTCCCGGGAAAGGAGGATGTCAAGGGCCAAAGAAGAGGGAAGATATGCTCACACCCTCAGGGTCGCGCCGGTGCTGAAGAAAGCGATCCAGAACGGTTCGATCAATCTCAAAGCCATCGTCAATACCCATCAGTAAGCATTCGCGACGTCCCCGTAACGGCAACGGCAGGAAGCTGATTTCCTTTCTCCTTTTAGTCATTGGGATCATGCCGGTGGAAACGAGGAGCTGGTGAGTTCGCCACGAGCGCCTGTCACGGAAGTGTGTGCGCTGTGACTTGTGCTGAGCGTTGGCAGATTTCAGAGCTTGGGCAGCCCCTCGAGATCATCGGGGGAAAAGACTGCAAAAAGGTGTCAAGGACGCCAAAGCACGGCGAGACGTTTAACATTGGCAGCATCGCAGTCAAGGCGCTCCACACGCCCTGCCACACCCAGGACAGCATTTGCTGGTTCATGCAGGATGGCGACGACAAGGTTGTGTTTACAGGAGATACTCTCTTCCACGGAGGTAAGTCGGGCGTTTCCCGAGCCTCTTCTGCTCCTGCCCGTGCTGACCGTCTGCAGGCTGCGGCAAGTTCTTCGAGGGCACGGGCGAGGAGATGCACAAGGCGCTGAACGAGACTCTGGGCTCGCTCCCCGACGATACCCGGGTCTTTGTGAGTTCTCGCGTTTGCCAGTCCCGAAATGACTTGCGGACGATTCTGACTTGTTCCCAGCCCGGCCACGAGTACACCGCGGCCAACGCCAAGTTTGGCCTCTCGGTCCTCCCAAGCGGGCCGCTCAAGGCCCTGGAGGCTTTTGCCAAGGCCAACAAGGAGACCCAGGGCAAGTTCACTATTGGCGACGAGAAGCAGCACAACGTGTTTATGCGACCTCAGGTATGATGAAGACCCCGGCGGGGGTTTCTGGAGGGTTTACCGGCAACTAACCCTGCTCAGGACCCCGAAATCCAAAAGGCCACGGGCGAGACCGATCCGGTTGCCATCATGACCAAGCTGCGCGAGATGAAGAACAACTTCAAGTGAGTAGTCGGCTGTCCCGGGGGCTGGTCAGGAAGCATCCGAGTCGCTGGGGAACAAGTTGATCTCACCCTTGACGACGATCAGAGAGGCGGTCGTGCAGAAGCCCAACTTGTGAAAAGCAGACTACACCATGACCTGTTGGGGGGACTTCAGATGCAGGAAAAGCTATGTTTTGCGAGTTTAATGTCTTTACTCTGTAGGCTCATCCAATAGCCACCATCAAGGCAAATCACAATACGCGATAGGTAACACAACTGAAATGTTTCCACTAGCTCATACCATCAAGAACCGAGAGGATCGAGACGCAGTGAACTGGCGGACGCGTCTTACGGAGACACGGGGTTTTCGATATTGCTTCACCGTCCACACTTGCGCGCCCTGGGATTGTTCGAAGCGGCAAGCTCTAGCATTATATGAAGCGTTCGGAGGTCGCTGGGCAGTCGAGGTACATTACCCCAAGAGACGCACATATGCCACAGACTCGGGGCACCGGCACCAACCTACCTTTGAAGCCTCGCTTTCCTGCCTTCCGAAAACACAACGCCCACACAAACAGTAGAGCGGAGAGAAAGAGATGAGGAAAGGAAGCGGGCCGCATGTGGTGAGCATGCAAAGTGGTACCGGGCCGTCGCAAGGCGTTGCCAAATTTCGTGACGGAACAAAAAGAAATTTTGGGCAGTGCAGCAGCGGTATTTAAGCAAAATCGTCACGTGCCCTGGCGCTCACTTGGCGAGGCGCCCCGCCATGCCGGCAACTCCACTCCGGAGTCCACTGCTTCGTTCAACGGGCGGCTCGCCGCGATCCCATTGCATGACGTCGCATCGCATCCCGAGAAATACTCAATTGTACAGAGTTGCCAGATCATACTTCCCAGGGATATTCCAACTCCAGCATGGTAAAGCCCTACCTGCTTTTTCTTCCAGAAAAAAAATGAAAAAAATGATAAGTGATCATTTTATTGACCGCTTGACCCCTCAAAAACAGCCACCTCGACGCCGTAACCCCGCGGCCGGCGCATCCTCGGCCGCCGCAGCCTCCAGTCCCGCGTCCAAATCCGGCGCGCGCCTCTCGAAGCTCGCCAAGGAAAACGACATCACCGCCGAAGAAGAAGCCGAGATCCGCGAGGCCTTCTCCCTGTTTGCCGAGCCCATGGAGGGCGAGAAAGAGGGCGTCATGCCCATCGGCGAGGTGCGCCGGGCGCTGATGTACGTATAGTTGGGCCCCCTCTCCCCCCTCCCTTTTTTTTTTCTTTCTTCTTATTTCTTCTTATAAAAAAATTGAAATAAATGACACGCCAACTGACAAAACGCGATTTGCGCCCCATCGCATCGAGCAAAAAAAACAGAGCCCTCGGCATCCCCCCGACCTCGCCCGCGCAGCTGGCCGAGTTCACGGCGGCGCTCGACCCGGAGGACGAGGGCTTCGCGACGTACGAGGGGTTCGTCGGCATCTGCGCGCTGCAGCTGCACGCGCGCCGCGACAACGACGGCTACGGCGGCTACGGCGGCGACGGCGCGGAGGAGGCGCACCGCGCCGAGCTGGACGAGGCGTACGCGCTCTTCGTCGGCGACCGCCGCGGCCCGGACGCGCCCGCCATCACGCTGGCGGACCTGAAGCGGGTCGCCGCGCTGCTGCAGCTGGACGAGGAGTCCCAGCAGAAGCAGCAGCAGCAGCAGGTCGGAGGGCGGGGGGACAGCATCGGCGGGCTCCTGACGGGGTCGAAGGGGAAGGCGGGCAAGGGGGACGTGCCGACCGTGGTGACGGAGGAGTTGCTGCGGGATATGATCTTGGAGGCCAATGACGGGGCCGGGGTGGGCAAGGGCGTGAGCAAGGACCAGTTCGATAGGGTCATGAGGAGGGCGGGGGTCTGGAGGTGATTGGGAAAGGTTCTTCGAAGAAGAAGAAAAGGCTGAACGAGGTGCAGAGTTTGGGGAAAAGGCGAAGAATCCGCGGTGGTCTAGGCAAAACCCCTCCCCCCCCCCGCCCAGTCCGCCGCGCTCGCGCGCTTGTGCAGGGGAAGCCATCGGAGCATGGCGATGGGGATGTCTCTCAGCTACCGCCACGCGTTTGGCCCGGTGGGGTCCTTGGCGAAGATACGCCTCTGTCCGACATAACCCGGGAAGAAAAGACGACGCGTCAAGTCGGCCGGGGATGGGGCCGGAAAGAAGGGGAGGCTGGGTTCATTGCGAAGGGAATGGTCACACAGCATGAGAACCTGAGAGGATGACAAGACCTCGGGGGGGCATCTCTCCTGACCAGATGGGACACCGAACAAGGTGCTTCCTGTTGACGATGCTGGATGATGATGATGATGATGGTGGTGATAATAGAAGGGAGGGAGGGACTACAATCCGCTACAGGATAGCGGGTGTGTGTGCATTTACAACTAATACCCAACAAACGGGGAGCACCTGAGACGACGGGGGTAATCCCTAGTTATCTAGAACAAGTCTTTTAGAAAACAGATGGGATATCCCGCTTGCGGCCAAACAAGCGATTACATGCAACGCAACGCCGCTATATGCAGACCATATTTTTCGTTCTCAGATCACGGAGACAAGGTGCAGCAGGGCGTGCCCAAATATTAAAGTTGTTTCACATTTAGTAAGCGAACCTTCCTTCTGCTCCCCTCCTCTTCTATCGATATCTTATTGCGTCCCGGAGGAGGGCGCCTGCGTCGTGTCGGGTGCTTGCTCCTGCTTCTCGGCCGCAGCCTGCTGCTTCTGCTGCTGCTGCTGCTGCTGCTGCTCCTGCGCGGCCTTGGCGGCGGCCTCGCGGGCGCGCTGCGAGTCGATGACGGCCTGCAGCTCGGGGGGCGCCTTGAAGCCGGCGTGGTCCGAGTGCCGCTTGTAAAAGTAACTGTCCGGCTTGGGGCGGAGCTCGGGGGGCAGCTCCTCGAGGACGCACTGCAGAATGTTGTCGATGGACTTTTTGCGCGATGCGTCGCGGTGCCAGACGGAGATGAGGTGCGAGTTGAAGCGGACCGAGAGGCCGACGCCGCAGATCTGGTCGCCTGTATTTTTTGTTAGCCACTCAAACCGTAAGGCAATAGTAACATAAAGAAAGAAGGGAGCTCTGGGTAGGATTGGAACAAACCCTCTTCCAGCACGCTCTGCAGCTTCTCTCCGATCGCCAGCAGCTGCACGCGCGTCCAGACGTCCGGGCCGATGCTCTTGGGCACGCGGAAGGTCCAGCTGCCGCCCAAGATGTTGCGGCGGTCCTCCCAGATGGGCTTGAAGCCGGCCTTGAACAGGTAGATGCTCTCGCGCATCCTGATCTGGTCCACGGGGGTGTTGTTGTTGTACCGCCAAAAGTCCTGCACGCTCTCGATCGACCCGCCCAGCTGTTCCAGGTGCGCATGGTATTCTCCATTGCTGCTGCTGTTGTTGTTGCTCCCCTGCTGCTGCTGCTGCTCCTGCTGCTGCGTCTGGTCCCTGGGTTGCTGCCGGTCGAACCACACGTTCCAGTAGTGCTGGGTGGGCAGGGGCCGCATCGCCTTGAGGAAGTTCTGCTTGGCATCGATGCGCTGCTCGGCGGGCGAGGATACGCTGCTCATGGGCGAGTTGGGGTCCGAGGACTGCGACAGCCCAGAGAGGCCGCGCGTGAAGAGGGAAGGACGCATCGACATGATGGCGACGGCGGCGGCGACGGCGGCGGCGGTGGCAGTGGAGGCTGGCAGGTTGGTTCACACTTCTTTGTCTGGACTTGTCAGTCAGCTTTTGGAAGATGGCGGCCCTGCGACACTGCCTCTGCGCTAAGAAGACGGGAGGGGACGGAAGGCGGCACGGGTTCGACGGGTCGGGTCAGTGAAGGTTCGGGTAGGATATCTACCGAGCTGCAGCTACCCGTCGAGGCTGCGGCGAAGGCGGAAGGGCCGCGGGAGATGCGAGTCACGGGGGGTGCTCTGCCGTTCAAGTGTGGCCTTGTAGGCGAGAACAACGTACGCGTAGTGTATGTATGTACAGTACTGTGGTCTACTTGTAGGTAGTGTAGGCCTTGCTGCCCAGGCTGCGGCGGGGTTGCAAAGCGGCTAGGCTGGTCTTGTTCCCGGTTCGTTTCAATTAGGGGGAGATCAGCAAGAGATCGGACGAAGCTCAGCAGAGCCGCAATCGCTAGTTACAGAAAAGAACAGAGCGCTCAGCGTCTTCGCGATGCACTTTGAAGTGTTGCGGGAGCAGGTCCAAGTTGGCGTTTCGGCTAAGTCAGGGGTCGTGACGCTGCGATGGAACGCTGCCTGTCAGGTGAGGGCAGCGAATGATGAACGGGGCCCGAGGAGAGGGGAGGAGGGGCTAAGCCAGGTGCGTGGGGAAGGGGATCAATTGCCCTGCCTGCCGGTCAGGTGTGCATCGGTCTGATGCTTCCCTGGGAAGGAAGGGGTCACGGCTGTCACATACAAAGGGGGATCAACAGTACGAGGGCGTCAACTGCTACAAAGTGAGAAGAAGAATTGTTGAAGCGATCCCCGCAAGTGGCCAAATGGCCAACCGGGACCCGAGAGAGGGCGGAACCTTGGAATGGGGACGGGAGGTAGCCGCGGGCCACTGACAGGAAGGAAGACGGGGGAGCTGTCACTAGTGCGCATGTCGGCCGGCGCCCCGGTCAGGCTTCAAGCTGAAACAATAATGGTGGGGCAACCTCTACTGTTTCAACTGAGGCCGGGCAGCTGAGCAAATGGTGAGGTGGGGTGGCCCTTACCTAACCGAGCTACCTTATCCATTGAAACCTTGAGCACCTTCCCTTACCTCCAGGTTCCGGCTCCCCGGAAAGCACCTCGCTCATGAGGCTCGCCAGAATCATGTCTCTGGCAATCTGCACGGCATACACTACGTCAGAAGTCCCTGCCCATGTTCTTTTTTTATTGTAGAAACAGGGACGGATCCTTGGTCATCGCGGGGTGTCTTGGCAGCATCAGCTTCATGTTCCAAGGGCCGGGGGAGGGGGGGAATAACCCATACATTAGATGTTAGGTAAGCGACGTTACCAAGTTGGGAAATAGGTTGGATCCAACACTAGCAACGTGGTTCGGCCCTCTGCCACAAGGTTAAAGGCGAGCCGGGGGTGGAGGTCTGCCAGGGATGGTGGTGACGTACATAGTAGGTATATACGAGTAGGGACCTGCTCATACGACCCCAGGGCCCTTCACCGAGAGAAACATTTACTTGGTAGGCTCCAGTCGTAGGTACCACACCCGCCTTGTTTACAAGAGGTGCGCAGCAACACTTCCAAGCACTGCGCGCACCTACCTGACCTACAGAGCAATGGAGTAGTGGTGGCCGCGTGAGGTGCGGAGTATCAGTACACGAACATACACTACCTTGACCTACACGAGGTACTCAGTACTTTACCACACTATCTAATCGGCCTCGGGCTGGTCGTCGGGCTGCCCGTGATCCTTAGGGGGTCCCATCGGGGTTTCGTGTCAGTACCTGTTGGCTTCTTGTTTACCCGCCCCTCCGAGGCCTAGCATCCATCTTTCTCTCTCAAGGTTGCCCTCCCAAAGGGGAGCTGAATGAGGTAAACCCGGCTCTGTGGTACGCTGAGTTTGACTTTCAAAGGTTGCGCGACGGAGCGGGTTCTTGGCACTTGGGGCTGATCGAGTGGGGCTTTGTCATCCCGGTCGGTGGGTGCCGCCCGCAATAGTGGGACGGCGGCCATCTTCGAGCCCTGTGCTGAATCACCCGTGGTAGCAGAAGACGGTCGCGGGACAAAGCAATGCTTAGGAAATACATGATATTAATTATTACATCGGAACGACGTGCTCAATGCGAGACATGCTACATACGCCTGACCTCCATTTTCCTGGTTGTTGTGATGGTAGTGGTGGTGGGGTTTTCCGCCTTCCAAGGTTCACCTGTACCTGTAGTTGGCCCGCTGCCGGACCTAGTTATTTGTATGTAGTTTCTTTTTCATCTTCCAACCTATCTTCATGCCTGCCTCCGACCTTCAACCACTACGTCGTCCGCCTGCTGTCCTTGGTCAAGGCCGAATGCATATCAGGAGACAGCGGGCTGATTAACGCGCCTTCCAATTGCACCATCAGCTGTTATCGCGTCTGCCGAATTTTCTTTGTGTGTTTCCCCCCTTTATCTCTTTCCTCGGCAGAGAGAGCGCATTCGGGTCTGCTGTCTGCACGCCTACAGCTTGGGCCACGCAAGAGCACCACGTCGCCCTACGCCTCGCCTCACAACCTCCTTCCCCGGCCACCAGATCACCTGCCAGTTGGCATTGGGCACCACAACAACAATTAAACATTCCTATTCCTTCCAAGTTCACTACCTAGTACGACTCGAGATCTGAACCTTATTGTTTGCACGTGGTCAATAAGGTAGCCACTCCATCATCAGGTATGCACTGACCTTTGGTCAGTTCTTGTTCTCTTCTCTTTTTAGTACTTCGTCCCATCCACCTTTCCATATATCTCCCTCCCCTTCGTCTGTCGGACGAAATTCTGGATTCTCCTCTCCCTCTGTCGAATTCCACGTCTCGTTCCAGTTTCATCTGTCGGACATCGTTCTTTCGGAGTCTTTGCTCCTTTCTCTCTTCACCCTTCCTGGCCCATCCCGCCGCGCCATGACTCCCCAAATTAGAATTGTGGTGAAAGACAGAGGGCTCTTCGGCCCGGAGTTGCCTGGCAAGCCCTTTGTCGCCTCCAAGGCGGTTCAGCCGGTGCAGCAGCCTCCTCGCTCTAAACGGGGCGACTTGGCCATGCTCCGACTTGGGCTTGACATCGCTCTCGAATACTTCAACAGCGATGGCAGCCTGCCTATCTCGACGCTAACAACCAAGGCCAGACTCTGGGCGGACCGCTACTTCAAGGGGTATCCCTACGCCTCAAAGCGGCCGACTGCCCTTCTTCGGACCTTTCCGAATCTTTTCAACCTGAACATTGAACGTATGCGTCGGCCCGTTCTTTTCCCTCTCCCCTCTCCCCCCTCCCCCGCCCCCGCCAGACGAATCTCACTTCATGTCTATTACGTTCACGACCCGTCGCTGACCACATTCCCCATAGCACATCTCCGCCTGGTACCGAGAACAATGTCACCGCCGTCGTCTCCTGAACCTGAGGGTACCAGCTCCCGAGATCTCCGCCGCGCCGAGCGGAGAGCCATGAACTCTGAGGCCTTCCCAGAGTTTGCCGAGCCCACGTTGGCCTCGGACTCTGAGATCGACAGGATTATCAATCTGCCAAACCGTCGCACCGCGCCCGCCACCAAGCCGACGATGCGGGTAGACGCCGCGATGCTCCGCGGTTCCGGTCTGATGAGCACGCTGCCCGAATTTCTGGGCCAGCTGGCGCGGGCTAATCTCGAATTGGAGACGAAGCTGGCCACGAACCCAGAGTCGGTCCGTATCGAGCTCGACGAGGAGCAGGCCGCGTCGCAGCAGCACGTAGAGATGAACCTTTTTTCTGGGTTGGTCGAGGCACAGCGACGCCGTCACCGGCGGCGCATCGTCCTCCCCGGTGACCTTGACCTTGCAGTCAAGCCCCCGGGCGCCACCCAGCACGACGGCAGCGGCCAAGACAGCGGCAGCTCTGGCGGCGAGCAGAGTCCGCCCCGAGAGACCTCGGATGACGAGGAGGACAGCGGTGACGAGACCGACGCCTCGACTTCCACAACCGCCAGCTTGCGCGCCAATCTCAAGAAGCGCAAGGCGGCAGCGTCAGTGGCCGACGAGGACGCGGAAGCCGACAGCCCGCCCAACAAGATCCGCCTTCATTATCACTACCCCACCCCGAAGCTGCGCCACTACGACATGAAGCGGCGGAAGCTCGTCAGCCGGCCGAACCCGGACGCAGCCCCGGGTGATCCATTTAAGGCCCTGCCCGACAAGCCCGCGGCCGCCGTCCGCCGGCCCGCCGCCGATGAGTCCATCACGGTCGCGACTACCGAGAGACCAGGCAGCAGCGGCAGCGACTCGAGCAGCGCCTCGGCTTCTTCGTCGTCGAGCACCGGCCCGGTCCCCATCACCAGGATCCGTGTCCCCAGCCGCAGTCCGGACGGGTCGCGGTCTAGCTCGCCGGACAGGATCATCATGCTGCGGCACCCGGTCGTGCCCTCGGCAACGCCATCCCGCGATGCGAGCGAGGAGCCGGCTTCATCGTCGTCGTCATCGTCGTCCTCTGGTTCGTCTCCCGGCCGGCGCACCAAGATCAAGGTCGTGCAAAGAGAGCGACCGGATGCGGAGCGGAGGAGGTTGATCGAGGAGGTTGAGTAACCGTTTACCACTTTTCGTTTGGCGTTTTTCTATAGGGTTAGCAGGGACCTCAGGTTACGAGTCATTTAGGATAGTCGTTCTCCTTTGTCAGGGCGTTGGTGGACACATATGCATATACATGGGTAAAGCTGGGGTCGCATGGCATGGTGGGCGCAATGAGAGGACTAAACGGCTAGGTATGCACCGTTTTGTGCCTTAGACTGGGCACTGCAAGGTATACAGGGGATAACGGGACCTGTTCATGTGGTCACTGCTGGCTCAGCTGTCATTATGAGTTGCATCGGGTTCGAGGGTTCGGGTGGATATACCCTATACCCTACTAGGGACTATTCAGACCGTTTCTTTTGTGACATTATAGATTTCCTTTGTCTTGTACGTCGCGTATCTGGCATGGGAAGTGTCAAGTGCAATGTGGGTACTCAAACTTGGGAATCACAATCTCCAGTTGATGGGCAACGTAAGACGTTGTCTGAAAGAACAAGAGATCAGAACGTGACCAGATACGGTACACAACAAGATCACTCGAAGAAAAAAAAAGAGAGGGTAGCTACCGTACTCAGTAGGGTGGTCGGCGCGCATCTGCGCGCGGATCATGTCGCGCACGACCGGGTGTCCGACGAGGCCGGAGAGCAGGAACTCGTTGTAGGCCGCCTCGCCGGCGAAGGGTCCCCCCTCGCGGCGGGCCATGCGGCGGGCGTCCACGGCCGGGAGCCCGCCGAAGGAGCAGATGAGGCCGTCCGGGCTCTTGAAGGCGCGCAGCTGGCCGAAGTAGTCCCCGAGCTGGCGGCAGACGAGGGCCCGGTCCTGCGCCGAAAGAAGCCCGCTCTCCCACGCCTGGGAATGATCAATGGACGATTCGCCGAAAGGAAATGGGCGTTTAACGATCAAGATGGAATCAACGGGAACGGAAAGTCTTCCGTGCGCCTCGCAACGCCAGAGTGTGAAGATGGGATGGGATGAGAATAAGAATCGCGCTGGTCACAGTAGATTGCGCGATTGATGAGCCGACAGAGATTCCCGTCATACCTCTCTCTCTGTTGCCAGGAGGTTTCGGTAAGGTAGTGCTGTGGGTGAAAAAACTACGGCCAGCCACAGCACTCGAAGGCTGGCCCTACCCAAACTGCCATTGGCGTGCAGTGCAGCCCGAGTACGGATTATACAGTACCGCACACCCCACGCGTTGCGCCTTCCATTGTTAGTAGGTAGTCGACGTAGCCACTGCCTTTACTTCCGCCTCATCGCCTTCGTAGACTTCCAGGTCGTTCTCTCCCTCATGGTAGTTAGTAATTGCGTGCCGTACATATCCCTACGGAACAACCTGACCGTATACTTCCGCTGACATGGCATCAACACAGAGATACAGCAGACTGGCGTTGAAACAAGACCATTCTCCTGCTGGGTCATTTTCCTCCACGGTTCGGCCCGCCTCACTCCTTCTCCGGTTGTGGTTGTCATTGGCCAGAATTGATAGAAGTGGCCGAATCTGTAACTCTAGTGCAGGATTGGGCTTGGGGTTTGAAATGGAGCGGAACGTTCATGTGTTGTTCCGGTTATAAGAGGTTGACGATGTTGTCCTTCATCGACAACATTTGGGCACCAAGCAGACTCTTCATTTCTCCCCTATTCCAAAAGCATCACACACGGTCTATTAATGACAGCCAACATACGTCCCATTTACGAGGCCTATACACGACCGCCGCAACAACCCGATCACTCGACAACCTTGAAGGCTTAAACATTTCTGCGGGCAGCATGTCCACCTCCAGGAAGAAAATCGTAACATTTAAGGTTGTCACTTGCTCTTCACTCACTAGTGATACCTCTCACCCTGCCGCCTTGAGAAGTACCATTGCCTCCAGAACGTCGTCCGAATCTGCCAGCTTCGAAACTGCCCCTCGCACTGCCGCGTCTAATAACACCACTGGCCCTCTTGCCCGCAGGAATGCCGCTCAAGCCAATAACTCTAAAAATACAACCCGCCCTGCTGCCTCCAGGCTTACAGCTCTTCCCTTTGCCTCTAATCATAAGCCACGCTCTGCCTCTTTTCAAGACACCACTAGGGGCTGGTGCAGCTCTGGGTATACCCGAGAGAGTCGATTTCTGCGGAGAACGAAAGATTCAGAAGCCCGCGGCGAGTTTGGACCGATGCAGAAGAGCGTAAGGTCTCGGTTAGGCGAAGGAGGAAGGAGCTAGTAGTCCTCGTTCGCTCCTCATTCCGTGCTGGGTAAGGAGAGAAGAACTAAGGGGAAACTAACTACGAACTCTATTCAATTCCATCAGGCCGAACGCGAGTGGGTTTGCAGAATCTGCGAAAAGGATAAGTCACGAGCAGGTGGGAGCATGTGGTCTGTTCGAATCAAGTCTATGAGGAAGCCTAATAATGTGTACCTTGTTGATGGTGTTGGTAACGGGTCTCTTTGCGTAACTTCTTCGTTCATATCCCCGGTGCAACCTCCATACTAACATTCCCAGAACCGACGACCAACTCCCAACTCCAGGCAGAGAACAAACGGTACAATACAGGTCGCTCGTGATCAATAATTGGCATGTCGTTGACGTGAGAGGGCGAACAGAAAAGACAAAAGGAGATGAAAGAAAAAAAAAGGAGAGAATAACAAGGAGGGAACACAAACAGAGAGACAACATGCAAACCGTCATAGCCCATGTGTACGACATAGAGCCAACCATACCCGTCTCCTCAATCCTCCCTCGACGCCTGCGCCCCTCTTCCTAAAAAGGAAAACGCTCTCAGATGATATTCGTCCTCTGCCCCAGCGGCCTCCTCCGACTCAGCTCGTCCATGAACCTCATCTTGTCGTCCCCGATCTTGCGCCGGAACAAGCTGAGATCCCTTAGCAGGCCGCTCATGTGCTCGTGCATGTCGTCCGCGTGCCGCTCGTACGTGTCGTACCCGGCATTTTCCTCGCCCCCGGCGTACTCGTTGCCGTCCTCCGCCGCCGTTCCTCCCGAGGCATACCCGTCATCGTCGTCGCTGCCGTTCGGTCCCTGCTCGGCCTTTTCGTTCCCTTGGCGCCCTTCGCCGATCCCGTCTCGCCCGGGGCCGGCGAGCGGCGGGATCGGGATCGGGTTCTTGAGGCTGTCGAGGGCCAGGCGGAGGTGCAGCCGGAGGGTCTCGTTCTCCGTCTGGAGGCTGCGGATCTTGCCCTCGGCGACGAGGCTGCGCTCCTCCATGGCGCGCTGCAGGCTCCGCACGCGCTCCTGGTACTCCTCGAGGCGCTCCTCGGCCTCGCGGGCGTCCTTCTCGCGGCGGCGCGAGTCGCCGACGACGAGCTGCAGCGCCCGGATCTCGGCCTCCATGGCGGCGATGCGCGCGTCCCGCTCGGCCGCCGACACGCTGTCCACCTGGTTGACCACGGCGCGCGTGCGGATCCGCTTGGCCTGGTCCGCGTACCGCAGCGTCGACAGCGTCTCCTCGTAGTCGGACGGCGCCACGCACGCGATCATGGCCGTCTTGGAGTTGCCCCCGAGCGAGTCCTTGAGCAGCCAGGTGAGGATGCTGTCGCGGTACGGCACCACGGACGCGCTGCCGCCGTCCTTGCGGCCCGCCCGGGCGCGCTGCTGCTTCGGGTCGGCCAGCGCGGCGATGACGCGCCCGAGCGTGGTCAGCGACTTGTTGATGTTGCTCCCCTCGCGCAGGCGCTGGCCCGTCGCCTCGGTCGACTTGGCGCGCTCGGAGCCGGCGAGGTCGACCAGGCGGATGCGGCTGGACCGCTCCGTCGTCTCGTCCGTCTCGAGGTCGTGGTGGATCTGCTTGAGCATGATGGTGAAGACGGCGTGGCTGCGCGAGCTCGTGTCGTTCATCTTGGTGCTCGCCGTCGTCCGGTTGCTGTCCCCGATCCGCATGTACCGCAGTATCTCGCCCAGGCTGCGCACGGGGACCTCGGTCAGGTCCTTGACGTAGGGGCCCTCGGTCGGCGACTCGCGGATCTTGAGGTAGTAGGGCGGCTGGTTCGGCAGCACGGGCACCAGGAGGTCGCGCACGTGCTCGTTGTAGACCTCAAAGTACGAGACGCGCACGTTGTAGCTGATGTTGGGCGTCTCCTCCCGCGCCGCCGCGATGCGCTCGAACAGGTCCTCGCACGTCCGCGGGATCAGCCCCGGCTGCTCCGGCGTGCCCATCATGGTGTACGACTTGCCCGACCCCGTCTGCCCGTAGGCGAAGATGCACGTGTGGTAGCCCTCGAAGTTGTGGTCCAGAAACTCCTCGCCCAGGCTGTCGTAGATGTCTTCCTGCGTCGCGTAGTGCTCGTCTGCCGGGTTGTGGCTCCAGAAGCTGTTGTCGAACGTGAACGACTTCTCCTCCACGACCTTGCGGGACCGCGCCCGCGCGTTGGCCGGGTCTGCGTCACTCGTCGGCGGCCGGAGCGTCGTCCGCTGCGTGACCGGGTCCATGTGAATCAGACATTCCGCTCCCCTCTCGATTTCTGGAAGGGGAAGGGGAGTCGAGTCTCCAATGTCAGCAAATCAATCAATCGCTAACTGGAAGTGAGATAAAAATGAGAGCGAGACACACACGCACACACACACACATATACACACAAAACAAAAAAAAAAAAAAAAAAAAAAAAAAGAGGGGGGGGAGAGAGGGAGAGAAAAAGACGACGTACCCCTCGGCAGAAACGCCCTCACCCTCACCACCACCCTCACATTTCCTCCCGGGTCGGCGCGCGCATGAGGCGGCACCGTGCCGTCGCGAGAGCGCAGCGACGGCGTGCTCGCGCTCGAGCGGACGGGCCGCGGGGCGACAACGTCGAGGTAGCCTGCTGAGTTGGGCATCAGGCGCGGCTCCAGCGAAATGCCGATCAAGGTCTCGTTGATGTCCGCGACGACGTCTCGGAAGCGCTGCTCGAGGTTGCTGTACATTTATCTCCGGCCGGTAGCTCCAGTGCTTGATTTGAGCGTTGGCGGTGGGGAGGGAAAGGGGGGGGAAGGTTAAGGGTTGGTTGGTTTGCGGACGTTGCGCGCGTGCGTGTGCGCGTGTGTGGATCACCGCCAGCTGGCGCTTGATGTCCAGTGGCTGACAGCGGAGTGGTTCTGGTCGAGATCCTCCCTGGCGATTGTTTACACTGGTCGGGGGGTGCGGTTGCCGGGGTGAAGGGATGCATGCCATGCCCGATTGCAGGGGTCTGTTGTACACTACCAGTATGGCGGCAGCGGCAGCGCTAAGCTCGGGAAGTGGGCCCCCTCACCGCCGCCATGTCCAAGGGGAGGGGGGGGGCTGATGCGCTGGCAGCACACAATCCATTCGCATCTCGAGTTCCCCCGACGCAACGTCAACATGGCAAACCACGCAGAAGGAACGGTGTACTACTAGTCCAATATTGGTATTCGCAGTAAAGTGCGACCGCATTCCTTCCTAGCCCAACTCGCTGGGGAATTAAAGAAATGAAAAAGAGATATGGAACATCCTTCACTTGTATGACAACGATGGTATCCCTCTAGTGACACACGTGAACATCCTCCCAACATCATCAACCTCGAAGCTATCTATGTCTTACGCTCCAGCCCTTTCCCAAGCAGTACCTCTCCCACCTCCCTAACTAACCCCAACCCTTCCCCGATCTGCCCCTTCTCACCCTTTTTCAGAACCAGCCCGCCGGCATCCATCGCTCTCAACAGGTCCGCCACCTCCCCATCTGGCGGCAGACAGTACGCCAGCCACCCGAGCGCGCGCAGCATCCCCTCGAGGGCGTCGCGGGAGCCCTCCTCCTGCGCGATCGCCTCGAGCACCGACGCCGCCAGCTCGACCTGCTCGTCCTCGGGCAGCAGGTCGCCCGGCCCGTCGCGGCGCCTCCTGCTGTTGGCGAGCGCGACGTCGTACAGCAGGCTGGCGGCCGCGACGCGCGTGTTGGCGTGGGCGTCGTCGAGGAAGCTGGACGAGAGGAGCTGCGTGACGGCCGCGCGCAGCGGCGCGTGGGCGAGCACCTGCGCCGGGTAGAGCGGGCTGGTGAAGAGGTTGCACGCCAGCTGGAGCGTGACGAGCCGCAGCGCGTAGGGGCACGTCCGGGGCGGCACGGTGATGCCGACGACGTGCTCGAGCACCGAGGTGATGGTCTGGTGCGCCGGCTGTTCCTCGGCGAAGTAGCCGCTCACCCGCGGGTCGACAAGGGCGCAGCGGAGGAGGTCGACGACCGCGAAGAGGCTATCGGTGGGGAGAGAGGTCAGGCAAGAACGGATCAGGGAGCCGAAGGCGGCGAGATCCGGCAGCGTTGTCTCTGCTGGCCCGTCCGAGTCCCGTGTCTCGATGAACTTCTTGACGCTCTGTATCAGTGGATCGGCTGCCGTGGGGCCCATCTTCGCGAGGAGTTTCTCCAGAGGGGGGATCTTCGTGAAGGTAACATATTCGGCATCGGGATTAGTAAAGGTGGGAAGGTCGAGTGCCTGGTGTGGATGTGGCGGCCACGCCATCTGGACGAGAAGTCGGACATTGCCTCGTAGAGCGCTCGGGTCCGCACCGCTCCAGCGGTTTTCCTGTTTCCCCTTAAGGAATGTGATGAATGTCGGTGTTGCTGTGATGGAGTATCGGCTGGCGACATCAAAAGCTTGCGAAGTATCGACCTTGATCAGAGCCGCCTTCTCGCCGAATTCACTCGCCAACTCGTCATAAAGCGGGTAGAGAGTTTTGCAGGGAGGGCATGTTGCAGAGGTGAAAAAAACGACAGCGCAGGATTTCTGGAATGCCGCCAACAGTTCGTCAAGCCGCCCGAGGTTTGATACGATATGGACTTTCCCCGGGGGGTGATGCAGCTGGGATGGAGCCTTCACCGAGCTTCCGGGAGTTTGCTTCTCGATACCGAGGATGCCTCCGCCGCGTTTGTTGGCGTTGATCTGCTGCGTCAGTGTGGGCATGAGCATCTGCCCAAATGGCGAATTCCTTCAGGGTCAACACCGGTCAGTATGGCTCGGGCTCTAGATCATTCACGAGATTGGTTCCTGGTACGTACAGCACAGCTTGAGGCATGTTGATGATGTGGCTGGGGATTCCCTTCCCTAATAAGAACGTGGCAAAGTCGTTTGAAAAGTTGTTGCAATTATGCCTGAACAGATCGTATGCCTACAGTTCTTCGTCAGCACACAAGCTGCGAGTCAGAACAGCGGCTGCTAACCTACCTCGACGGTGTAAATCTCCCTCAGCGAGTCTAGATATTCCTCAATGACGTCCATGGGCACTAGATACGACCCAGGTTAGCTCATTGCGCCCTAGGATCGCAAATATCGTGGGCGAGACGTACACTCTGTCCTCCCCAGATGTATCCGCTCCATGGGTTGCCCCAAGTGCGACGATCCCGGCTTGATGGCGACGACGTTGCCATCGTACACGTACTCTAGCCCGTTAAGCTCAATGGACGTGTGGTAGATGGCATCCAGCTGAAACCCGAGCAATCCCATTGACATCTGCCGCGCAAGACCTCTTGAAAGGTCGTAAACAAGAAGGTGTACGTCCATGACGCCGACGTAACGATCAAAAAAACACGGCTGTGTAATGCTGGTTCAAAGCGGCGTGTTCAATCTCGCGAGTTGTTTACGAGGCCAAGAGAAGTGCTGATTGAACTAAAATTGCGAGCTTCAACGGATTGGTTTGTTACGGAAAGAGAGATGGTTACTAAATGGGTATCCGGCACTCTGAAGGCAGCGAGAGGTTACGAGTTATGAAGCTGGCTTGCCGCTTCTGGAAGGCCAAAGAAGCAGGCAGACCTTGCCGCTGGGACAAAACATGTATCTTACGTTATTACGGGACAATGCGCAGGATGTTGGCGAAGCTAATCGTACGAAAAAAAAAACCCTACTTCCTTTGTAAATGTACTCGGCAAGAGCTTAGCAGCGGAGAGGCACACACCCTCTTCTTCCCCCAACCAGACCACCGTAGTTAGAACTAAGATACGGTATTCAGCACAGTGTATGCATTCAATTATGGTTTGTTATTTGCTTGCAACCTCCACATTTGCAAGGACCGTGGGAAGAGTGGATTTGGTCTCGCCCTATCGAAATGTCGAAACGGCGCCCTAACGCTTGGCAGACCCAAGTTTGGGCAAAATGCCAGGGGTCTCCCGAACTCGCAGCGTCATTCCTTGCATCTGCCGTTCCACTGCACTAACGGAATTTCAAGAGGGACCCATCTTTCTGAAAGGCCAAATCTTGGACAGCGAACCCCCAATCAACTGCCAACAACGCTCCTCCGGGTTTGATTCATGTTCTCCTGAGCGGCGACAGCGACTCATTCGTGCAGCCTCTGCATTCGACGGCGGCTGTCTTCATGTCTCTCGTTTAACCCACCTTTTTCCATCGATCAATTCCCCCTCGGGCGGGCATGAACCACCTGGTTCCGCAGCCCCCTTAACCGCCTGTCGTTTCCTTCCAGGGACCCCAATCTCGCGCCTATGCGACGCACGTCGGTCTCGCTGCCGACGAAGCACATCGCGCACGACCCTCACGAAAAACCCGACCGCTACCGCAATCCGCGGGAACAGAGTCTGATCATGAAGATGCAGTCCGCTTGGGTGTCGCAGTCGCAGCGGGCGCGCTACATCAAGACTGGCGCCATCATTTTCTTGGTGTTTATCCTTTTTTACTGCTTCTCACCCTCGGGAGTGGACATCTACAATGGTGGTAGGTTGACCTTGGGTTAGAGGAGGGGTTCCTGAAATATTCCCTGTTTTGCTTACCCCTTTTTTTTCTTTGTTTTTTGAAGGAACCTCAGCCCTAGGGGGACAGAAGTCGAACCAGGGTCAAACACCGTCCGACTCGTCGTACGGCACCGATAGATGCACGAGGTCCTATTCCAAGGACAAACCTATTGTGCAATATGTCTCCATGATTGATGCCGGCAGCACCGGCTCGCGCATCCACGTCTACAAGTTCAACAACTGCGGCGCCGCTCCCGAGCTCGAAGGCGAGATCCTCTTCAAGCAGACCGAGAAGATCGAGGGCAAGAGCAGTGGTTTGAGTGCCTACAAGGACGACCCGGAAGCCGCGGCCAAGAGCCTGGATCCTCTCCTCGACGCGGCGCTCAAGGTCATACCCGATAAGTTGAAGGCTTGCAGCCCGATCGCCGTGAAGGCGACCGCCGGTCTGCGCCTGGTAGGCCCCGAGAGGAGCGACAAGATCCTCGCGGCCGTCCGGCGACGCCTTGAGACCAACTACCCCTTCCCTGTGGTGTCCCAGGAACAGGGCGGAGTGTCCATCATGGAAGGCTCCGACGAGGGCGTGTACGCGTGGGTCACGGTCAACTACCTGCTCGGCAAGATCGGCGGTCCCGACCGCAGCGAGACGGCCGCCGTCTTCGATCTCGGCGGCGGCTCCACCCAGATTGTCTTCCAGCCCAGCTTCGAGGGCCTTGCCTCGGGCGGCATGCCGGACAAGCTGGCCGAGGGCGACCACAAGTACGATCTGGACTTTGGCGGCCAACGGTTCACCCTCTACCAGCACTCCCACCTGGGCTACGGCCTGATGTCGGCGCGCGAGGCCATCCACGCGAGGCTCGTCCAGGACCTCCACGAGGCCAACAAGCCCGACACCGCCTGGACCAAGCAGCCCGTCATCAACCCCTGCCTCGCGGCCGGCACGTCCAAGACGGTCACGGTCAAGCTCGCCGACAACCACCCGCTGGGCGCGACCGTCGAGCTCAACATGACGGCGCCCTCCACCGCGGCGCCGGCCCAGTGCCGCAGCCTGGCCGAGCGCATCCTCCGGAAGAACGCCGAGTGCAAGCTGGCGCCGTGCTCCTTCAACGGCGTGCACCAGCCGTCCATCGCCAAGACCTTCTCGCGCGAGGACATCTACCTGCTCTCGTACTTTTACGACCGCACCCAGCCGCTCGGCATGCCCGAGTCCTTCACGCTGCGCGAGCTGGCCGACCTCGCCAGGAGCGTGTGCGGCGGCGAGCCCGCCTGGGACGTCTTCGCCAGCGTGCCCGGCGCCCTCGACGAGCTGCGCGACCGCCCCGAGCACTGCCTCGACCTCAACTTCATGCTGGCGCTGACCCACACCGGCTACGAGATGCCGCTGGATCGGGAGGTGCGGATCGCCAAGAAGATCAAGGATAAGGAACTCGGCTGGTGTTTGGGCGCGAGGTAAGCCTTTTTTTTCCCTTCCCAATATTCTTTCTTGCTCTTTTTTTTTTTTTTATCCCGTTATCCGTTCGGCAGACAATGACTGACCCGCCGTGTGTACAGCTTGCCGCTGCTTTCCAAGGGATCGGGTTGGCAATGCAGAATCACCGAGACCCATTGAAGGCGATAGCTCGCTGCGTCCGGGAGAGAGCACGATTTCCTGTTCATCTATGACATTACAGGGCAAGGCTGATTGGCAGCATATACTTGATTGAATTGGCGTTATGAGGGATACGATTAGAGGTTTCGAGGGCTTCGTTAATTTCTCCAACCCTCACTGGCACGGCACTTTGCAAGGGAAGACGGAAACAGTACTTTATTAATGAACCGAAGCTTGAATTTCAACATCTCCCGGCGGCCGCAAAAAGGCCCGGGCCTTTTTGCTCATTCTCATCATCCTTTTGCTTCAGTCATCCTTTTTGCTTCTGTCATCCTTTTGCTTCTATGACGGCGATGCAGACTATGCTTATCCGGTCACATTGCTGCTTGGGTATCCCCATTGTCATAACCTTGTTCCTTGGGACATCTAGGGTCGTCCTCGTTCCACCTTCTTTTTTGTCCCCTTTTTTTTTTCCCTCCATGTTCTGGACATCGCCCATGTTCGTGCCTGGATGATTTAGACCGGCGCGCAATTTTATTTTCTTTCCCTCATTTCTTTACGTAGAGACCTGCACGCTTTCCAAGACATCCTCCAACACGTCTTCAACCGTCCACCCCTCGAGCATTCCCCTCACCGTCGGCACGTCGCTCCCCCACTGCACGCTCCGCTCCCTCTCGGGCCGGCCGGCCGCCATGACCAGGTTGAGGCGGTGCAGATACACCTTGCGCAGCGCCAGCGCCACCAGCGACGGCGTGACGTAGTCGAGCCCGTGCAGCGGCGCGAGCGACCTGGCGAGCTGCGCGAGGTGGCGCGTGGCGGCGGGCGTGACGCCGCTGCCGGGGGCGACGGCGCGGTGGGTGCGCAGGAAGGCGACGAGATTGGCCTGGTAGCGCGTGACGGATATGGAGGTGTGTGCTGTGCGGGAGAGTTCGGAGAGGTGGGAGATTTCGTGTTCGGTGAAGACGGGTGTCTCTAGCGATGGTGGTGGAAGTGGTGAGCGGAATGCTTCTTGTTGTTGTTGTTGCTGCTGCTGCTGCTGCTGTTGCTGAGAGAAGGTTGAGAGGTTGTTCTTGGTGTTGCTTCTTGTACTGCTGCTGGTGCTGGTGCTGTTATTGCGGGTGAGCCAGTTGGTCTCTTGGTCGATGTATGGGAGACCGAGGCCTGTTGCTCCTCCTAGGGAGGACTGGCGGTTGACTTTGACCACGCTGCTGCTGGATATTGTGGAAGCGGCCTCGTCGGGGTCGTCACCCTGATCGCCCGATTTGGGGCTAAACTCTTCGTCGAGGTAGGGGAATCCGTCCTCCGCCGGATCGTGCCAATGGCTAAGATAGAAGAAATCGTTCAGGTGGGGGTTGACCCGAGCCTGGCCACCGCTGTTGGCGCCGACTAATGCGATGAAAAGGAACTGCTTCGGAGCAGTTTGGACGCTGGTTCGGGTAAATATCCGGCGCGTGCGGAGGAGTTCGAGGGCTTGTATTTGAACGGCTCGCGGGGCACTGTCGAGGTCTTTGGCGAGGACAACGTTTGCGATTCGGGCTTGTGCAATGCTGGAGCTGCTTCCACCGGCTGGCGGTGAGAGTGGCGTCATGTGGCCGCCGATGCGTGGGGACGGATTCATCGGGACGTAGGACCCGGGCGAGGAGGCGCCCCCGGTCGACAATTGCGACGCTTCATTGCGCGGCCGGTACGGAGAGACGGAGCGAGTGTTGCCTGGCGACGGGGGGACTCGAGCTGGTTGGACAAACAGCCCTGTCGCAAACTCTTCGAGCGTCGTATGGGTGTGGCAGCTGACGATCGCGGAGCTGAGGTTGAAGGTCTTAGAGGCCACCAAGCGTAATTCCTCGGCGAGGTCGTCGACGCTATCGAACTCGGTGCTGATCAGGCAGTGCTCGCGAGCTATGAGGCAGAGGAGGACGGCCAGCTCGAGGTCGCCAAGGCCGTGGATTTTGTCGAGAAGCTGCGGGTCGGCCATGACCCCCAGATTCTACAAGCTGGCGCAACTCCAGCCAGGCCATGAAAGAATCCGGAGGGGAGACAGTTGGAAGTCGACACAGCTTCGATCTTCTCCCGGACCGAACTTGGACTTCACCCCCAAACCTGCCTCTCCCCTGATTACTCCTTTCACACCTCCTCGTCGTCGTCATACAAGGGCACGTCGCTGATGTGTTGTGTTTCCATGACTGTTTTTGCCCAATGCGCGAGAGAGGCCCGAATCTCTTTTGTCTCGCGTGTTGTGACTGCTCGTGTGCCCCGCGGCCATTCCCGTTGTCACAGAGCTCGGTTGGGCTGTGCCGCCCGAGAGAAGGAGCTCGGGTCAGCACGAGGCGACAGCGGGAAGCGGGAGGACATGTGGGGGCTCCCTCGAGCTCGCTACACTAGTCCGAATACCTCTTGGTTTCGTCAGTGGGCCAACATCTTGCGTCGGTGATTGGCTCGCACCAATCAGGTGCCTGTCTGCCGTGCCTTTGCAGCAGGCGGAGGCTTGCAGCCAGCCATCCGTGGGTCAGCCAGCCATTCACGGGTGCGCCATCGTCACTCTATCCAACGCTTGTTTGGAACTCGGTTCCCCGACAACAGCCCCGTCATTCATCACAGTACCCAGACGGTCGACGGTCCCCTCCAAGTGGTCCATTCCATATCTTTTGCGGTCTGGGTGTCTTTTCCCTGGGAGCCAGTACCTCCTGCTTTTTGTCCCAAAAGACGATATCTGCGCATCGCGGGGTGTTTTCGTCCTGACGTTGCTTGACGAGCCTGATCGCACTTCCCACGCCGTCGTCTAGTTTCACAAAACAACCGGCGCCATGGCTTCCAGGAAGAAGGTTCTGCTGAAGGTATGATTACCAGGGCGGCAACAATGTGTTTGTTCGGCGCTAATAGGATCAAATGCAGGTCATCATCTTGGGCGACAGCGGTGTCGGCAAGACTAGTCTGATGAACCAATATGTGCGCTGCCGATGCCTCTACCCGAATGTTTACCCGCAACGTCCACAGCCCTGACTTGCTGTTCGACTACAGGTCAACAAGAAGTTTAGCGCAAGCTACAAGGCCACAATTGGAGCCGATTTCTTGACGCGTGAGGTCTTGGTGGACGACCGCCAGGTGACGATGCAGGTTCGGCGCCACCAGAGCCCGAGAGAAGAGGGTGTTGTGTACGGGAGCAGAGCGCGCTAACATATGGTCTAATGCAGCTCTGGGACACGGCAGGCCAGGAACGATTCCAGTCGCTCGGCGTGGCCTTCTACCGGGGAGCCGACTGCTGTGTGCTGGTATACGACGTCAACAATGCCAAGAGCTTCGATGCGCTCGACAGCTGGCGAGACGAGTTCTTGATTCAAGCATCACCGCGCGACCCAGACAATTTTCCGTTTGTGGTTTTGGGCAACAAGATCGACGTCGAGGAGAGCAAGAGAGTGGTGAGTTGGAGACCGAGTTGGGAGCTATGTGAGAAGGTCGGCTTCTGACGGACCAGTAGATCTCAACCAAGCGGGCTATGACCTTTTGCCAGTCGAAAGGCGGTATCCCGTATTTCGAGACCAGCGCGAAGGAGGCGATCAATGTGGAGCAGGCGTTTGAAGGTACGCCATCATCGAGAGAGACCGAGGGGTGCAGAGCTGACCAGTTCCAGTCATTGCGAGAAATGCGCTGCTCCAAGAAGAGTCGGAGGAATTCAGCGGAGACTTCCAGGACCCAATCAATATCCACATTGAAAACGACCGGGAAGGGTGTGCTTGCTGAGCAAGATAGGGGTGGTCTAGATAGCTTCGCAATTTTTTTTTTTTTTTCGCCAGGTCCTGTCTTTTTTTGGCTTTGTATGATATCATGCTCGGTGTGTCTGGCGTGCTTCTCCCAAACTGCAGAGTCGGGTCGTCATTTACTCATCAGGCAAGCTTCTCCTCAGGCTGTTATTAGAGACGCATTGGTCTAAGTTGTATGAGGCGTAGTAGGAATGCTAAGACACTGGTTATATAACATCATGAAAAGAGAGGCGAGGGCGTCCCTTCGATAGGTACGGACGTACGGATTCCACAGTACGTATCAGTTACGGATAGGCCGAGGCAGAAGCGGTCAACTTCAACCCTAACCCGGCATCTCGAACGGCCGCCGTTTCTGGCTTCGGTTTACGGCTTAGGTACTGCGTAACGGGGCAGTTCGAATCGACCAGGGGCATTCTTGGCGGTGGTGGGTGAAGTCGGTTTACTTGGAAGTTTCCCCTTCCTCGGTCGCGTGTGTCAGCATCCAGCCATCCAAACCCTGGTCTTTTGAGACACTGCGGGCAAATGTTGCGGCAGCTTGCGCGCCCACTCCCAGACCTCGACTTTTTCGCTCCTTTGATGTTTTGACAGTCTTTTCGTCCCATTTTTGCGCATTTCAAGTATTCGAAATTTTCGTGTTCGAGCTGTCCCGGTCCGGCCCCGACCACAACACGGTGCAACTTGATCGTGCTTTCTCTGGGAGATGCAGCGCATGCCCGATGCCCTATTTGTTGTCTCCCTCTGTTGCCTAGTGTGACTGAGCATTCCCCCCCCTTCCCCCCCTCTTCGACTCACTATCGCTCCTATCCCGACTGCCTGGTGCCGACTCCGGGGTTAGAGCCAACGAATGAACAACGAGCGAAGCAAAATAGCAGTATCACAGCTCGCCATGACGCCCATCGAGCCCGTTCTTCCTGCCGAGCTGGCTCCGGAGCACACGGATGCGGGGCATCCCGGTCCCCCCACGCAAACAAACAACACGACAACTTCTTCTCATCCTTCTTTTCCGTCTTCTTGTTCGTCTTCTTCTTATTCCTCTAGGCGCAGGTCGCATTCGGTGACAGCATCCATGCACCAGGGCGCAGACCTGGGCTGCCAGCTCTTCCGCTCGTTATCCGCGGCAACAACGTCCGACTCGAGGACGACGACAGGTGCGAGTACAGGAAGCGGCAGCAGCATGAGGGAGAAACTCGGCCTGGGCAGCATTGCACGTCGCACTCTGGGTATCACGCTGCTGCTGATCGTGGTGTTTCTCTGGACGCTGTCCAACTTCCTCGCGAGCGTGAGTTGCCGTTCCCCATCATTTCTGCCTTTTTTTTTTTTTTTGGCGCGCTGCATTTGGTATAGAATCACATGGGCTAACACGGTTCGCGCGCAGTACATCTTTTCGGACGGCACCTACAACAAGCCTTTCTTCCTCGTCTACGTCAATACCTCGTGCTTCGCCATCTCGCTCATCCCGCTCACCATCCGCTACGTCAAGCAAAACGGAGTGGGCGGGCTGGTAACCGCCGCCCTGCAGCTGTGGCGGGAAAAGAGATCCGGGTTGACGCTCCTCAAGACGGCGGACGAAGAAGGAAGGCGGTGCGGGGCTGCGTACGACGACGGCGACGCGGCAGAGAGGTTGCTCGTCGACGATGAGGCGGGCCTGGACGTGCTGCCGCCGGGAAAGGACGAGAAGCTCAGCGTGGGCGAGACGGCGCGGCTGAGCCTCGAGTTCTCGCTGCTGTGGTTCGCCGCGAACTACTTCGCTTCGGCCTGTCTCGAGTACACAAGCGTGGGGAGCGTGACGATCCTCACGTCGACGAGCAGCATCTGGACCCTGGTTTTCTGCGCGCTGACCAAGGTGGAGACATTCACCCTGCGGAAGTTGGTCGGCGTGTTGGCGTCCCTGGTGGGCGTGGTGCTCATCTCCTCGGTCGACCTGTCCGGGGCGAACGATGATAGCCGGGGGAGCTTCCCGCACAAGACGACGGTGCAGATCGCGATTGGGGATTCCATGGCCTTCTTCAGCGCCATCATCTACGGTGTCTACGTCACCGTCATGAAGAGGAGAGTGGGTAATGAGGAGCGCGTGAACATGCCGCTGTTTTTCGGCCTGGTGGGTCTGTTCAACGTCCTGTTCCTCTGGCCAGGGTTCTTCATCCTTCACTATACCGGCATCGAGCCGTTCGAGCTGCCCCCGAGCGCAAGTGTTTGGACCATCATAGCGGTAAGTTCTTGGAGCGCGTGCGCGAACAGCGAATTGGGCTGACACATCCCAGGTCAACTCGATGGCCTCCTTCTTCAGCGACATCCTCTGGGCGTACGCCATGTTGCTCACCACGCCACTCGTCGTTACCGTTGGCTTATCGCTGAACATCCCCCTCTCGCTGATCGGAGAGATGATTCAATACTCTCAGTATTCGAGCTGGCTCTACTGGGTGGGAGCCGGAATCGTGTTTATTTCATTTTTGTTTATCAACAATGAGACTTATGAAGAGACCACAGGCGGGGACGATGGGCAGGTTCGCGGAGTGGAGGGTTCAGCGGCATAGTATGGAGTCGCTGCCTGGCTTGGCCTCTGCGAGATCTGGCCTTTTTTGTTTTTGTTTTATGATCAACAACAGTTAAGACGAATTCAAGATACCCACCATGGCATGCCATGGGCCATTGAGCTTGGCACTCGAAACGACGAGTATTTCTAGCCCCCTAGGTAGCAACCGCACTTGATGCTCCCTGCTCCGTCAGGAGATGCTAGCGTGGTTCTCTTGAGTTCGATGCAGCCCTGCCAGTTTTCAGCAGCGTCAGAGTTGACCCCCTATGCCCAGGAGTTCGCCAGAGCCAGTTGCGGAAACTGCACGGGAAGACTATCACCATCTCAACCTTCACGGCAAAGCTTGACAAGGTTCTGCAAGATTCGGCATCGCTCATCTAGTATTTGCTGAAGAAGACTTCTACATCAACGCCACCCCCTCAATGCTATATACTCGAACAAACTTGGAACTCCAATGCCGCTATGTGACAACTTTTCCCCGTGGTATGCCCGCCTGTCTGATGAAAACAAAACCTTAACCAAAGCGCCAAGCCGCTCAATGCCGCCAAACAAGCAGATACAAAGCCGCCACAACCCAACAGAGAAAAAAAAAATACGAAAATACGGGAGTCAACAAAACCATC
Source organism: Thermothelomyces thermophilus ATCC 42464 (assembly GCF_000226095.1). Classification (NCBI taxonomy): domain Eukaryota; kingdom Fungi; phylum Ascomycota; class Sordariomycetes; order Sordariales; family Chaetomiaceae; genus Thermothelomyces; species Thermothelomyces thermophilus. Next base: position 1,711,468 of record NC_016473.1, on the reverse strand, counting down.
TCACGAACCGATAACCGCAACGACGACGGGCTCCGTGCTTGAGTCGTCCGACGCAAACGGCAACTTGGCGGCGGTCCCCTGCATGCGTGTGTGCGTGCGTGCGTGCGTGCGTGAGTCCGTCCGTCCGTCCGTCCGTCCGTCCGTCCGTCCGTCACCAGTCGTCCGCATCCCCCGCCCACTGGTCCCCGACGTCCGCCCATCCGCACCCCCACCTGCGCCCTCCCGTCTCGCCGCCCAGCCGCAGGTCCGCGGCCTTCTCCCTGTCCTCGCTCCAGCAGCGCACGAGGAAGTCGTCGCCCACCGTCACCAGCCGACCCCCGCTCGTCCACGCCACCGCCCCGACCTCCTTCCCGTGGCCCCTCACGAGCGGCGTGCCCCTGCGCACCACGGGCGTGACGCCGCCGCCGCCGCCCTGCCTGCAGGACGAGAACATGTGGCTCATGCTGTTGGCGCGCGCCAGCGAGGCGGGTGCGGCGGAGGAGGCGGATCTCAGCCCCGGCCGGGGTCGGGCGACGGGCGCCTCGTCGGTCGGGCTGCCGACGTAGTAGGTTTCTTCGTCCCGGTCCGCGTCGGGCAACGACCAGGCGTCGCGCAAGTAGCGCTCGTCGGTGGGGAAGAGGACGGCCGCGCCGTCGGAGCTGCCGACGGCCAGGAGCTCGGAGCGGCCGTCGGCCGCGGCGGGTCGGATCGCGGCTTTGACGTAGAAGCTCGTGGCGTGGAACAGGGGGTGGCGGAAGCCGTAGAGCGGGCCGAGGCCTTCGTGGGCCGCGCCGTGTGGATGGTGGCGCCGGCGCGGGGGCTCGGTGCCCGGGCGGGCCGGGGTCAGCTCGGTTGCGTGGCCGAGCACGAGGTGCGCGGTGCTGTAGGCGTAGACGGTGTTGTCTTTGCAGAGGGCGTACAGGCGCGCGCCGTCGCCGCCGAGGACCATGGAGCAGATGCCGAAGGGGCGGAAGGCGACGTGACCCGGGGGCGGGGAGGTGAGGGAGATGGGCGTGCTGGCTTTGTGGTGTCGGCTGGTGTGGACTGCACGGATGTCCCAGAGCTTGATGCTCGCGTCTGCTTCACAGGCACTAAGGAGGAGGTGTTCCCGGCCGGGAGGGAGGAACTGGAGTGCAGTGACGGAGACTTCACCGGCACGGCCCGGGACTTCGCCCAGGCGGGCCACGTCGCCGAGGTTGGAAGCGGGCTGCTGCTGGCTTTTGCCTTGCCGCGTCGTCCGGGCATGTGCGTCGTAGATGCTGTTAACTACACAGCCTGGGTTGACTGCCTTGGGAATAGAGTGATGCAGCCCGGCCTCGGAAACGATACTAAAGTCCTGCACCGGCCCGCCGCGGCACCGCAAGTCGTAGATCTGTATGCTGCCGTCACGGCCGGAGGTCGCGAGAACGCAGCTGGCGCCGCGACCGGGCTGGAAACGTACTTGCTTCAGGGATGCCGTATGGTGGCCGAGGATGGAGACCGGCCGCTGTGTCATCATGTCAATGACCCTGCTTGTCTGGTCTCCTGATGCCGTGGCCAGCAGGTGGTCGTCCTCGGAGAAGGCCAGATCGATGATGGCATTTCCATGAGCTCGGAATGACAGATGAATCTTGGAAAAGTCCTTTTCCGAGTCCAGCAGGCGTATAAAACCTTCCTCGTCCCCGACCGCTACCAAACTGTTTTCTGGAGACGAGTGAGCCAACGGAACGTGGGAAAGTTTGGGCTTCCTAAACTTACTATGACACGCCGTGGTACAGAATGGGATGGCACGGGCCGCCCCTTCATGACTAGACGAGAAGTGAACATCCTCGGGCCGGCTCTGGAAGTCGGCCGTCTCGGTCCTCCAGTCTAAACAGGAGTCAACCACAATTCCCAAGAGGAAGGAGGCGGCTAGAATGCGTACCTCCAACAGGACACTCCAGCAGCCGCTCACTTGCATAGCGCATGGAGCCCGTCATCCTCTGAACAAGTTGAGCGCCCAATCCTCTCCGGTACAACTGCACGGGCCCCTTAGCAGGTGCAGCCACAACCTCCTGCTCCTCTTCCTCGTCCTCCGAGACGTCATCATCTCGCAGCACACCATCCCGCAAGACGTGCCGGGATTTCAGCGACTGGATGGGGCTCCTCAGCCCCGGCTTCGAGTCGGCGGTAGGGAGAAGAGGCGACGAGTTCAGCGGAGAGGGCAGGTACGCGCCGGCCTGCTTCTCTGGCGTCGAATGGTTGAACTTGCGCCGCTTTCCCCTGTGGGCATCCTCGGAATGGGGTAGGCTCTCCTCCGAGATGGGTTTGAGGGGGCTCGACGGCGTCTGGCACCGATTAAGGGCCGGTGCCGTGAGATCACAGAGGGCCTTCCGGGCAGCACTCGGCTTGGAGGAGACTCGGGATCGTGGAGTGAAGAACCGCTGAAACTTCCTAGGCGTGATCGACGGGTTTCTTCGCTCCTTGGCCCGACTTGACGGCGCCCTGGGTGGTGACGATGCTATGCTAGCGTTCGAGGCGACCGATTTTCGGGTAGGTGAAGAAGGAACCCTGTCTGCCATAGTCAATGGCCCCCCTCCTCTGTTCGTACCTGACGCCAATGGATCGGAGAGAATGAGAAAGTATCGGGGAGGAAGGGAGACTCGAAGAAAAAAAAAAAGAAAGACAAGGGAATCGAGGGCGACCAACAATGCTTTTTTTTAAAGTCCTACACAAAGCAATTTTATGCCAGGTCGGTTCCGTCCCCCTTGATACTCAAAGTGAACACGCAGAAGATGGCGGGGGTTGGCGGATTGCCCGCCGCTCTTTGCTGGGGAAAGACGCGGTCCGCGGTACGGTGACGCGCTGAACTCGCAGGGATCTTTAAGTGCTTCTTAGTGTTCTGCCCTATCAGATGCCGGGTTGGCGATCTAGAGACGTGTCGAGCCAATCAGCAGCTCCGCCGTGCCCGCCCAGACCGATCCTTGAACGCGGCGGCGTGGGCGTTGGAAGAACAACTGACCCCCACTTTTGCAGCGGAGCAGTAACAGTTCCGCCTTAGCTAGGTAGTTATCGCTTATCAGTCTGCATCTCCGCCAAAAATTTCGGCGGGCAGCGGGAGCGCGGAAGCCGTGTCCGACTGCACACAAGAAGACATCGACAGTACGGCCCGGCGAAGAAGTCAGAAGTCGCATCGGCCGCCACTACACAGCCGGCGCCATGGCAATTCAGAAGAAACACGGCAAGGGCCGTCTCGACAAGTGGTACAAGCTCGCCAAGGAGAAGGGATACCGCGCGCGTGCAGCATTCAAGTTGATCCAGCTCAACAAGAAATATGGCTTCCTCGAGAAGAGCAAGGTCGTGCTCGATCTCTGCGCGGCGCCCGGAGTATGTTCAACCGATTTGCGCTGCACGCAGCTCTCTGAAGGCTGACCGAACCCAGTCATGGTGTCAAGTGTGTGCCGAGACGATGCCCAAGGACAGCATCATTATTGGCGTCGATCTCGCCCCGATCAAGCCGATTCCCAAGGTCATTACCTTCCAAAGCGACATTACGACTGAGAAGTGCCGTGCGACCATTCGGACACACTTGAAGACATGGAAGGCCGACTGTGTGCTCCACGACGGTGCCCCCAACGTCGGTACCGCTTGGGTTCAGGATTCCTACAATCAGGCTGAGCTGGCCCTCCATTCGCTCAAGCTCGCCACCGAATTCTTAATTGAGGGGGGAACTTTCGTGGTATGTTTTGAAAAGAAGCCGAGAGGAGGCTGGTGAGCGGAATAATGCTGACCTTCCCGACAGACCAAGGTCTTCAGATCTAAGGACTACAATTCCCTGTTGTGGGTTCTCAACCAGCTCTTTACAAAGGTTGAGGCGACAAAGCCGCCGTCCTCTCGTAACGTCTCGGCAGAGATCTTCGTCGTGTGTCGCGGCTACAAGGCGCCGAAGCGCATTGACCCGCGCTTGCTCGACCCCCGCTCCGTCTTCGAAGACCTGGCAGACCCGGCGCCCAACAATGAGGCCAAGGTGTACAACCCGGAAGTCAAGAAGCGAAAGAGAGAGGGTTACGAGGAGGGTGACTGTACGCGTCCATGTCCCGCTCTTACTTTAAACGTGCTGACGCCACTGCAGACACGCAGTACAAGGAAATTGCTGCCAGCGAATTCATTCAGACGACCGATCCCCTCGCCATCCTTGGGCAGTACAACCGACTGACGTTCGAACAACCAAAGAATGGGGACGTAGCCCTGGCGGCCCTGGACAAGTTGCCCGAGACGACGCAGGAGATTCGCCATTGTTGCGCGGATCTGAAGGTCCTCGGAAGAAAAGACTTCAAGCTCCTTCTAAAATGGCGTCTTAAGGTCAGGGAGATCTTTGGTCTCCCTACTAAGAAGACCACCAAGGCTCCTCTCGTGGAAGAGGTGGCTGAGGTGGAGAACATGGACGAAGAGCTCAAGATCCAGGAAGAGCTGCAGAGGATAAAAGATAAGGAATTGGCGAAGAAGAAGAAGGAGCGACGAAAGGAGAACGAGAGGAAGCATAAGGAGATTGTGCGCATGCAGATGAACATGACAGCGCCCATGGACATCGGTATGGAGCAGGAGGGCCCTAGGGGCGCAGATGCCATGTTCCGCCTCAAGTCGATCGATCAGACCGAGGCCCTACGCAGGATAGCCAAGGGCAAGATGGCCACGATTACCGAGGTCGATGCCAAGAAGGACCGCGACTCCGGGATTGGGAGCTCGGGCGAGACGGACGACGAGAGCGACGAAGAGCTGGACCGCTTGGAACGCGAGCTGGACAACATGTACGAATCCTACAAGGAAAGAAAGGCGGCTGCGGACGCCAAGTACCGGGCGAAGAAGGCGAGGAAAGAGTACGGGGACGACGAGTGGGAAGGTGTGTCGGCGAGCGAAAAGGAGGAGAGCGACGATGACGACGAGATACTCGAAGAGGAAAGCAGCGATGATTCCGACGCCGAGGAGCGCGGGGACACCAGCAAGCCGCTTCTGCGGGACCTTGACAACACCCCCCAGGACGGGGCCGGGTTGTCAAAGCGAGCCCGGGGATTCTTCAACCAGGAGATCTTCCGGAGCATCCCCGGGTTATTGGATGTCCCGGAAGACACAGAGGGTGAAGATGAGGCGAAAAATGCGGATGAGGGGGCGGCATCCAACGGCGAGGACTCGGACAACGATGTGCCAACCATTGAGGAGCAGAAGAAAATGCGCAAGGAGAAGGCGGCACGTAAGGAGAAGGAGAAGGAGGACGACTTTGAGATTGTCAAGCAGGACCAGGATTCCGACGACGACTGGGAGGAGAAAGAGAAGAAGAAGAAGACTAAAGATGGCAAGCCCAGTAAGTCGCCGCTCCCGGATCCGCCTGTTTCAGAGGGCTAACACGTCTAGATATCGACATCATCACGGCCGAGGCCATGACGCTAGCGCACCAGCTTGCGCGCGGAGAAAAGTCAAAACACGATCTCATCGACGAGGGGTACAACAAATACGCCTTCAAGGACCGGGACGGCCTGCCTGACTGGTTCCTTGACGACGAGGCCAAGCATGACAAGCCGCACAAGCCCATCACCAAAGAAGCAGCGGCAGCCATCAAGGAGAAGCTGCGAGCCTACAACGCCAGGCCGATCAAGAAGGTGGCCGAGGCGCGGGCACGGAAGAAGCTCAAGCAGGCGCAGAAGCTCGAGAAGCTCAAGAAGAAGGCTGATCTGCTGGCCGGGGATGAGGTATGTCCGACAGCGCTTTGTTTCTTTCGTCCTGCCTGGTCCGCATACTAACCGGCTCGCTACAGGGCATGTCGGAGAAGGAGAAGGCCACAAGCATTGCTAAACTGATGTCGGCGGCCGCACGGAAGAAGAGGAAGCCGCCGGTCAAGGTGATCAAGGCAACGGGTGTGAACCGTGGTATCTCTGGCAGACCCAGGGGTGTCAAGGGCAGGTACAAAATGGTGGATCCGCGCATGAAGAAGGAGATGCGGGCGTTGAAGAGGATTGCGAAGAAGAGGAAGTAGCCCAGGAGGCTGAGCCGTCGAGCTTTCTTTCATATGTATGCTGGTCACGCCGAGGGTCTGTTCGCTCGGTCTGGGAATATCAATAATGCAAGCATGGCCCTTGCTGTTGTTGCAAGCTACTTGTTTCTGTTGGCTACTGACCTGACGAAGGTGCTGAGGGGGTAGAGCGGCCCGGTGAAATCCATGTCGTACCTGATCTGGTATCAGCATAAGAGGATCCGAAAGAAGTCGTTGACCAGAGACCTACCAGTAGTTAACAGCAATACACACCCCCTCGGGCGAGCAACTCTGCGAGACTTTATGGTACCTGCGGCTGGTCAGCCTCGATCTCCAGAGTATTTCTCCCCGCGAGACTAAAAGGTAACCCACCACATGCAAGGCAGATACAGCATATCCCCCGGATTGAGCGTTACCCTCATCGGCCGCACCAATGCCGAATACGGCGTCGCATTCTCCGCAGGCCTGTCCGGGTCCCACGTCGGGAAGGGGACGACGGCGTCCTCTCCTCCCTCGAGCACCAACCTAAGCCCTTCCTCCTCCTGCTCCCCGTCCGGGTCCGGGTCCGGGTCCGGGTCCCTGACGTACACGGCCGAGCGCAGCTCCCTCTCGCCGACCGCCGGCTGGCAGACGGGCGGCAGCAGCACGAAGTGCTTCCGGCCGGCCACCTGCACGTACACGTTCTCGTAGTTGTCCCTGTGCAGCGCCGTGACCGAGCGGCTGTTGCCGATCCACAGGTTGACGGCGTCCGGGTCGCGGGCGAGCGCGATGCGCGCCCAGGGGATCGAGGGCGGCACCGCGTCCAGGAGGGCGCGGTACTCGTGCCGGAGGTTGTCGTTCTGCGTCTGCGCGTACCGGATCTCGCCGCCTCGTCTCGGAGTAGACCCCGTCGTCGTCGTCGTCGTCGTTGCCGCCGCTGTCTCCCCGGGCGGTGTCTCTGCTTCGGGGGCCGCCGGTAGTTGTGATGGTGGTGGTGATGGTGGCGATGGTGATCGTACTGGTGGCTGTTGGGTGAAGTGTTTCTCTTGGGTGGTGAGGTAGGTCAGGAAACCGTCGAAGGGCTGGTCCTCTTCGTGGGGTTTGGCAAAGACTAGTGTGGTGGTGCCGTCGGGGTGGGTGTATGGCGTTGGGGCGTCGGCGTTGCTGAGTCCATTGTCAGTATATTTCGCATTTTTATTTTATTTCTATATTGTTAATTTCTTTTTAACTATTTCCTTCCTTGCTTCCCCTCGTTATGTTCTTTCTCCTTGCTCGTCCTGTTCATTCTCAGGGAGTGATGGGAGAGTAAGAGTGCGGGGTTCAGAATGAGGGCAGGCCATACCCAACTGGCGTGACGGCAATATTTACGGGCTCGTCACCCAAGACCTCCTTGAGATAGTTGACATTCCACGTCCGTGTCGCCTCCCAGTTGAGCGCGGCGCCTCGTACGACGAAAGGGGTGTTTCGAGCGACGAATCTCATGAACTCGAGAGCGCTCGGCTCCTCATCGAACTCCTCGATGACGCTACTATTGAGTTCATGATAATTCTTGATTAGCTCGGCAATAGGATCCTCCGTCTTGGCTTCTTCCATCTCCGTGTCGTGAAATCGTTGATGAGCGAGGCTTTCATGAGCGCAACTCGATGAACGATTCTTGACTGCCATCGGTTCGGCTTCAAGGGGACAGCTTAACACCCCAAAGGTGGTTAGTCACTGTCTAATTAAGCAGGCAGCCCCGTTAATAATGCCTAGCTTATTAGGTACATATGCATGTATGTATATACGGATCTGTACTTGTACTGTGTATATGCTTGCTTGCAGCTTCCTTCCGTCCTCCAAGAAAGACCCTGGCATCCCACAATGCGAAATAATAAGTGCATGGCCCCGAAATATTTCAACGCACTTGCATCGATATTATGTCCACCTCGGCAACTCCCAACATTCAACACTCCCTGACTCGGCTGTGGCGGCGGCCCTGGTGGCATCCAGCGCCGTCGGGTGCCCGTCGGGGACCCCTCCGACTTGGCAGACTTGCCCAGTTCCCTGTTTTCGGCAAGTTGACCCCTGTGCTCGGCAGCAAGGAACGCCATTGCTTCATCAACCGATGACTTCATGACAAGTTGTTCTGGGTTTCCCATTCTGGGCCCTCTACACTATGATTGTTTTAGCGCAACGACATGCGGCCCCACTGGATAACTAAACACAAATCGGTTCTAATGTTTCCTCAGCCGCAGTGAAAACACCTTGATTGAGAAGCGTTCGCTCAGAACCGGGCGGCGACGTACTCCATCCAGCAAAATACACTCCTTTCATACCCAATACATCTCTGAAACGAGGCAAGTTTCCTCGCGGGGTTTCGTGCACCATAGGACTGTCAAACCCGGAACATCGTCATTGCCGCCACCGAAGATATCGCAGCCTCTACACGCTGCGTCAAGATACCGTTCTGGGCGAGATATCACCCACCATCCTGACACCCCGGCCGACGATCCGTTGCCACCGAAGGACAGAAGAACTTCTTCTCCCTAACTTTCCCTTTCTTTTTTTTTATTTTTCTTTCGCTTTGCGCGCGGGGATTATCCACTCCTCTTTGCCTCCATTCTCGGCCAAGACAACGATCATGCGCTGCAGCTTATAGCTCCACCCCCCTCCCATCAAAAAGGTGCTTCACCACGCTCTCAGCGCATGCACGCCCGAGCTTTGAGAGGTTCAAAGCCATTGTGTCTTGCTGTAGGCTTCTCAGCGGCCCCACGGACTGAGTGCTGCCCTCCGTTTGTCGGACACAGACTCACATATGGCGACACCCTGAGTCCCTGCTTATCATGCTCTGGTACCTCCTCTACCCGCTAAGAGGGTGCGTCATATTGCCTTGCTGTCGCTTCCTCCTCCATGGACTCCATATTAACCCTCCTGCAGCACGACCGAGGCGCCCGTGCTGGTTCCTGACCATCCCCTCCGAAAACTCTTCTGGCGATACGGAACCTGGGCCGCCCGCCATGTCAACATCGTCCTGCCTCTGTCGGGCACTGTCATCTTCTTTTTCCTCTACCTCTTCGCCTTTCTCTACACCACCGAAGCAACCACCAACACCAACGGCGTGCCTCATCTGCCCCACCATGTCTGGACTGCTGCTCAGCCCTTAAGCGCCGGTTCTGATGTTGAGCCCGATGTTATCATGCGCTCCATCTGGATCCATGGTAGTTATATGAAGGCCATCGATCGAGATGTCTTGCTCGGGGCTCTCGAGATACAGGACGAGATCCTTGGCCCCACGGTCAACTTCAACCCCCGCGAGGCACACGGCCATCCGTCGCCGCTCGACACGGACGGCGACCTGAGCCGCCAACAGCGGGACTCCTTCCACATCTCCAACGGCGTAACGAACCAGTCGTGGTTCTTCCACTCGCCGTTGCAGTACTGGGCTGGTTCTGCCGAGAACATCGCCGCGGACGACGACCTCGTTGCTACCGTGAACGAGAAGAAGACGCAGTCGACCCTCGCCAACACCACGCTGCGGCACTCGATCGTTTTCAGCGGCAAGCGCTTCGAGGAACGTCGGCTCGTCGCCGCCGATGCCCTCGTCATCACCCTCATTCACATGCACGACTCTCCCGTCGGCAGACAATGGGTAGCAAAGGCGGGCGCGCTAGCGCAGAATTCGAAACAGGACTGCAAGTGGAGGGTTATCCCTCCCGACGGCAGGAGCCCTTCGAGTCAGCTGTACAAGTTCCAGTTTCAGCCCATGTCGTCGTACGACTGGGCCATGCTGACACTGGCCTACTCCCTTGCCTTAGCAAATCTGTTGCTTCGTCTGTCCAAGCTGCGTGCTGTCAAGTCGAGGCTCGGCCTCATAGTCACCATCCTGACACAGATCGCAGCGTCCATCGTCTCCAGCTTCACCGTCTGCGCCATCTTCAAGATCAATCTCTCGCGCGTCCCACACTATGCCTACCCGCTTGTGGTTCTCGCTATCAGCATCGAGAATTCGTTCAGGTTGATAAATGCCGTCATGATGACCTCCTCGACGATTAGCACCAGCGACAGGGTAGGGGAAGCCTTTGGTACAACGGCCCACATCGCCATTGCCAACCGCGTGCTAAACTCGCTCCTCCTCTACTCTTTGTCCAAGGTCACCTCTCCCGGTGTCTCGGCCTTCTGCACCTTTGTCGCCATCGCTACCCTCTTTGACTTTCTCTACCTCGCCACCTTCTTCCTCGCAGTCCTTAGCGTTGACGTACGCCAGAGGGAGCTCGTTGAGCTGGAGAAAGCCTCGCTGAGGCGGGCTAGGTTGTCTCAAGGAGGCTTGCGTAGGCAATCACGGCTCTACGGCGTCTATCCGTCCCGACTGGGTGACACAACCATGTCGACGACGATTGCAGGCTCCATCGTTGTTCTCGGATTTGTCCTGATTGTACAAGCCCACTACAGCTCCGAGGGTGGTCGTCAGTGGCTGAATCAGCTCTTAAACTTGTCGTGGGGACGGGTTAGGAACCATTCAAAGCCGTCGCTACTGATCGACTTCCACCAAGCGAGGAGCCCGACTTCTTGGCTTGGCCTGCAGGACCACGAGACAGCCCAAGAGGTCATCAAGGCCATCAAGCCGTGGGCCCACAGCTACATTGCTCGTGTTTATGACCCTATCATCTTCGTCATGAAGGGGGCCGACCGCACGCCGCATACAAAAGAGCCATTCTTATTGCCCGCCGTGTACGACTTCATCCACCACCAGATTCCTCTGTTTGTCGTTTCGCTCCTGACAACACTGGCGGCGCTGCGCCTGTTCACGAATTATCTCATTAAGGCTCAGTTCGAGCACGGTTACGGGTCTGGCTCCGACGATGAACACCTCCTGTCGATGCAGTCTCTGAGCAGAGGGCACACGCTGGACGTTGCCATGCTGGCTGCATCACCCAGAGGTCAACTCGTCTCGGTCGGGCTCGACCGAACCATTCAGATCTGGGACGTGTCCTCGGGCTCAAGAAGCCGCGTGTTATCCGACCCTGATGTGCCGCTTGAGAATCCGTTCCCTGTTTTGAACCTAGCGCTTGATGACAGATCAGGATTGCTAGCATTGGTCTCCTGGCAGAGGGTGTTGGTATGGAATGTCGAGAAGCAGCAGTGGACAAGAGCCATAAATATCGACCTGGGCGGACACAGGCCAGAGGCCGTGTTCTTCGTCACAGACGCCCCGGGTGCGGTGCCATCTCTGGTACTGGTCAGGAGAGACGGTATCGGCCTTGAGGTGCAGGTGATGACCGGGGATGTTCGGGATTTTGCGATCTGCAGAACGCCTCTGGTTTGGGCGGTGCACTTCACCGCAGGAGGTAAGTTTTGAAGCTCCTGGCCACCCTCGGCTCCGTTCGCTAAGACGTCCAACAGCCAATGCCCAACAGCGAAGTCCTCACCCGGCCATCCTCACAGCCTCTCGAAGAAGCTGTATCCATCTTGTCCGGCAGCAGGACAACGAGTGGTTGTCGGTTGAAGTCAAACTTAAAGGGAATCCGGGGCCTGGAGCGGTTCACTGTCTGCTCCCGCTTGCAGCTCTTTCCAGATTCCTGGTCGGCAGGTCCCATTCCGTCGATCTTGTCGATATGGATTCATCAACCATAATCCATACCTTCCATACGGAGACGATGCAGCCGCGGACGCTAAAACAGATCACTCTAATGCGAATTCATCGGACGGGTCTCGCATCCTTCACACTGTCCTACACCAGCGCCGAGACGGGCGACCTGGTTATCCACACGTATCTCCCGGAAACCGGGGATCAGCATCAACCCAGACCTCCCTCGAGTCCCCCCGAACTAATCCCTTTGGATGCGTGGACATTGACGAGAGAACATATCAAACATATCTCATACCCAGGGGCTTGGGAGGCCCTCCCGTCGGGAAGCATTGTCGGCGTCCGCAGACAGCAGACGACACCCTTGAGCCCCACAATAACACCATCAAGGATACCTGGGCTGCGGAGGAGAGGTGCATACGGTACGATCATGGACGATCCTAACCCCACATCATCGACGACGACAACAAACGCACAATCCCAGGCCTGGGAGGCCTGGGTCCTGAATCTTCGGCCCGGCGCCAAATCCGAGTTCGAGACTCGCCCGCTCGACGAAGACGCCGATGTGGACCAGCAACAGCAGCACTTGATGATATCCGAACTGGGGCCTATGACACGGCTTGGCACGATGAGTGTTGCCGTTGGCTTTGGAGATGTCATCAAGGTGCTGAGCGTGGGCCATGAACATTTCGACCGTGCGCGGGGCGGGTCGTTCAGCTTCAGCGACGAGGGGCTGCAAGAGGTCATGGCGAGTCGGAAGAAGAAGGGTGTGGGTGCTAGCGGGGTGGGAAGGAGTGGTGGCGTTCCCGCGGGGGGGGGGGGCACTGGCCAAGGGGTGAAATCAGGACCTAGGTAATGATGAGTTCATTGCCTTACGTAGGGAGGGCACTGGACGCTTGGTTCGTGGAAAGTATACCGCCGTATAACATGCCCGCTTCATTACTCTATTCACGACTTTGTCCGTGTCAGTGGATCCTCTCCTCTCATATCCTTCCTTATACATAGAACCTCGAGATATCAGCACAGCCTACTACAACTGACAATGAAGTACAACACAGAATAAGACAGAAGAAACGCAGGATAAAGGAAAGGAAGGCAACGACGCCGAACGAGTCCCAAACCCAATATCCACCCTGTTCTTTCCTCTGTCGGAGCCCATCTCCAAACCATCCAAGACAAAGAAATAAATAAATAGATAAAATAACAGCAAAAGGGGAAAAAAGAAAAAGAAAAAAAATAAAGTTCCCTTCCGCCATCTTCCACGGGCCCCACTGAATCTTCTGCTCATTGCCTCCCTTGGCCGTAGCCGTGCGCAAACGGGTATCCGCGCTCATACGCACCCCCCCGATTCCCACTATCTCCTCCTTCTCCTCCGCCAGTCGCCCCCGCCGCCGCTGCCGTCACGGCGGCTCTGCAATCGTCGCACGGGTCGCCGAGCACGATGGTGGCCCAGATGTGGCGCTCGCCGCACGGGTTCTGGATCAGCGAGGCCGGGTCGCAGAAGGCGGCGAAGGAGAATTGCGTGTGCTTGCACGCGTGCTGATGGGCGTAGTAGCGGCACATATTCCCTTACTTGCCTCTGGTTTTGCCTTATTGGGGCTGAAACAATTATTAAAGAGAGGGAGGGGGGGGGATAAGCGTGTCGTACCTCCGCTGGTCGCGGCAAGATGGTTGAGGATCACAGAAGGGTGTTGCAGACTGACTTTCAGGATCGCGGGAAGGGAGCAAGTGAAGAGACGGCTAGTTGAAAGAGATTCTCAGACATTCCCTCCAATACTGTTGGCTGGCCAGGCTGGATGAGATAATCCCCCGGCTGACTCTGGGGCTCACGGGACAAGGCCGACTCATATACCACGAGACGGGCGATTGCTCACAGAGCACAAAACACAGAAACATGAAGTGAGTACGGCTGGGGAAAAGTGACACCGATCAAAGCTGAAATCGAGCTGCAGCATGTCTCGCCTCAATCGCGCATCGTCGCGTCGCCCCATATTCCAGCTGCTTATTGCTTGCATTGTCCATCCGACAGGCATCTGGCTTCTACAAGTCGCAGCCTCAGCACCACCCTCCATCTTGGGCGACACGCGGCCCTAACGGTCCGAGCTGATCAAACCCTGTGACACAGAGTGCGAGGTTACAGATGACAACCCTCAAAACTTGCAAGATGAGAGCACCCATATGCTTCTACTTGCAGTGCTCTCCCACAAGCGGTCGGCGAGAGTCGGAACGGGGCACGTGTGCCACCGTCCGTCGTCTCTGGCCGCTGGGATACTCGGAGCTCGTGGGTGTTGTTGTTGATCTGACCGGGCGGACTCGACAGACACAAGGCGTGTGTGTTTCGGAGGCGCAGCCTCAAAACCTCCAAGGCCCAACGTCACGACGTGACTTTTTTTTTTTCAGGTCGCAACACGGCGAAGGCAACGCGGTCGTGAGACTAAGCCTCCGGCTCTCTGAATGGACACCAACCTGAGCACGCTCTGCCAAGAAAATGGCCCCAAGGCGCCGAGAAAACGCGTTGCTCTTATAGGGCTGCAGGTTGAGGGCAGATGACGCCGTGTAACGGCCGTCGTGTGCCATTCTCGTGATCGGGCCGCGTGGGCTGGACAGCCGGCTGGTCCGAGCAAGTCGTTCGTTCGGCTGCTCGACGACCTTGATGCGTAAAAGAGGGCCCAAACTCTACGAATGCGGGCTCGCGTCGAGGCTGACGAGGCTGGCTAAGCGGCTGAATAAAAAAGAAAAACCCACTGTGATGCTTGTACTGTTGGTTAGCGTAACGAACTAAATTGTATGTAGGTTAAGTTACTTGTATCGGTCACCGCTACGGAGTACCGATTGACCGATTGATTGATCGGTTAGTTAGCTAGTTTTTGCCACTATGGGGAGACAGCCAGCTTTCATGTATTTGCTCACCGCCAGTTCGTTTCCTGTTTCTTTCGACCGCACGCAAGCGGCAGCCCGCGCCGAGCTGTCAGGCATAATCAGAGGTCAATCTCAACCTGCTACGCGGCCTGTTGTGGGAGGGCGGCCGCATGTTGAAGGCCAGGCGCGCTGATTGCCGTGGGTGGTTGTCACTCGCACCAATTAGCGTAGTGGATAAGGTCCGGATTACACTACACTAGTGTGGAGAGGGTACGGAATACGGATTAGTGTAAGCCATCTACGGAGAAGCGTTGAATGTGCGATGGCTGAAAATCAACTCCTTGTGCGTCCTGGGTAATGAGCCCTTTTCGCGTACGCAGGAATGCATGGAATAATGCCGGGCTTCATTCGGTGTGTATGTACTCTGAGTATGTACTGTAGCTCTGTATCCGTATATACCGTGTAGTTAAGCAAGAGAAGCTTGGCACCTTGACCGGGTGCACAAGTAAGCCCTTGCCGAGCAAAATTCGATCCAGTTTGCCATGATCTCACACAAGCGGGTCACTCAAAGGTAACTGGGTACCTAGTCAACCCGGTACCTTCCATTAACTTGTACGGAGACCGACTCCCTCGACAGCCGCTCACTGCTTGCAACCTCACCCTCTTTCCTTCCATCCCATCGCCTCTCGTCAACTCCTCGACTTTGAGACACAGTCGGCGCCTACCGGCACGTGCAAGCGCCCCAGATTCGCTTCCGCCATGCATCGCGCCTGACGGCGTCTCGCGCGTCTCGATTGTCATCCTGCCATGTTCCGCTGCAACTCCCCAAAGTCTCCAGTCGCTACCGCTGTCCCCGCCCCGGATGGAGCCGTGGGGCTTGCAGCATGCATCCCCAGTGATTGAGGGCGGTGGACAACTCATCCTGCAGCGGCGCGGCATTGCAAGCCCGCCAACGGCTTCCATTCGTTTTGTCCCCCATCAAGGCGAGACCGGCCCGTCATTTCTCGTGCTCATTGTCCTATGACATTGTCGCTCCTTTCCGATTTCAATCTCGATTCCGTCCATTGACGGCGAGTTTCACTTCTTGCATTGTGCGCGCGTGCGCCTGCATCATTCAACGCGCTAAGCCGGCCGCCGAGTCGGGTCGTTGTTGATTTGTTCGAGCATCATCGAAGCCACTAAACACAGTTCCAACGCTCATCCCACTTGACCTTGCCCCAGGCCAGCGGGTCCCCCCCCTTGTCTCTCGCTCGTTCATGCATGGATGAGACCCTCGCTGAGCCCTGCTTATTGCTGCACGTCCGCTTAAGACATCTCTTAACCCCAGACTCGGGCGCAGCAGTCGCCGCATACACATTCTTCGATCTTGTTTACTTTTGCTTTGGCCTCTCTCTAGCTGGCATCACGGGCAGCCTACCATCGAGATCTCGCTCCGAGCCCGGCTCCGGGCATGACCAGCGCCGCTAATTGACCCACCCGTGGCCTCGAATCGGCTTCAGGCCTGCTTTCAGACGCTGTCGCATCTTCCGAGCTCCACCGCGGCGCGCATCTCCCAGCCACCCCACCGGAGCAACATCGAGTTGGATTCATCGAGCTCATTTGTGCACTTCCTCTCCGAAAAACCAGAGGACAGGGTACCAAGTGCCCTGGTCGGGCATTTTTAGGCAAGGTGGCAACCATTCGCGCAGATTGCCGGCGACTTTCCAGAACCTCTCGTGTTCTGTCCTTGTGAAAGTCTGGAGGGGAGAAGAGCTCGGGTGTTCTTTCATCTCAACCTCCCGGTCAGAAAACATCACAAGCTCGCCCACTTGGCCGCGCGTAACCCAAGGTCGCCGCCATGCCCTGCGTCATCATCCACGCATCCATCGCCTCACATTCCCAGCCTCGAATCCCCTCCAGGTTGACCTTTTAACCTTTTGAACACGGGTGGTCCGGTCCTCCGTGGGCGCTGATTTGCTCGTCGATTGGCCGTCCGCCCTGTGCGAAATTGCCGCTTCAAGGTCAATCGACCGTCTCACTGTATTATATTGGTCAGTTTGTCCCCCAATTGCTCAAGCTGTTTGCCGTTCCCAAGTATTCTGATGATCCCTACCCCAGTCCTGTGCAACCGGCCCTGACCATAAGGCCGACCGCAATTCAAGCTGAAATCGGCGCTCCCGATGCAGCGGCGGATAAGACCGACCAGGGTTCACTCGTTTGAGTATCTGTTGTTGAGAAGTTGGTTGGGCTTGCCGCGCACTTTGAGGGCGGTCAGTCTTCAGCGTCGTTTGTTCCGGTTCTTACCAAGCCTCTTGCCCCTTCCGCTCCCACCGCGACCGTCCGTACCGTTCTGCGGCGTCGCACCTCCATGGCTTCCTCCGACATCGACCAGAAGTTTCTTGGCAGGCTTGCCAAGGCAGTCGAGCACGACAACCCCCTCCTCGCGTCGGTCTTGTTTCGAATCCTGGGCCTGTCCATCAGCCTGTCGGCCCAACTGATCAAGGCACGGAAACAGCGGTGGCAAGATGCCTCTCAAGCAGCAGCAGCGCTAGATCTGACCTGCCACATTGTCTGGCTGTCCCGAGAAGGACTAGTCTTGCTCCAGCAATACGTTCTACCCATGGTTGGCAATTATGTCGAGCTCAAAGTGCTGGCGTACAAGCTGCGTGCCTCGTTCTACCACGTCTTCGTCCTCTTTCACAACACCCCGCCCGTCTCTACCATGGGCGTCCACACTCCCGAGGCGCAATCGACATCGGCCGTATCCGGCCCGTCGCCACGCGCCGACAAGGGGAAAGGGGTCGCCAGGGATGACCACGACGAGACATCGGGCAAGGGTGGGCCGGTAGCACCGCCTCCAGGGTTCGGCCCAGCGCCGCCAACAGCCTTTCTGATGAAGCCGGGCGACTATCTCCCAGAAGCACACCGATATTTCCGCGAAGCCGTCCAGCTAGCCGACCAGTTGTTGTGGGGCTCGCACTCGCTCCGCCTGTCTGTCAAGACCGAGTACGCCGCCTTTCTGTACGAATGTGTCCATGACGCCGAGGCCAGCCGCAAGGTCGCCAAGGATACCATCGCGGAGGTTTATGAGGCCACCGAGGGCATCGATAACGACATGTTCAACGACGCATGCGAGCTTGTCACCGTTCTTGGGAAGATGATGAAGCGCGGGCTGGGGCCATCAAGTACAACTGTCCGGAGTAAAGCGGCACACGGTGGCTCAGGCTCGGGGACGAGCCATGGGGCGGCGGCGCCACAGGTAGAGCACCAGCACCAACACCAGCAGCAGGGCGAGCAGGGGGGAGCGCCGCCGGGAATGATATAGTATCAGCCCTAGCCGAACCACGGCCGGGCGGACGAGTCACCACACTCTCGACGGAAATGCTCGGCGGGCGAGCCCTCTAAGTACGCTTCTTCCCGGACTCGGCCGTACGTCGAGAACGAGCCGACCTTCATCTCTCCCCTCTCAGGCGCCCTCAAATACGAACCGACCCGCTGTACGTCGCCAGGATCCGTCCTGGACGTGTATATACACGTATTATATGCATGGGCCCGGTCTACAAACTTAAAGCGATATATCTCCCAGCCCCTCTCGCACGATCTAATTCTGCGCATTCTCCCTGTTTCTCCGAGGGAAAGGAGCGTCTTCTTTTACTTCTCCTTTTGCTTCATGATACCCGAAACGTCCGTGGCAAGGCGACGGTGTCTGTGTTTTTCCGGCTGACTTGGGCTGCGTGTTTACTATCTGGTGTTACGGGAAAAGCTCGAGGCGGGTCGGCTTCTGACCGACTGGCCAAGGAGGTTTCCAAGCCCTTGTGCGAAATGCGAGTATTATATTGTAGTTGCCTTTTGAATGAATGGGGGGCATTGCCCCCCCCCCCCCCCCCCTTTTCTTTTTCCATACCGAAAACCATGGCCGTGACTGCTCCTGGACGTCAGACGAAGCAACACAGACAAGCATTTCCGGAGGCCGAAGGTTCCTACTTTCACTGCCTAGGTGATAAGGACGGGCGTGATAGCACACACAAGCACAAGAACCCTAAACCTTCTCATCTCACTGCCCCTGAAATACCATTGAATGTAAACAAAACCCCTTCTCCAGTCTCCCGATCCCCGTGCTCAAGCCCAGACCTGAACCCTTCTTTCCTCTCCTCTTCCATTACATCCGACACAGTAGCAAGCTAATAATACCTGCCCAGGTACCACCGCGACACCCCGGCTGGCAGCTTCACCGGGTTTCGATTTCCTAGTCTTTGTCCTTGCCCTGATCTGGCTCCATGAAGGGGTCCTTCCCTTCACCTCTCTCACCGCCCAGCTCTGCCATGAACTTCCTCCTCACGTTGCTATGTCCTTTTTCAATTCACTGAGCTTTTCTCCTCTTACATGCACTCTAATTAATAGAGCACACACTATCGGAAGTGTGTTGCAAACGATTCCGAAGGCGGGTTGAAGAGCGTTCAGATAATATAAATGGCACATCAGGTGGAAACGTGCTGCGTGGTGAGTTTCAATGATGGTAGCGGGTGCAATGTCTCGATTGTTGTTTAAAACAACAATGGCGTATAGGCTGCTTTCCTGCTGCAGGTAGCAATGAGTAAGGTAACGAATGACTACGAGTCACACCATAGAATCAGCAGAGTGGGCGGCCGAATACCTGTTAGGCACCAGAAAGACATTCTTCTGAATGGGAACCCTGCATTCAGTTCTGTCAGGCCTAGTCTGTGATGCATCGCATTGCTTCCTGCCATGGGGTGCGAGTGAAGATACTCGCTTAGGTCGCCAGACCGCGTAATTAGACCCCGTCTCGCAAACTGTTCGTGCCCATCAAATCAGCCTTGCATCCGAGACAGAGCGAGCAGTATACGAGCATGTGACCAGAGGGAAGCGTCTAAATCATGTGGCAACATTTGGTTTGACAGTGGCAGTGATGAGATGATCACAGAGTTGGGGCATGTCCGCAAGAGCCATGCTTGAGGAACGCCCGATGTGCTCGCGTCGGAAGCACAGTCAGTGAAGGTTGCCTTTTTATCCTTATTTCCGAGGAAGCATCACACCTTGCATTTCACATCGTACGGTGAAAAGAAAAGAATAAACTGACTAAGGTCGTGCCGCTATGGCATGCTGGCTCGTACCTTCCATAGGTACTTACTTGGCTTATCCAGTTACCCAATTGATCTGACAGCGGAAAGCGCAGGACAAACCGATGAAGTCAGCTCTCGGAGGACCACCTAACAGACCTTCTCCAGAACTAACTTGGCTACGTACTTTAACTGATCACTCTCTCGAGTTCTAATTTGAATTCTACTCTTGCCCATCATGGTGCTACACTGGCTGCAGCAAATTCTTGAGACCAAGCTGAAGCCCTTAGGCCGCGGAGGTGTGCTGCTAAAAGTCGCACCACGAGGCCTGCTGAGTCAGCATTTGAGTACCTGATATAGGGGGCTTCCTTATCTTTTTCCAGGTACCCGAAGTCGGCGAAACGAAGCCTTTGCACACTGAGATGATTGAAAATGGAGTTTGAGTCTCTCGGCCAGAATTACGCAACAGCCATCAGGCTGATCGATGAGGCCCATGCGGCGGATCCTCGGACAGTGCCCGGCGACGACGGGCCGGTGCCGTATGAGCTGCACTACGCTCGGAAAATGACTCGCTGGCTGGGCCTGCGTGAACCTGCCGCGTCTCCGGCGTTGCAGCTCGCCTGCCGGGCGCAGCACTTTCGTCGGTATGTCCTGCCTCCCTTTTTTTTTTCTTTTTCTTTTCTTCCCCTTCGCTTTCCCCGACCTGTTGCAGCAAACCCGGCTTGCTCACAACGGCATGGCCAGCTGGGAGCTGCCCCGCTCGAGCTATCCTATGACGCGCGCCGGCTATCTCACCTGGCGCGCAAAGCAGAAGGCGCAGGCCGCCGCACAGGTCGCCGAGCTGCTGTCTTCGTCGGCCGACATCCAGCCGCCGCTGCCCCCCGAGGAGGTCGAGCGCGTGGCAGCGCTGGTGCGAAAGGAGGACCTCAAGAACAACGACGAGACCCAGGCGCTCGAGGATGTGGCCTGCCTCGTCTTCCTGGACGATCAGTTTGACGAGTTTGAGAAGAAGAGCGAAATTGACGAGGAGAAGATGGTGGGCATCCTGCGCAAGACGTGGGCCAAGATGACCGAGAAGGGCAGGGAACTGGCATTGGGCATGGAGCTCAGCGAACGGGCAAAGGCTTTGATCGGGAAGGCACTGGAAAGCGAGAATCAATCTTAAGTCCGGTCTTGGGCGTCCATGTCGTTCCATCAACCACTTGCTTGCTTCATTCACCTGGGAGCTTCTTTTCTACTCCAACTACACTCCTCGCCCCTGTTCCGGGGGGGCCGGCAACCCGGCTGCCGATCCATGGTTTTGCGCATGCCGATGGCCCCGCCCTCGGTGTAACTCGCCCCGAGATCGCCCCATCCTTGCGACCTCCCGTCCCCCGGCCCGGCCAGTGTGTCGGGAGGGGGCAAACACAAGAGACAAAGAATCGAATTCCTGTCCAGGCTGGAGAAAGCAGTTCGTTTTCTCTGCCTGACCGGGCCTCCCGTGGCTTGTTGACAATGTCACAAACAATCTCCCCCTCGGAGCTCTCCAGCCACAACACCGTCAGCTCCCTCTGGATTGCCATAGACGGCCTGGTGTACGACTTGACCGAGTTCGCCCCAACTCACCCCGGCGGTCTGTCCGTCCTCCTCGAGCACGCGGGCAAAGATGGCACAGAGGCCTACCACGCCGTTCACTCTCCTTCCCTGCTTCGGTCCAATCTCCCGGTCTCCAAATGCCTCGGCCGTCTCTCCTCGCCGCTCCCGGCGTCCTCGCCCTCTCGGCCGTCCCCGGCCCCTAAACCCCCCTTATCCAGTCTGATCTCCGTCCATGACTTCCGCCAGGCTGCCCACACCTTCCTCCCGCCCAAGACCCTCGCCTTCGTCTCGTCGGCCGCTACCGACTGCCACACCCACGGTCGCAACAGCTCCGCCTACTCCGACATCACCCTCCGCCCGCGCGTCCTCGTCGACGTGTCCGCCCCGGTGTCCCTCGAGACCACCATCCTCGGCCAGCGCGTAGCCTCTCCGATCTTCGTCGCCCCGACCTCCCTCGGCAAGACGGTCCATCCGGAAGGCGAGCGCGAGATCGCCCGCGCCTGCAAGGAGCTGGGCGGCGTCGCCCAGGTCGTCAGCACCAGCGCCAGCTTCTCCGTCTCCGACGTCGTCCAGGCGGCGCTCGACCACCCCTTCCCACCAGCAGCAGCAGCAGGAGCAGCAGCAGCCGGGGATCCCGGCGCGGAACCCCCCAACGTGCCCGTCTTCCTGCAGCTCTACGTCGACAAGCACGCGCCCAACACCGAAGCCCTGCTCGCATCCCTCACCTCCCCCGACCCTGCCGACCCCGCCGCAGCCAGCAAGATCAAAGCCGTCTTCCTCACCGTCGACGCCCCCGTCCCGGGTAAGCGCGAGGCCGACGAGCGCGTCCCCGTCCCCGTCCCCACCCCGGCGGCGGCAGCGGCAACCACCACCACCACAACCACCACCAGCACCACCACCACGACGACCCCGATGGCCACCCAGCTGAGCCCGACTGCCGACTCGTCCGGCGCCGCCCTGGGCCGCCTCATGGCGTCGTACATCTCGCCCTCGCTCTCGTGGGAGTCGACGGTGCCCTGGCTGCGGCGGCGGCTGCCGCGGTCGGTACCGCTCGTGATCAAGGGGATCCAGACGGCGGCGGACGCGGTGCGGGCGGCGCGGGCGGGCGCGGACGGCATCGTGGTGTCCAACCACGGCGGGCGGAGCCTGGACACGGCCCCCGCGACGGTGCTCGTGCTCCTCGAGCTGCAGCGCTGCTGCCCCTGGGTGTTTGAGCGCCTCGAGGTCTTTGTCGACGGCGGCGTCGCCCGCGGCACCGACGTCTTCAAGGCCCTGTGCCTCGGCGCCAGGGGCGTCGGCGTCGGCCGCGCCGTCCTGTACGGGCTGGGGTACGGCAAGGACGGGGTCAAGAGGGTCTTGGAGAGTGAGTTGTTACTACCTACCTACCTACCTACCTACCTACCTACCTACCTACCTAACCTATCTTGCCGTTTCCTTGACTTCCCTTGGATGTGCAGACAGCAGGCAAAGAAAATAACTAACAAAAAAAAACAGTACTCAATGCCGAGCTGGTGACCACCATGAAGATGTGTGGTGTCACCAAGCTCGACGAATTACACCCCGGGCTGTTGAACACACGGGCCGTTGACCATCTCGTGCCAGACAGTCTGAGCGAGGATCATCCGTACGCAAAATGGAGAAGGAGCAAGATCTAGATCTAGGGAGTCACGGCCCGAATATTTTGGTCCATGGAGGTGATCTTCAGTTCAAGATTCTCGTGACGGTTCTGCGTAGTCTCCTCCCGAGAAATAAAAAAAGGGTCCTTGCCTGGACCGATGATGGCTCAAAGCTTGACAGGTGCAAGCTCGAAGGAACATGTCTTGAGGCACTGCAAGCCTCTCGATCAGAAGCCGAGCTAGTATTAGTCACATGAGATTAGTGTATGCCTGCCAGATCCCATGAGCATTACCCAGTCGTGAGAGAACGGTCTCGCTGTGCAATATCCAATACCCAAGAAAGAGCGCAAAGACGATGCCTCCACTGACCAGGACAATCCCCGCGCAGCTCAGCCCTGCAGCTCTCTCAATTCCCCATCCCCTCTCGTCACCGGCAGCTCAACGGGTGCAGGCCCCTGCTGATCAGCCCCATACGCTTGCGGGTGCTGCTGTTGCTGCGGGAAAACCCCTCCAGCTTGCATTGTCGGCGAAGCCGCGCTGGGCGAGACGTTGCCATACCCATGCTGTCCATACTGCTGCTGCTGTCCCTGGGGCGGAGGCGACGGCGTGCTGTGATGGGCGTCGTAGTTGCCAAACGACGAAGGGGCCGGCGGCGAACCCGGCGGCGAGCTCCCCGTCGCAGTTTTCTGGTCGTATGCCGAGGGGCCGTATGGGGCAGAGGTGGTGCCGCCGTTCGATTGGGCTATGCTTGCGCGGGGATCGAAGCCTCCTGCAGCCGCGCCGCCCGCTCCATAGTATGCCTGTGGGGGCATCTGGGACATGTGCGGGTCGTAATGCGGCTGGCCACCGGCGGCTGGGGGAGCGGGTGGCGGGTGGATGACGCCAGCTGCGGCGGCGGCATTCTTCTGCTTGTTGCGCTGGCGCAGTAGCACCCAGACGACGAGGATAATCAAGGCGATCGCACCCAGACCGCCTACGACACCGCCAACAATGGCACCGACGGGAGTGTCGGGATCTGGATCAGGAGGAACCGGGGTGGTGGTGGAGCTGGACGAGGAAGAGGTCGACGTTGAAGAGTCGGACGAGGTTGATGTGGACGAAGTGTCGAAAAAGGTGGTCGAGGATTCCGATGTGCTTGAGGACGACGTGCGGGAGGTGTCGAGCGGTGTGTACCAAACTTTACCTGTGCCAGCAGCCACGGCACAACCGAGCAAAGTGTAACCAGTGAAGACCCGGTCTTGATAGATATAGGTGGTGCAATGCTGTCCTACAGTGTTAGCCCGTGTCATTGAGCATTGGGCCAGCGAGAGCCGCCCTGGGCCATGAAAATGAGGAATTGAGATAAGGAAAGGGGAAGCGAACCGGGTAGCTCGAGTCTCCGCTGTGACGAGTCTGTCAGCATGAGGGCATGTCAATTTGACCGGGACAGGCAGACATACCACCACCGGGTAAGGCCATTGTTTGTCGAGTAGCGTTTGCTGTCCGTATAGTCGTAGCACACGGTTGGAATCAGGCAGTCCGATATCTCTCCTTCATCGCAGCAGCCGATGTGGGAATTGATCGAGTTGTACACACAACTGGCGGTTGTAGAGCACCATAACGAGGCGGCTGTTCGGTGTTAGTCTACATAGATGTTACGTATGTACATACATGCACGGTACCATAGTGTACCATAGTTACGAGGTACACTGAGAACCCGAGGTGGACTCACTGAAGACTCCGCTGACGAAGCCGCACGTATTGTCAGTCGCGCCGCGGGCCTCCAGAGCTTTCCTTAACCTTGAAGTCTCTGGGGCAGCTGTAGGCATGGGCGGGTTAATGTCGAGTGCGCCCATGAAGCCAAGCTGCGTCTCCTGGGCGGGAACCCATCTCGGGTCGTCGTCGCTCCACTTCAGCGCTTTGGCGTCGATCAGACCAACAGCACAGCTCAAGGCTGCGCAGCCGAGCGCCCTCTTCATGACTGGAACGCCGTAGGGAAGAGAGCGCGAGAGCGCGCGATAAGCTCCGTGTTCAGCGAGGGGGAGGGGGAAGAGGAGGAGAAGGAGGGAACAACAGCGGGAGAATGGGTACCTCCCCAGTCAAGAGACCCAAGATACATGAGGGAACCGGGGATGTGGGCTCATCGCAACGGCTGCGTCCCGCTTTTGAGGGCCTGCTCCATGAGGCTCTGCTAGTCCAGGTCAGGCCCTGAGCTGAACGCCAGGCCCATTCGACCATCAGGGACGAGCCGGTGTCATTGGTGGGCGTGGCACGCCGTGTTGCCGGGGAGTGGACATACTTAGTCCGTATTTGTACCGCTTACTAGTAGACGAAAAGGGTCAATAACGCGACGGATACACTAGGGGGTCGTGGAGCTCGGAAGCCATGAGCACCTCAAGACGCACAGTCATGCCGCCACCACGACGTCTACTGTCTTCCGCCTTTGTCCGTCTGTCTTGTGTTCGCAGTTAACAGTCTGCCATTTTCCATCAATTGAACCTTCGTGTACTCAAACAGTCGCCCGCGTCCACAGTGGCCTGGTCCTTTCGTCGCAACGCTGCTCTCTGGAGACCGAACTCTGCCGATCAGCCGTAAGCCACTCGCTTCCACTAGCCGGGAATTTTGGAGGGGGAGAAAGCAAAGAAAAGACGTGGGTGACTACACTAGCGATTTAGCCCAACGGGGACACCGGTGGCGCCCAGCGCGGGGAGTGCTGAGATCTTGGCGCCAGACAAGCCGTCTACTACAGACGCTTGGCCGCGTTCGTCAAGGATGTGCTGGGTTACATGCATTCGTCGGGCGAGGCTGAGGACCGAAAAAGAACTTTTGGAGGCAGACTGGCGGAGGGAGACCGGTTAGCGGAGCTGGGATCCAAAGTCGTTCTTGGCCTCGACGAGCAGGAATGGCACTAAGCCGAAAGTGAAGGGTTGATGCTTGCTTCGATCTAAAATAAGGACGGAACAATATTCTGGTGTTTCGCATTGGGCCAACAAGTTTGTGAGAGAGGAAGGGTCCCCAGGCTGTGCAACGATAACGAAATGCAGAGCGACTTGCCCTGCAGATCCGCGCTCAGTTCATTTTACGCAAAACTCTCCCGGGAGCACTTGCCTGCCCGCGCTGCGGTCCCGAGAGAGCGGGAAGGCGGCTCTTTTGGTTCTGCAAGGACACGGAACGGAAGGCGCAAAAGAAAGGAAACAATTGAGCGTTTAGTCTCCTTGCAGGTGCCTACCCCTACTGGGGCTGTACTCCATACATACTCACACATGCACCTCTGCAATCCCGTTCCAATAGTTCCTTCTAGTATGCCTCAATCTTCTCTTATTAACAGAGCCAAGCGCCGTAGTCCGGATCAATCAGTTATAGCACTAGTGATTACGTTTAGTATTTACACAGTCTTGCCTACACAGGACATACACACCCTCACAGAGAATTTCCAGTGCTTTGGGATCACAGGTTCCGCCCGCGATCCGGCCAAACGAGAGCGTCGTTGCATGTGTTCGGCGCGGGACTTTGGCAGCCGCTCACACCGCTCAACAAGTTGGTCGGAGGGCCAGCGAGGGCTTGCGCTAACCTAGTGCATATAAGTTACGCGTGACTTGACTTGCAGTACTAGTGCAGAGCCACGTTCTACTCTGTGCAATATTGCCCGGTGCTTGCTCGTGGCTGCCGACGCCTCGTTCGAATTCTCAGGGTCCAGAACATGCAATCCGTACACGGAAGACATCTGTATGAAGCCCATACAGCATAATTCGTACCCGGCCACAGACAGACAGTGCTGAGCCGAACCTCAAGTGGGAAATCTACTCCGTAGAACGAAGCCTTTCAGATTCAACTCGATCAAAGGAGCCCACCCCCCCCCCCCCCCCCCCGGGCGGTCCTAACTTTCTAAGATCAATTTCCCGCCACAAACCAGATCATGCTACTCCTGCGTCTTGAACCCTGTCACCTCGCTGGGGAGATGCCTCTCTAAGACATATCAATATCCCACCCGGCCCCGAAATCAGCCCCAAAGTCACTCCCGTTCCCGCTCAGGCTGCTGAACAGCCCATCCGCCCCCAGATCCGAACCCGTCATGACATCCCCGCCGAACCCTCCCAAATGTTGCTGTTGCTGCTGTTGCTGTTGTTGCTGCTGCTGCTGGTCGCCTCCCGCAGCCCCAGCTGCCGCGGCAGTAGCACCGTCCGGCCCCCCTCCATTACTACCCCCACCACCACCACCACCGCCATCCATCACCATCCCTTCGTGCCCGTGCAGCCCGTGATGCTCCCCGCCCACAGCAGCGGCTATTGCGTCGCCCAACGCGCCACCGATATCGCCAGGCACCCCGCCCAGCCCGCCCAGCTCGGGGGGTTCCAACATGGCCGCTGCGGCGGCAGCAGCGGCGGCAGCCTCGGCAGCCGACGGCGGGGCCGGGGCCATCTGCGCCTCGACGCGGCGGTACAGGCGCACAACCGTCTCCGCCATGACAGGGTCGGCTTTCTGCGTCTTCTTCCACTCGTCCGCCTCGCTTTTGAGAGCATCGCGGAGGGAGGTGTGCCGATGCTGCTGTTGTTGCCGTGAGGAAGCCGCCGGGTCGTCGGTTGGGGGTGTACCCGCGTTATTGCTATTGTTATTATTGTTGTTGTTACTGCTGTTGCCGGTGTTGTTGGTGTTGGCATTGGTGTTGGAGTTGGTGTTGTTGCCGCTGTTGTTATTGCTGTTCTTGTTCTTGTTATTGTTGTTATTGGTAGTGGAAGGAGCTCCACCAGATGCGCCGGATAGGGAAGCGTCATTGGTAACGTCGGGCGCGCAGATCAGAGCCGTGGCGACGTCGTAGGCAATGCCGGCTTGCGGGGAATCAGCGAGGGCCCGGAGCTCGTCGAGGAGGATAGCGAGGAAGCGCTTTGCGCCGAGCATCTTGACCGCGGCGAGGGTTTGGCGGTGTGTGTACGGCGCGGGCATGCCGTTCAACTGTGGGTTCTGGGCCCATTGAATGAGGTTCTGCATGGTGTGCCGGACGGCGGCGGAGAGGCCACTGTGAGGAGTGGCGCCGTGGTTGATGTGCGTGCTGCACCAGGACTCCAGCTCGGTGTGGTCCGCGCCGCCCGTCCGGCGGGATAGGAGGAGATTATCTTGGATGGCGCGGAGGAGGGGCTCGACCTCCTGGCTCTTCGGATCTTGCCGCTGGTAGGAGCGGAGCGCGTGTTCCAGAGGCTTGGCCACGATGTTGAGGACCGACGATAGCATCGTCCATGCTTCGTTGGAGCTAGAGCTCGGCCGGATGATGACTTGCAGGATCTTGATGATGGACGACTGTAGTTGTGGGCTGCTGACCCATAGCTGATTCGAGAGGTACAGTATTGCAGGTACGAGAGACGGCAGCAGGAGCACGTCAACCAGGTCTGCCAACGTTAGAGCCGACTCTCCCATCCCCTAAATAATGGTGTCTGAGACTCACATTCGAGACCGTTCTTGAGCATATCGTCCGTCAGGTACCCCGCGCTGAGTGCGACGACGATCTGGTGGAAGAGCGACGGCACGAGCAGGTAAAAGTCCTGCGGGGGGCACGAGGCCATGAGGTCGTCCCCGAGGGCGCCGGCCTCGGAATCAAAAAGACCGTGAATCCAGCCGTTCAGGTGGGACTTCTCCTGCTCGCTGAGATCCTCTAGTGGCCGGCACACGGCACCTCCGCTCAAGAGCTTCCCCACGAACGAATCCGGGGAGCGGATACCCAGGTCCGCAGGTGAGAGGTTGTACCGGTAGACGAATGCCAACAGCAAGAGGAGAATAGACCCAAACTCCTCGTACACCGGTTGGTATTCACCCTGATCCTCTTCATACCCGGCCCAGTTGTCGAGCAGTTCACACAACGGATGCAGGATCTTTTCTGGCTTGTCGAAAAGAAGTAGAACGTCCAGTGATAGAGGCTTTGCTGCGAGTTGGCTGCACAACTGCTTCAGAGTCATCGTCTCCTTGTTCCGGCACAGGCTGCCGATGACCTGAACACAGGGGGGGTCAGTATTCCGTCCGCCCGCTGATCGTAACGCACATACCTCAATGATCGCCTGGGCGGCAGCGCCCACATTCCCGTTCATGTTATCCAGTTCCCCAATGAGCTTCTGGGTTCGGTCCACATCCTGGAGACACGCATGAACCAGGTTATCCTTGGAATACCGGCCCTCGTCCGGTAGAGACTGATACGTAATCTCCCCTAAGAGATTCTCGATAGCCGCCTGCGAGAGCAGCCCGTGCAGCTGGCAAGAAAAGCAAAAATCTTGGCGAACTGAATCGTGGAAGGACGAGTTCGTGTTGGACATCTCGAACATGCCGGAGAGCGTGGGGAACACGTTTGTGTCGACCTGTCCCAGGGCTTCCTTGATGCACATTTCCGGGTCGAAGGGATACATGGCAGCGGCCGTCAGCGAGACGAGGATGAGGGGCACTTTGTTCACCACAAAAGATTTGAGCAGGTGGCCGGTCTTGGGTCCCTCGTTGCGGAAGACGGCGTTGGCGAGGAGATCGAAGGATGCTAGGATGAGCTGCACTGCCGTGGATTGGACATCTCCCTATTACAGGCTAATATCAGCGGTGATTACGCACCGAGCCGGACTGGAAAGGGTCCCATACCTGATATCTGTTGTGCAAGTATGCAAATAGGGCGCTGTCGTCAATCACGGGCCGGCCGACGAGCTGTTTGAGATGTCAGCACGGCACGAAACCGGCGGCCCTGGCAACGTCGGGGAAGGGAGCTTACTGCAGCGCTAAGGTGGATGTAAAGACCGGCACGAGAATTGACGACCGGCACCTCAGGGATCTGCAGGCTGTCCATTCCCATGAGGTTGTCCATGTAGTTGTTCACATCGGCGTCCTTCTTCTCGGCAGCGAGATGTTTGCCGAGTGTTTCGTTGCGGAAGACTTCCAAACGGCTGGCCATTTCGGGCAGCACTTGCATCACGCATGGAATGAATGCCTGCAAGGCATCGGAGAGCATCTTGCACACGTCTATGCCGCCGTCAGCTCTGGCTCTGGAGTGTTGTTTGTTTCAAACTCCTTGCTTGCTCAATCGAATCGCGTGCCTACCTTTGCAAGCGGGCTTCTCCAGGGTGGCCTGGACGAGCGGGTTGTCGCTGAAGGCGATAAGCAACAAGACGAACGCCGTCCTAGCATCGGCCGTCTCGTCCCTGACCTGCAAGCCGTGTAGCGAGTCGAAGGCGTCCCTCGAGAAGGCGGCGGCGGCCTCGGCGAACAGCGGCATCCACTTGGCCAGCACCTTGGCGATCTGGATCACGTTCTTAGCCGTCCTGATGCCCGAGCCCTGGTGCACCGCCTGGGCAAGACGCCAGAGTATCATCTCTTCGTCCTCGTACGAGTTCTGCCACCTCACAATCTTGCTGCCCTTGGGCGTGCCCTGCTTGACCTCCTTGGCCCCCTTTCCCCCCTCGCCCTCCCCGCCCTCCTTTCTGCCGTTCTCTCCGCCGTCCAGAACACCCGGATCCGGCGACTGCACCTTGAGATGGGCAGACGAGTATTTGTACAGAGCCCGCAGCACGGATGCGACGTCGACGCGGCGCTGCTTGAGCAGGGCGTCGAGGTAGATGGGAACGCGGGGGTCGAGGCTGTAGCGCTGGCGCTTGGACGGGCGCAGCAGCACGTCGGCGACGATAACGGGCGGCAGCGGATGCTCTGCAAAGTGGAGCGGGAGGAAGGCGGCGAACTGGTCGGGGGCGGTGCGCTTGACGAGGGCGCGGTGGACGAGTTGCGACCACGCGGCTACGGCGGCCGACAGGCGTTCTCTCGAGCTGTGAGAATCCATGACGAAGGCATTGACGTCGCCTGTTGGGTATCGGGGCGTGGGATCGTATCCAAACGATGCGTCCGAGGGTTACATGTCGTGTGCGGTTGGTGCGAGGAGGGTGTCGCCTGTATTTATCGGAAACGAGAGCCCGATCGGTGCTGGCTGCGCAGTGTATGGATTAGAGTGGTTTGCGCGGCCCGGGTTATTTACCGTACGCCGGACGTGTAAGCAGTACGCAGTTATTCGTGTTCCGTATGGATTCCAATACGACGTACGGATTACTCCGTAAAAAGGTACGAACGCTGAATGCACTGCCAGTGAGAGCGCTGATCCAAAAGCAAGGCACGGGCCGAGCTTTTGGAATTCATTCCGTGCAGGGAAGTGGGTCCCATTCCCATGCCAGACAAGCACTAATTATACGCCTTTCACGTCATTACGCCGCGCTGCTGACTTTCAGGTTGATGAATCGGCTTTACCCAGCACCGAATATAACATCAGCTTTGCCATTGGAGCATACCGACACCGTTATTCTTGTTCAATTGTCCTGGTTATATGACCGCGTAGGCTATGAGGCACCCTCAATGTCCAAATGTCAGGTCCATGCAAGCTAGGTTACAGCCTTTTGTGTTGGGCATCAGTACGGCCTGGGGCCGCCCGACTTGTACGGGCAATACGGTACCTTCCGGTTGAGCTGCCCCAATAAGGAAGGTATCTCACGTGGTGCCTGCGAACAACCGCAACGATGCTCTTCAGATGTCGATTCGCAGCATCCGACCAACTTCTTACCTCGGTACAGCTTATCCCACCGGCCTGCCTTTGAAGCCCAAGTTATTTATGCCCGCCAAGCCACAACGCCGATTCAACTATATCTGCCCGCCCATCATGGCCAATGTTCGCTGCGAGAGAGCGATTCTCATCTCGAATCGAACATACAGCCCGAGAATCTGCATTTTTATTTTATTTTTTTTTTTATTTTTTAGAATACACACGCGGTTCAGATTAGATGCCACTCGCGTTGGCGGTATCTGAGCCGGGATGGGACGCCTGGTTTTAAAACAACCCGTGAACAAGCGCAGCAGGTTCATCTCTGATTCCGTGCCCCCCCCTTTCTTTATTAGTCCTCTTCCCTCTTGATGCCCACGGGACCTCCTGATCCAGCCGAAGAGGTCCCGGCACCCCTGCTGACACCAATCGCCCTTGGGCCGAGCATCCTATGATTCCAACCAGGTCAACATCGCTTCTGATGACCCAACTCCCCCGAGGGGGAAAAAAAAAAGGGGGGGGTTAAGAATGAATGAGAGAACCGAGCAACAGGCGAAAAGCAAACGGAAGAATCAAAGCCAAATAAATTTTTAAAAACAACAACAACCAAAAAAAAGGGGAATCAGAGGAAGAACTCACCAATCCTGCATGGCCAACCACTCGCTCCACCCCGCCTCGGCAGCGACGATTTCCGCCTCGGTCACATTCCGCAGCGGCCGCAGGAATGGCACGCTCTCATCCTCGGCCGCCCACGACGACGAGGAGAACGGGTGAAGCGGTGGTGGTGGTGGCGGCGCCGGCGGCGAGACGGGCGCCGAGGGCGGGACCGCCGCGGCGGCGGAAGGCGGGAAGAAGGAGAAGGGGCCGGCCGCCGGGCCGTGGGCCGTGTCGTACGCCCGCTTGACCTCGAGCCAGCTGCCGCTCTTGGCGGCGAACAGGTAGTTGCGGCGCTCCTGCTCGTGCAGCGGGCGCACGCCCAGCTCCCAGTCGTCGCCGAAGAAGCCGTGCAGCACGGCCGGCGCGTCGAATCCCGTCGCCACGAGGCGCCGGATGTACGGGTGCAGCGAGATGTTCTGGTATTGCCAAGCACGATGATGATGATGACGGGGTTGCGGTGGGTAACCGGCCCCTGCCGCCGCTGCCGCTGCCGCCGCCGGGGATAATCGGCCTCCCGGTCCCGGGTGCTGAATCTGAATCCCTCCCAGTGCTCCCGGTACGCCCGGGTTCGGAGAGGCTCGGAGGAGGGCGTTCTGGGCTCTCTGGAAGGGGAGCTGGATGTTGAGGTAGGCGGCTAGGGCCTGGACCGGTCCGTCAAACTGCGCGTGCTCGAGGAAGTAGCGGACGCAGGACTGGAAATACGGGTACCAGTCGAATATGTCGAATTGGTCGTCGATGAAACCCTGAGGCGCGAGGTGAGTCAACTTCGAGGGGACTGTAATGGTCTGGGCAAGCGAGGGGTGAGGAATGAACCTGTTGTTCCTGGAAGGCGTGGCCGCCTGGCTCGGACGCTGCCATGTTTTTTTTATATATATATATATATATATATTTTTTGGCTGATAATGTGACGACGTTTGTTAGGATGGCCGGTGCATTCCCCTCAAGGACAAGCCCGTGATGGTGGCTGGCTGCTTAATGGCTGGTCGAAGCGGATGGCCCGAGGTTCGGCGCCACAGAGCCAATGCTGTTCGTCAGACTCACCTGACTCACGGGCGTATCTTCGTGAAGCCTCGGCGAGTTCAGTTTCCCCCGTCCCTCTGAGACCTCTGCGGCTTCCTGGATTTCTCAGGTGAGTAGGAAGGTCCAATAGGGAACTAACGTGGACTTCTCTGAGCAGGCTGTGTATCTGTTCTTAGAATGACCACGCAAACGGTTGTAGGACGGAGCATACTTCGGGGGGGAAGAGAACCCGAGGCAGTGGAAAGAGCCATGTCTAGAGGAAAGAGAGGAAAGCTCAGCACCTCTATATAATCGTTCGCCATGAGCGGAGGGCCGGGTTGATGTCTGCCCTTACGTTCGGCAAAATAGGAAACAGGTAGGTACCAGGCGGGGAGGCAGGCCTGCGTCGTCTGTCATGGGCGGCCAGGCAGTACAATCGAAGCCAGGGCCGAGCCGGGCGACAGAGGTGAGGATACTCTCAGCTGCAGAGCGCAGCTGAACCTCCAGTCTGGTGGGCATGCAAGGCCTCGCGGTACCTGGCCACCCTGGTTGCGGGGACGGCGATCATCCAAGTTAGGTGTTGCTTGGTGGCCCACGCGCAGTCCAAAGAGGCAAGGAAGCAGGGAGCGAGCACATTTGGTGCCCAAGATTTCTCATACGAAACCTGATCTCAGCAGCCGGCCGGCAGGGGGGAGTGGGCATCGGGAACATCGAAAACGGCCCATTGCCCGGCTCTTCATTTGCCGTGGATCGTGCCAGAAGGCTCTCACTTCTGGCTGGCAAAAGGCGTCCTATGCTGAGACCCTCACATCTACCGTGTGCGCTTGCAGGAAGGAGGAGATGAGCTCCAGGGAAGAAGCGGGTGGCAAGGATAATGGGCATACACTAGTACGGGAAGTATGTATGTACATACATACATACATGACGGCACTAGTTGGAGGGCAAACGGCCCTGGAGTCTACACTAGTTCGTGGTCTCGCAATGCCGAGAGCGCGGAGGAGGTTCTGGTGAACGCTTAGTGTGTGCAGTGGGCCAAGTTACTCGGGTTAATACCTAAGAGGTCCAAGGGATGGCGTCAGGTGTCTGGGATCTGGGCTACCCCCTGGGCCCTAAGCCAAGATGCCGTACGGTGCCTCCCGCAGATCCGCAGTGGTGGTATCTCCAGACGTACTACTATGTACAGTAAATACAGATGATAACACATGCTGCAGACACCACACACTGGTTGTTCGTGGCACACTAGTGTACGTAGTACTATGTACGCTTTCTGCGTACCCGACAACAGGGGTTGCCCCCACAATTCCCACTCCATACCACTGCTACGTTTGCCACCTTCATACGCTACCGCCAGTAACGGAAATGGAGGAAAGGTTTGAAGATGCTGAAGGTGTGCGATTCAGCTATCTTGGACCGCGGCTTGTTCCCACAAGGGGCAATATGTTCCCAGACTGCTGGATCATCAAGGCATGTACATACATAAATTATGTACATACAGTATGCTCCACCATCAGATGACGCGAGCCCCTCGCTCTCTCCGTTTGGAAGCAGGTGCGGCGGTGTGGTAGATGATGGCCGGGTCGTCCCCGATTGCCAGGCTAGTGAGGGCCATCTGTCTTGGCCAAAGATTTCTCACCACCATGGGATGGGGCGAAATAAAATGCCGGGTCATCGGTCATCGGTCATCGTCATGATGCTTCTTGGTCATCGCCATCCACGGTGATGCACAAAGCCCTGTCAATAAACACCCCCCGGTGATGATCCGGTCTGGCCGGCACTGTGACCTTTCTTTCACACCGGCCACCCACACGACGGGTACATAGACAGATACATTTCCTGGCCCTGGGGGTTAGAAAGGAGATTTCCTGGTGTTTTGGCAAGCCAACTGTCCCTCTCTGCTCTCATTGGACGCTGTGACAAGACAATGCGGTTTTCGGTGACTTGACAACATGCAGCCTCGTGACCCCCATGCGAGAGCCGAGTCTAACTTAGTGTATGCTTTGGAAGGTTCCGACAAGGCCGGAATGCTACGTTGAAAGTGGGCGGCTGGACCGATCGACCGGGTCTGTTCAGCTCGACAGGCCCACTGCATCTGAATCTTGATAAGACGGAGAGGATAAATATTTGTTGGTGCCGTTCCAACCAGTGCTAGACAACACAGACCGAGGGCCTCCAGAACTGGCGTAACCCTGACAAAAAAAAAACTTCGGATTTCTCTGAGAATTTCGCCGCATAATCCATTTCCGATGTGCTTCGGCGCGGGACCCCGAAGTCCGTTCCATTGGTGGTACTGACGTGCACAGATGACGTTTGAAATTCACGCGGTACGGAGTAACTATGATTTGTCAATGGCTCTTTCAAGAGACTAAGGTGGGGCTAGGGAGCTCTTAGCCCAGGTGTTGCTTCACGCAATCAGCACCTTCTCATTGCGGGGAAAGCTCATCCCAGAGTGCTAAACCCGAGCACTCATTGAAACAACTCATTAGAGCTAATCCAAGCTTACAACTGTACGGTTGCTATATCTGCTTGCATGGTTACCTTTGATCAGCATACCCAAGCTTGTAGCTACCTCGGCTCGATACCTAAGTTTACCCCCTTCACCACCACCTACTCAAGGCCGGCACCAGCCATGCCGCTTTCTATCTGTTCTTCATCCTGCGACTGTCGAATACCTTTGATATAAATCTGAATCCAGAAACATATGCGGTCTCAGAGTAGACACGGTTACTTCGTAGAGGGTAGTGTGATCGCAAACCTTTCCGACTACAACTTGCCTTTAGGCAGCTTTGCAAAGAGCCCTGTAAGATGGTCCTTAAGTTTCTTGAAAAGAGTGAAGTTCATTCTCTTTGAGAATCATTAATGTCTGGCTGAAGCAGTGCATTTTGTATTGTCACAATTGTAACATGCCAACTGGGCGAGTTGGAACCGGTATTATGCAATGCTGGTTAACTCTTCGAATGACGGTATCCAGTGTCTCATAGTACCCAGTACACCGTCAGCAGCATTACAGCTGTCTGGCATGATCCCATCTGCCGCACAGCGCCTAGATCGGTCCGGATCTCCTCGCCTTTATGGATGAGAACTTCCTCGAGGGAAACCGAAATGCCAGCGACAGCCGGTATCGTAGTCTCCAAACGCACCGGGTACCACGAAACCGCCTGTGAATCAGTTGGGTGCCAGCGGAACGTAGCTGTCAGCTCTTCAACGGCCATTGCCTCGATATTGAAGATTTATGGTACATGCGTCCACGTCTCTACCGTTACAAACACTCCGTAGGTTTGTTGGTTTCTTTCGTTTCTTGTCTTGTTGCTGGAGTACGCCGCGGCAACGGATGGCATTGAATCAGGCAGCACGCATTGCGGTATTTGGCACTTTGGGCGCACTGGGAGAATTTCATCGCTCGCGAGATGAGAGCCGTCCATCATATTCGGTTTGCTCAAATGCGTAGCCGTACATACATTGAGAAGACACTGACGAACAAATGCAAAAGCAATTCAACACATGACTGTGCAAGAAGGCCATTTCGATTGAGCTTCTGATCGAGCTGCCCCCTGCCGTAAAAGACGACGCGCAATCATCATACTGAGTACATACCTGGGTAATCCGTTCTATCTGGGCTTGTGTTCTCGACTGCATCGTGCACAAACGCAGTAACCCCCTAAACAGGGGCTTCCCACTTACAAACCCCCCGATATATGCATATTTGGGGTAGCAGCCGCGCCACACATTTAAATGCCTCCCCTGTAACCAGCTGGAGCACGAACCACATGAGCTGGGGCGCTAAGCAGTTGCCAGATTGCACACACCCACGTTTTTAGTACAGCACTGATCCTCCAAGCTCCTGTTGGGATTCGGACCTCCCTCCAGAACTCCCAGCCTCTCCTTCTCCTTTTTTTCGCTTCATCAACACCCCCTTTTTCTCTTCGGAATCCGGCACAATGGTTAATTTCAAGTGGTCTTCTCTCGCCCTGCTCGCCCTGCGTGTCGCTACCGCCTTCGCCGCGGACGATGTAAGTTGCACTCTGCCCCCGGAACAGCTACCTTTACCCCCTTTTCTCGTCCTGCGGCTCTGTGGCAGCCCAATTGCTGACGCACAACGACCCAGGCCGATGCTGAGCCCGTCACCTCGGTGCCGGTCGAGGAACCCGAGCTGAAGGCCGACATTGAGACGACCTTCCCGGATGCCGACATCTTCGGCGTCAAGATCGTCAACGGTCATGTCACCAAGGCTCTGGTCGAGATTACC
Source organism: Thermothelomyces thermophilus ATCC 42464 (assembly GCF_000226095.1). Classification (NCBI taxonomy): domain Eukaryota; kingdom Fungi; phylum Ascomycota; class Sordariomycetes; order Sordariales; family Chaetomiaceae; genus Thermothelomyces; species Thermothelomyces thermophilus. The sequence continues at coordinate 1,674,443 of NC_016473.1, read as the reverse complement.
AATCACGAAGAGACGCCGATCGACGTCGCCTTCATCGGCGGCGCGCTCAAGACCACTAAGCCGCTGCCCGAGGATGCCCCCGCCTCCGCCGCCATCCTGCGCAACCTGACGGCCGTCCGGTACGACGTCTCGATCCCTCCCGGCGAGAAGCATCAGCTTCCCTTCCAGTTCGTCCTCGACATGATGCCTCAGGACGTCATTATCGAACTCGTTGCCATCATCACCAACGCCGCCACCAACCAGATCTTCCAGGTCCAGGCCCACAGCGGCACTGCGAGCATTGTCGAGCCGCCCACCAGCCTGTTTGACCCTCAAATGTAAGCTTCCGATGCCACCCACCGTCGTCACCAAACTGGATTTAGCCGCATAAACGTTCCCAAACTGACAACACACTCTCTCACCAATCAACAGCATCTTCCTCTATCTCTTCCTGACCGGCGTCTTCGGCGCGACCCTGTACTTTGTCTACAAGACCTGGATCGAGGCGCTCTTCCCGCAGGCCAAGAAGGCTGGCGGACGCGCCGGCGGCAAGAAGGGCCGCAAGGGGGCCGCCGCCGCCGCCGCAGATGCCGATCCCCTCTCGGGCAACGAGTCGGCCGGCGCCACCAGCGGCGGCGAGGGCTCCAAGAGCTACGACGAGAGCTGGATCCCGCCCCACCACATCAACCGCCCCGTCGCGCGCCGCGTCAAGAGCGGCGCCAGCGGCAAATCGAAATAAAGAGCGCGCGCTCCCTACCCGCTTACTTTGCTGGTCCCTAGGCATCGCTCTTTATTTTTGATTTTGCTCTGCCGGGTATTACACAATGTTTGGATAGGTTTAGTTGGATTGGGGCAGTAGTTGGAGTTGGTGAAGCAAAAGGGGGGGGAAGGGGGGGAAGAGATAGAGAGGGGTCAGTTGTTGGGGGGGAAGGGGAAGAAGGGCTTCTTCCTGCGATGATCTCCGATCCACCGGGGGGGAGGGGAGGGCACAGCATGCAAAACACGAGAGCCTGTCACGCTCAAGGTGCCTCCGCCTTGTGCTGAACTCTGTCCATGTATTCCTGGTCTGTACAATATCCATGGTTGGGTAACGTAAAGGGAAAAAACCGGGAAAAGGGAAGGGCACCTGCCAAACGGTCAATGAAGCACCTCGTTTGCTTATCTCTGCTATCTGAGTCACACGTGATGTTCTTCCCAGCATGATGTACCAAGTATCCCCGTGCCGGGACTCACGTTCCAATCTCTTGTATTCAAGGCGTCGAGAGGGGTATGCTGAGCAACACAAGTGTACCGTACAACCGGGTCTACTTCATCCAACACTCTAATAAACCAACCCACCCGCCCCTCGGAAGGGGGGAAGAACAGTAGGAAATTGAATAAGCGATAGTCAAAAGTCAACAGCCGCTGCCGCCAACACCCCCCCATCCATCCCAGTCCGCCAAACGCCGAACCCAAAGCAGCAAAGAGCCATGGATGCAAAGACTCTCCCCCCACCCCCCCCGCGTCGGCGATCCCTTTAGATACCCTAGCCTCGCGTCTAGAAGAATCTCCTCCCCCTCCTCTTGGCTGGGTCAGCCAGCTCTCGTCCCCCAACCGCGCCAGGCAAGCGATGCAGATCCTCAATCTTGGCCAGAACCAGCTCCAGCAGCTCCTTCCGATGGATCAGATCCAGATGCCGCCTGACCTTGGGGTCCTCGCGCGCGAACCGCTCCAGCCCGCCGCCGGCCATGTGCTCGTGCAGCTTGCTCTCCACCTCGCGCGGGAAGCGCTGGTAAAAATCGTTGAGCATCTCGACGTTGAGAAACAGGACGGCGGTCTGGGCGAGCTTGGTGGCAACGGCGTCCAGGAAGACCTCCGGGCAGTAGTACTTATTCTCGAGCGTCTTGCACTGACGGGACTTGGCAGCCATGATGCGCATATTGATGATGTTGGCGCGATCGCGAAGGAAGACGGCCTCCCGGCCTATTTCGGCGGGTGTTAGTCACACATACACACACACACAGAGCAATCGAGATGGACAGTTCGAAATCAGAAGAGAATAAAGCGAGGAGAGGGGGGGGGGAGGAGGGGCAAATACCTCGTGCGAGAAGAGCAGCGCTGAAACCCCCAGCTCCGCTCGGGTGGTCACCTTCGACGATAATCTCGCCCTTACGCGCCTTATCGACAAAGTTCATGACTTCCTTGAGCTTCTTTCTCCCGCCGACGGAATTCTCGAGACTCTTCATGGCTGCTTGGCATTGTTCGAGCTCGCCTTGAAGAACACCAACGACGTGTTCCCGTCCCTGGGCCCACTCGTTGGGCTGGATATCAGGGTCAAACTTGTAGGGCTTAAGCGATATTTCAATGCCATCACTCGTAGCATACGACCGATCCGCCAAAACGGTAGATGCTGCTTCGCTAATGACCTTGCGGGCAGCGGGGTGCTTCGAGAAAGAGGACTTGTCGAGGAGCTTGTCGACGTTGGACTGGATGGCTGCGGCAGCAACAGTAGCCGCCAAGCGGCCGACACCAAGCCTGGTCAGGCCAGAGCAAGCCGCGTCAAGCTGCCGATGCCAGTAGGCCGACTTCGGGTCAGCCTTGGGCAAATCGGCAATGCTGTCCGGCTCCGGAAGAGCAACTGTGAGGTCTTCAATCGGCCTGTTCCAATAGCGGGCGGCGAGCTGGTCGAGGACCTTCTGGTCCAGGGCATCCTTGAGCAAGCTTTGCAGCTGAGGCCGGCCAAAAGACGTCGCGAAAGTGTGGAATTGGTGTTTGAAGTCGTCCAGGCTCGCGGCCAAATACGCCTCGGCACTCATGGGCTGCTCGTTGTACTGCACCTTGAATTGATACGTCGTTTCCTCAAGCTCCCGCTGGATAGACTCGGTCGTCTCTTGCAGCTTGGAGGACATGGTCTGCTCCAGAACCTGCATCAGCTTCTTGCGAAGCGTCATTGTGCCCGTATTGACCCCGGTATCCGGTCCGAACTGAGATGGGTACGAGCTAAAGTAGGACTTTTCGTTGCGGCTGATACCGGCCAACAGGTTACCGGTCTCTCTCCTGAAGAGGCCAGTCTGCGAGGGCAGCTTGGAGATGACGCCGACATAACCCAGCCTGAGCGGGTATTGTTTATCAGTTAGGATGGCAGCTCCCTTTTCGGGCTCAACCAGGTCCATCTTGGTAATGACACCAATGGTCCTCTCTCCCCTCGGGTCTACCCTGCGGCTGGCTTGTAGGGCTGTTGAATTGGCCAGATCGGTGTCGGCAGCTGAGATGGCCAAGATGATGTTAGGTCCCCGGATATACTTGTCACATAGCTCAGATATCTTGCGCTTCAACTCCCGAGGCTGGTTCTCACCGGCCACTTGGATGTAGCCGGGGAGATCGATGAGAGACAGATCCGGTATCCTTGGCGAGTGGATTGTGAGCCGGATGGGGTCGTCTGTGACACACAGAGACTCCGGGACGGACTGATTGAGTTCCGTCAGAGTCTTCTGGATCAGGCTGAAGTCGGTAACCTTGGAGAGGCCGAGATCGGGAAACTCGCCGTAGTCGGTTCGTGCTTGGGGATCATTCACCAGTGTAAGCTCGATTGGCCGCCGGGTGATCATGTTGCTTCCCTTGGGCAGGAACTCATGGCCCACGATTGCTTCCAGTACGGAGCTTTTCCCGGATGATTGCGACCCAATGACGACGATGGACGGTAGCGTGACAGTGCTCGACTGGCCGACCTTCTGCAGGAGGTTGCGGATCTCAATCATCCTCTTCGTGATGTACATCATGTGGTCATCCTTCAGAATTTCTCCGGGTGTTCGTTCGTCGGTTTCGTCGGAATGATCAAAGCCGTAGGCGGCAGCGGATGCTCCGGCCACGGCGGCAGCTCCGGCCCTGCTCTGCTTCGGCGGTTCTGGCCGGCCCTGTCCTCCTGGGCCACCCTCGCCGGACGAGCCGTCGCCTCCACCGCGCATGATCTTATCTAGCCATTCCGGAATTTCAAACTGCTGCCTTGTGTTGTCCCATCCCTGTTTCGTTTGTTCGGCAATTTCCTTGGCACTTCCCCACAGACTTGAAGCGGTGGACGTGACGGTATTCTTCATATTGCTATACATCTCCTGAGCCGAGTTGCTGACCTCTAAGACCTGAGTTAGCAGGCCACATCTCAGACCCAGGTCAAAGTTCCTTACGTATAGCCTGATACTGTATCCATCCCACAGCACCGATCATCAGACCACCAAACAAGGCGGGGATCCTGACGAACTTGAGGGCCAGCTTCGGCAGCAGGCGGGCGAAGGAGGCGTTGCGCACGATGACAGCATTGTGGTATGCGTTCGACGGAAACTGCAAGGACCTCCGGGAGCCGCGGATGGCGAGTTCGGCGCGCTGGATGCCGCCGGTCGGGAGCTGGTGGAATTGGCGGACCGCGCGGACAGTGACGCGACGGGCGATGGGGGCCATTGCCCTAGCTGCACGGAGCTGCGCGCTCATCGTGGTGAACCGGGCAGCGACAGTCTAGGCGTCATACGGCAGCATGGGTGTGGTTGATTGTAGAGTAAAAGCGATTAATGGCGCGGAGTTGAGGTCGGCAGCACTCTCGGGTGATGCTTCGCGGACGGCATGACAATGACCTCGCTCGTTTCCCTACTTTAGAATTTGGGAGGGCGTTGAAGCCCCACATCCGACGTAACACTCTGCCGAGGTACTGTATGGTCTAATTGCATTTACGGGACGCGCCAGCAGACACATCAAGATCAGCGCAGTACTTGATACAGAGCCTTAAGCAACGAAATGTGATATCGTTGCTTATGTGGAAACTGCGTTTACAGGTTCAAGTCGTGCCGTGGCATACAACGATGAGAAGTATTGTCCCAGTCCATGACAATCAATCTTGCTGTACTCCATGGAGGACACCGCATCCTTGAAGCACAGCAACATAGCTCGCCAAAAATCCGGGGGATACAGCGGCAAGAGCCTGAATGCGCCGAACTGCGGAAGGAAATACGCGCAACGGGTGCTGAACATTGCGCGGCCATGTTCCATTGCTGTCCGAAACCGTCCTCAAACGGCAGGGAAGCTCCGGAGTTGTATTGAGGCAATGTGGGTTTCTCCACGAGATCCCGCTGTTGCAGCGACCCTGGCCCTGTCCGGTCATTCCTGTGGAATGTAATCAATGTAATCTGTAGTTCGTGTGTGTACTAGCTGCAGGGACATAACAACGTGTACGTACAGTATGTACAGTATGTACAGTATGTACAATTATCCGTACTAGAGTACTGAGGCATCGACGTGGTGAGAACGGGCAATTCATGGCTGCTGTCTCTTCAAGATAATCTTTAGGGAGAAAGCAAACAAAATTGAAACAGAAACAAAATAGAGGTGTAATTGACTTTAAACTAGGATTGGTTGCTTCTGCACAGTCGCCAATTGTCTTTATTGCACGCCTGCCCAAGGTAACTAAGTGGCTTGTTGCTGAGAATGATTGATTGGCTCCCGCCATTTGGGTAGCCGATTTCGTCAGTCCTGCGCCGGGAAGTGGTTCCTAGCCATCCCCTTGTCCCTGTCTCGCTCAGTGGACGAGTAACGCCCCAACCGTTTGTTGCAGTCATTCCACGCGCTGCTTGTTACACGATCGCACAATTCGGGAACGGAAATTTGATCCGATCGGAAACCATATAAGAGTCATAACTAACAGTCACCGGTCTTCGCTCTTGTGCGGTGTTTCCGAGTCTTCTGGCCAACAACTCATCCACTAGTTACCCCGACGCGCACCAGTCGGGCACCATCACCGCGATGTGCCGATTTCTGGTGAGAATGTCGTGCTAGCACGAAGGTTGGAGACACATGCTTATTTATTTGCGTATGCTCGCATGGTTAGGTCTACAAAGGCAGCGACGAGATCCTCCTCTCGAAACTCGTCCTCGATCCCGCCCATTCCATCCTCAAGCAGTCGTTTGACTCCCGTCTCCGATTGGTGAGCCAGCCCCCTTCTGAACGCCTCCAGGAACGATGACTTACCTGGTTTGTCTGTCTTGCAGGACACTCGTCGCGGACAAAATAACGCAGATGGCTTCGGCATTGGCTTCTATACCGACCCAAAACTAGGCGCCGCCCCGTGCCTCTTCACCTCGACTACTCCCGCCTGGAACTGCGTGAACTTGCAGCGGCTCGCTACAAAGACGGCGTCGCGCCTGATCTTTGCCCATGTTCGCGCAACCACCGAAGGATCTTTCAGCGAAGACAACTGCCACCCTTTCTGCCATGGTAGCTTGATGTGGATGCACAATGGCGGCTTGGGCGGGTGGAAACAGATCAAGAGAAGGCTTGGGGAACGCCTTGCCGATAAGTGGTATCTGAATGTGGTAGGCGGCACAGACAGCGAGTGGGCGTTCGCGCTGTTCCTGGACACTCTGGAGCGGATGGGCCATGACCCCAGTTCCCAGCCCGAGAATGGATTCGGCCCCACGGTCCTCAGGAAGGCGATGCTCAAGACCATTGCCGTGATCAACGAGCTCATCGACAACATTCCCGAGAGCGTTATCCTGGCCGAGAATGTCGATACGAGGAGTCTCCTAAACTTTTGTGTCTCAGACGGACACAGCATCATTTGCACTCGCTACGTCGGTAGCTCCACAGATGAGGCTGCGAGCTTGTACTACTCATCGGGAACTCTGTGGGAGACGAAGGCGCCGACCCCTGATAGCTCGGATTACCAGATGGAGCGAAGCGACAAGGGCGCAGACGTGATCCTGGTGGCGAGCGAGCCACTGACTTTCGAGAGAGGTAAGGCTACCCAGCGTACTTGACTACGGGAACCGGCACTGACTGCTGTAGAAAACTGGGTAAATGTCCCAACGAACTCGATCCTGACCATTCACAACCAGACAGTCATGGTCCACCCGATCATGGACCAGTACTACAATCGCAACCCGCAGCACCGCCGCTCCGCCGCCTTCGTTCGCACAAAGGGTCTCTCGGCCAACGAGAAGGCAACTTCCAGGTCCGGTACGCCCTTCGGCCCTCCAGCAAGCATCCCGCCCGTCACTTCGGTGCCACACCTCCCCGGCAACCCGGAATCCCACAAACAACGTCTCCGCGGTTCAACCATCCCCGCTGGCCTGTTGAACACTCGCACACCCGACGGTCCCTCTTCCACCTCGAGTCTTCCACGGTCCCGCACTCCGCTCTCCCACGCCGAAACCATCACCCCGGAGCCGTCATCTCTGCAGTCGCCGACCGCAGACGTCAGGGAGCTCACGGCGCCGCCTATCATTCGCGCGGCTTCTCAACAGCCGCCGGCGCAGGGCAACATCAAGAAGAAGCGGGCCACGCTGGGCACAGTAGAGGCGATGCATGGCGGCGGCGGCGGGATGGCTTTAGCGCAGTATTTGGACACCAGCCCGGTCACGCCGGAGCCCGTGCGGACCGAGTTTGGGAACCCCGAAAAGATTGCGCGCATGTTTCCTGAATTAGCTTTGTAGTGATGGGACGGGATCTGGGCTACGGGATTTGTTTTGGTGTTATGGCGCGGTGGAATACGGATTAGATTGTTTGGGGTTCCGGGCTGGCAAGGGAACCTCGGGCGTGACGGGCGCCTAACAGCCCAGGTTCGTTTTTGTTTGAAAATCACATATGTATTTTAATCGTGTCAGCAAGGGCGCCGTTTTTAGAGGGACTTTGCTTTAAAAGATTAGACGTGTGGCGGATTCCAAAATTACAGCGGCATCGCTCACCTTACCACTGGGGATTGAGGCCAAGTTGTGTCCGACAATATGGGAGTTTCACCGAGACGAACTAAAATATGTGATCATCATCAGGAATCACGTCAAATGGTCTTGCCATTCAGCTATGTATCTGCTCATATAGTGTGAAGAACTACCCGTCACTGCTGCTACAGGTCTGCACAGTGACCTCCCACCTTCGGGTCCCGCCCCGCCCGTACCCTCCCTCCCCGGCGAGCCGGTTCTGCACGACGCGAGCCAGCCGGGACCGCAGCTGGCTCAGCATGCCGTCGTCGTTTCCGCTGCACCCCTGGGCCAGCCGCACCTTGAGGTTGGCCATGGCCAGCCCGTAGTGCACCTCCCAGAACTGCGCCTCTTCCACCTTGGCGACCTGCGGCTGCGACTCGATCTCGCGGATGACGGACGACACGGACGTGGTCGCGTTGCCGCTGCCGCCGACGTCACCGTCCGTCTTCTTCTGGTCGTCCGAGACGAGCGCCGACTTGATGGTGGTGGCGATTGTGTTGTTATTGTTGTTGCTGCTGCCGCTGCCGCTACTGCTCGGTTTGGCCGTGGCAGTTGACGAGGGCAAGTCGCTATAACTCATCAGTAGCATCAGCCCCTGAGCGACGGCGAGGCGCGTGCCCAGCACAAACATGCTGGCGGCGATGGCCGCACAGATCAGGCGGTCGAGCCAGACAAAAAGGGGGATGCTGAGGAGCGGGAGCAGCAGCATGATGAAGGAGAAGCAGAGGGTGAGGAAGTGGAAGGGGTTGGCGAGGATGCCGGCGCCGGGCAGGAGGCGCGCGAGGTAGGGGAAGGGCACGCGCATGACGCGCCGGATGCGCCCGTGATTGCGCAGGCCGTAGGCGCTCACGAGCGTACTGACTACGGCTGCCAGGCTAGTGAAGTCAACGGTGCCCGGGGGGATGTAGCGCACGCCATGAGCGTGGCCATGACCGTCGAGATGCACCGCGCCGCCCGAATGGCTAGTTGCTGTGGTCGATGATGCGGGGTGGTGCGGCGCGTGGTCGCCGACGGTCTCGAGAAAATGCTTGAGGTTGTGCGAGATGAGGTCGAACCCCCCAAAGACGAGGAAGACGGACATGGCGAAGCCGGCGAGGACCTCGGCGCGCTGCAGACCGAAAGGGTGCCGGATGCTGGAGCGCCGCCAGACCTCGAAGTTGCCCAGCACGTCAACTGCCACGCAAACGGCGGCCGAGCCAACATCGAAGAAGACGAGGTGGGAGAGGGCTGTCATGGCGAGGGAGCCTTCGGCGCTGAAGAAGACATACATGGCGACCACGGCGTGGCAGCAGCACCACCAGAGGCGCGCGCGTTGACCACTCTGCATGCTCGCCCAAGCTTCTTTAAGGGTTGGGATGGGAAGGGAGGCCGGGAGGACTGGAGGTGGTCGTGGAGGCGGTTCCTGGAAGATCTGGTGCTGCGCGCTGATCGAGCTGTGCTTATACCGATGGCCCCGTCGTTGGCCAATATTCTGCGCGAAGGGAGGTAGGGCAGTCAGCGTAACCATTCAGACAACAGCGACCTCTCGCGATCTGTCCGGGCATTCGTGGCGTGGGAAATCACATACAGGCCTGACTGGGCCGGTAGATATGAACTGGGTCTGGAAGTTGAACGGATTCTTAGGGGTAGAGCCCCCGTTATTCGCAGTCCCGTCTTCGGTCGTCATGGTGAAAGCGGGCTCAGGACTCGGAGGTCGCAAAGATGTCGAGTGGTGGGGATGGAGGAAGGCAGGAGAACTGCTTCGGGGTGATGCCGCGAGAACTGGGCTGGGCTCCGGTGAACCGGCGAGTGGCGGGTCAGTATTTTGCCGGTCGCAATCGCGATCGTAGTCGTCGCAAGTGAACCGGAAGGACGGCTCGCCGTGGCTGTCGTCTGGCGTAACAACGAGCGGTGTTGGCCGAGTCCCTGGGGGTTCAATGGGAGGCGGGCTCGGAGCCATGAGCTTGCTTCGAGTCTGCGGCGCTCAATCGATCTGCTGGCACCCCTGCGCGGGCCGTGGTTTGTTGGCTGGCAATCCGGTGAGTTGCGGAGCCGAACGTGGAGCTGCGCTCGAGAAACAGGGGGCGATCGTTCCGCTTGGCGCACACCTCCAATTGACAACAACCATGAAGCAGAGACGGAGGAGTTACTTTGTAAAGTCGCCCGCCAGGTTTGAGGTTTGCAGCATCAGAACTCTCTGTATGCCACACGTGGCTACTGTAAAGGAGATATTTGAGTGTGCCTCAGATTGACGATATAATGTTTCCATTCCGCAACCTCAGCTGCTTCTCTCTCAAGCGGGTCGAGAATCGAGATGTTGGCTTTGCGGAGGCACAAGCCGGGCCGTGACAGGGGGCCTTGCCTGCCGCGCCGCTTCTTTGCATGGCCCACTTTTGAGAGCATCGCGAATGCAAGGGTGCGAACACACTAAAACAGTGCAGACTAAGCTTACTTGTAGTCGCAGTATTCTGCAAGGCACCCGACGTCATGTGCTTCCTTCCACTCCTCCTTCCACTCCTGCTTCCACCCCCCGACACCGTCGCTGTAGGGAAGGCACGTACCGTGGTCAACTGGGATATTGGTGTAGCAGGAGATGACTTGGCCGAGAACCGAAACATGGCCATGTTGTGAGTCAAATTGACTTGTCTCCAGAATTTAGGGGTGACGCAACGCCGAGCGGTTCGCAGCAGGTGGCGCAAACGTGCGAGAAAGAGCGCTCGTGCGTCCCACTCATCGAGACCGGGAAGCCGCGTCTACGTCGACACCCAAGTTTGTTCGCCATGGAACAGCAACCTAGTACGTCACAGGCGGGTACCGCGTCCGATGCGCCTCCCTCCTCGCTCCGTCCATCAGCCCCGGGCAGGAAGCGGAGCTCGTCCGGGGCGAGTGGGTTGTTGTCCAAGCTTCCGTTTGTGCGCTCCACAGGAGAGCACCGCCCGCGATCCCGACGCAACACCAATGAGACAGACTCGGCCGGCCCGACCCCAACACTGCCGGTGCCATCCTTCGTTACGATTCCGGCCGACGCTCCCCAGCGCACCGTTCCCGCAACCGCAACCGCGGCCCCACCCCCACCGCAACCTCAGATAGCGCAGCATTCGGCGCTGCAGACGACGCAGAAGACACGACGGCGTAGAGGGTCGTTGCGGAAGGTTGCCTTACTCGGCCGAGGCGCCCAGCGAGAGCGACGCGAAGGGCGGGGATTGACAATTGATACGACGCTCGACGATGGGAGTGGCCGGATACCGTACCAAGTCGTGACCTCGGGTGCGGAACACATGCTATCCAGTCCGGCGCCGAGAGACGGGCGAACCACAGTCACCGCGATACAGAAGGACAACCGGGCGGACGTACGGCACGGTCTCGCCATCTCAGAGATGACCCCACGCCCGGGCATGGACGATTACCACCCCCGATCCGCTACTTCCAACTCGGACCAGGGCGCGACACCCACAGCACCCCAAGTACTTTCCCCGAACATGGAGAGGCCAAAGCCCGACGCAGCCAGGCAGGCCGCCGACAGGAGCCCGAGCATGAGCTACAGCACGACCGACGACGAAGATGCCCTGCACATGTCCCGGTCCAACCCGGCAACCCTCCCCATTCCGCGTTCCGGCAACCCGTCCGTCTCGCTCTCGTCGTCTTCAGCCATCAGCCTACCACATCCGGAGCGCGGCTCCATCTCTTCGGGATCTGAATCCTACTACCTCGCCCGCCCGCCCGGCGGCGGGCTCAGCAGTGGCGGCAGCGCCATGGGCGGCGCGATCTCATCGACCCAGCGACGCCGGAGCGCCACGATCCAGCGCGCCAAATCCCCGCTAGCTCTGACCTCCCTGGCCACCCCGCTCCCGCAGCCCGACGCGGAGTGGGACTACTCCGAGACGGAGTGGTGGGGCTGGATCATACTGCTCGTCACTTGGGTCGTCTTCGTCGTCGGCATGGGCTCGTGTCTCGGGGTGTGGAGCTGGGCGTGGGACGTCGGCACCACGCCCTACGCGCCGCCCGAACTCGAGGACGACCCCACGCTGCCGATTGTGGGCTACTACCCGGCGCTGATGATCCTGACGGGCGTCATGGCATGGGTTTGGGTGGTGGTGGCGTGGGTCGGGATGAAGTATTTCAGGCATGCCCAGGTCAGCGGGGATTGATGGATGTGGTCTTGGTCAAGCTTATTTTTCGATGGGTGAATGCTGAGTTTTTTGTGGGTGGTGTAATGGCTGGTATACTTCTAATACCCCTCAGTCATGGTTGTAATGAACTGGATGCTATATCACGTCACCCCTTGGGACCGCGACGGTATGCATAGAACCCGCGGAGAGGAAAAAGCTGAAAAAGAATAATGCATTAGCGAGAGAGCCTCTTTATCATCCAGTTCCTGAGCGTAGCATGATTGATGCCATGGTGAGTAACTCAGATAAGCAAGGAGGAGGATGGCCGATAAAAAACTCACCGTGTTGCTGCAGTCTCCTGTCCCGTACGTTACTCTGTTCTCGTCCACGTTTATACGCTTTCGTCGCCGGATTGGTCATGTATGTCATGATTTTGAATTGCAGCTGGCAAGAGCCGATACGAGTCAAGGCCTAAGAGTCTCGTGCTACCGCCCCTCAGGCGTTCCTCCCGTTCGAAATTGCCTGATATCAGGCGGTAAACAGAGAGAAGCATTCCAAACCATGTCAAGACCAACGCCACGGGATATAAAAGGATGTACGGGAACCCATAAAAGGTAGCCCAAATTCTCAAGCCAACTACTCATTGCAAAATGAAGACAGGTATAATACACATAACCTGCGAACTTGTCCGACATCCTCAAAGATTTTGCGTCGGGAGCTGACGGGTATAAGGGACAGCTGAGTTACGTTCAAGAAAAGCTCACCCGGTTAAGCATCTTCTGGCCACCTTAGCGCCAAGGTGAGAGATCTCTCTAAGAGAAATTAACAAACAATCATATTTGCGGCCAATGTCCTCCAGACACAGTGCCATTTCTATCTTCTCAGGCATCATGCATATACGCATCGATCACTACCCCCTCGCCAGGGATACAGTCATAAAAACGACTGTATCGCCGCCTTCTCGGCCTTTCAATGCTCAAACAAAGCGCCGACACCTGTCCGCACCAAAAGCGTTAAATTTCTTGCGCACTAATTAGCCCGTCGTCGGGTTTTGGGCAGAACCACAGCATCCATGCCTGGAGAGAACCAGGACGAATTGATACACGCACAAATGCAAGCAAGAAACCCTTTCCGGAGCACCGGGATGGCGGGAGCCTCGTACAAGCGCGGGTGTTTCAGGAGCCGCGAGGAAGCGAAGTGATAGAGAGCCATCTGGCCAGGGTAGGACCGCCTCAAGTCCTCAACCCAAAGCTGTGGTACGCCCAAAACGCCATGCACTCCCAAGTCTACGCAGCAGAGAGCTATGATTGGAGCGCGACGCGCTTGAAAGGCAGATCTAACAGCCACGGCCGGCCCGACTGGCTTTCCAAGCGGAGAGTACACAGGCGCGCCTCGAAATCCTTTTTGGTTCACTCGCGGTCCCATCTTCAGTGGTGTGGGTAGTTTTACACTCTTAAGTTTCGAGCTTTGGAATGGTTGGCGACCAAGGCCGGTACAGAGAGCACTGCTAAGCAAACTCAAAATATGCCTGATTCTCCTTTCTTATTTTTTTTTTCATAATTTTTTTTTTTTTTTTTTTTTTTTTTTTTTTTTTTTTTTTTTTTGCTTTCCTACTGTGTACACTAATCTTATCCCTTGCGTGTAAAGCTCCTTTCGGCCCGTATTCCGATGCCCCGTCGGTACTAACACTGGGTCCATTGTTCGCTTCCATTTATCCTTAACTGCTCTCGTCGCAGCCGCTGCGAGTGCTCGGACGTGTTACCCACCACGAAACGCAAGACGCTCGACGGGGAATTCGTGTTGTTTGTTTTGTGTGGCAGGACGCGCTGACCTGCTTGATCCAAGCAGCGCTGTTCCCATCCACTGTTGGCCGTGTCGTATCGAACAGTCAACGCTTCAGCTTGTTGAAATCCGAAACGGATACTCGAAGGGACCGCAGCTGCTCGTGTGTACTTGCAGGCTTCCATGCAGCAAGCAGCAGCAGCCGCGGGCCGCAGCACGCCGGCATACATAGATGTCATGGCCACTCACGAGACGAACAGCGAGCCGAACGCAAAGTGTGTGTGACACCGAACAGCTGAAACAGACCGCTTATTGGGACCCCCGTGGCCGTTTAATACACTGAGACACTGCCCGTGCCACCACCTCTCTCCACTTCGCAATACACAGAGCATTCCTTTGTGTTGCGAACTCCCACTTGTTAAGCGCTGCGGGGTGGGGCTGGGGGCTGGGCTTCCGTGGGTGGGACACGCCAAGGGGCGTGGGTTTCTCCCTCAATGACCCGTAACGTCAGCGGCTTCAGCGAGTCAGATGGCCTGGGTTGGCAATTCAAGCGTGGTCTGTTGGTGCGGTAAACTCACTCGGCTCTAGGTAAGTTCTTTTTAGGTAGCGAACTTCTCACATCCGACGGCCAGATACCAAGTAGGGCCGCGGGAGCCCTGTACAGGATTCCGGAATGTCCGTAAATACACCTTCGCAAAGTGTTTCGTTGGGGGCCTCGGAGGGGGTGCTACCAAGAACCGGCCAGTCCCGATGCATGAAGGTGGCGTCTTGTACAAAGTTAAAATTACGGTTACAAGGTGTACTTGTATTGAGAACGACCCGAGTGTTCAGCCCGTTACGTCATAGCGTTCAGCTCCGCTCGGACAGAGTACGGATTACGGAATTACTGTCGAGCGTTTGTCACTCTGCAACACGAAGAATCCCATTAAAGATACTCTTCGCGCTGGCCGATGTGCGCTCGGTCTTCGGGCACCGGCAAATGCTTGTTGATGGCGCTCGAGGCTTAAATCGAGCCGGGTATGGTCATTCGGTCTCGCCGAGACTCTCGGTCAATCTCGAAGAAAGGGCTTGAGCTGAGACCAAGGCATTTAGGTCATCCGCTGGGAAAGCCTCTCGCCCCGCTTTGAGTCTCGTGCGTTGATGCTTCTTGACCTCGCTGGTCTGGATGGCAGCGTGCGCTTAATAACGATCGCAAGGATGAACCTTTCGCATTCAGGGGCAAAAATGCCAAAGGCTGAACTCCGGGGTTCAGCGAAATGGCGATTTCGGGACAATGCCAAGGAGCGTGTGGGGAGTGTTGGAGTCTGGTTCAATCGCCCGGGGGCCGTGCCCGCCTGGTCATTGCGCGAGGATCCGCGAATGGAATTGCTGGTGGAGAGGTTCCAGAGCAGAAGATCGGCCTCGAATCAGACGGTCGGCGGCGACTGGCCGTTCTTTGGGAGCCATCAAGGTTGATACTTCTGTACCGGAGCAAGCACGGATAGTCTACCGCACTACACTATGAGTAACCAGTAAGGTAGGAGGTACCTAGGGAGTTGGCGTATGCACATACTCCGGGTGAGACGAACTGCCAGCCAACTGAAAGGCTCCGTCGCCGCTGGAATCGCGCCACTCGGTTCGCAGGCCGAGCCAAGACCCGGCGAACCCTTGAAATTTGTCAGAAGCCGCCGAGCAATGGCTTTCTAACGATCATGGCCGCGTGGGAGACAAATGACTTGCAACGAATGCTACCTATTGCCTTCTCAATGAATTCTACTCCGTACTAGCAGACGTAATATTCTGATTGCTCGAGGACCCATCGCGTACTTTCTGGCCACCCCGCAGCTGCAAGTTTGCCCCTTCCGGCGCTGCTTAGATGGCGGAGTGTTAGATGAGCCCAACCTCAAACCGCATTCTCCGCTCTTTCCTCGGGCAGCAGAGCAGGTGTGAAGACGATCCGTTATAAGGTTGGGACACTTCGGGAGGAGAGGTTATAAACTACCTCTCTGAGCAGCCTGCCGAAATAAGCGACTGCACCGCATCAATCCATCAAATTACCTACTATGTAGCCTCCTTTTAAGCGACTTGCGCATTGCAGCTACCGTTGTTCATCAAAGGAGCTCCCGCAAGACCCCTGTTACAGCCTCAGGCAGCAATTGCGAACTTGGACCCGCAGTGCTGCGCTGGAAGGTGTTGAAGAACGGGGGTCAGGGCCCGGGCCGGGGGGCGCAAAAATCCAGGCTGCTCCGCCTGCTGTCCGAACCCCATTATTCATTCACCCAGCCTCTCATACCTGACCCTCGGGCAACGGCCAGCACCGGTCATCTCCTCTTTTTCCTATCTCGACGCCTTCTCACCGCGGCCAGCTGCTGAATTCGCCGCCCACGCCTTCAAGAATCCTATCTCTTGTCCTCACGGCATCGCAATCGCTCTCGGGGTTTCGCATTCCCGATAACCTGCCGTGGCTGCGGCATTTGGCGAGACCTGACTCGATCGCCGCCCATCAATCGACCTGACCGGCGCGCGGCCGAGTCGCAGCTCGATAACAACCCGTGCTTCATACTTTCATATCTTTCTCACGACTATACACTCCTTTTCATCTTCCTCTGCTTTGTTTACCATCGGTCGTTGGTGCTCTATAGCCCGTCCGACCATACTCGGCCTTGACCGTTAGCGGGCTCTGCCCTCCCACAAAGTCCTCTGGAGCGAGAGTCGGGTATGGCCGACCCCAGTTGTCCACAGGCGCATGGATTCCGGAGATGCGTTGCATTTCTGACACTTCCCTCAATAGCAGGCAAAGCAACGAATCCCAGCAGCTTCCCGATCGCGACACGACGTTGATCGAAACCGCACAAATACCTCTTCTGCCGCCCTTGCCCCCACTCTCCCCTATTTGGCGCCTACCCGTTCCGCACGGAGGCAAGCCAAGATGAGGGAAGCCAACTTCAGCATACCCAATGTCAACAAGGCATCCGTGGGCATCACCACCGCCTTGTATGACCGGCGAGCCCTCGACTGCACATCGACGCTTCCATTGATCAATTCCCTAAACCATCTCGCCTACCTCACCACATCCTCGGCTAGAATCCGCGACATACTTACCGTCGATGGCGGCATCGAAAGATTAGTCTGCATCCTAAAGGAAGGCCGGAGCAAGGACATGATGGATATGTGGAAATGGAACCTGGCCTTTCAATGCGTGGTAAACATCGGAGTTAGGGGCACAGAAGCCGTCCGGACCCGCGTGGTCGAGGCCGATATGGTTCCAGTCATTGCAACCATCCTCGACAACTACATCAAGGTCATCGAGAAGGTGCGCGAGAAGGCAGAGGAAGCCAAGCAGAGGTCGGATCCTCATCGCCACCGGATTGGAGGGAGCAGCCGCGTTCACAAGTCGTCGAGTTTCTCTTCTCGCTCGGGGACTTTGGATGTCGATCAAAGAACTTTCCGCAGGCAGGCGCCTCCCCCGTCAATCGACGTGTCTGCCGCACTGGCCGGGCCATCCACGGCAGCAGCCAGCCGTTCCGCTGCCGATCCAACGCCGACAGCTCCGCAGTTCCAGGTAACCCCTCCAGCGGACCGAACCCCTCTGACCGCCCACCGACACCATCATCATCATCACCATCATGCCGTTACCTCTCCGGGGCCTCAGACCGCGCCACTCGCTCCGGTCGTCCCCTCTATGGATGCCGCCGATGGCCTTGCCAGAACTATCCGGGACACCGATCGTCTTGGTAGCATGCTTCCATTTTCTCGATCTGCTGCTGTCACCTCCCAGCCAGCTTCTCCTACCACACCTTTACCGCCCCCACAACTTCGCTCCCCCACGGTACGACCGACCTCTATGCTCACTGCCGCGGCTCGGCCTCCGAGGCGGCCTTCGATTCGCCATCAACACTCAACCGGCGCCGAGACGGATGACATGAACGCTGAGAGCATCGCTTCCGACGAGTCGCCCGACGCTGAGATGTCGGGTACGAATGATATGCAGTCAGATGTAAATGTCCAGGATGTTGCAGTGGAAGATGGAGACAGCATCATGGCATCCGGTACTCTCGACCTGACAACCCCCACAGCGTCCGAGACCCAGGACGCCGGAACCTTCAACATTACCCATCAGGGTCCAGTTGACGGCAGTGCCAACACCAACAACACACGGACACCTGTGCCGGCTATGGGCCTGTCGCCGAACCGGCCAACTCTGGTGGCCCCGCCTCAACCAGCCATGCCCAACGCGAGCGTTCCGCGCTACCTGCTCGATCGCCAATTCAGCCCGAACCCGCAGGTGCTTGCCGCTATGCCGCGGGAAGAAGACGTCCTGATGTCTCTGCAGCTTCTGGCGTACGTCTCCAAATACTGCAATCTTAGAAAGTATTTCCAAAAGAGCCATCTGGTTCCTAGGCTCAAAATCGGGAAGGAGATTCGGCTCTTGGACGGCGGCGATCCCGCCGCCATCGAAGCGGAGCTGCAGCAGGAGGAGGAGGAGCTCGAAGAGGAATACTGCCTACCAAATGACCTGAACATCTTCCCGCTGGTGGAGAAGTTTACGGTTAGGTACCATAGCACCGACATGCAATACTGGGCCGGGGTGGTTATGAGGAACCTGTGCCGAAAGGACGACACGCGGGGAGGCATCCGGCAGTGCGCTTACTACCAGTGCGGCAAGTGGGAGGAGTTTACCCGCCAATTCGCAAAGTGCCGCCGCTGCCGCCGGACCAAGTACTGCAGCAAGGAGTGCCAGAAGAGCGCCTGGGCATTTCACCGTCACTGGTGCATTGCCGCGACGCAATGATGGAAGGAATACGCTCTTCTCTGCAGTTGGGATTGATGGTCGTTCTCTTGATACCCCCCGGTTTCTTTTCCGAGTCGTCCTCGCCGGGATACACACGAGTCCTCATATTGCATGGCGTTATTCCATAATGTCTATCTGGTCGCAAACAGCATGGCGAAGCACAGCACAGCACAGCATCTATCTTCTCTCACACTCTCAGTCCCCACTCTCGGACAGCTACCTCTTCGAGCATGGTTGGCGTTGCACGATACCACGAGGAACTTTTCCTTCTGTCTCTTTTTTTCCACGCTTGCTTGGGCTTGTAAGGCTTTCCATACCGGGATTTCCCGTCGACGGACATCATTTCCTTCTTTGGTTTTTTTTTTCTTTTTTTCTTTTCTTTTTTTGGTTCCTTTGGTTTGTTTGCTAGCAGTGTCACTTTGAAATTAGGCAGGGGAGCACAGGCAGGACAGTCATGGAATTCATCACACCTTGGTACCTTACTATAGCCGAGCATGAAACGAATGAGCCCTCCTCTGTTCCTACATCTCTGTCGTACTTCCCTTACCTATTCATGCTCGTGATAGTGACGGTTTGCGGTTTGTGCTGGAGGACTTAACCCTGATGGCCGGTGGTAATGGGTAGGTGGCATGGTCTGAAGGAGCTACTCCGTACGTAATCAAGATCTGGCTATTGGTGACTGGGTTGAGGGGGGCAATGTGGCATGACCCTTCCCCTGGAAGTGGGACGATGGACTGGGGCAATCAGTCTTCAGGATGGCAGCGTGCTTTGTTTGTTTGCTTCTTCCTCGTTTCATTTATGTTTACATTGCTGGTATGGTGGCATATGGGCTCGGCAACTGAGTTTTACATGGTCACACTCCAACACCCCTTCCATCTTTCCTTCATCTCTCCCTTCTATCAGTCGGGTAATCACCCGCCATACCATACCTTTTCACACTCTCACTGTCGTAATGAGCTCGAGAACTTTGGACCCGTGGGAAAGGGACCGGGGAATCCTTAAGAACAAGCGGGTTTGGGTCCTCTGGATGCAGTCTGGGGTCCAGAAGGCAGCTTGGCAGCAGCCCCCGTACCGCCCCGTCTTGCGCATTGGTCAGAGACGGATTGGTCCGGTTAGTGAATGGGCTGGTCAGTAGCAGGCTATGTTTGGTGCATTCATTGAGCTGCGGACGAAAGAGTAGAGTTGGCCAAAGTGGGAATGGGTATTGGTATGCCGAGAATATGGGACAGGGCTCTACCATTCTGTAGAGACGCAGTCGAATCAACTCTCGCTTCCCAAAAGCCTACGTACTTTGCCCTGTCCACATCTCCCAGCGGCGGTGATGTTCAGCTCCTCACTACGACAGACGCATCAGGAGCGCCTCGGTGTGAGACATCAGAGCAAGAAAGAAACCTATCAGAGTGTGTCGAGAACCGTTCTCTCTCTAGATCAAGAGAACAACAGGCGCCATTCGAAGCAGCTACCTTGGAAACACTACCCACCCGCCTCGTAATACAGCACAGGAGCACCCAGCCGGGACGGAGATACACACACACACACACCCCTAACCGCTTGACACCGATATCACCCATCGTTTACCTCTTCATGGCTTGCCTCCTGCTCTTGCCGGGCCTCTGCGCCTTCCCCGCCTTCTTGGGCTTGCCACCAAAACTATTGCTCTTCATCCGCTTGGCGCTGAAGCCGCTCAGGTCGCCCGAGGAGATGGCGTCGCCGGACTTGATGTGGCGCTTCTTGCCGCCAAAGCCGTACTTGGCATCCTTCCGCTGCCGCTTGGGGTTGGGCTGGGGGCGGCCGTCGGCCGAGCGCTTCTTGCTGTTGCCAGAAGACTTGAGCTCGTTGTCGACGGCCACGTCGAAGAGGTCGTCTGCTTCGGTTGCGCCAAGGGCCGCGGAGCCGCCTTCTTTCCGTTCTGGTGACGTTACCCATGTTAGTGTATAAAAGATTTTTCCGCGTCGTGGAGGAAGAGGGGAAGGAAAGGATGGGGGAAAGGGGGGGGGAAAGAAGGGGGGAGAGAAGGGGGGGGGGAGGAGAAGGGCGCGGGGATTGCATACTCTTCTTGAGCAAGTTGATCTTTTCGAGGGTTTCGCGCTTCTGCTTGGCGCGCTCCAACTGCTTCTGCACCTGAACCTGCTTGCCAAACTTCTTGAGATCGCGCTGCTTACGCGCCTCGGCCGCCGCCTTCTTGGCGGTCGCCTCCTCGATCAACTTGGCCTTCACCTTTTGCATGGTCTCGTCGCTGCGCACCGTCTCGGCAAAGTAGTCGGTCGGCCGGGTGAAGGGCACGCCCTCCTTGCGCAACAGGGTGCGCGCCTGCCGGGCGGCTTCTAGAGACTGGTTCATGAAGGCCAGCTCGCGTTGTAGGTCGTCCTCGATGGACGGGATGGAGTCCTCCGTCTTCTTGGAGGAAACAATGGACTGGTGAAACGCGAAGGGGACGGTCTTGGGGTTCGTGTCGAGGGCGAAGCGTCGGAGGGCAGTCAGGAGGCCCTCCTTGTTGTTGATTGTTTGGCGGACGCGGGTGCCAGCGGCAATCTGTTCCTCGTCCTCCTCATCTTCTGCCGAGAGCTCCTCAACGTCAATCTCCTCCTCCTCCTCCTCCTCCTCCTCCTCCTCCTCCTCCTCCTCCTCCTCCTCCTCCTCCTCCTCCTCCTCCTCCTCCTCTTCCTCCTCCTCCTCCTCCTCCTCTTCCTCGTCTCCGTCATCGTCCTCGTCCTTTTCCTTGCCCTCGTTCTTCTTCTTTTTTTGACCGTCACCGTTCTTCTCAGGGCCTTCTTCATCCGAGTCGAGTTCCGACTCCGAGTCGGATTCGTTTATCCCCTCCAAGTTGATGCCGCCATGTTCGTTACCCTCACTGCTCTCTGAGTCGCTGCCTTCTGAGTCGCTGCTCTCTGAGTCGCTACCCTCCTCGCTCGTCTCTTGATTCCCGTATTTGGCCTGATTGGTCTTGCTGCCATTGCTCTTGGGCGCTTCCTCCTCGTTGCTCTCGTCCTCCCGTTCCTCCTCGTCCTTGACTACTTTCTCCACCGCCGGCTCATTGGACTTTCTCCTGTCACCTTTTTGTTTCTGCGGTTTGTTGTCCGTGACTTGTGCCTTGGGCTTTGACCCCGCCTTGGGAGACTGTGTTGCGCCTTTCTTCGCCATGTTGTCGATGTGTTGGTGGGGACAGTAGATTGATGCACTTGCAGCTTCAGAATGAACGTCTTCCAAAACTTTTTTGGCTGGTCGTCGCGATTGAGCGATAAGATAAGATAGGAGGTGGGGCACTTCTGCATCTCGCGTCTGCTACCCTAACCCTCCATGCCCTTCTGAGAAAGCGCCCCATTTGGGAAGGCAGGCCGCGGTGCAGGCCACACCCCCGGCGCTGATATCCCACCAGAGTTGTTGGAAGCGGAAGTAGCGGAATGCACGCAGAGGTAGAAATCAGGATACATTGACATTGTCATTGAACGGCTGCGGAGGACCTTTTTTTTCAGGGAACGATGCGGGCCGCAGCTTGCAAGAAAAATTACCGCTCAAGCCAAAGCGGGCAGTCGACTGTCTGCAACTTCAGCCTCTCATTACGGAGTACTTGCCACTGTTTGTTCATGAGCAGCAATTTAGAAATATTCATTCCATGTCACCGCTCAATGCGCCAAAATGGGATCGTGACCTCGATTTGGAGGTCATGTAAAGTGGCAAAAGTAAACAGGACCTCGTAGACGAGGTTCATTGCCCACAACCAGAATCGAACTAGTGACCTTGTCATTACTAGTGACACGCTCTACCACTGAGCCATGCGGGCTTGTTGAATGATGACATTGACGCGGATGGCAACCCCCTATTTTCCTAATCCTGATAATCGCTCCCAGGAGTTATCAGATGCATCAGAGGGCGTTAGTAGAGGAGGGAAATAGGGGGAGCTGGAACTTGGAGAGTTGGGCGGGATAGGGCCGAATGGTACCGAGGCGTTCTTGGTGCGGCCGTACCACAACGCCAGCGGAGATGACCATGTGAGTGAAAGCGGCCAAACCCAATCCCTGCAGGTGGGGGATACCTTTGTTTCCGAAAAGACTTGGTCTCTCGAGTAAGATAGCCATGCTCAGAGCTCTCTGGGAGAGGTATGGCATGGAAGGCAGATTGTCCGGCGTCCGATACACTTTTGCGGCGCCTCAGAGTGCTCCAGTGCTGCCCGCACCGTTCTCAGGAAGCAGTTCAAGCTCGATCACAGAATGTCAGGAGAGGCAAGCACAGAAGGTGGTTTTTTTTTTTTTTTTTTTTTTTTTTTTTTTTTTTTTTTTTTTTAGACCGGCCTCGTTCAACTATATCCCCATTCCTCCAAATACACTATTGAACCAAAGAAAAGACAAAAAGCCACCAAGAAACAACAACCTCAGTTTCCCCCGAACCTCTCATCCCCTCCCCTCCAGCCATCCCGAAGAACTATCTGCACCCCTTGCTGTAACCCCTTGCTGTATTAGTTTGGGAAACAAGGTCGCGGATCTCCTCATTCCCGTCATTCATCCTCGGCGAGGACGAACTCGTCGAACTCGTAACACAGCCCCGCCGGCAGACGGAACCCGAAAGGCAGCGAGTGCGTGAAATAGCCGAGCTGGCTGAGGTCCGTGTTGATAGCAATCGGAGGCGAAAACGGGGGGAATGACTTTTGTTGGTTCTTGGCCGCTGTGATTCCCTGAAGGGGGAGGAAAAGAAGATAAGAAGATAAGAAAAAGAAAGCTGGCGGTAGCGGTGATGGTGGGAAGGTCGGGTTTGAAGGATTCCTTCTTCTGAGGCCGGCCGACTGGATTGGGTGGTGCCGCCGGTCGGTCGTGACGAGCTATCCGTCTCCTGGGCCCTCAGGCTTTAGAAGAGTCGGAGCGAACAGAGGTAGGCAAATCTGGGCAAAGATTAGCGAAGTGCTTCCCTCCTTGGTGAATGCCTGTTCGCTGAAAGAGTGAGAGGTTCGAGACCCGAGAGTACCCCTTACAGGTCATGGCAGGAGAGAGAGAAAGAGAACTTGTCACGGCCGCCTAGTGCACCGGAAATGCCCCGGTTGTCATTTACATGACAACGCAGTAGCCGCTGAAGTTGATCGAGGTCTGGGGGACCTTGGGCTGAGTGGTGGTGGAAGGCATGTTGGCTGACTTCACCTTTTGCTTGGACAGCTGAGTTTGTCTTGTGTGCTGTGTAATTGTGTGTGATGATGATGACGAGGGAGAGCCGGCTCCTAGGAGCCGGCGACGGTGAGGTTTTTTATACACTTATTGGTCGCACCTCGAAGGAACCCAGAGGGCCTGGGTTGCTATTCTTCCCACTGTTCAACACGGCCGAAGAATGGCAGGCGCCCTCGCCCTTATCACATTCTTTGACATCCCTCGCTTCGTTGTTGCGATATACAAATACGTAGAAAGAGGGGTGTTCAGCGTCCATGGCGAAAGGAGGGAAAACTTAGCATTGTCTTCTTAGTATTGTCGTCTGCTTAGATGAGGGGTCGGCGCCCCCTGAGAGGCGAGGGAAAGCTTCTAGACTTGCCAGACGATATGCGCAACGTAGAAACTATCGGTTCTCGAGGCGTCCAGGTATCTCTGATAGAGCATCTTGCTTGGTCGCGGAGATACTCTTAGGAATTTGCATATAGAAAAGGGCCGTATGGGTTGCAAATCTGTTTATTGTTTGGGTCGTGGTGGCGTTGTGCTTAGTATTGTTCTCCCTAAACCCCTTAGTATTGTTGATTCCAACCCCTGCCTGTCACGCGCCCAACCCCAGCCGGCTAAAAGAGATCAGGTCCACCAAGGAAGCATCAAGTCTTCAATCATGAGGCGGGACGCGGCCGTGACTACCTATCCCAGCCCGCTGCTCCTATGATAACACTTCGGCCCCGCGATGCACCCGACCCATCATAAGGGAGAAGCCAAACCGTGATGTCACCCAATGTTTGGCCGGAATCTGAACATCCACCACCGCGGCCTGGGACCTAGAACCGGCTGAATGGAAGCCTAGACACTCGAGTATCAGCAAAGACGTCCAGCTTCGTCGAGTTGCAGATGGCCGGCCCGAGAAGATTGAAGGGACAGGAGGACATGAGGAGGATTCAGAACTTACCATTTCCCCTTGAGAGTGATCACAACCCACGGCGTGCCAGTCTCGTCCTGTCGGGTCCTAGTGTCAGCCACTGTTCCATGGTTTTCAGATATCAACCCTCCCTGCAGCAAGGAGCGCGGCCTCTCAAGGACCCCTCCCCCCTTTTTTTCTTCCCTTTTTTTCTTCCCTTTTTTTCTTCCCTTTTTTTCTTCCCTTTTTTTCTTCCCTTCTTTTCTTCCCTTCTTTTCTTCCCTTTTTTTCTTCCCTTTTTTTCTTCCCTTTTTTTCTTCCCTTTTTTTCTTCCCTTTTTTTCTTCCCTTTTTTTCTTCCCTTTTTTTCTTCCCTTTTTTTCTTCCCTTTTTTTCTTCCTCCCTCTCCTTCTACATTCCACCCCACCACCCCCCTCCCCCACAAAAAGAAAAAAAAAAGAGCCCTAAAATGAAACGGAAAGAAAATGAAAAGATAACGTGGAAAAAAGGGGTCTGAGAACGTACCACTTCCTTCTCGACCTTGCTGTTGAAGCAGATGGCGCTCATGATGCCGTCGCCAAACTTCTCGTTGATGACGGCCTTGAAGGCGTACCCGTAGTTCTGCACGATCTCGTACAGGCGGTAGATGAGCGGCTCGACGGGCGGCATGGGCCCGGCGCGCCCGCGGTCCGGGAAGCCCATCATCTGGGCCGCCACGTTGGACTCGGCCGACAGGCCGAGCAGCCGCACCAGCTTGTCCACGTCCTCCGGCGACGCGCGCGCCTGCCCGTAGAAGATGGCCGCCACGGCCACCTCGCTGCGGCCCAGGTACTCGGCGATGGCCTCGAACGTGAGCCGCTTCTGCGTCTTGGCCTCGAAGAGGGTGGCCGAATAGGCGGGCAGGCGGTCGAGAATGGACGACTTTTGATTTTCGTTGTTTATTCTTTTTTTAGCTCGGGGGGTTTGGATGGGTTTGGATGGGACTAAGAAGTGTAGAGGGGAACAGAACAACCAATGGGGGCGAGGGATTGGCGCGGGTGTGCTTGCTGGGTGACTTACATCGAGCGATGCGAGGTTCTGCCGTTGCTCTGCAATGGCGACGATGGATCCACGACGGGCACGTTGAGATTCTGTCATTGCTGTGGTAGCGACGGATACGTCACAGGTTTCTCTTCTCTTCCTTGGGTCTTGTAAGTAGGTAGGTAGATACACTGCTACTTCGTACAAGTACGACGGTTTTTTTTTGTCTCTTCAAGTATGTCAACCAAAGAACCAAGAACCAGAGCGTTGTCGGTTGATGTGCACCGAGGAAGTTACGTCCCTCAAGCGCCTGCCTGAATCTAGACGTCCTTTTTAAAGCATACCGGGCACATACCGGGCCCTCTGCTACCCCTCCCCTCTTGCCGCCGCGTATTTGCTGGTACACGTGTGAGATATGAGCTCACCAACCCCACATTTGGTGGTGGGCGAACTTGCACCACCAGTCCCTGTCGGAGATCAACCGGAGACTCGGGGAGGGGGGGGCAACGGAGCGGGGCCCGCGGGGTCGTTAAGATACGGACGATGCCCGGAATCCGATACCCATCATCATTTCTGTTTGCGTCATCGTACCCAGCGTTTCGACAAGCAAAGATTCTCCGCATCCATGTGTATGTAGTCTATTGCGGTTTTGAACCCATCTCAACAGCTTCCCCCCCCTCTCTCACCCCGCGACTTGTTCGCCTTCGCGGGTGGCAGACTTAATCATCCCGTCCTTCTCCAATACTTCCAGCTTTGTCCAATCCTGTTTACTGGCTGCATCCAGATCGTCGACATTCAGCATGCCGATCCCCTCTTCGACCAGCACCTCCCAGACTTTATTCCTCACATGTATCGGCCACGACGGCAACTTCCAATACCGCGACACCAGCCCCCTGCGCCTCGCCTCGCGGAGGTGGGCCTGGATCTTGTCCAGTTGCCATTGGCTCGGCCCGCTCGTCCACCACACCGGCCCGATAGCGCGCCAGAAGTCGACGCTCGCGTAGTATGAGTTGGTCCAGTTGTAGCCCGAATTCTCGAGCTTGTCCAGCGGTGCGTCGAAGAAGGTATCCCGATAGCTCGAGTTCCCCACGACCAGGTCAAACGGCGCGTTGCCCGTCCCGACGACGATGATGGGGCGCCGATGAAACCGTTCCTTCTCGTAGTAGCTGAGCCAGCCCCTCTCGCGCAGCGGGGCCAACTGCTTCGAGACCAACGGCCACGTCTCGCGCCCGTCGCTCTTGATGTCGACGAGCAAGACGAGCGGCTGGTCGGGGGTCGTGTCGAAGACGCCGTTATTCTTGCCGCGGAAGAACGGCGTTTTCGGGTTCTGATGGGTGAGAATCTCGACCAGGGGATTGACGTAGAGGCTCTGGAAGGTGCGGTTCGGTTGCAACGAGGCTTTGTCATGCCCGACGAGGAGATCGCCGTTTCGCAGCCAAACATCCGCTTCGACCCCGGTGCAGCCGGCGTAGAGCGCGTTGAACAGGGGGATCTTGCGCCAGTAGTCGTTGTGCGAGTGGCACGGAATTGGCAAGACGTCCCGGAGAAAGTCGGTCGGGTACCACGCCAGGTCTTCTGTGCCGGTGCCCGGTTTGCCCCAGTTTGCAAAGGGATTGCGCTTGGCCCTGAGCCATTCAGAACAATGGGACGCTGTTGACTCGCTGACACGGACCACAAGGAATGTTACCGCCCTGCGAGATCGAGTCAGCACTCTGGGTGCAAAATGGATAATGGATGGGCGCCCAACTTACACCATGGCCAGGCCCAAGATGCATGTCTGCCATGCTCGTGGTATCCCAGGCCTTTGCTGACCTGCCCTATTTCTAAGCGCACCCGAGCTATCATCCTCGTCCTCCTTGGCGTCCCCGGCAACGGCCGCGTATTCGGCCGACACTGCCGACTTGGACTTGTCCGACCTCCACGGCGCCATGGCTGACCAGAAATTTGAGAAGATGTCGGAACTCTCGGGCTGATGTTTGTGGCCGGCGCTGCGAGGGCGCGCCGTTAATAAAGAAGAATGGCTATCCCCGGCGATGGCCACCTCCGCTAGTGTTGCATCCGCTGCCGGTTCCTGGCTCCCCGCCTCCACCAGACCCACCGATCCCGGCCGCATGATCCGGGGTTACAATTACCTACTGGTAGCCTACGGAGTAGTGTAGCTGCTGTCGACGCTGAGGGGATCACCTTCGCACTATGACTATGTGATGATTGTTTATGCATGTACTCCGCACGCTGTTAAGAAAGACGGTCCCAGTGTTGGGTACGCGCTTATTTCGCCGGCAATTGATCCTACTCGTGCCCCGGAACGCGGCGGGTCATCTGCTGAGGGGGGAAGGGAAGGCGCCGAATTCGATTCAAACGACGAGGCAAGGTCAGGAGGGGACAAACTGAGACAATTGAGGGAGAGAACGATCAGCCGACGCCGTGCGGGGCGGCAGAACGTAAGAACATTCTGAGGAATTCGGCGAACCGAGCTGGGGGGAGTTCGTGCATTTGTATGCCAGGAAGTTGCATGTACCTGCCCTTTTTTCCAAGTTTCACCTCACCTAGGAGCAACTCCCGTTCGCCAGTCGCAGAGGACGGGGCCGAAAACCGAGAAGCCCGAGCCGGGGTCACAACGCGTCCAGCGGTCTGGACTCTCCGCACGCCGGCGTCAAAGGCGGGCAAAGTGACAACCATCTCGCCTCGGTCAATGCCTTTCCCATGACCGAATGAGGTTTGATAAACATGTTTCGTCCTAATTATCAGGCGAGAGTGTCGACTTTTCGATTTCCCTACCACGTACTCCGTAGAGTGGTCGTGCTCAGGGTCTTGTTGCTGATTCGTCCAAAGCCAAGGGAAAGGCCGGAATCCATGGAAGGGCGAGGACCAGATGTACCATCCACTCACTGATCGACGACCCACATGGATTCCTTCCAGAACTGCCGCGGGGCCGTGCTGGCAGTGGCAGGCCCACCAGCGCACGTTCCGCCTTATTCTGTCCGCTGTGGATAACGTCAATCATACCCATGTCGGTCACATACCAAATTCGGCCACCAAATCTCCACCAATTTAAGCCCCTAAACGTATACCACCAAGATACTAACATCGTAAGCTAGTTTACCACGAATTTCTCTTTTCTTACAGTATTCGAAGTCTACTCTACCTTTTTGATGATAGCTAACTTAAATCTTGATCAAGAAGGCCGTATCTAAGCTATAATCCTAGCACTCGAATAAAAAGATATCCCTAGTATTTGATAAGTTACTATCCTCTTTAGAGTCCCCTGATTAACGCCTATAGACCGTCTTTCTAGTTAGTATAAGAGTATTTAAGCTTCTAGAAAGCTATAATAATGCCTGTTAAATATAGAAGAAGCTTCCCTTATTTAAGCTATTTACTAACTTAATACCTAGGGCTAGCTAATATCCATTTTAGCTATTAAGAATCTAGCTAGTTAACTCTTCCTTATAAGAAAGGATATAAAATCTCTTAGAAAGTGCTAGTATTTTAACTTCTTTATATACAATCTAGAGGTTTAAATATAATACTTTTATATATTAGATTAGTCCTAGAAAGATACCTTTGATTATTAGACTTTAAAGTAGTAGTTTAAACTTTTCCAAATTACCTAGCTTATATATAATATTACTAATAATAATATCCATAATATAGATAAAAAGGGCTATATAAAGGGTATTAAGGATACTTTAATAGTTATTATACCTTATATAAAGGTATAAAAGCTAACCTTTATTTAGCCTAGTAATTATAAGTAGGTTTTAATTATTAAGTATATTAATATTAATAATTATATTTTACCTTTATTTATAATCTTTAAAGGCATTTTAATTTAGGAGTTATAGATTCCTTAAAACCTTAACCTATATATTATTATTTAAGTTAGTCTAAATAGCTAGACTAATTATAATATTATAGTAGAATAGATTAGGTACTTTGAATAATATATAATACCATAAATAGTTAATTAGAATTATCTTCCTCTTCTAGATAACTATATAAGTTATATATTATTATAGTTTATTAAATTCTATATCTTTTATAATATTATCTTTCTTTACTTACTATTATATTTAATCTATATATCATAACTTCCAGATATTAGTATCTTTAGCCTTTTAATATAATAATATTACCAATTTATTATGAAAACTACTCTCTTTAATATAATTTAAATTAATAATTACTAGTTTTTTAATATTTACTTCTAGGTATATAAAATAATATTAAAGAACATTACTAATATATAAAAAGGGGCTAGGCTAATTCCATTTAACCTAGTAAAGGTTCTTAACCTCTATAAATCCAATATAAATATATTAAAAAAGGAAATATCTTTTTATTCCAATAATAAAGAGATACTTTTTTAGTTTAATAACCTTATAAAGGAACTATCTAAAGTTTATAATAGCCTAGTAAAAAAGGTAATTACCTATCTAAAATAAGACTTTCTAACCTTATAAGTAAATAATCTTATACTAAATCTTCTAAACTAGGAACTTATTAAGAGAAGGACTAATGATTAGAAAAAGACTACCAAGAAGTACTTTAACAAGGTATATATACTTACTATTATAGCTATCTAGGAAAAGATAGATAAGAGAGCTACAAAGAAGGAGGAAAAATAGCAGTAAAAGGCATAGTATATAACATTATAGGGGAAGGTAGGCTTTGCAAAGCTAGTATAGAAGGAGATACCTATAGACTACTCTATATTTGACTAACTCTGGGAGTGTTAGCTTATGAATAGATTCAATTGACTGTGTCCTTGTTAGTGTTGTGAGCTATATATTACCCCTGAATTTGGTGGAGATTTGGTGGCCGAATTTGGTATGTGACCGACATGGGTATGATTGACGTTACACGTCGTAGTGTAATAGTACGGAGTACGGATGTAACTACGGAGTAGTGTACGGAGTAGTGCAACTCGAATCCTTATCTTATCGCGTCTGTGGGGAGTTTTTTTCGTGGGCGGCCCTGGTTTGTAGCATATTCGACCCGGCATCGATGCTCAGCAAGTAGCAATACTGTGTCAGTATATCAGCTTGTCCAACATGCCGCATAAGCATACAAGGCGAGAGAAAGACGAGTCGACGTAATAACCTGTCTCCCCAGTCAAGCTATGTTCCTCCGTATCTGACAGCAAGCAGTTTCGACCTCCCCCCGACGCAAATCGCTAAACCGTTACCCCCGACCACCATTTCTAAAAAAAAGGCGGCCGAGAGGAAGACTGTTGACGCCGGGAAAAAAAGCGGTCAGAAGAGGAAGCGGAGCGAAAAAGATCTTGACGATGCGCCCCGCGCCTTCAAGCGCCTCATGGCTCTCGCCAACGGCAAGCTACCGCGGTCCGGGCTAGACAACGGTGATGCACCGGAAAACGGCAAGGGCAAGGGCAAAGGCAAGAAAGCCAAATCTACAGCCAATTCCACCGAGGCAGCAAAGTCGACCTCTGGCTCAGTCACAGCCGAAGACCTCAAGATCCGCCCGGGCGAGCGCCTCTCCGAGTTCAGCCGGCGCGTTGACGCGGCCCTGCCCATCAGCGGCCTGGTGAATAAGACGGTCAAGAACGGCAAGGACCCGCTCGGTCTGAAGGTGCGGCAAACCAGGAAGGAGCGCAAGATGCAGAACATGTACGCCGAGTGGCGCGAGATCGACCGCAAGATACGGGAGCGGCGCGAGGAAGAGCGCGAGCTGGCCGAGGAGAAGGAGATGGAGAACGAGGCCGCCCTCGGCGTGTCGTGGAAGCTGGAGCTCGAAGGACAGGGCAAGAAGAAGAAGAAGAAGAAGGGCAAGAGAGGGAAGTTTATCGGCGAGCAGGGCGATCCGGACGAGGATCCCTGGGAAGAGCTTCGGAAGAAGAGGGGGGAGCAGAAGATTGGCCTTCACGATGTCGCGCAGGCTCCGCCGGAGTTAAAGTTGCCGAAGAAAAACCTGCTCGTTCGCGGGGCCACGGTGGCGGTTGAGGATATTCCCAAAGCCGCAGGCAGTCTGCGGAAAAGGGAGGAGCTGCAGAGCATCCGGCAGGAGGTGGTGGCGTCGTACCGGAAGCTGATGAGCGAGAGGAGGCCTACCGTCGGCACATGATATATTCAAGGCGGAGAGGGAGCAGCGACAGGACCACTGAGGATGGGAGGGTGAATATGGTTGAGATATCGGAATTCGCAAGCTGTCCTGGGGACAAGCTATCGTCAAAATAAATGGCAACTCATGAAAATTTCCTACCAAGGTATGGTAGGTATGGGGAGAAAGTATCCCGAGAGTTTCTTTCCTATCGATTTCGAGCTGGCACATTTCCAAAGCCTCTACCTCTACGTTTGAGCAATTGCTGTAAAACAGCCGTAATTGACAAAGCTTCTTCCCTGTCGTTGGCAGTTTGAGTCGTCGCATGTCAATCAGTGACGGTACGGTACGTATCCGTTGAGCCTTTTGCCGCACCCCCACCTCGGTTTGGCTGCCCCTCCAAAAAATCCTCCTGCATCTTCGCCATCGCGATCCTCCCTCATATCCGCCACACAAAACGACGAGCATCAGCGTTCAATTCCCGCATCGACTCACTATCGTCAATTTTTTCGCCAGTCAAGAATGAGACACGATCCTTTGCCATTATGAGCGGAGTCGGACTTGAGGTCCTGTTGGAGGACCTCATTCCTGAGATCGCGTATTCTGGACAAAAAGGTACGTCGCATACTAATAATGCGGGTTCCCCGACGTCAATATATGTTTCCAAGTTATAGTTGGCATGCCATTGGAATACCGTATACAACTTGCTCTTTACCGTCGATCTCGAAGGATTGTGGCCGATTATCATATCCGGAGCGGCCGTCTTGTGATCTGCGAAACAAGCCGTACTAGTTCCCCTGTTGTTGGCTCACAGCGCTGCTAACTCGATATCAGGAGTCTCGATAACTGAGTTGCTGAAGATTGTTCGGCGATATCACCTCAGCCTCAATGGCCAGGATGCGTCATCTCACGACGACGCAGCCGGCGGGCTGCGGGGATCGATTGACGATGCCGACATTGAGAAGACCCTTACAGAAGCCGAGATGGCATCCGCCCGCTGGGCTTGGGACTGGCTGCGTTCCCGACCGCAGATTCTCATCAACGGCAACAGGCGCTGGAATCGACTCGAATTGAGCGAAGCCCTCGCCTTGCCAGAAGCCGACTCGGTCGACCCAGCCATCGCCTCCGCATCGGCTCATGGCAAAGAAATCGACCATGCCAAAGGCGACAAGTCCAAAAAGACGCTCACCACCAGGCCAAGGATTTACCCAGCCGAAGATCTGGTTTGGCAGACCTTGACTCGCCATGGCGTTGATTACAAACGGGTACCTGCCCTAGAGTGGGCCTGCCTCCAGGGTATCGCGTCATCCAGGTCGGAGGGCATCCTCCAGAGTGACCTCCGGCGCCTTGTTGACCAGGACAAGAGGTCGCTTCCGAAGCGCACAGATTCGCTTGCTCGGAAAGGCTATATTGCCAAGCGGACAGTCGTGGTCCAGAAGATGAAGACCAGCCGACTCTGGCTCATCGACTTTGCCCCTCCTCTAGTCGAGGCGGAAACTCACGGCCTTGACCTATCCCCCGAGACGCTAAGCAAAGACCTAGAACCCGTGCCCTGGCATGGGCGGTGGACCGGTAACAACATCGACATGGACGCCCTTGGTAGAACCGCCGTGGGCGTCGTCAAGGCCTTCAACGTCATCCGGTACGCGGACCTGAGACTCAAAATGGGCGTATCGGGCAAACGGTGGCAGATGAAGACCCTGGCCAAGAACTGCCAGCGGCTAGTTGATATCGGTGTTCTGAAATACACGGCCGCCTCATTCCCGGGTTCGCGCAAGATCTTCAAGGATTGTCTTAAATTCGTGCGGGACCCCAGTGCTGAAGAATGGGACAAGTTCCTCGCAACCGGGAAGAAGACATCACTCTACTCCGACCCTACGAGGCATCGAGAGCCAAAACCGAACGCACTTGCTCTCTACGGCAAGTCGGGTGAGGACGGCCAGGGAAGTGGCGATGCCCGGTCCAAGGTCAGGCGCATCTTCAGCGGCTGGACTCCCGAGAAGCCCCTTGCCCAGACAGTCTTCGAGGTCATTCGGAGTGCCGGTCCAGAAGGGGCTTCCAATCCTCAGGTTAGCGTGGCTACGGTCGGCTACCAGCATCGGCGTTATCTCTCCAGCTATCTCACAAAGGTCGCCGAAACCCAGCAACCGCCGCATCTCAAGAAGTTCCAAGTCGTGAGCAAGCTCGTGCGCACCGGCAAGACTTCGGCTTATATGTTCTCGGCCCCCGGGGCGACAGGACAAGCGGCCCTTCCCGGAATTGACGAGAGAGAATCCACGACGGATCAAGTTGCAACAGGGGACCTTGAAGACTCCACGTCGGCGGATCCATATGGCTTTGGGACAGTACGACCCAAAGCTTTCAGCTCGAGTGAAGACTTTACGCTCTCAGACATGTCGCGGATTGCTAGGAAGTCCAAGCCCTCAGCCAAGCGAAAGCTCTTACCTCGCATCAGACCGGAATACGTGTCCACAGCCGAGGGTTCTACTGGGGGAACGGCAGGACAGGATGCAGTAGTACCGGATCGAGAAGAGCATAATGTCCAATCCGCGTCCGCCGGATCTCTGAAGCGTCCCTTTGACGAGATGACAGCCAGCCATGAAGGCGTCGAGGAAAATCCGGTCAACCCATCAGATCCCCAAGAGCAGGGTACAGTGTCAACATCCACAACGCTCGACAAAGCCGCCAATGTGCCAACAGATGAAGAGCTCGTTCTGAATGTCCGTTATAACGGTGTTCCTGGGAAGCTGCAGTTAGACCGTGCGCAGCGTAAAGTCACTTTCACGAGATCCGGAAGAGGTCTCAAGAAGCCTGTGACCATTCCCGTTGACAGCAACCTCGATGAGCCGGCAATACAAGATGTCCCAGGCGGTGACGAGAAGGTCCTGCTCCTCACAACGAGGGAAAAGGACGGGTTGCAGCCCCAGACATATCCGTTCAACTTCGACACGGACAGCCAGAACAGTGCCGTCTGGATTCAGCAAGAGGTCACCAGGATGAGATCACCTGACTATCAAGAGCCGTCACCGGAGAAAAGTGCTGGTACCTCGGAGGAGATCACGGTTGTGGCTGTTTCTTCCGAGCCACCTCGTGGCAGAGGGCATGGTGCCGGTCGAGGCAAGGGCAAGAGGGGGCAGGCCTCATCCGCCGGAGCAAAACCATATGTGTGCGAACTGTGTGGTGGTTCCTGGAAGAATGACATTGGCCTCAAGTACCACCAACAAAAAGCTCAAGTCTCCTGCAATCCGAATTTCGACCCCGCCGTGCTGCTCGAGCGTTCACGCAAGCGTCGCAGGCTTACTCCCGTACCACCGTCCGACGCGAATAGCGAAGCGGGCGAAGAAGATGGCATAGGGCGTACGCGCAAGCCTAAGGGCGGGAATAAAGGGGAGAAAAGGACTTTTCACCTACATTCCAAAGTTCGGGCTGCTATGCGCTGCGTACGGGGCCCAGCTCACAAGTTCCGTGGTTTGAATTTGCCTGACGCCGGCGACGAGGAAACAGTAGACTGGGAACTGGAACGGCCAAAAAACATGCCAGCCGGCATGTCTGGATCAGAAGGGCCTGGATTGGCCTGGAACAATACGGTTCCTCCGTCCTCCTCAAGCGCTCTTGGGCCAGGGACACCTTTCAACGCCGAAACTCGCCCCCAAACCCCCGCTGGTGTTTTGTCATACACAGAACACATGCACGAAGCTGAAGGTGACGCAGCTCAGAAGAGCTCAGCTTCTGTTGGAGACAGTGCGACTGCGATGGTTGCTGGCGATAAGCCGCTCGAGAAAGGGCTTTCTCGCCCCACCGCATCGACAGCGCTCTGGCGCTCTCGAGCATCTGAGGGCGCTCCGATGACTGGCGCCCCATTCAGCAACAAGGAGGCCTCCCGTACCGAACCAGAAGAATTCACTCCGCAGCCTTCAGGGAAGGCGCCTTATCCGGATGAATACGGGGAGGGTTCGCCGTCGAGACAAGACCTTGGGCGCCACCAGTCAGAGCCGCCCAAAAGCGAATATCCTGAGCCCCCTTATCCACAGGACGTGCAAGAGCTTGGGACAGCAGAGACTTCTACGTCACTTCCCGACCAGGGCCTTTACAAGCCATTCACCCGCTCTTCCAATTACGAACGCATGACCAGCGATGCTAAGAGAAGAACGGCCCAGGCCTTCGACATCATCAACTATCTCCTGGACAACAATCTCGGCGTCTTCCCTGGCGACAAGGCACTATTCTACGCCCTGACAAATGTCTTTTTGAAAGAATTTAAGAATCAGATGCCTCCCACCTGGAAGAACTGCACGAGTGCGGTCAAGGCTCTGGAGAATCGGAAGCTTGCCAGCGTTCACACCCACATGCTCAAAACGGAGAGGGGACGGCTGCAGACATGTACCCTCCTCATCAGGACCGGTGTAGACCCAAATGGGATCATCGCAACCAGGATGAAGCAAAAAATGCGCGAATCATACCCAGGCATCTTCATACCGCCTGCGTTTTCCCCGACCCAGGAAGAGCTAGCCTTGCTGCAGGAACTAGACAGAAAGACCCATGACAAGAATATCGTCAACAGCAAACCGAACACCAACGGGCAAAAGTTCCGTAGCAGACGCAAGATCGAGGACGTTGAAATCTTCGACGCGCCTTACTACAAGAACACGGCCCCTGTCATCAGCCCAAGGAAGGATCCCCTTTGGATTCGGGACACCGAGCGGCTGGCAGAAGAGGGAACTGGTGTACGGAAGCGGCCAGTTGGTGACGATACTTGGACCGAGCCTCCCCAAAAGAAGGCGAGGACGGATCCAGAGGCCGATGCATATCCCGACATACCGGTGGACCCGAGCATTATTGGAGATACGCAATCAATATCGCAGCCGGATCAGCGGGACGGACACTCTGTGCTCGAAGCAATAAAGACGTACAGTCTCCTACCGGTCAAACCGGGCTCTCGCGGCAGCCGTCGGAGGCTATCCTATCCGTACAAACCGTTGGCCAAACTCTCGCCGGAGCTTGGTAGAACCAGGAACCCAGGTTTGAGGAGTTTGCCCGACGAATTTTTCAAAAACCTTCCATCTCCCGCAGCCGTCCAGTTTGTCTCACCCGAGGTGCTGATGCTAGAGCCCAATACAAGTCTGGAGGATGAGGACGAGGAACAAGCTCAAGAGCGTCAGGGTCAAAGCCAGGTCTCGAGCCGGGAGACTACCGAAGGTAGTGTCGGCGAGGTGGAAGTTGAGGCAGAGGTTGAGAAAGCAATCGAGGAACCTAAGGCGTTCAGATTTACTTCGCCCGCCGTTCTTGAGCCGATGTCCAAGGGGACTTGGCCCGATCTGACCCTGGGCTTCTTTGAGCACTACGAAGGCAGCTTCGCCCTCAATGGCTGGATGCCTAGCTTGAAGTGGCTCCAGACTCAGAATCTTCCGACCAGCACGGAGGAGATGGCACAGAAACAAAAAGCCGACAGAATCAAACTACGTGGCTGGGTTGACAAGGAGTATGCCAAATTCTGCTCCGTCGTCAATCAATGCGCGGCATGGGAGCAGTCCCGGGTCGGCACTGCAGTCATGCTGGGCGGCAAGGTGCCTCCCGGGTTCAGCTACATCAATGTCTCTCCGCCTGCGTCAAAGGCGAATTCGAAGCCCATAACTCTGGCGTGGTCAGACGAGACGCAGTACGACCTTGAGACTCTTCCCTACGAGGAACTGGAAGACGATGACTACGGAGATGTCACGTGTGTTGAGGACTCTGAGAGAGCTGCCAGAGACGGTGAGCCATCGTCCAAGAAGCGTCGCCCGCAAAAGGCTCCTGGGCAGGTGCGGCGGATGCAGGGCAGGCCTCCCAAGCTCAAGCTCACGGCTATCAAGACGATGCGTGAACATACGGCGTACCCACGATCAGAAGAAGATTTCCTGCGGGGCGACGGGGAAGAGCTCGACTGGTCAAGCGAGAATGTCCGGTTGGCGGCGTTCGTTGCCGTGACTACCCTGCTTGGTGGCGTGGACAGGGTCGTAGATTGGGGACTGATGATGAGGCTCGTGCCTGACCAAACGTGAGTTGGTCATTTCCGAATCCGTGACCTAAGCGACTGACGATGAGCAGGATAAGCCAGCTGCGGCACTACTGGTGTGCGCTAAAGAAAGACCGGCTGTCGACCATCGTCGGCCTGACGGAAAAGTTCCGGCGGGCGTTCCTCAAGGCGTACGAAAACAACGAGATCCCGCCCATCGACTACGATAATGTGCTGGCCTACGACTGGAAATCCCTAATCAAGTGGACGACCAAGCTTGACATGGCCGAACGGAGGATGTTGCCTTCGACGCGCAAAGAGCTGGATGACAAGTTCGTTGTGACCAAATTCAGACATGGCAACCGCCCTTGGAGGGAGGCCTTCTATCACCCCCAACGATCCATCTTCAACAAGTTCCAGGACGCGACATCTGAATCTCTCGCCCTACCGGTGGATAACAACCCGGAACCGAAGCTAAGCACCGATATGATCGTGGCCATGTCCTGGACGCGGTCGCTCTGCGTGACGCCAGTTGAAGCGTACCCAGCCGAGGCCGTCGTCCGGAGGCGCAACAGCTTGTTCCCTAACCGCGCAAAAACCGAGATCACCGAGTTGATGATCAAGGGCGTCGACCAGCTGCAGCGGCAGGGCGTCATCTCCAAATCGTCTTCGAAATGGTCCAACGGTCGCCGCTGGCGTTTCAACACACGGGTCATCGATGCCCTCGAGAAAGCAGCGCAGCAGGAGAAGTTTGCCAAAGCGACCCAGTTCAAGAAGGAGCTCGATCAGGCCTTCCGCGCGGGTGAGACGAAGAAACGGGTCACCTACATCACCAACGACGGCATGATCATGGCCCTGTTGAACCTGCAGGCCAATGGCCGGGTGCGCGTCGAAACAACAGGCCAGCCGTACGTGCCCATGGGCCACGAACCAGGAAATTACGAAACCCGCAAGTACACAAAAAAGTACATGCACTTCCGCCTCGACATCGTTCCGACCGACTCCTACCTCTACGATGAAGTCACCATGACGGCCGCTGAAGGCGAAGCATGGAAGGGAAGGGAAGACACCACCCTCGCCGACCTACGCAGCCGCATCAAGGCAACGCCACCACCGACCTGCGGCCCGGGGGGCGCCGTGCCCGTCTGGTGCGACGTCTTCGGCAAGGTGGACGTGGATCGCTGGCTCAAGTACCTTAGTGCGGTGCTGATCACGCTGGCGTCGCGAGGGTCGATGCGCGCCGAGGAGCTCACCGAGACGCTCAAGCCCGTCATCATGTTGTTCGAGACGGAACTGATCATGGAATGGTTGGCGGGCCTGGGGCTGCTGAAGCCGCAGATGGGCGCTATGGCGCCGGCTGTCATGGAGTGGTGGTGGGTTGCGGTGGAGGTGCAGAGGGAAGGGTTGTCAGAGAAGGGAAATGTTGCCACCGCCGCCGCCGCTACTGGTGGTACTCCTTCTGGAGTCAATGGTGATGGAACTGGAGAGGTGAGAGCGATTGTGGGTGAAGATGGAAAATGAACGTTTGAGCAGCGAGATGCAGCGGAAGGCGCTCCCTCTGGGTCGGCCGGGCAAGAACTCTTAAGGGAACAGTCCAAGGGTGAGGTGGTAATTTGTTTGATTTTATGTAACAGTTCAAAAAATCTGCTGGGTTGTCTCTTGGGGACTCGGGCATGGTTATCACAGGCGTAAGACTGACCCCTTGGAAAACCGAAGGGAGAGAGGGAGAAGGGGGCTCCTGGGGATTGGTCCGCGATACCCGCTTTGCTGGTCTAGCATAGCATAACCCGGAGTTAACCGGAAATTCTGGGTGAATATTTATGTACCTCATTTCTCACACAATTCCATCATCACCCGTGACTGATAAAGAGCCCAGTGTCTCCAAAGACGTGTTTTCGCCCTATAGACAAGTACGTCTACAAGCGGACTCAGGTAAAACATTCGAGTTGTCATGGATGGAAACAATCTTTGTCTATGCAACGCTAAAACCAATTCCATGGCCTGGCCATGTTGAAAAACGACTTACTTGAAAGGGAGACCCGCCATAGCACCAAGCTCATGCCAGCATGACCTTGGCGACCACAGCAGCCAGGAGAACAGCCACGGCAAAGATCAGCCGGTCCAGCCACACTGTCGTCTCATCCACCGGCCCCTGCCGAGCTTGCTGCAGCGCCGGGCCGGCTGTCGTCGCTTCTAGCGGACTTGACGAAGGCGTTGTCCTTGTCGGCGGCTGCGGCACGGTGCTCCCTTGTGCAAACTGTTGTTGTTGTTGTTGTTGTTGTTGTTCTTGTTGTTGTTGTTGTTGTCGTTGCTGATCGTGTAGCTGGTGCTGTCCACTCGCTGACGTTTCCCCCGACGGGGTAGTCTGCACGAACCCCTCGGCCAGCGCGTCGCTCTCTCCGTCCCGGTCGTCCTGGCTCTGCTGGCCCGAGCCTCGCTGATCGGCCTCCATCTCGTCGCGCCACCCCATCCTCAGCTCCTCCGGCACCTGGACCTCTTCTTCCCTTCCTCTCCCCTCCCCGCCGCTCTCCTTGACCCTCTCCTCGCACTCGGCCAGGATCTCGGCGTTGGTCTTGCCCCCGCAGCAGACGCCGCACCGCCACGCCCTGCTCTCCGCGGCCAGCCGGCGGCGCACGGCCTCGCCGCTCTCGAGGCCGCCCAGCTGGCCCTTGACGTCCGTCTCCATGAAGGTCCGCAGGGCGACCAGGGCGGTGCGGATGCCCCAGGCGGGCTGCCAGGTCTCCTCGTGGTGGCCCGAGATGCTGAGGCAGATCTCCCGGTTGGTCTCGAACCGGCCGGACGGGGTCAGGAAGCGGAAGGAGGGCGGGCGCAGCGGGTAGCCGGGCGGGAGCACGATGCGGCCGTGGTAGATGCCCGACTCGAAGGGCGACTTGGGCGGCCCGCGCAGGGTGAAGTGCCACTCGAACAGGTCCGTCTCGAGCGGGACCGCGTGGTAGTCGGCCGACGGGGAGCTGGTGAGTTCGTGGGCTTCGCGGACTGGATCCGATGATATTATGTAGGTTAGCCGAGGGTCGAGAGACTCTGGTTTGACTTGTTGTTGGGAGAGGGGGGTTTGATGGGATGGCGAGGGACGAGGGATGGGGGGACGGGAGCAAGCGTACGGATACGGCGGATGGTGGGGGATTTGGAGTTGAACTTTGGAGTCGTGGTTGACATTGCGCAGTACTGAAGGCTTCGCTAAATACTATTAACGGTAGATGATATAAATGCCGTGGGTGGCGAAGGTAGCAAAAAGAACTGCGGTTCGGCTAGGATCTGTACGTTAGTTTGTAAAGTTGAGCATATATGTGTTCGGTGGTTGGTGGTTGACGTTGTGATTGCAGCTGACGTCGGGAGGAGAGAGGAAGCGGCCAAGTTGCAACAAGAAAGGCGGCACTACGCTGCTGCTGCTGCTGCCGCGGGAGACCGAAACTTTAAGCAATCTGTTACTCTTTCATTGACCAACGGAGACTCAGCTTGAATTTGGCAAATCCGATATGGTTGATATAAAATGCCATTTTTTTTTTTTTTTTTTTTTTTTTTTTTAGCAGTACGATATGCGCCCGAATTCAAATCCATCATCGGCTTGGACCTGTCTGAAACTCGTTCGACCTTCGCCGTGCGCAGCCCACTGGCGCAAGTAATCCGTACAGTGTAACCCGTACTACGAACTGTAATCCGTACTGTAATGTACTTAGTAGCTCTAAACCAAGTACGGATTATGTAATACGGATTCCAGAACAAACTCGGTTGCCGAATGAAAACGGCAGTTAACAAAGATGTGGGGCTTGCTTGGCGTGTGCTGCACTTGGCGGCGATACGGATACCAGGACCCACATTAGAGCCATCAAGGTGCCTGCCGCAACGATTCGAAGACATGAGATGGCTGATACAGAGTCGATAAGGTCTCTTTCCTGTACGAAACACTTGATCATACCACGGTCTCAGGGCTCTTCCAGCTGTTGTGTTCTGCACATCTTTTATGACATGAGTAAAAGCCAATTGCTGACGGCTTGTACTTTTTACCTGGGATACTTCAAGGAGTTTGAGGAAGCCATGGACAAAAGTGGTGAGATTCGACTCGAAAGGCACATAGAAGGCGCCTTCCACGCGTGCCCAGGCTTGCGTGTAGTAACTGTCTCCTTCCCATCTCGATCAGAAACTTAGTTAGATACCCGCTTAGTCGCCAAGCGTGTCTCTCTGACGACTCCGGTTCTGAGCTCTTTCCCTCCCTCCCCCCTTCCTCCCTAGTCCAATGATTTGGGGCCCTTATGTGCATTAAATGCCATCTTCAGCTGACCCGCAGAGCTGCTCCCCTCGCGCACTAAGGATGAAATGCGGAAGCGAAACGAACCGCACCGCCACTGTAAACGGTGCACGCAGCTGTTTCACGCCCCCAAGACCGAAGACCGCAACCACAGGAAGGTAAGCATGCGTGGTAATGTCATCACCACCACCCAGGCAAAATCATTTTTTCAAGTTCCACTAGGCCAAGTCCTGGCCAAGCAGGCTAATCGCACACAGAGAGATGAGTAGTCACGAGGAAGTTAAAGACGATGTTAATATCGTCTGCCATGAGGAGAAACTCACATGCCCAGGAGAACTACCGCGTCGCGAATTCCAAAATCGCAACTCGTCCGAGCATATCTCAAAACAGTTCAAACTCAACGCTGACGGCCCTGGTGGCAGAGTTTCGAGGCAGAAACCGCAGACGCCTGGTGCCAAGGAAGAAGACTCTTCCGAGACGCTCCTGTCCCGGTGCGCGCGCGCCAAGCCAACCGAATCGCCATTCAGTAGCCTGCCGGTCCCAAGAAGCCGCAATGATGATCCTTGGAACACAAGGTGGGATCCCAAGGAATATCATATCGCGTAGCGAGACAAGCCCACGGCCACGTTCTTCCGGCGTCGCATGCTGGCGTGGTCAAGGTGCAGTGCCCAATGGCGCTCTCAGCGGTTCAGCAGCATGGCGACCACGACGACGCACGCTGAGGTCAGAGGAAAGTGACCCAAGGGCAGACTCTGGGCTCCGCGCGGACGCAGCATAGTTCTCTCGAAAACGCAAAAACATGCATACTGAACGAGACAGAGAGCGGAGATAAGCAGTTGTTTTCGACCTGTTCCAGAGGGCGCCGCGGTACTGTCTAGTTCGCCAAGAGCTCTAATCGACCACAACGACAGGACGCACCGCGGATTGACTCGGTCGTCTACAAGTCAAGACTGCGCACATACATACCATAGTATACGCGCGTTCGTCTCCGTACACGTTACACTTGTGTGCTGTTCGTCACAGGGGTCTTTGGTCCGAGCGTGCCGGGGTACGCAGCAAGGCTGGCCCCGGCCTGCACGATTGGCTAGCGTGCAATGGCGGTTGAGAACCCCTGCCTAGCGGCCCAAGGCGCTGGGATTTCTGCTGAACTTCGCCTCGTTTGCTTGCACAAGCTTCAACTCCAACTCCTGGCTTATCATACTCTGTACTCCGTACGCTACCGCGATATTATGGGACGATAGCGAACCCCACCGGCATGCATCGGCCTCCCTAACCCGTCTACAACGCCGACCGCCGACTGATGGATGCGACGCCGTCGTTGCCGTCGTTACCCTCGTCCACGTTCGAAACCTCCGACCCCTCCGCTCCGACCATGCCCTCGGTCCGCCGCTGGGCGCGCCGACTCGAGCGCTCGTGCTGCGCCTGCGCCAAGTACCTCCCGCTCGTTTTCGTCTACGGCCTGACCACCTGGGCCGTCTACGTGCTGGTCACTCTCTGCTCTACCCCGTCCAAGGTGTCATGGCTAGGTAAGTTTCCGCCCTCGGCTTCCTCTTCCCAGTAGGCCCGTCACCAATGTTGACCCCCCTCCCCCCGCTCTAGACACACCCGCGGCCACCGCTGGCGTCGTCCTCTACCTCCTTCTCAACTGGTGCTACACTACTGCCGTCTTCACCCCCCCCGGCAGCACTACCAATGAGCATGGCTACAGCACGCTCCCGACCCACAACGCCCCGAACATTACCTCCCTCACCGTCAAGTCCAACGGCGAGCTGCGCTTCTGCAAGAAGTGCCAGGCTCGCAAGCCCGACCGCGCTCACCACTGCTCCACCTGTCGCCGCTGCGTGCTCAAGATGGACCACCACTGCCCCTGGCTGGCCACCTGCGTTGGTCTGCGCAACCACAAGGCCTTCCTCCTCTTCCTCATTTACACCACCCTCTTCTGCTTCTACTGCTTTGCCGCCGCGGGTTCCTGGGTATGGGAGGAGATCTTAGACACCACCGCTACCACAGTCGATACCTTGATGCCTGTCAACTACATCATACTAGCCATCGTCTCCGGTATCATTGGCATCGTGATCGGCGCCTTCTGCAGCTGGCATATCTACCTGGCTTCCAAGGGTCAGACTACCATCGAGTGCCTAGAAAAGACCCGCTACCTCTCCCCACTACGCCGAAGTATGCATCAGACCTACATCAACCAGCACACCCCCGGTCGGGGCGTGCCCCTGCCCTCGTACGGCCAACAGCTCCTCGACATTCACCAGAACGCCCTTCCAGGCATTACCCGCCCGGAGGAGGGGGAAGAACTTCGCCCCGAGCCCGCCCACTCACCTCGCTTCAACAGCAACGGCAGCAGCAGCAACAACAACAACAACAACCGTGACCTTGAGTCCGGCACAAGATCAAGAAACCCCGAATTGCAGGCTGGCTCCCGGCGCTTCACCCCCAACGAGATGGAGCGCTACCGTGCGCGCAAGCGCTACGAGGAGTACCTCGACGAGCAGGACTCGGCCAAGTTGCCCAATGCGTTCGACCTGGGGCCCAAGCGCAACCTGCTGC
This sequence comes from Thermothelomyces thermophilus ATCC 42464, assembly GCF_000226095.1. NCBI lineage: Eukaryota > Fungi > Ascomycota > Sordariomycetes > Sordariales > Chaetomiaceae > Thermothelomyces > Thermothelomyces thermophilus. The sequence goes on along the minus strand of NC_016473.1, from coordinate 1,630,181 downwards.
ATCTGTTCGGGCCCAGTCCCTGGTTGTGGCTTCTCCCGGTGTGTAACACGACCGGCGATGGCTGGAGCTGGGAACCGAATCCGCGGTGGTTGGATGCGAGGGAGAAGCTGGCACGGGAGCGCGCCGAACAGGCAGCTAGGGAACGGGCCGCGGGCTGGGGTCCCGCCGACGATGACGATGAAGACGAAGGGGAAAGTGATGGCCTTCTTCGCATTCCCGGTGGCGCCGGGCGGCATTATCTCCAGCCTCAGCCGCGACCCCAATCTCACCTACTTCAAGCGCAGCAATCACGACAGACCGGCGGAGGAAACAGCCCCCTCAGCAAGACCCCCTCACCCCTTCCCTCTCCCGGCGCACGCAAGACACCCAGTAAAGCGGACCGCATCCTCGGCCGCGACCCGAACCTGTACGCCGACGATGATAGCCACTACATGAACGGCAACAGCAACAGCAACACGCCGCTTCTTCCTCCCGGCCAGGGGGAGGCCGTCTCTCTCAAGCGGCTGAGCCCCGCCACCGGGAGGACGATCGAGGACGAGCTGGACGACATTGACCGGGATGATGTCCATTCCGATGATGCGTATTTCCTCTCCGACGGCGACAGGATAATCGACGAGAACCAGCGCCAGCCTAATGGCGTCGGGACGCAGCAGCAGCAGCAGCAGCAACAGCAACAACAGAGAGCCGAGGCAGAAAGAAGGGCCCTCAATGTCGTGACCAACGGCCGCTGGGGGACTCGAGCAGCCAGCGGTGCTGGCCCGGGCGTGGGCGCGAGCACCCTGTTGAGAGGGCCGGCGTCGCCCGCCTTGCGGGTAGCCGGTGGTTCCGACGCGGATAGGACCAGGAGCAGCAGTGGTGGTAATAGTAATGACAACGATGTTGACGACGGGGTTGATTAACAGGTCATTGTAAGGTATCCATAGCCAGCGCTTCGTCGAGGAGGACGATGCTGTTGTTCTTTGAATCGGTCTTCATGGTTCATGTTTCGTTCCTTGAGCGCTACGTGGAAGCGGTTACCTGTTTTGTTGTTTATCTGTCTTTTCATTTTTATTTTTTTGGTTGTTCTCATCTCCCTTTCTTTGGGATCATAATTTCCAGGGAGTGGGGGAACTGTTGTTGGTTGGTTGTATGTAGGACCTAGAACAGTCTATAGAGCTCTGGTGGGCCGACGAAGTGGCAGGGTCCCCTTCTTCTTCTTCTTCTTCTTCTTCCTCTCTGTAGTCAGGTGGTCCTTCCAATTTGAGCACCGCTCCCTGTCCTGTTCCATCCTGCTCTTCTGTTTTGGAATAGGGCTGCGCTCCTTGCTACTTCTCTTTCATGCTGTGAAAACATGTTATGCTAGGACTGGTAGCACAAGGGAGGCGAACTCTATGCCGTATTCTTTTTCACTCCCCTCTGCTTGCTTAGTGCTTGCTAAGATGACTAGAGGAAAACCGGGTCCCAACCCGGCGTTGGTGGTTGGTTTTCAATGCTCATCTCACGTTGGGTAACATATACCCCCCAGACCAGTGGTTGCATCACCAGGGGAAGTATGGTGTCACAATACAATCAGCTGCTCCTGTCGTGAGCATGCCATACCGTTCCATTCATTACGTCAGTCAAGGAAGATACCATTAACCTCGTGGAGTGGTGATGGTATGCGGTCGAGAAAGCGGCGGTGACGCTCGCCCTCAAGTTATCGATGCGCCAGACGATGACGGGCTTAGCCAAAGTTACAGGCTCCACGAGCCTGAACCAGTTGCTACTCGGCTTACTTCACAGATGCAATCTAGACTCTGCATAACCCAAAAAAAGAAAGAAAAGAAAAGAAAAAAAAAGAAAAAGAAAAAAAGGGGGCGTGTGGCCTTGGTTCTTCTTGATGTACCTGGTATGGGCGCTTCAATCTGGCCCAGTGATAACACGGCGTGGCCGTCGACGCTAGATCGTTGCGCCCTGTGCCTACTTAGCGAGGCGCATATAGGTACCGTTCGTCATCATAACGGTCACGTCAAGTACAGATTCAGAGCTAGAGGCAAAATAACACCTCTTTGAGTTCACCGCGCAAGCCGCTGGGGCCAGTATACTGACCTTGGGAGCCAGCCCACCAACTGTGTCCCTCAGTGGGGATGTATACAGTAGAATTCTCGAAACATACCCAAGTCAACGCAATTGTCCGCTCCGCTGACAGGTCCCGACTGTAAATGCAACCTTGAATTCCCAGATGATTCACCCTCCCCCCCTTTTCACCCTTGGTTAACATGCTGTACTCTCAAGAATAGCTCCGGATGAAACGCCTTATGTGCCCACCGTCGGATAACAATAATGCAGCAACCGCCAAACTCGCTAACATCTTAACAAAGGAAAAGTGTGCTCATCAGAGTGAAAGTGGAAGTGCTGGCTAGCAGCGAAAGGAACAGAGAACCTACCCGGCAGCGCCTGCTCTGCCCGATGCATGTGTGGATTGGCGCCCATCGAAACCAAACCGAAAACCCTGCCCGATGCACATGCCCCGAGATCCCGCTATTCCGAAGAGAGTACATACACTCTTCACAACCCCCAACCCAATGCTTTTTTATGCTGTCCTATCCGCCCCTATTTTTTTTTCGCCCATGATGTAATGGTTGAAAGCCTCCAAAGTTGCCATAGACCTCAATCACCAACAGAAACCACATGACACCTTCTCTCAGAAAAAAGGGTAAAACAGAGAGGGGAGAGAGTGTGCGTATGTGGAAGGGAAAACAAATTAAAAAAAAAAGAGAAAAAAGAGAAAAAAGGAAAAGGAAAAACAAAGAGATAAGAAAAAAATTAGAAAACAAGATAGAAATATGCCAAGCAAAGTAAAACAGCCTTTTCCGCTTCTTCCTCGTCTATAAAATCCCTTTCGCGCCAATTCGTAAAAATAGCCTCGCAATGCGGGTATCATGGTGGTAGTATCAAAGTGGTCCGTCCGCTCGGGTCGCCAGGACATATCGACGGCGCATGCAAATGTTCTCGATTCCCTTCCCCAACACGTTGAAATATGCTCGCCCATTCCCACAACCCCAAACAAAAAACGCCTGTAGTGATGAAAGACAAAGGGAAGATGGAACAGCGTCCCCACGTCTCGTCCCGGCTTCTTGTTCCCCCTGCACATCTCCCGGCAACGAAAGAAGACAGGCCAGGAACGATACCGAGGTGCCGGCCCGTGAGCTGACGAAGACCATCAAAAAGCTGCAGAAGAAGGCGGTGGTGCATGCCCGGGGGGCATTCCTTCTTTGCAGCCAAAGTATTGCTACAAAGATATCTCGAGAGTAGACAAGTCATGTGGTCCGGCTGCTGTCCATGCTCGATTTAGGGCTCGTGTTGGCGAAGACGTTCCTGCCGATGTTTTTCAGTTTGTTGCCGCCATTCCTGGGTGCATCTTCCTGGTACGACACCATAATATCCGTGACCGGGCCTTTCTTGATCCTGCAGAAGAGCGTCGAAAACAAAAAGCGCTCTCCCTTGTGGTTGTACAGCGGGATCGTGCGGTAGCCCTGCTTGAGGTTGCTGAGCTTAACGGTGTAGGTGGCGAAGGGCGCCTTGTCATTGTATCCGCCCCTGTCAGCAAGCTTGACGCTGAATCGCACGAAGATCAGGTCCGGGTACTTGGTGGTGACGTCGAAAGTACACGTCTGGTTGAACTCGGGGTTAAAGCCATTGTCGCGTACGATATTGGTGCGCTGCTTGAGCTGCGTCTGTTGAGCCGCGGCATAGGCAGCCGCATCCGCCTTGTTCCGCTTGTCGTCCGCCATTAGCACCTCGACTTCGATATAGGGATCTAGCGTGCGCTTCTCGCCCAGGTTATGGGGCCGCATCAGCTGCTGCGCGGAGATGACCTCGATCTCGAAGGCAACCTTCTTCCGCGGGCGCTTGCCCACGCACTCGTCGGGAGCCAGGTTTGGCATCACCTGGATCTGCCGCCCCTCAAGTGGCTTGAGGACGTAGCCCGAATGAGCCGTGCCGCCGTCGAACATGGCCTGGTTCAGCTGCATGCCCGTGTCAAAGGTCTGCCAGTTGAGGGCGGCCATCTGGACTCCGCGCTTCCAATAGATGAGGGGATCAAAGTTGCTCGACGAAATACGGCCACCATTGGGGTAGACCCGCATCAGGTAGCGCATGTTGTGGCGGTACAACGCCCTCTTCGCCTCGCCCGGCTGGTTCTTCTCAGCAAACGTCTTCTCCTTGAACGAGAAGATGTGGTTGAACTTTTTGGCGTCGGGGCTGTCGAAACCGTCAAAATGGATCCCCATGCAGTACACGCCCAGCTCCCCGAGGATGGGATGAATTTTGCTGTTGGCCTTCTTGGCCGCTCCCGCTTCACCTTCGCTGTCGCACTCGCTAGGGCTACTGCTGACCGGCTCGTGGACCAGGCCCTCGGCAATGGTGTTAATCTGCCTGTTGGACATCGAGGTTGGAGACGGGCTGAGGAGGGGACTCGAGGGAGTCGGAACGGGCATGCTGTCCAGCGCAAGCGCTCGCTGATACGGCGACGGCATGCTGTTGCCACGGCGGCGCCCGGTGGGTCGGTCGGCGCCCCTCATGGACTCGTCCGGCTTCTTCACCTTGATCAGAATCCGCTCCATCAGCTCCGACGGTGACGGCAGGCGGTCCGAAGTCGGGTCTAGGGGCGCGCGCACAAGCTTGTCGCCGAAGACGTCGATCATGATCTTGGCCATGTTGATCTGAGTGATGGGATTGCAGCGCACCTCGAGCGAAATCCACAAGGGAAAGCGCGATTTCACGAATGCGTACTTGTTGATAGTCTTGATGACTTCGAGGAACGAGATGCTCGTCGTCAGCGTGTGGCCGTGCGTCACGACGGGCTGGTTCCCCTCGCCGTCCCAGCAGTCGACCTCGACACAGCGGCAGCCCCGCATCAGAGCCGAGATGTAGCCCTCGTGGCTGGAGATGCTGGCGACCTGGCGGCCTATCAGGTACGTGTTGTGCGAGCTCGAAATGTAATACTCGTTCATGGGCCGGTCTAGCACGTAGTCCTGAGGTTCTTTGGGAATTGGCTCGTTTGAGGTGGACGTAAGGAAGCCAGCAAATGCGGTTTCGGACATGGTCAGGCCTTCCTCGCCCAAGATCCCCTGCTTTTCGGCGTCCCTCGGCCTGCCCTTGCGGGCGAACCGCGCAAAGACGGACTCCCAATGGGCCAAGTCCTCGTCAACATCCTCGCGCTGCACCTCGCGCAGAAATTGGAAGAACTCGTCCCTCGTCATCCCGCCGGCGGGCTCGCTCGCGTGGGCCTGGTAGACGGCTCGGATGTCACTGCGCGTCTTCATGAGGCGTACAAACTCGAGGAACTCGTCAAAGTTGAGTCGGGAGCTGTGCTTGGCGCTCGACGGCAGATCATCAGAGCTGTTCCGCCTGCCTTTGGCCATGTCAAACTTTCTGCGGAGCTCCTCAGTTGAGACGTGGATGTGCAGGCTGCGGCACACGCGCTCAACTCCGGCAAAATCGATATGCTCGTCCTCGGCCGACCGCACCTTTCCCAGCTGTCTCTCCATCTCCATCCCCCAGTACGCGCGGACGGCCTTGTCGTTGAACGACATCAAGCTCGTGGCAAAGTCTTGCCGATGCTTAGAGATGGTCTCGAGAGCCTCGACCCACTGCTGGAACGATTCGTCGCTATCGGCGATGAGGTGCAGGAGCTTCGTGTTAGATTTTCCGGGAAGCGTGTAGATGAGCGAGAAGAATCGGGATTCTACGCTTTCCGGGAGCGCTGCATCGAGGCGATACTGGCGGATGTCTTCGGCCGTGCGGATCTCTTTGATGTCGTCAATGTAGATGTATTTGTTCCTGTCCCACCAGATCTTAGCGGTATCGGGATCGAGATACAAGGTGATCCTCTTCGTGCTCTTCTTCTTGGAGACCTTGGTCAGGGTCATGCCTTGACGGAGGGACAGCGGGATCAGGCCGAAGCCATCGGACGAAGTCGACGAGAGGATGGAACCCGTTTCCGGGAGGGTCGCGTCATCCCCCGCGCGATCTTCGGCTGCAAACGCAACCTCGTTCTCCGAGTCGCTATCAAAGGTGCTAATGTTCTCGTAGGGCGTCGTCGGATTGCTCATGCTTCCTCTCCGGCGAATCACGCTGGGTCCGACACTCCCATCCCGGCTCCTCGGGTGAGTTGACGATGGCCGCCTGTTCATCAAGCCAGCAGCCTTGCGAACCGTATTCGAGGCTCGCCGGACAATGCTCATCTTCACGGCTTCGCCCATAGCCGTCGTGCCGGAACTCCTGAAGCTGGGTTGGCTGAGCGAGGCAGTGCTTGTCCTCCTGGACATGTAAGCAGTGGCTGGCTCGGACTGCTGCTTGACGCTGATGGACTCGGGGAGTTGGAAAGGCGTGACCAGCTGATCGAGATCGTCAATCTCCTTGTCGAGGCACCCCTCTGCTACCTCGGGAGAAGCTTGTATAGAGCTGCCAGTAGTCATGCCCGTCCCGATAGTCTCGACCGACTGGGCGGGCGAGCCGTGTTGCGAGGCGGGCGATGCGGAGGATATGCTGATGGCTGAAGGTGGCATGGCAACCAGCTGGGTCTGGGTTGCCAGGTCGGTCTTGACCCGGGTGGGACGCGCCCGCCGCGTCTGAAAAGACTCGGGCGCCATGGCTGAGATGGTATGGGGTAACGGGCGGTTCAGGTCGACAGAGACGGTCATGGCATCGGGAGACGTGCTGAAGAAAGAAAACAAAGAGCCCGGGACGTCGAGGGCGGCGTCGACGGACTCTGTCAGCCGCTATGGTGGGCCAGGGCTCGTGGGTGAAGTGCCTTGGCTACTCTGGGGGGAAGAGAATGTCTAGAAATTATATGGGACGAAGCGCCGTCTTTCGCCGCATTTTCCGCGCTGCAGTCTGATACTCCCGGGCTTCCCTTCAGGCGATCGAGGTTGCGGGGAACTTATAGACGAGCCTATGGTCCTGGCAAGGGCGGGTCCCAAGCAAGCGGGACGTGTCGAAAGAGAAGGGGGAGTGGCCGGCTAGGGCTGTGGTAGACGCACGGCGATGGATGACCAGCAGGGCCGAGACGACGCGAGATCAGCAAGCAGCAGGGCGTAACCGAGCCAGTCGGCCTGTCGTGGTGGAGCGGTATCTGCGGGTACAGGTACGAAAGGAGACCGCAGGTACCGACATGTACGTCGTGCTGCGTCGACTCTCTGGGGAAGCGAAAGGGCCGGGAGTGGCCCGTGTGGTGACAGCCCGGGGGTTGACCACGGCACCAGATGAGGTGGCAGGCCGTATGCAAGTGGCTGTTTAGGGCACTGACATTCCCAGGATGCCGGTTCTGGGGGCGGCAGGAAGGCCCAAGGTCCACAAAAACCAGGCGCTTCCGAGATGTACCCCTTCCCACGTCAAGGTGAAAGGGAGACGGAGCTAGCGGCCGCGTATGAGTGTACTGAACACCACACGATCCAACCGCAGCAGAACAGCCTCCCTCCCGCGCTTTCCTTGCTGCGATCCTTGGCAGTTGGGACCAAGTGTGCGTCCAGCGTTTTCCCAGGCCGTTCGAAGGAAACGGGATGAGGCGCCACGGGCTGCAGCGATGCCGGGTAGCTGCTTTGCTTGGCAAGACAGCCGGACAATAATTTGTGTGTAAATGCTGAATGCGGAATCTGTACTTTGCAAGGCTGCTTGCTGCTGATAGGGCGCCCCAATAGTCCGCGGGGCTGTCGAGGGGATGAAAATTGGCGAAGATCCAGAGTGGGGGAGAAAAGTAAAGGCAGCTGCGCCGTGGTCTGCGGATGGCGCGAACGCTGCAAAAATTTGCGTCGGTTTTTCTTGTTCTTTTAATTTTTTTTTCGCGATGGTGTCGAGAGCTGAACAAGAAGAGCGCCGGGTGACGATGACTCGGCCGCGCTGTGACGGGATTGCCGAGTGGGTGACGGATATGGCGGCCTAGCTCAATAGGCTAGGGCGGGATGCAGAATACCGGGCAGTTAGGTAGAAAGCACCAATGCCGCGGCGTTTCAATTGCAAGCGTTACCGCGACAGAGTATATGCGTGCGATGGCGTATGCTTGTGAGTGCGAGTGGTCGAGTGTGTATGTATGTGTGCGCCGAGTGTAACCCGAGTATGAGCCTGTAGTGCAATAATGAGGTTCTTTCCAGACGCACAGCCAGCCGACGGCTTTAGTCCGAAACGGGGAGCTTGATCGAGGGGCGAAGGGGTGCGTCTGCTTGCAAACTTAATTCCAGGGCTGTGGTGGAGGGGGTCTGCTCCTTTTGTCCCGCCACGAGCTGTCTGGTCACAGCAAAAGCGCAAGCCCGGAAATAATTAGCGTGCCATTGTGGACGACGGCGGTGCGGGCGGTGCGGGAGTCATCCATGGACAAGGGCGGTTGGGGCGCTTGGTGCGAGGGCGATCATCGACAGGAGAAACAACGGTCAGGGACAAGGTGAAAATTGTGTCATCCGTTCATTTACTGTGCGTATTATAGTGTACGGACGTGTAAGTACCGCCGGGACTGCGTCACCACTTTGGCGGCAGGAAAAAAAAAGGCTTGCTACTGAATGGGGTACGGGCTCACAAGTACTTCGTAGGTCGCTTTTCCTTGGCAAGAGGCGACCATCAGCCCACTGCATGAAGATTCTGAGCACCTGCGCAGCTGGAAGCAAGTTGCTAGGTAATTAAGTGGTGACATCGGTAGATGTCCCTTCCTATTCGAGTTCTTGTATTACCATGATGCTTTAGGTAGGCACCTACTGTGTAAGAATCGTAGGACTCACCGTCAGCAGTAGGCAGTTACTATAACAAAGCACAGGCTCATTTTGTCATTCGAAAATACGTAGGTACCGCCTTCCCAACACCGTCGTCCCAGGATTCGTGGCACCTCGAGACCTACTTGTTGGCGCAGTGCAGTGCCTTCCTTCCTTAGGCGCCAGATAGGTACCTAAGCATACGTACACCGCCGCTTCCAACCGGAATACTTGGTTTCCTTAGAGGGACCCGGTGTATATAGGGCGTATGGTAAGGTAGCGTACTGAGTGTGAAACCACTCGTAAAATACAGCACAGATCACGTAGTAGGTATCTGACATAGCTGCGTACCTCGACATACACGGCGATCGGATAAGTCAGGTATCTAACCATAACATGCTCTCGACCGTGTGTTCCCCCATCGGCGATGGTTGGCCACATGGGACATTGCTGGCCACTCATCTAGGTTGGGGAATCGGGTCCGTTGAAGGCGACGCCTTCTACCGGAACACACGGGGACCTCCGAGAAACAGCACAAGGCGCAAATTTTCGTCAGGGGGCACAAATCGGCGGAGCTGTGGTACGGAACAGCAGTCACTATCCCATTGTCAGTGGTCCCTCCCGTTGGCGCCACCCCAATTATTTCAGCTTTGCACTTTTCCAGCACCTACTATGTAGCTCGCTTCTGCTTCTGTGGAGTGAACACGGACCGCCGAACGCGGCCAGCCAAGAAGTCGAGGTACGAAGGACGCTTTTTACGTCTGGGTACATGGAATTATCGGTGCCGTGGTATTTACCATTCTATTCTTGCAGCCAGCTCCCATACACTATGGGCCCCCACAAACCATCCCCACATATCATTCTCGCTCATTCGCTGTCCTTCTCTTGCCAACCGTTGAATTGGGGGAATTGAGGACGGGATGAGATCATTGCAGGGAGAAGTTTCTGTGGGTCAGTCGCGCTTGCCAGTTGGAGTCACAATCTCAGTCACGGGAATCTCCCATCGAGCCTGCCTGATTCGGCCAATCCAACGGCAGCGTCGAGCCAGCGGGGCTGTTCGAGCTGCCTCTTTGCTTCCTGGATTTCCTGGATGGAAAGAGATTACTGGATCGCATCAGAAACGGATCCAAGCCTGCAATTTGCGCCTGGGGCCTTTGTCGGCCGACAAGTTGGGAAGCAACAAAGAGCTGTCACCCCACTCCACAAACGGCAAGCAAACGATTCTGACGCCAGGATGAGGTCTTCGTCCGCGTGTCAGAGCGGAGACAAGAGGAGCCGCTCCTGTCAATCGTGATTCCCTCAATCTCTCCAGGTGTCGGCTGCAGAATCTTGACCTCTCTGCCGGTTCTCTCTCAGCAAGCCCTTTGCCGAGCGTCTTGAAGATCGATCGTACTTTCATGTGTGTTGGCGGCCGACGGGAACAAGGGAGCGCGGATCCAAGCTGCTGGGTGGGTGTCGGCCAAGTTGCCCACACCCCCCCCCTCCCCTCCTCTCCCCTCTCTCCCTCTGGATACCCGCCCTGCTCGGCACAACTCTCTGCCCACATGGCCTAGTTTGGCCTTTCCCCTCCTTCAATTCCTTCCAATCTCACAAGACAACAGCCGTGTTTGCCGTCTGTGCCGGCCAGCCGAAAGGTTGGCGTTGATCCTGGCTAGCAGCATTTCCTCCAGATGCTTTTATTGCATGCACCTCCATTTCGAGGCTGAATTGGGAGGGTTCCCTTGCTCGCCCAAAGCTACGCGGGGTGAAACTGCCTTGCTGGATAACTACCTTTCAGAAAGACCCAGCAACACGGCTTCGCTCTGTGCCGCTGTATGCGTAAGGGTAATTACACACCTCATAGGCTCTGTCCATCCGCGTATGTAAGGTATGTATGTACCGCGTATGTACTAGTAATCTTAACGTTGCATCCTCCCTCTAGTGTACTTGTCCACTGCGGGTCTGTACGTGGTCCTTGAGAAGCGAAGACCAGCTCTTCCCACGTCATAATAGCCGCCTTATACTTGCGTCAGACAATCTCACCTATGTGGGAGATGGCGCTGGCCATCCTTGCACCTCGGTAACGGGCATTCCCACGAGAAACAAAAGAAGAGCCTCAACTCGGGTATCAACCACTGTATTCAGGCAGCACATCACCCTTTCACCGACATTTTCCATCCAGCCACCGAAAGGCAAAACCGGGCTCGTTCGATCTGGTCAAACCCGCCGTCAGGTGCATACGAGGTCGCGCAGAGCCTCGGGTTCGGCGTTTCTGTGATTGCCTGCCAAGATGGCCAACCGCCCTTTCCAGCGCGCGGCGCAAACGCGTCACTGACGTGCACAATCGGCATGATGCATGGCATCAATTCACGAGGAGTTCTGCCGATACCCAATACCGGACCGTTGGGCGCCGATGATGATCCTGTCTTAACATTGGTGTCAGGTGCGAACAAGATGAAGATCGCGTTTTCCCAAGCCCCAATAGCAGGGTTTTTCTTTCTTTCTTCAGCCCTTTAATGTTGCTCCAGTCTCCGGACAACAAGTGCCTGTTGCCCGCCGCCGGAAGCGTTGAACGCTTGACTAGGAATGTGGGAGCCGTTTATCCCAGCTACCATTCCTTGATTGGCCGACTGGAGTCTCGGTTTGGTGGTGCTCGGCGCGGGCAAGGGTCGTTTACAGCTGCATCACGAGGACAAAAATTCGAGCAAATTGCACCGAAGCTGGCGCCAGTTATCTTGGGTTGAGCGATAACAGGCCCCTGCATTCTGCGGGAACCTAGGGCTTGGGCCTTGTGCTGAATCCGCCAATGACGGCAACTTCGCGCGGACGACGCCGTCTCGTCAGAGCCGTTCCCAGCAGGTGGAAACCGAATGCCGTCTTTTCCAGCGGTGCGGATTCGAGGGCGTGCGCTTGGCGCCGGCCCGCAACTCAAACCACCATCGAATAGATAATCTGATTGCAAGCGGCTGCATCGGCCATTGCCCCCTATTATCGTGGGACGGCCGCCCCTTGAGCACAAGCAAGCGGCCGGTGCTGTCTTTTTGCGTCCGCGACGCGCAGATACTGCCAGGGCAACCCAAGCGGCGGGGCAACCTGGTGTACCCGAGAGCCTATCACGGAGCTGGGGGCACATCCACGTGCTTGCTCCCGTTTCGTTCCCAGCCGGGCGCGACACTAGTGTAGTTATTGTGGGTAAGTTTCCCCAAGACGGGTACTAACAAGGGTCCCCGCCTACAACACCACATTGAGAAACAAAAGCGCAGAAACAATACCAGCGCCGGGATTTTGCTTTGAAAATCATATACGTTATATAATAAGAGACGTATTTATCGTATTATCTTGTATGTTTCATTTTTCTCTTTGGTTGATGAGGTTGTACATGTGTTGAAGCTGTATTTCTGGTACTTTGCAACAAACGCCCGGGAAGCTTCAGAGTTTTCCGTGTCGCCCCGGTCGGTACCTGCCTAGGGGAAAAAACTTTGGCTCGCAACCACAGTACGTACACACGGATCTGTACCATAGTAAGTACCTTACAAACCGTAAGTTACATACATCCACCAACCCACCAACCCACCAACCGCACACACTCATGTAGTGTACGCACTGCGTAGTATGTTGTCATCTATGTCCATACATACAAGTAGTGTGGTGATTGTGCACTAGCTCCCGCCACCACGACGGTGCTCAAGTTTGAAACGGGCTGCCTCGCAGATCCTTGATCAGTCCGGAAGCGACTGAGGACAGATTTCCCAACCTCCACGATCCTGATCTGCTTTCATCATCCAAGTTTGGAATGTCGAACACCGCCCGACATGTGCCCAGCCCGAGGCCTGAGTGGCCGTCGGATCCGAGACCCCACTGCGGATCGGCGAAGGGTGCGTTGTTAGGCGCCGTTGCCCGGCCCTGGAGCTGTTTCATGTCTGCGGATTCCACCCCTTGGCTCAAAAAAAAAGATGACGTTTACAGGTGGATTGGTCGTGTACAGCGTGCTGCGAGGGATCAGGAGGCCCTTCTTCCTTGTGGTCAAGAATCTTTCTTGTGCCCATCCGTCACCTGCACTACTGAAGAGTCGTCCAGCTTTGCACAGCACACTCTTAGGTACCGTCTGGGTATGTGAACCCAGGTTTACCCGCCCGCCCATCGGCAATCCGGCCGGAAAGCCCCAAAATATACGTACAACCCCCAGACGGGCTTGCTCGCATCCGCCGAGCGTCGCGGAAGACGTGCACATTGGGTAGGAGCAGTAACCGCTTACCTCTTGGCCACAGAAATCTCTTGCGCCTTCCTCACCGTTTCGGGCCGTACGAGACGGCCCCGGAAAGCAGGTCTCTTGTTCCATGGCATACCAATGCTTTTCGTGCGTAGATCGGCAGCTCGACGCGGCGATTTCCAGCACCGCCCGGCAAGCCCCATGTCAGAGGGGGTGGTTCCTTAGCATTCTTTCCTTATCCTCTTTTTTTCTGTGACTCGACATGCGCAATAACGACTTGCAACACCACATTCCGCTTTCAGCTAGAGCTAGCCCGAGGCATCCCTTGACATTGACTCTTTCGCATTGCCGGATTCGGTGACGGCAAAGTCTCGCGCCGGGTGCGCTGTCAAAAACACCTGTTGTGTAGCGTAGTTGTACGGAGTGAATGAGCCGTGGTTATCTTGTCGTCACAGCGGCGCCGGGGCGAACGGAACGATGCCGGGCCGCGAAGGAAAAGACCAAAAAGGTAAGGTAGTTGGTGTATGGGTGTATGTATGTACCGTATGTATGTACATACCTAACGTACATATTCTATACATATTTACACCACTGATTCAAGCACCTACAGCTCGCCACACACGGCAACCTTTGACGGGAGGGGCCGTTGCGTGCGCCATTGCAACGCCTACGGATTGCGGGCGCACTCTTTCAACCACTCTGTTCATTGCATTGTTAAGATGAGAAGGGAAGCTGGGTAAGGGAAATTCGGATGTCGTTACGACCTCGCGGAACTTCCTCAAGGTCCCCCCCGTGCCCACAAGCTGCACACACACACGGCATATACAAAACAAACTCCATGCTCGATGGAAGAAGGCCTTGTATGTATGTACGGAGAACTGATCGACCTTTCCAAGAGTGGCCGAGAGGGGGGAGGAGGAGGGGAATGGGGGAAGGGCGGCCGCGTTGCTTTCCAAGTTACCTTTTTCGCATCCGATGCCCTCCTCGCGATGATTCGGTCGTAGCCGGCAGCACCAAGCACCCCACGAACAGGTCATTCAATCATGACGTTGCTGAGATGCGGCGGGTTGCGCTTCAACCTTTCCAGTTACTACCCTCGCGGCAGGACTGCACCAAGCCGAGGAGGGGGTTGTTTTTGTTTCTCTCGGCATGCACGTCAAGCAAGCATCGCGAGGGGGTCACATCGGCACCCTTCAATTGGGTCTGTTCAATCCCCGCAGTCAGTTGGGCATGGGCTGCAGAGAGCTCAATCCGGCAAAGGGACCTAGGTCACGAGCTGCCTCCAGAGCCGTGCCGAGTTTGCATACGTGGCCGATTGCTCCATCAAGCGGGACACCTTGGATCATGCATCACGACCATGGGGTGGTTATTCAAATTGTTTTCATGGGGGAAAATGAGAAACAAAATAGAAGGGACAATATCGGCATTCTGTAAATGCAACACCTCGTATCGGCAAGGGGTATGCTGTTTTCTGTGTCCCGGGTATCCATGTATGGAATGTAGGTACTGTACCTCGAGGACAATACATCTAGTACCCTGGTGCGAAGGGGCTAAGTAAGCCAGGGGCTTGGTCTACACTACTCTAGAGTGTAATCCGTTTACTCTGTATACACGACACACCACACTAGTGTATTGCGTACAAGTACGGAGTCCACTATAGAATTCATTAGCGTACACAACTTGGTACGCACTTGATATGGTGAGAGCAGAAGATCCATATTTACGATTGCCCCGTTATCATGGAGGAATGCCATGCATAGCTAGCGGAACCCCCCCACAGGGGGACAAGCATGCCCTCCAACCCCCGGCCAAGCCCCGCGACCCTTTTGGCTATGCTGCACATCATCCCGCTACAGCAAGCAAGGATGAACAAAGATCGCCGGCCGGGGCGGAGACAGCCCCGTTTCACCAGCTGCTGCGAAAGTACATACATACATACACACTCGCAGAAAATGTGACGACGGGCCGCACATCGGGCTCCCTGAGGGAGATGCATGGGATAATCCATATCTCCACGTTCAGAATCTACCAAACGTAGGACATGTATGTATTATGTAGATACATGTACATATACATACATACAGCATGTACGTGTATCCGTTTATGTGTATAATATAATGCGTATTAAATTGATATCCTAGACCTCGTGCAATCTATAAAGAAAAAGCACTTTGAGTTAGGCGCTGATACGTATCGTTATCAAGATTTTTTGTCTTATAATTAACTGCTAAATGCGTAGTAATATTGTACCCCAGGGGTACTTTGTAGAGGCGACGGCCGCGTGTTTGGACCAACCACTATCCTCCAACTCCAGGGGCCATCCCAGATTCGGCTTACACAGTATGCACAAGGTGTCCACGGGGTTCAGGCACATCAAGGCACCACGTTTCAGAACCACGCTGGGGACCTTGGGGAAGAGCAGTGTGTCGATTGGGAACGGGTGTTCACGCAGGGCGTCGTGTTCTACATATAAGCAAGTACCAGGCATGCGTAATATTCCATGACAAGCCAATATATCGGGGTCGAACAGGACATCACCTTTTGTCCGTTAGTGTAGTGTACTTACGTAATCCGTACTGTCGCAGCTCAGGCGCCGAGAGATGCCTGACATAACGACCAAACAACCAACGAGAGGGGCCTGTTTTCTAGAAACATTCCCCGGGCTGAGGTGCCCGATGCTGGGTATCAGTACAGTTGGTGTGCTCCGCCTCCGCAAAAGACATCCCTGCAGAACACCACCAAATCCGCCCGCTCGGCTGTGTCGGAACCAAGCCAAGACACCCTGTTTCACTACTACTGTGTAGGTTAAGTTGAGGACAGTGTATAGAGTGATTTACGTACGCCGTTACAAATTTTGGCTGCTGTTCCGTATGTATACTCGGCTATGGCGTTGCTTAGGTAGCAAGCATGAATGCACATCCCTATAGTAATACTACGCAGATCTGTGACTGGTGCGGGAACACCTCACATCAGACAACAATACAACAACCTAATAGCGTAGTGAAAGGTGCACTAGTACTGATACTAGCAAAGTAAGTTATGTTACTGAGCATGGGGCGGTTGAGATGACGTCGTCGCACGTGGGAAGGGCCACTTATCTCGATGATTGGCTGCACCTTCTTGTCGGCGCAGCTGCTCCGTACCTCAGGCATCCATGGATCCTCTTCCGCCTCGCTTTGCTCGTTCCGATCCATCCATTGATCGCACTTGACACACTCTCTGCCCGGCGCCTGCCTGGCTGTGCCTGCAGAGTCCTTTCTTCCTGCGAAACCTGACAAGCGAATCATGTGTCCCGAGTACATGCCAATTCCTTCCATCCACGAACCCGCAAACCCATCAATTAACCCACTCGGTCGCGCAACCCCCGTAGTTTCCTCGAAGCAACCCCTCCCGGATAATGAAGGATAATAAGGCACAGACATCGAGTTCCTCCGAAGGTCGGCCGAGACCATGCAGCCGTTTGGCGATAGCTACAGTACGAGTCTGCACAAAGGTCATGTGCCCGGCCACGAAGATGCGGCTGCTGCTGCAGCACGCGAATAAGCACAAGGCTTCCAGGTCCTTCCCTCCCCCGCCCTCCTCGACTCGCGTTCACCTCAAGACTCGGCTGAGCGACCTTGTACTACATACTATATATGGAATGCTGCTACTCCTACTAACTAGCTGCTACTGCTGCTGCGGCTGCTGCTGCTGCTGCTATTATTACTATTACTACTATATGTAGGCAATCAGTACTTGCTTGCTATACGGACGTACACGAAGCTTACCTACCCCACACCTTGGCCTTACTACAGCTCACCTACCTACTACCTATGTATATGTAGTAGTACACAGAGTGCCCTCCTATACCATGACTAGTGTAGGGTAGACGCTCTTATCACCTCTTCTCCGGCTCGTCTCTAGTGCAACACCAAACACGAGATATCGAGAAGAAAGGCATGTGCTAAAATTGGCACTTTTTACGTCAGCACAGCGGCACCACAACAAAGTGAACACTGTGCTTGGGAACTCGATGGAATATTCGCAGTACAGCGGGGAAAGGGGGAAAGACGAGGAGGCCACACCCCGCATCTCGTGCTCCCCCATCGGGGACGGAGACGGGCGGATCGCATGATTTCCTTATCTAGGCACTCATTCCTAAGCTGGAGATTCCACGCCCGTCCGCCGGGATGTGTGTACTCGGTCTGCCTCGACCCCATGACACAGGACATTGATATGACCCTTCAGGGCAGACAATTGCCATCCTGGACCCCTTCGCAGGTAGTAGCATCCCCTTGCTACGCTTGTACATACATACCTACATATATACATACATACAGTACATTCACGATATGTGGTTCTTGATCCGATGCAGGTTGCTCGATGCAGTCAGCAGCCGATGACAGCAGCGAGCTGAGCACCGCACGGCACCGCACCGACCACCCCCCCCCTGCCGTTGGTACGCTGTCTCGTCGTTATCGCCTTTCTTTATTTCACACCTTGAGGCTTGGCGCAGCAGGAGGAATGGCGGTTGCCATGGGATATATCACCACACTGCCACCGCCCAGACGAACAGTTTCGGGGTAGAAATAAGGAAGCCACCAAAAAGAGGGAAAGGCCAAGAAGGCTCTCGGCCGTCTGACGACCTAGTGTAGGTATGTACATACATATATAGGTACCTACACTAGGTAGACGGGCGGTTCTGGACGTCCGCCGTAACTTGACAGAAAGCGGGAGCGGGCTTCTCCCAATCTGTTTGGCTTTGCTCGGAGTGAGGCTAGTGTAGTTCCGTATGTATAGGTAGGTATATTCGGATGACATATATATACATGTCGTGTACGGAGCACATTCTGTCAAATCGACTGTACACCACGGTGTAGGGCACGCACGCACGCATACTGGTTTCTACGTATATGGGTAGGTATGTGTCTGTATGTTCGGACTTATTTACACTACGGATATGTACCCCATACATGTATTAGAGGTGCGTCTTGAGGCGTGTGCAGATTCGTACAATACATGCAGTACATACATACATATATACATAGCGGTCCTGCAGCGGCTGACGTGCACGCAAGAAACGGCGGGTTGTCAGGGCAAATTTTTTCCCTTTTTTTTTTACTTGATGTGGTAACTAGGTGTACCCGTACATACTGCAGTGCGTACCTATTCAGAGTCTTCACCGCGAAGCCTTGCTTATGTTATACTCTACGTCAGGGGGGAGGACGGGTCAGCCAAGCGGAGTCTGTCTGTCAAACGGCTCCCAATCTGCGTGCGGTTTTGTGGTCCAGCTCTTGGGAGCAGCATCAAAACCGGCTATCGATCGCTGCGCGCTGTCTTTCTCTCTTCCATTCCCCCTCCCCCTGGAATCTGTCCTCTGTAAAAGGCTCAGAGAAACTTGGATGTGGAAAAAAAAAGAGGGGATGCAGCGGAATATACACAATCAGGGACGGCGGTGTGCTCTGTGTTCAAGGTACCTACCTACCCCTGGCACCCTACGAGGAGATATGCATGTTGTTTGTTTGTTTGTACTATATGTGCAAGTGTGGATGTATGTGTATAAATGTGTATAGAAATGTACAGATTAGAGTACCTGCAGAGGTAGATGCTGACACTCGGGGGACATTAATACACTAAACGCCTGTTCTCGTGGCGTCCCACATCCCTTTGACGCTCGAGGTGTCGACCAGGGTGTGAAGAGTAATCAGATTCAACGAGGATAAGGTGACGGCAAGAGCAGGGGGATCCAGATAACAGCTTTCCAACAACGACTTCGCTATAGAAACAGCCAGGCGATGGCACGATTCATTTTTTTTTAAAGACACAAACGAGAACAAGCCAGGTCAGTCGAGACTTGTCAGAGTGGCTCACCGCAAGTTCCGATTTGGCTCAGCTTTAAAACCTACCTTAGTCCTTTCCTCCTCTCCCCTTTCCCACCGAGGCCGGACGATTCCAAGCACCCAATGACATGGGTGTAACGGCGGTCCAGGCCTTGTGTCTGTGTAACGCGAAACACGCAACGGGCGCAGATGCCCGGCTGCAAGTGTCCGGGGCGGGAGGGGTACTGGGCGTTGCATGGGTTGTGGTGGTGGTGGTGGTGGTGGTGGCGGCGGCGGCGGTGGCGGCTTGGGCTTTTTGGCTGGGCCGAGCTCTTCATGCAGAGCTGAGGGTGCCACACACACAAACAGAGAGAGAGACAGACAGGAAGACAGACACACACCTCGGACTCTGCAGCTCCAGGATATCTGAAAAGGGTATGTGATCGCTCGCCGGTTAAGAGCAACGAGTGGAAATCAAGCAGCCAGCCTGGTGGAGGTTAACTGATCCGTATGTACAAGTCCAATCACAAATAGTTAGGTAAACGACCTTGAACCTAGCGTGATCCGAACGCACGGCGACTCAGCCAAGTCAGCCCCAAGCCAAGCCGAGCTAGGGTATGTACATACATGTATTGTATGTACATGTATGTACAGTACATACATGCATACATGTGTGCCTTGGCTCGGGCGCCGATTATCGTTGTCTTTGGGTAGCCAAGTTGTTGAGCCCAGGGGACAGAGGGAAGGGGCGGCGGCAAGGGAGGCAAAGGGGGTGAGTCAGCATCCTTTTTTTTCTCTCTCATCAAGTCAATCAGTAAATCAGGGCAAGTCTAGTTATTCTTTAAGTCAATCAGCAAGTTGCGTGCGTGACTACCTAACTTGGTCAATCAATGAGACTCAGCAAAACAGGTCACGCCCGCCCACCCTCTCCTCTTCTCCTGACGCCGGACGAAGCTCATGGTGAGCTGATTGGAAAATGTCATGCCACCTGGCGATGCAGCCTCTCTTGTATTTTCTTCTTCTTCTTCTTCTTCTTCTTCTTCTTCACCTAATTTATTTTTATATTTTTGTGTGCCCTTAGTGTGGCCTGTCGTGCGCGTCCCGGCTGTTGGAACGATTGCATGACGAGCTGAGGACGGGGGGAGAGAACAAGGAGGTCAACTAGCATTACAAAATACAGAGTAAGCAGTCTACGCTAACGTAAGTAGGTCCGGGGCGCGCACTACGACACACAACATGGTTCCTTTGCGGGTACGTCACCCTTGCCCGATACCTCGGGAGAGGGGGGAGGGGGAAAGGGAGGGGATTAAGGCTGGGCTGGGGCAAGGGGGGGTTAGTTCCCTTTTTTCATCTGGCCTTGGCTGCATGTCAGCTTGGTGGTCCTCCTCCTTGGTATGCATGTATCCATGTACTGTACGGACGTACTCGTATGTACATACGAAGTAGATACAGTACATACCTACATGGACCACCGTCTGGATGTATGTATGTATGTACTATGTATGTACGGATGTACTTGGTATGAATACACCTGTGTACAACTTGTGTGCACTCCGCCTCGCGGCGCTACTATCTGACAAGAACATGGCTCGTTTGGCTCTCTCCGGTCATGGCGCAACCAGTGGTTTGTTTGCCTCAAACCAACTCAATTATGCACTCGCTTCCGGCGTAGGCCCTAGGGGCTATATAGTCTTACATAAAGACGGGGAGAGAGGCGAGAATACGGGGCCCGCTTTTCTCCTTGAGGCTGATGGTTATCCCCCCTGTTTTCGTTTTATTGTGATGGCTGTTTTCACCAGGACCAGAATCACCATCTTTGCTCCTCCTTCCGCCCTGTGGCCTGGGTGGTGTATGTAATCCGTATTCCCCTTTGTCTCCTCTTGCCCCGATTGCCCGTCCCTGTCCACCCCCTTTTGACCACGTTCGGCTGATTCCGAACCTGGGGTAGTGTAGTGTAGGAAGAGGGAGGGGAGAGGCGGTCTGTAAGAGGGGGGAGGCGGGGGGGAATGGAACCCTCTGCCTTTGTGTGTGTGTGTGTGTGTGTATGAGGCACAATGGTTGTAAACTTTTACCTACATTCACCGACGCCACCGAGGTACTCGTACTCGGCCATGCGTTCAAACTACGCTCTTGTGTCCGCCACACGCATACCTACCTGCAGGACACCTCCATACATATGGATTATACACACAGATACAGAGGCAAACAGCCCCGGGCTATATCCCGCTCGGCACCGATTCCCGACCGGAGCGGGAGCGGGAGCGGGACGTATGCACACCTCCTGACCGCGAGACGGCCCAAGATCATGTTGCGCTGATCACATCGGACATGGCCGTCCGCACAGGACGTCATATAGCGATCAGTCACTGGACGAGTCATCTGACATCGGACGGGAATGGGTCGCGAACAGGTGTCTCACCTCAGGGGGTCCATAATAAGACACGATACAACACTTGAATTGCGCCTTTTGCATTTGTGTTGCTGTGTTTATCACTCCATACCACCCCCGAGAAAGGGGGGTAGGCGTTTGATAAGAGGGGTGAGGGGAATGTGAGACGGCGATGCCGTGCAGAGTGCTCTGCCAATTGCCAACAGACTGCTTGCTCACGGGGGCGGACAGAAGGCAGGGAAATGTGATTTTAGACCATCAGGGTGTGTGTGTGTGTGCCCGTGTGTGCCCCCGCATTTCCTGGGTATTTCCTGGGCATTTCCTGAGCATTTCCCTGTCCCCAGCTTCCATTCTAA
Organism: Thermothelomyces thermophilus ATCC 42464; assembly: GCF_000226095.1. Classification (NCBI taxonomy): domain Eukaryota; kingdom Fungi; phylum Ascomycota; class Sordariomycetes; order Sordariales; family Chaetomiaceae; genus Thermothelomyces; species Thermothelomyces thermophilus. Next base: position 1,608,750 of record NC_016473.1, on the reverse strand, counting down.
TTCCACCCCCCCTACCCCTTCCCCCTTCCAAAAAGAAGAAGAAGGAAAGTTGCTGACTTGTTCTGCCGAGATTTCCGTGAGATAGTAGAGATGTGTTTTCTGCTCGAGTGTACCATCTTGATATCAATACATCAACATACATTTCCTGTCGAAAACCCCCCCTTCTCTCCCCTTTCCCTCTATTAAGAGATGGATGAATTACCACCAACCACATAGCCCCAGACCCATTGAACGAGCTGAGGTCAGGAAGGGAAATGGGAGATACACGAATCAGGAGTGAACCCTTGCGATAGCAATTGGTCCGGATGTATGACTCGGCGGCGCCGAAAGGCAATCACGTATCACGACATGCTGCAGGCGCGCGCCTGTGCCTGTATCTATCCGTCCTTGACCTTCCTCCTGACACCTCTTCGGGTGTCGCAAGGACGCGGACTGTTCCTCCCCTCCCCTCCCCTACCCCCTTTCCTTCTCTCACTTGTTCCCATCTCTACCTCTACCTATGCCTCTCTCTGCGTAGGGGTGTTTACTGTTTGTGTGTGTGCTGCCAATATGTTGCCGAGATGCCAATTCTACGTGTACGACAGGGCCACCTCAGCCTCACGCGGCATGTGGTACAGTCGCAGACATGACACGGCCTGGTTGCCTCGTCTGGTCCCGTTCTGGTCTTGCCTCGTCATCCCTCGAATAGGGTCCTTCCATCCTGTCGGCGTTTGCCGCACCATCTCGAGTTGCGTGTCATCCTGGGACCTTCTTTTTTTCTTCACCGCCATCATCGGCAGCCGTCCCAGATCCGAAGTTAGAGGAAGGGAATCCCGCTTGATCTGAGACGGCTTGCCCTTTTTACTACATTCGGAGGGAAGAGAATGGAGAGGTTGTGGCCAATAAGCGTAGAATCGGAAGGCAGAGGAGCAGGAAACAAGGGGGCCGATTTCACAAGAGGGAAGACGAGGATTACGTTGTGGATTCAGTGCCACTGCCACCGACGCCGTACAATACTATCTAATCTGTACATAGGTACGCCCTCTCCGTCTCCTCTCTCCGTGGGTTTGGGTTCAACTATTGGTGGTGGACCCGAACAGGAGATGGACGAGGCTTCCTAATAGGGGCTAATATACACACAACCCAACATCACACGAGCGAGGAGGACAAGGGATATGAGGGGCGAAGAGGCGACACGCAACAGCGTTGGCATGGTGATGGGCACGTAAGGCAGCATAGTACAATACAATAGTGTACAGCAGTACAGTACATGCGATACCTTTTGGTTTCTCCAGGAAGTGTACGGATTCTGTACGCAGCAGGTGGGCACGTTCTCTTCCCCGTCTCCCTGTCCGTGTTCTTGTTTTGAGCCCGCCCGTTCTCGCGTGTCTCAGTCGCATCTCGGTCCTATTTGCGTTCGGCGGTCCCGCCCGACTTGCTGCGCCGTCGCGAAACCCTCCTCCATCGAATCCGGATCCGGGAAGTGAGACAGGCTATGCTTTGATCCATCAGCCGAGCCCAACCCCTGATGAACAAGTCCCTACCTGCGTTCTACTGCCGGGGGGGGGGGGGGGGTTGGGCAAGAGAAAGAAAATATAGGGGGAGAAAAAGAGAAGGACGGAGTCGGGGCCCGAGGCTTGGATCTTGCTGCCTCTTAGCACAACGGGAGGCGGCAAGTCCGCAACCCATTCGCGCTCTCTCTCATGATTTTACGTAGTTATTATGTACATACGTACCAGAACACCCACAGCTAACGCCGTAGTGTGTTCCCTACTCGTACATCATCTTACACGACATAGCACGCTCCCCTCTCTCCGCCCGTCCGACCACCCTCTCGGCCCCCTCTTCCCCTCCTGCTCTCCCGGCGAGGAGGATGAGACATGCGCAGTGCATGCCTTGGCGGGCCGCACATTTGCGGACAAGCGAAACCGGTGAAAGCATGCACGCTGCACATGTCGCTTGCGCTCCCCCCTCCCAAAAAAAAAATTTGACATTCGCGTATCCGAGACCTCTTCGAGGCGAGGGAGGACAAGGAAGGACATGAAGGCGGCCAGACGCGAGTCATGGTTGCCAGGAGAGATGGCATGTTGCGAGCACGTCAAACCGCCGGGGGGGGAAGGGGGCGGGGAGGGGGCTGATGAGTGTTCTCACTGCGGCTCTCTGCGCTGCGGAGTGAGGCTTTGCCGAATGAGTTGGCAAACGTGCAATGCTCTCTCGTCGAAATCCCCCCCACTGGTGCCAGCTCTGATCATACTATACTCTCTGCGCGCCACCCAGATATGAAACAAGCTGTCTGCAGCCGGCTATGAAGGAGGAAAGCTTGTCAATTATGTGTTGTTTGTCGCGGTAAACGCGGAAGGCACCAAAAAAAAAGAAAGAAAGAAAAGAGAAAAAAAGAAAAACAAATGGTGACAGCAGCACATTTTGAACTCTAACGTAGTAAAGGGCGTTTGGAATGTGAAACTCACCTTGGGAGGGAGGGAGGCAGCTCAGGGGCAAGTAAACAACGCAAATAAACAAAATCATGTGCCAAGCATGAGCCGTCGTAGACCTCGAGTGCAGCGGGTCACGAAAGACAAAAGCCGACCACAACACCCGGCAGTTTTGCTGGCCCTGTAAAATGCCTATAGAAAAGAAGGATGAGTAAGAAGAGAATGGGAAAAAAAGAATGGAAAAAAAGAATGGAAAAAAAGAATGGAAAAAAAGAATGGAAAAAAAGAATGGAAAAAAAGAATGGAAAAAAAGAATGAAAAAAAATGAAAAAAAAAAAAAAAAAGACTCGAACGCCTTGGTATTTGACAGCTTCATCCCTACCCAACCTGCTCGGCCGTCCCTGTATGTGTATACGCATATTATTATGTCCTCTCATATCACTCCCCCAGCGGCCTCGGGTTCCCCCTGATCTCGCGAATCACCTCCCGCGTCCTGGGGTTGTCCTCGAAGCTGGCCTTCACCAGATCCACCACCTCTTCGGCCGTGAAATACAAGCTCAGTTCCCCCTCGACCCACAGGAACCGCACGTCCCGCAAGTTGCTCTGCAACACCTCGCTCAGGTACTTTAGGCGCAACCAGTTGCCCGCAAACTGTGCCGTTACCGGCACCTCTTCCTCTCCCTCTCCCTCGCCCCCCCCCTCATTCCCTCCTTCTTTTTTCTTCTTCTTGTCTCCCTGCCAACGGCTCGGCAGGAACAGCTCGTCCAGCTCCTCCACCGACGAGATCAGGCCGGCAATGTGGTACGCCTCCTCCTGGCCGATGGACGCCAAGTCCGTGACGTCGGCAATCATCTTGCTCGCGATCGCGTCCACCAGCGCGCCGACGGCCTGCTGCCACACCGAGCGTGCCAGTATGTCCTCCCACGCCGTCGCGAGGGCGCGCACCCGGGCGGTCGCCGACGAGATGGACGCCGCCGCATCCGGCTGGTGGACGAGGTTCTGCTCGCCTGGGGAGTTCCATGTTAGCATGCATGGAAAGGGGGAATGGGGCGCGCTTTCGCCCCCAAAAAAAGGAAAGGTGGCGGTGAGGAAGACATACCTCCAAGTAGGTCCCGTAAGACGGTCTTCTGGATGCCCAATTCGTTGGTGTAGGCGCGGTTGGCAAATGACCGGAGCAATTTGATGTCGTTGTCGAGGCGGAGCATCTGCCGGGCGCGCGTGCTGATGTCGCTGCGCGTCTTCCATGCGGCGGCAAACTCAGCGAGCTGATCTGCGAGGTAGGTCGAGTCGTTGTAGAGGCACCTAGGACTGTCAGAGCAGGATCGACGTTCAGAGGGAAGTCGGGAAGAACGACCTACATGTTGCCGCCGACGCTCGGAGCGTAGTAATGAGGCGATACGGCGCGGAACATGGCCAGGGCGAGCGTTGGGAGGCTAAACAGTCCCGCTGCCTGGGCGGCAACAGGGCTGTCCACGTAGCGGTCTTGCGTTAACGCGGCGCCGTCTTCCACTATCGAAAAGATCAAGTCCAGAACAGGCTGGGGGAGAGACGATATGCTGTAGGTCTCTTTCAAGACCAGCTCTCTCGTCTGCGGCGCTGGCGGCGGCGCAGGCGGGTTCTCTGGTGCTTCGGGCTCACCGGCTTCAGCTTCATCCCCCCATCCCCAGGCTTCTGTGGGATCGTCTTCGTCCTCTGCCTTACTCTCTCCGGGTCCTTCCTTGCTCCCCTCTGGTTCGTCCACTGTGGCTTCCTCCTCCCCCCATCCCCACGCATCAGCGCCGTCATCGTCGCCGTCCGGGGGTACGTCCGCCCCTTTATCTGCTGTCGCTGCTTGCGCCGTCTCTTCCCCGTCGTCCCAGGCGTCCCAGCCATGGTCCTCGTCAGACGCCAAAGCCGCTGCGCTATTGGAGACCAGTTGTTGGCCTTCAGATTTCGAGACCATCTGCTTCTCAACCTTTTCCACCCGTTTCGATGCGCCAAGTCCTTGGGAAAGCTTGGTCCGCACCGAATCCAGCGCAGCTTCTTTGCATTTCGAGAGCCACGCCTTCGGCGCATTCTCCGTCCACTGATTCAACCCGCCGAGATTTGACAAGCCGAGAGCCTCTAACCTGGTGCAGAAATCCTTCGCCGCTCCGATGACCTCCTCGAACCGGTCCATGGCCTGAAGCGATGATGGGATGGCCGAGTCGAGCCAGACATTCGTGACCTTGCCGATAATCTCTGGTAACAAGGTGGAAGAGATGGTTTCAATGAGGTCGGGAGGAAGCTTATGAACTAGGAAGGAGAAAACCTGCTCGAGGTCTGCGAACAGAGAGTGCACGGTTTTGTCTGCCGAGCCTCGGAGTTCCATGTAGTTCTGCCCACAGGGTGTCAGTAGGTGTCCTGAAAAAGCGAATCGAATACTCACGTCTTGCGTATGAATACCGGGCAGCGTGTCCTTTGTGATGTCCATCCGTGGAAGAAGGACGGCATCGTTAATGCCGTCCCAGAGCCGGCTCATTCGCCGGTCGACCTCCTTGAATGCTTTCAGACCTATTACTGCGTCCTCGAGGCTCATTGGCTCATCTACGCCAGTCAGGAACGCTTACGATAGAACTCGTGCCGGCAACAGTGCCTACCTTCTCGACTGCTACTTATCGTCACCCTCCTCTTCTCAACGTCGACGCTGATGAGTGTATTCCACACATTGTCAAATACCTCATGCACATCCGACTTTAGCTCGAACGCCCTGATGTCGAGAAGCTTGACGGCGCGGCAGGACCTGTTCACTCCTACGGCATCCAGCTGCTTCCAGGACTCTAATGAGAGGTCAGCAGCGCCCAGCCGGGCTCCTGAACACATTGCTCACTTTCGAGAAGATGCAGGGCATCCAGAATGCGCCGTTCGTCGCGGGCCTGTTCCACCTCGTCCAGGGTTTCGTTCACGGATTTGATGCCCCTGAGTGTCTCCACGACTTGGGCGTTGTAGTTCAGCTCACGGATGAGGAAGTCGGCCTTCGCTTCAATCTCGTCTACCGTACTTCCAGAGACGGCAGGGGTCTCGGAGGCTTTTATTATCTCGGCCGCGAGCGCTTTTGACCGGAGGATGTCATCTTGGACAGATTGCGCATTTGCTTGCCAGGCTCTCACGTCGTCGGCTGTCTCCTCGTTGATCGCATGGATCTCGGCCTGCGCAAGACGATGCTTAGCATACGCCCTGCGGCCGGCATATTTTGGGGTCGTACCTGGAGCTTTGCCTTGGCGTCTGCGAGCGCCTTGATGGCGGCAGGTAGGGATTCGGCGTCGAGAGGTAGGGACGAGACCGCGTCCTCGGGGAACACGCCCCGAAGAGAAAAGTCGACGAGCGCTTGTGCCAACTGCGTCACTTGCGGATCGGAGCCCGCCATGGCTGGCACAGACGGTCGGCGGCACGCTCGAGATGGGTTCTTGGTCGGAAGTTGAAGGACAGCTTCCCGGGTTTCAGGCCACTTAAGCTTCCTCCGTTCCAGTCGCTGTCGCTCTCGCGCGGCGCTGTTATTATTACACGGAGACGTCCAAACAGAGACTGCCCGGTCAGCCGCAGTGCAAGTACGCGCGTCTCTGAAAGGTTGTTGTCGCCGGGTACTTCAACCCGTTGCAGAGGTCCGAGTTGCAGGACCTTCCAATGATCTCGGGCCGGAGAGGTTATCGAAAGGCACCAAAGCTGTCTCTAATTGGAAGCCGACGTCAAAGCTCCCGATCTTGGCCCCACGGCAAGCGAACCCCTGCTGTGCCGAGTTGGTCGGAGTTGCTGGGCGCCTCACGCCCCGCCGAGCCGGGACCGCTCGCAACAGGCGCCTAGCTTAGTCATTCACAGTTGCCGGCCAGCTGGTGCCGGAGATCCACTCTTCCGAACTTTTGCCCTGCACGCACAAAACTCAATCTCGACTTTTTTACGCTCTCTCCTCCGCTCAACGTCACGACGACAATCAGCACGGCAACACACCGTCACAATGGCCGCTACCAAGAACGAGACTCCCCGCACCGGGCTGGCAGCCGTAAGTCTTCCGACTATCTGAAATTTTTAGCGAGCGCAAACTGCGCGCAATTGCCCACCCGTAGCCGTCGCTCGCTCGTTGCGCCGCTCGCTGTGTATCTAAGAAATTACGACGATGCTAACGGACAACTCGCAGGGTCTCAACAAGGGCCACGTAAGATAAAGCCTTCTTGTCTCACCTCGTGGAGGATCTCCGCACGTGCTTCATCCCCTCGGGGATACATCGAAGCAGATCCGCGGATGATGGACTTTAGGCTGACTTATGTTCGCTCTTTCCCCGACTATAGAAGACCACCCCGCGCGTCACCAAGCCGCGCGTGAGCCGTACCAAGGGCCACCTCAGCAAGCGGACCGCGTTCGTCCGTGAGCTCGTCAAGGAGGTCGCTGGGTACGTCACTGATACTGCCGTTTCGATTGAGCTCCTTTGGGGGGGCGCAGGGTTTGGAGCTAATGGAACGTCGGCAGTCTTGCTCCCTATGAGCGCCGCATCATTGAACTGCTCCGCAACAGCAAGGACAAGCGCGCTCGCAAGCTCGCCAAGAAGAAGGTAGGAACTCTCTGCACGTTCCGCTGTGCGAAGACACCCGCTGACCCTTGAACAGCTCGGCACCTTCGGTCGCGCCAAGGCCAAGGTCGAGGACATGACCCGTGTCATCGCCGAGTCTCGTCGTGCTGCCCACTAAGCGGCTCGTCGCTTCTCTTGCTCTGACGGCTCAGGGTGGACGTCGAGGGATCTGATGACGGATTCTGGGGAGGGATACGAGTTGATGGGAGGGACTTGCTCTCCCAAATAGCGTCTTAGGCTTGTTTCTTGAAACAAGCTAGCCATCCAGATCAGAATCGACCTCGCGTTGCCTTGACACTTGATTCCAACGATGTGTGTGATGGGGGTTTGTTGCAAAGACCGGAGAGATGGGCTCACATCAGGCGGGTGAGCACACCAAAAAGAAGGTCAAACGCCGGCTTTCGCTGCGGTGGCCAGTCTGGTGCTGCCCATCATGGCCTGGCTTGACGAAACATTGTCGCGCGCATGGTTTTTCGTGGCGAAAATGGTGCACCCAAGTCAACTTCTGCGCCATGGTCAACATGGTCAACTTTGGGCACGTCTCCCTCGGTGTACGGACTACTCGTTGAACAAAGGTGAACAAGAAGACTGCAGTGGCACCATTTTTGGGTCAAGTTGGCTCGCTTCAAGTTCGCTTACAGTTGCTTGGTAGACGGCACACTACACTAGCGGAAGCTCGGACCCAGGGGCCGAAGTTCGTGGCGGGCCGTGGCCGAGCTTGACTAATTCAAGCACCCGACTTTACTAAGACAGGCAACCAACCAAGCGGCAGGAACTTTTGAATGGATGCGCGCGTTGTGTTGATCAAGACCGAGGGTTCGTCTTGTCTCACGTGCCATGTTAAAAAAAGGTATACGGAGTACTGCGCAACAGTTCCAATGGCGGGGACTGCTTTAGGTGCGGAGTCGTCGTGGGCATATATTATTATACGACTACGCCAGAGCGAGGACGCCAAAGCGAGCCTCGTGAGTGAGCAGAATTCAGTAAATCCCCTGTGATATCCGAACAAGACCTGCCCCAGCTTGAAGCGTCGGCCTCCGCCATCCTCGGACCTAAGTCCACTGTAACAGTCCTACTATGTAGTAGTAGTAGTTATAGTAGTAGTAGTAGCAGCAGCAGCAGCAGCAGCAGTACCGAGTAGTAGTAAGCAGAAGTATCATCCTGCTGAGGGGCGCCCCAGAAAGTCCAGGACGGACTCGGTAAAGCCTGCAAAAAAAAAAAAAAAAAAAATTCTTTGGGAGCGAGCAAGATTTTCAGATTATCTGCAGCTATTATACTATAGGGTGGCTTGGAGCTGAAAAAGGCGCGGACCAAGGCGGACCGTTGACATGGCGCCCGTGCGCACGAGATTGGCGTGGCCGATCGTCGGCTGGGGAAGCATCTCGATTAACAAAACTTCGAACCTAGCGTCGTGTCAAGGCAGGGTTCGGACGGCACAGTGGCACTAATGTTCGCTCCCGGGCCCGTGAAGAAAAACCTGGAGGGCGGGGTGATACCACCCTCTGGGCCAACGGCGGCCAATGGGCCCGACCAAGCGTTGCAAACCCCAACAAGAACACTATCTGCCGCTCTTGCGGGCGGTTTCGCGGAGTCTCGTTCACACCCACACGCCCACTCTCACACCCACACACAGACACATAGTAGTGTAGACGTACCCTCGGTGCTCGCTCTCTCTCTTTCTCTCTGCGTAAGACTGGTCCCCCGTTTCTCGACACCCCGACTGAGATGGTCGCTCGAGAGTTCGTTAGAGCGTTCTTCCCCATGATTTAGGGAAACGCCCTGCTCTCCGGCCCCATCGTAAACCGACATGTTCAAGTCCCGCGGCTGTCGGCATTCTCTCTCTCTCTCTCTTCCTCACCTCTCACCCCTCAACCCCCAAACGCAACCGAAGAGAAGCCTTCTCACGCACACCGTCCGCGACCGTCTATCCATCCCGGGTGTCCTGCCGCGGCTTCCCCGGGTGTAGCTCGTCTAGCTTTCTTCCCACATTGCTCCTGCTCCGCCGATGCGATCCATATCTGCAACCAACCATGCCGCATCCATACATGACCCCGACGACCCGACATTTTGGGCGGGCCACCACCGAGACACTGCCGGGACCTGACAACGTCGGGCCGTACCTGCTCCGCGTCATTTGGGCTATGGCAGGACTCTCGACTCTCTTCTTGGGCCTGCGCGTATACTGCAAGCTCTCGCGGCGCCGTCGGTTGTGGTGGGACGACAACTTCCTCATTGCCGGCTGGGTATGTTTCCCTCCCTCCCTCTCTCTCTCTCCACAGGGACTGAACGGGGAGGGGATTCCCGTCCATCACACACCTCTGGACTCCCGGGCCCTTTTTACCTACCCTACCCCATACACTTCTCCCTTGTTCTGACCCCAAGTCCTCCAGATCGCCCTCATCTACGCCATCTCGCTCCTGACGGTCGCCGTTCACCATGGGCTAGGCAGGCATTACGAAGACTTGAGCGAAGAGGCCATCGCCAGCATGGGCATGTTCTCGATGGCCGGCGGGTTCGGCAACATCCTGGCCACCTGCTGGACTAAGACGTCCTTCGCCATCACGCTGCTGCGCATCTCGGAGGGCGGGATGCGCCGCACCATCTGGTTCATCATCATCAGCGTCAACCTGGTGCTCGGCTCCAACGGGGTCATCCACTGGATCCAGTGCTGGCCGGTCCAGAAGACCTGGCGTTCTTACCTGGAGGGCTCCTGCTTCACGCCCGACATTGTCCGGAACTACAATACTGCCGTTGCCGGTACGTGCGATCTCGGGACTCCTTCTCCCCCTTCCCTTCCCTTCCCCCTCCCTTTGACACGCGGCAAGGGCTGTCCCCGGGCACGACGAAGAGACGACTTGACACGAGAGGGATGGCACACTGTTGACACCGTTTCTGTGTTGTAGTTTTCTCGGGCGTGATGGATATCGTCCTCGCTCTCCTTCCGTGGAAGATCATCTGGTCCAATACGATCAACAGACGGGAGAGGCTGGGTGCGCTGGTGGCCATGAGTGCCGGTATCATGTGAGTCAGGGACGACAGCCATCCGGCTGGCTAGCTGCCTTTTACGGCGTCTGTCGTACGGAAGCGACTGACTCTGCTGCACAGCGACGGCGTCATGGCCTTCCTGAAGATCCAGACCATGTATGTCATCGGAAACGCCAACAGTGAGTACTTAGCTCCCTACCTACCCCGCTTCTCTTCTGTTCCCTAGCGACACGATCTCTCTTCCCTCTCCCTCTCCCTCTCCCTTTCCCTCTCCCTCTCCCTCTCCCTTTCCCTCTCCCTCTCCCTCTCCCTTTCGCTTCCTTCTGTTCTCTTTTCTCCGTTCTCACCCAGTCGAGCGGCAACTGACCAAGGCTTTCCCTTCTCTTCCCCTCCCTTCCCTCTGAATAGCGACCACCGTAGATCTGCAGATCTTTGGCACCGCCGAGCCAGCCACCGCCATCATGGCCGCCTCCATCCCGATGCTGCGCGTCCTCATCCAACGCGACGACAGCTCGAAGCCCTCACAGCCGGAATTCGTGCAGCTCAGGACGACCTCGTCGACGGCGCGAGGAACCGATCTCCTGTCGAACGATACCGACAAGAAAAGGTCGACCGGGAGTTCGTGGCCGGGGCTTGATGTCCAAGCTGTGGAAGAGGTCCACGTTCGCCAGGGCGATGAAAAGGATAAAAAAAGTATTGGGTTGGCTGTGTAATGCTACTTTATCTTTTTCTTTTATCAATTTTTTTTCTTTTCCCTTTTGTGAGTGAGAACCAAGCGAATGAACTAGCTAATCTCTCCTCAACACAATCTGGGATGGAAACCTTGTGATTGACTGCAATGCAACTTTCGACCTTTTGCTTTCTTTATCAAGTATTATTTTGTATGGAATACAGCTCACGCAGCTTGGAAAGGTGCCTAAGGTAGCTAAAGGCGGTTTAATCCGAGGGAACTCAGCAATGAACTTGAAGACTTAGGTAAGCAAGCGATAACAATTGATAAGTCACCCCCGCAATTTTTCATGTCCTGTACGTATGTATGTACTGTACCTACCACATACGCTACTTACACTACATACGTACTTTGACACCGACTAACCCTCGCATTGCCCATTTTCAGAGTGTCTGTATATCAGCTCTTGCATGGATTGCTCCAGAACCTCTTTGCCTCTGCGGTATTGCAATTGCTGAACTTTCATGCGAGCGAAGTGCGAAGGAGAGGTATGTGGACTCGGTCGCGGTACCAGGTGCGGGAGTTTCCCGAGTCGGGAGCGGTAAGCGGGCTACTCCCACCGACATGAGTTGCCCCGCCATTTCTGGCACTGGCAGGGTTCACCATCGTGGTGGGACACAGAAAAGGAAGGCCCCGGTTCGTGGTATTAGTTCCAACCTGCCGTGCTCTGGCGGCTTGAGGACAATTCGAGGCTCTCAGCGACCAATTTTTCGACCGATATTTGCCCTCATTCTGTTGTCTGAAGTCTCAGAAACGTCTCACGGAAAATCCTCCTTCCTTCCGGCTCTGAGGGACCACAATCGAAAATAACTTAAGTGGGACAAATCTAACCATCGCCCTCAGCACCCGGGTTTGGGGACACTGTCCTCGAGATAACTGCCGTCTTGCTTTCGCTCCTGGGAGCCAGCTAAAGGACTCCTCAGTCCTCATAACCCCCCGCTTGTTAGACCGCTCACCTACCTGCGAACACGCAGTCGCACCATTATTGGGCCCCAACTCTGTCGCCCAGGCATCTATCTTTCGGCGAGGCAATCTGCGAACCAGGTTACGGTATGTATGTCAGCACCAACCTTTTACTGGTTTTGAGGCCCAGTAAAGTCTCCCTATCAAAAACCCTCCTCACCAAGCCAGCCGGCATCACATTGGTCGGCCAAACAAGGACTGGGGTGCTCTTCACGACGCCCATCGCTGCCAACGTTCCTCGGCATGGGTCTGGCGATTTCCATTTTCCTCTCTTCCCGTGTCGCCCTTTCCATCCCCTCTTCTCCTAGGAACGCGCACGCCCTTTTCTCACTTACCACGAGGGAGGATGCATCCCTGGGTCTTTTTCACATGGCGTGTGCTGGTGCTGTTGGCGCTCGCCAGTGCGATCGGTAGCGCCGTCGCAGCACAACACGCCACGGAGCCGGCGACGCTGGACTTTGGGTACGCCTCTATGCGCATGTTTGCCCATCACCACGTAGATCTTGGCCCCTGGGAGGGAAAAAAAAGAAAAGAAAGAAAGAAAGCAAACCATGAGCTAAATCGCCGGTACTGAAGAACCTTGCTTTTAAGCTCAACTGCTAACGTGACTTGTCAGTTATCTTCAAGGTCTGCTGCAGAGAGTCATAGGCTGGAACATGACGGCTCAACGAAGACCCCGGTTTCGCAAGGTCCAGAGCTTCCGCACCGACTATGCTCCCACAACCATCACCCAGTATGAGTCGGAGCGGAGCGGCATGCAGGTCATCGTGGCCGACCGCAAGGGGCCCAAGATCAACGGCTACTTCACCCTGGCCACCGAGATCTTTGATGACTCGGGAGCCCCCCACACCCTCGAGCATCTCATCTTCATGGGCTCAAAGAGCTACCATTACAAGGGCCTGCTCGACAAGCTGGCCGGCCGTGCCTATTCCAATACCAACGCCTGGACGGCTGTCGACCACACCGCGTACACCCTCGAGACGGCTGGCTGGGAGGGCTTCGCTCAGATCTTGCCCGTCTATCTCGAGCACGTCATCGTCCCCAACATTACCGATGACGCCTGCGTGACCGAAGTCCACCACATCGACGGCGAGGGCAACGACGCCGGCGTCGTCTACTCCGAGATGCAGGCTGTTCAATACCGCAGCAACGAGCTCATGGAGCTGCGAGCCCGCCGGCTGCTCTATCCCGAGAATGTCGGCTTCCGGTACGAGACGGGCGGCATGATGGAAGCACTCAGGGTCTTGACCCCGCAACGGATCCGCGAATTCCACAAGGCCATGTATCAGCCTCAGAACCTAGCCATCATCATCATCGGCGAGGCCGACCACGCCGACCTCTTGAGGATCTTGGACGATTTCGAGGAGAGCATCAAGGACGACATCCCGCCTCCCGACCCCCACTTCAAGCGTCCCTTTGTGGACTCCGCCCAGCCCCCGCCCCTGGAGGAGACCATTGTCGAGACGGTTGAGTTCCCCGAAGAGGACGAGTCGACTGGCGAGATCCTCGTGGCATTCTTCGGACCGAGCTGTATCGACCAGGTTCAAGGGACGGCCATGAACATTATCCTGACGTACCTCTGCGGATCGTCCGTGTCGGTGATTGAGAACGTCATGGTCGAGAAGGAGCAACTCGCCAGCTCGATATCCTACGGGTGGGATAGCAGGCCGAACTCGGTCATCTGGTTCCAGCCCACCAGCGTTGCCACCGAGAAGCTTGCCTTTGTCGAGCAGCGCCTCATCTCCCTCCTCAGGGAGGTCGCGTCCAAACCTCTCGACATGGGCTACATCAAGGAGTGCCTGCAGCGGGAAAAACGGCTGGTGAAGCTCCAGGCCGAGAGCTCCGAGGGCTTCTATGCTACCAACATCATCACCGACTACCTCTTTGGGGAGCGCAGCGGTGCCACGCTGAAGGACCTGGAGACCCTGAGAGAGTACGACGTCCTCGATGGCTGGACCGAAGAGCAGTGGAGGTCCTTCCTGAAGAAATGGATCTCGGACGCCCACCACATCTCCATCCTGGGGAAGCCGTCCATGGAGCTTGCCAACACGCTCAAGGCGAACGACGAGGCGCGGCTGGCCAAGAGGAGGGAGGACCTTGGCAAGGAGGGTCTCCTGAAGCTGGCCGAGAGGCTCGAGAAGGCAAAGAAGAACAACGACAGGCCGATCCCGCCCGATGTGCTGGACCAGTGGCCTGTGCCCGGTACCTCTTCCATCCACTTCATCGAGTCCGCAACCGCGAGGTCGGGCAAGGCCCGGAGCCTGGGTGTTTCGGACAACGCTGCGCAGAGGGTCATCGATGCAGCACCCCAGGCCGGCCTGCCCCTGTTCGTGCAGTTCGAGGACGTCCCGACAAACTTTGTGCATCTCACCGTCCACCTCGGCATGTCGCAGACGCCCATCAAGTACAAACCACTCATGCCTCTGTTCGCCGACATCTTCTTCAACTCCCCGGTGACGAGGCACGGGCAGCGCCTGGAATTCGAGGAAGTGGTGAAGCGGCTCGAGAGGGATACCATCAGCTACCACATCACCTCGTCTTCCCGGCTGGGCGACTACGAGGGCGTGGCGATCCAGTTCCAGATGGACCGGGAGAAATATGCGACCATCATCGGCTGGCTGCGGACCCTGATGTTCGACCTCATCCTCGACCCGGTCAGGGTGAAGGCGGCGGTCGTCAAGGCGCTCGCAGACGTCCCGGAAGCGAAGCGGGACGGACGGACCATGGCCCAAGAAGTGGACATGGCCATCCATCTCAAGCCCGAGTCCTACCTTGCCGCAAAGCGGACCCTGGTGAAGGCCGTGTATCTGCGCCGCCTGAAGAAGCTCCTCGAGAGAGAGCCCGACACGGTGCTGTCCTGGTTCGACGAACTCCGCAAGAGCCTCTTCACCTTCGACAACATGCGCGTCCTCGTGACCTCGAACGTCGCCAAGCTGGACAACCCCGTCGCGGCATGGGACTCCCTCACCCGAGACAACCCCGGCTTCGGCGGCGCCAAGGACATCCTCCCCCTTACCAAGCCCTACTCCATGCTCAGCGCCGAGGGCCGATCCCCGGGCTCCTTCGGCGCCGTTGTCATCCCCATGACGACCCTCAAGAGCTCCTACAGCGTCAGCACCGCCACGGGCCTGAAGAGCTACTCAGACCCGCGCCTGCCCGCCTACCTCGTCGCCTTGGGCTATCTCGAGGCGGTCGAGGGGCCGCTTTGGAACGCGGTCCGCGGCAACGGGCTCGCCTACGGCGTCTCCTTCTCCCGCGAGATCGACGGCGGCTACGTCCAGTTCAAGGTGTACCGGTCGCCCGACGCGAGCAAGGCGATCGCGGCCAGCCGCGCCACCGTCGCACGGCTGGCCTCGGCCGAGGTCCCGCTCGACCGGCACCTAGTCGAGGCCGCCGTCAGCGGCGTCGTCTTTGGCGTCGCCGACGAGCAGGCCACCATGGAAGCCGCCGCCCAGCAGAACTACGTCGTCGGCGTCGTCAGGGGCCTGGAGCACGACTGGTACCGCGACATCCTGGCCCGCGTGCGCGAGGTCACCGAGGACGAGATCCGCGCGGTCATGAGGGACGTCCTCTTGCCTGTCTTTGAGCCCGGCAAGAGCAATGTCGTGGTGACGTGCGCGCCGGTCATGGAGGAGGCAAGTCTTTGCTTTTCCTTTTCTTTTTCCTCCTAATTTTTCTCCAATCTTTTCTGTTTCGGATCTCATGAGAGGTTGAAAACGGAAGGGGGCAATGAAGGATATTGGCTAACAGACTGCTTAGACTATTGCCAAAGCTCTCGGCACTGCTGGGTATAAGACGCAGGTGCAGACCCTCTCGCATTTCTATGACGATTATGGGTTGAAAGGGGACGAAGATGGAGAGGGGGAGGAGGAAGAGGAGGATGAGGACGAGGATGACGATGAGAACGACGAGGATGGAATGGATGAGGACTCTAATTTCGACGAGGATTCGGAGTAGAGGTGAGTAGCTGCGTGATCGCTCTCTGTTTCGGGCACGCCATAGCATAGACAGGGGCATAGAAATTCTGGCGACCGCATCCTAGGTCTAAGCGTAGCTCAGTCTTATTACTTCCCCTTCCTTTTCCTATCCGACTGGCGCCGGCGTTCGCTACGCTCGCCGAGCACTGGAACCAGAACCAACCCTGCCGCTCTATTTTTTCAACGACTAAGATACCCGCTGTCCCCTTTCCTGTTGCGCACCTAGCTATCCCATCGCTTCAACCTTCCCCCCCTCCTTCCCCCATCCTCTCTCCCAAAACGCCATCTGTGGTATATATGAATAGCTATGTATCACGCCACAAGCCATAGTCCACCACGCCGCACCCAGCCATGTATGCATACATCCACCCGGTTTTGAGAACAAATTTAAAAAAAAAAAAGAAAGACAACGTAGAGAAAGAAGGAAAAATGAGCTTCCTCCCCCCCTTCCTCCCCTTTCGCAAATGGTCGACCGTTTAAGAAAAGGCAGCCCAGAAGATGCCCCGAAGACAGACGTTGACCCGGTCAGGCCTGGCTGGACTCGTCCAGCTTCATGAGGCGCTCGCGCCAGCTCTCGCAGACCTTCTCGAAGCCGCCGACGACGTCGCCGCAGACGAGGGCGCACTCGCGCCTGGCCAGGCGCTCGCCCCAGCCGCCGCGGGCGAGCCAGCGCTCGCCCTCCTCGCGGAGCTCCTCGTCGCGGCGGAGCTCGGCGACGACCTCGCGGGCGGCGCGCAGGCGGCGGGCGGCGGCGGTGGTCGTCTGCCGCGACATGTGCAGCGTGTCCGAGAGGTAGTTGAGCGTCTGGGCCAGGTCGGCGGTGAGCGCGTGCAGCGACGCGAGCGACTGCAGCGCCGGCGCCGACGGGCGCGGCATCAGCTCCGTCAGCGTCAGCAGCATCGGCAGGAGCGCCTCCACCGTCTCCT
Organism: Thermothelomyces thermophilus ATCC 42464; assembly: GCF_000226095.1. Classification (NCBI taxonomy): domain Eukaryota; kingdom Fungi; phylum Ascomycota; class Sordariomycetes; order Sordariales; family Chaetomiaceae; genus Thermothelomyces; species Thermothelomyces thermophilus. Next base: position 1,592,179 of record NC_016473.1, on the reverse strand, counting down.
CGGTCGGCGGGGCGGCCAGCGGGGAGAGGAGCGGGAAGGTCAGGTTGTGCAGCTGCCGGGTCTGGTGGGTGAGGTGGGTTGTGAGCGCCGTGTGGGCGGTTATTAGCCTAGAAAGAGAAGGTGATTGCCTCTGGTTAGTTTTATCTATCCAGTCGAAAAAAAAAAAGGAGGGAGAGAGAGAGAGAGAGAAATAAAAATAAAAATAAAAAAGGTTGGGAAGAAGTGAGTGAGTGAGTGGGACAGCGTACCTGGTGGCGCTGCCTTCGACGTTGGCTTGAGAGCTCAGATCGCGCAGCCCCTCGGTCACGCGTTTGAAGGCGCCGTCTGCCGCGGAGCCGGTGCGTTCCGTCCCCCGACGGGCGAGGGATTCGACCTCGTCCATCCTCTCTATGAGCCTGGCCGGCATCCCGGTCGACTCAAAGTCGGATTCGCTCCCGTACTCGCTCCCGTCATACTCGCTGCCCTTCCTGCGATGGCCCCGCCCGTTCGGCGTTGGGGGTTCCAGACTCCGCTTGGAGTCATGCCCCTTCCCAGCCCCTGATGGGCTACCACCTACGTCCACGCCGCTATCCCTCACGCCGTCCTCTTTCCTAGGGCTCTGTGCTGCCGGTTCTTGGGGATTGATCGCCGGCGCCCTTCCTTCGCTTCCTTGTTCGCCGGCCGCTTCGTCGTCGTAGTCCCCCTCCTCATACCCGTCGTAATCATCCTCGCCGTCCGAGAAAGCACCGGCCAGTTCGTCAGCGAGGTTGCCCAGCCCTCCGCCCCCGCCCTCTGCGCCCGCGCCGCCGGCGGGAATGCCTAGGTCCATGGACGAGTCATTGAATGAGGACGCCTTGGACTGACGGCGCTCTTGTGGCGAGTACGAAGCGTAGGAGGCGGCCGAGTAGTCGACGGAGGGTTGGGGGGAATGGAGCGGCGTTCGCGGGGAAGACATCTGGGGCGAGAAGTGTTTGGGTTGGTGAGTCGACTCGTTGGTCCGTCCGGTTGTCGTGGTGGTGGGCTTTCGATGGTCCCAGTCGCAGCCCGTAAAGAAGTTGGTCGTTTGTCCGGCGTTTCGTTTGTCGATAGCTCCAAGCAGCGGTGGCGCGTTGGTGCGATTGACAGACGCCTCGTTGGCAGATCGAGTCGGGGTTCTTGATGCGCCCGTTGCTGTCGTTAAACGCTATGTGCACAGATGGCGAATCCTCGGCCGGCCAAAGGGTCAATCGTAGTGCAAACAAAGTTAAGGAGGTGTATCAGACTCGGCCGTCTAGAGCTGGCTGGCGTGCTCGATGGACAGGCGGGTCCGAATGATAATAAGGGAGAGTGGTTTGGGTCCGTGTCGGAAATGTATGTATGTAATCCGTACCCTGTGCCGTTTCAACGACCGAGATTTGGGAGCAGAGAGCAAGGAAGGCCGTGCCAAGTGTTGTCGCTTCGACGGAGCAATTATTGGAGCTAAAGTATGGAGGAAAACCCAGGGAGAGTCTTTGTCTCGTCCAGTTCTTTCAGTGGTAGTCGGGCCGCAGCTGTATTCTGTATTCTCCTCCTTCGAGCTCAGCAGTCTCGCCGCATGCACGCGTTTTCCGTTTCCCGTTTCTGCGATTCCAGGTTCTGGTCTGGCACAGCAGCCTAACAGGTGGGGGGCCGGGGTTGATGGGATTGCAGGACTGCCGATGGCCAAGGGTACCCACAATTCGACGTGAATGCGAAGGTTATTCGCATGATGACTATGCTAGAGTTTGGGTACCGAGCGACCAGGTCTGTTGCGCTCTCATCGAAGAAAGCAAGGAAACGGGACCACACTAGTATCTTTACGTTAGCAGGCATCATGCCTTTACTGGAACCGTTCCAGTTCTTCAACCTTCCCCAGGGGGTCGTACTTCGTGTCGAGCACCAGGAGTAAGCCGACTTCCGTTTTGGGGCAGGAACAGGCTCAATGATGGAGGGGCTCCTGCAGCCCTTGTTTGAGGTTACTTGTTAGTGGCCAAACTCTCCGAGGAGGGTTTAATAGAGAAGGGTTGCCCATCAGTAAGTGAGTAAGAAAATGGGTAGAAAATCAAGAAGAGAAAGAAACAGATATTGAGCATTTGAGTTTGACCAATTATTTAAATACCTAAGGTACCTATTTGGAGTTTTCGCGGTCTGTACAGTACCTACCTGGTACAGCACCTACGTGCTCTCTGCCTACCACGGCGGCGACTGCCCCGAGAAGGCGCTCGGTAATTAACAAACCAGCAAAGGAACTATTACCCCACATTCGCTCTGGTCCAATTGTCCCCGCCTCAACCTCTGAACTTGGACCTGGGATTCATTCAAAGACCCAAAACTTCGTTTCCCGTTACCTGCTGAAAAGTCAATAGAGATTGGCCGACAAGCCCCAGCAGCACAACCAGCGCTCTGCTCGTGCCATGGCCAACTTTCGCAGGTTCAGGCCTGAGGACCTGAACAAGCTGTCGAAATGCAACCTCGATCCCTTCACCGAGACGTATGATCTCGGCTTCTACCTGCAGTACTACGCGAAATGGCCGTCCCTGTTCCAGGTCGCCGAGGACCAGCACGGCAACATCATAGGCTACAGTAGGAACCAACCTCGGTGGTCTCGCAGCCCGTCGCCGCGCCTGCTGACCCTCCCTTCCGTTTCTCGCAGTCATGGGCAAGCTCGAGTCGTCGCCCGACGTGTACCGCTTCTCGGAGCACTACCTGCCCTGGCACGCCCACATCACGGCCGTCACCGTGGCCCCGGAAGCCCGCCGCCTCGGCATTGGGAGGCTGCTGACTGAGCAGCTCGAGATGGCCGCCGACGCCAACGACGCCTGGTTCGTCGACCTGTTTGTGCGCGTCAGCAACCACAAGGCCATCGCCTTCTACAAGAGCATGGGCTACAGCGTCTACCGCGTCGTCAAGGACTACTACGGCGAGCACTCGTCCGACCCGACCCTGTCGAGCGAGGATGCCTACGACATGCGCAAGCCCATGAAGAGGGACGTCAAGCGGCAGCATGTGAGGGACGACGGCGAGAAGCATGAGGTCAACCCCAGCGACGTGTGGTGAACAAAGGTGCCCGAACCACGGCGATATGCCGCCACCGCCTCTGCCGCCGCCGCCGTTGGGACAACCCCCCAGCTGGGGATTCCTGATTGGGACACTCTCATGACGTGTTGTTCGAGCCTCGATCACCGGCGTCGGGAAGGTCAACGGCATCTCGCGTGCCGTGTTGGGGCGATTGTGTCAACGTCCAACAGCTGGCTTCTCCCCCTGAATAGCTCGGCTCCCCCGATGCTGTTGCCTTTCTGCGCCCCTCATTGCTGAGATGGAAATGAAGCGCCTCCGTGCCGGACCGCAGGAAACCGCGTCCATCTGGCTCCGAGAGAATATAGAAGGTTTGTGCCTTTAATGCCCGGCGCCCAAGATGCAGCTCCCAAGATTCGATGGTGCCACGGCCAAACGTACAATGAGTTTTGGTTCCCTCTGTGAGGCCGAATCCACATTCCAAAGTCCTGGATAAGCTTGTTTTGTGCACATCATTCACCTTCTGTCTCCGTTCTCCCTGTTTCCGGACTGACAAGGAGAGCAGAATGTAGGCAGTTCGCCCAATGCGGTTGTCATTGTGTCAAGCTAACTTGGCAGTCTCGCTCTCATCCGGTTGCTCGTGATTTCAGAGGCTGAACTTCCCGGTCTATGCCTCGATGTAGCACTCTGTCGCCGCTCTCAGCCCCAGCCTTCGTGCATGCTTGTAACTTCCTTGTCTGGCGGTCCAGTTCCCATATGAGGGAGACGCCGCTAGCATTGCCGTGGTGACGATGATACAATGTACTGTGCTCACGGCAACTTTATAGGAGACGTCTTTTCTCGTGTTCGCTCTCTAATCCCGTTTCCGGGAACTGAGAGCATGGAGTATTCGGCAAGGGTGGACAGAAGGGTGAATTATATGCTTGCCCCGGTAGCTCCAACCCATCGACGTAGCCTACTGGATGACAATCGAATAAAAAGGGGACCTCTGATGAGGTGCGGAAGCCAAATGTTGGTTTGGGCTGTCCGAAGGAGGAGGACGCGACAACTCGACAGGACAATAGACTCTTCTCTCCATGTCCGAGATGCCACAAGTTACACTGCGACCCCCTTTGGCGCTATCGGAAAGTTCGACATATTACATATTACAACTTGCTCGCCTTCCCCCCGTTCAGATATACATTGGCCAGCTTGAGCATCTCGACCGCCTCGGCCACCATCTCGTCGACAATCTCGCCCGCCGGCTGGATCTTTGTGATGGCGCCGGCGACCTGGCCCATGAGGTGCGGCATGTCGACCTCGTTGCCCTGGTCGAGGTCGTGCTCGAGGGGCACTATGCCCTTGCTGCACAGCTCCCGGATCTTGTCGGGCTGGGCGTGCCACTTGCGGATGTAGTCGTTGGTCTTCATCCGCAGGGGGCGGCCGCTGATGACGAGGGTCCGCTCCGTGTCCTCGAAGCCGCAGCTCACGACGGCCTCCTTGTGCTGGTCGCTGCAGCCGGCCTCGACGCTGGCGACGAAGCGCGTGCCGACCCAGACGCCGACCGCGCCCTGCATCAGCGAGCTCGCCAGCCCGCGGCCGTCGCAGATGCCCCCCGCGGCCAGGACGAGCGCCGGCCGGTCCCCGCCCAGCAGCTGGGGCCGGTACCGCTTGGCCACGTCCACGACGGCGGGGATCAGCACGCTGTTGGCCACGTCGCCCGTGTGCCCGCCGCCCTCGCCGCCCTGGGCGCAGACCATGTCGACGCCGAGGTCGAGCGCCTTGACGGCGTGCTTGGGGTGCCCGACCATGTTCATGACGAGGACCCCGGCGGCGTGCAGGCGGTCGACGACGCGGCGCGGGGGCACGCCGACGGCGCTCACAAACAGGCGGGCGCCCGACTCGATCGTGACGTCGACCAGCTCGTCCAGCCGCCCCCCCGTGTAGTCGTGGTTCGTCTTGCGCGCCGACCCGCCCACCTGGGGCAGCGCCAGGTCGATGCCGAACGGCAGGTCCGGCGACCGCAGGTGCGCCTTGAGCTCCGCCACAATCTCGCGCAGCTGCTCCGGCGTGTACATGAAGCCCCCGATGACCCCCAGCCCGCCCGCGTTGGACACGGCCGCGGCCAGCCGCCCGTTAGACACGCGCGCCATGCCGGCCAGCAGGATCGGGTGACGGATCCCCAGGAGGGTCGTCAGAGGGGTGGTGATGGGACCCGTGGCCGCGGTGGTGGTGGTGGTGGTGGTCGTCGTCGTCGTCCTCGTTGTCGTCTTCGTGGGTGTGGCCATTATTATTATTTTCTTTTCTTTTTTTTTTTTCTTTTTTTTGATGGTTAATGAGGCAATGTTGGTGGTGGTGAACGGCCTGACGAGTGGGGAGTTGGAGTTAGAAGGAGGGGGAGAAGTAGTAAGGGGAGTAGGATAGGAGGAAGAGAAGTAAGCGGATATGATAATGCGAGGGCGGGCGCCGTGTAACTACCAGTTGTGGAAGCACGGAGACATAGATGGTGAGGTTGGCACGGTGTCTTCGGATAAAATGGGGAAGAGGGGGGGAGGGAGGGAAGAAGAAGAACACTCGGGGAGGCGAGGTCAGGAACAAAGGACAAAAATATAGAAGGAATAAAAAGAAAAGAAAAAACACAAAATCAAACCATCAAATCGAGTAAGACGCGAGACCTACTTCTCTCACACCTCTCCCCCCAAGATCGCAACTTCACTCCCTTCGACGACTGGAATGATAACCGCTGCGCTCCACTGAGTGGAGCCAGGGGAACCGGTACCTGGGGAGCCAAGATGCGGGGAGCGGGGAGGAGCCGAGGCATCTGGGACGGTGGCTTGACCGGAGCTGTGGCATCTGCCACTGGTATCTGCAGCTGAACTGCATCCATCATCATAAAAGGTACCGCGGTACCGCGACACTGCGTAAATATTAGGGTAGGCAACTTCCATGCCTTGGGTTGAAACAAGTATGTATGTACATACAATGCAGTACGTACCAAGGGCGTGTATGCGCGAGATCAGGAAGAATAACCGTGAACATCAATCAATCCATCATAGCCATGTTCATGAGTTGCATCTACTAGACCATCAACACCGGGATATCATATCAAACCGAGCCTAAAACCACCACCAAAAGCAGAGGGTCCAAACTCCGTTGCCGTCATACCGTATATATAACCTTGAGTCTCGTGATAGCTGGGGACAAAAGGCCCATCTCCCGTAATGTCGTTCATCGAGTGGCTGCCGGATTTTAATCCGGACTTCTCGTATTATACATCGTCGTTTGAAAGCTGTCATCGCTGACCAAAGCGAGGTAGCCGGGCTGGCACAACGGTGCTCTCGGCCTGCAGCTCTCCGTCCGTCTTGTTCGTCTGTGGAGGTGCGGGTTCCGGAGTCGCCGCGGATGGTGGTGGCTTGACTTCTTGGACCTCTTCCAGCCCGGCATCGTCAGCCGCAGACTCGGCTACTTCGGTGCCAATCCGTCCCGGAGGGCGCCCGCTCTCGGCATCCTGCGCGTCTCCGTTCGCCTCGCCAACCGATTCCGGGACGTGGGCGTCGTCCGTTTTCAAGCCTCGCTCCCTCGCCAATCGCGAGGCAGCCCTCCGCCGCCGCTCAATCTCTTCGGCTTCCTCCCTCTCGGCCTGCTCCTCTTCCCGACGGAGGTCCTCGAGCGACGGGACCTGTGGGGCGTCGTCATTGTCGTCTTCGTTGTCGTCGTTGTCGCCGTCGTCGTCGTAGCCCAGTTCCTGTACAGGAGATACCGGGTTGCTGTCCCACTTGGTCTCGTCCGGCGTATTGGTTGACGATATCGTGGTCCGCGACACTGTTCTCGACAGGCCCTTGTCCCTGTTCCTGTCCCTATCTTTGCCCCTCTCATCTGTCCGCTTCCCCTTGCTGCTGCGCGTCCTTGTGCTGCCTCGGTCATCCACACGCTCCAACGCCACGGTAAACTCGTCGTCTAGCGGCACCGCATCCTCGTCTCCTTCCCCATCGCTGGGGAACAGATCCCCCCTCGACCGGTACGAGCTCGACGTGTCCCCGGAATTAGTCGTGTCACTCCTCGGCCGCTTCCCCTTCTGCCCCGTCGTCGCGGCTTCCTCATTGCTGCTCCCCAACAGCGGCTCTTGCTCGTCGTCCCTTGCCGTGCCTTGATGGTGATGATGATGATGATGATGCCCATGCCCTCCGGGATGCTCCCTCAGGTTCGCCGCTGATGGCTTGTACCGCAGGCTCCCCATGATCTTGAAGGGCAGCCTTCCCAGGAACCCCAGCGGCGCCGTCCTCGGGATGACGTTCGGATCCTCCTCCCCCGAAACCTTTCTCCTCACCCCGCCCCTCGTGCCGTAGCTCATCCCCCTCTTGCGCCTGGGCTGGTCCACCACATCCCCTGTCCCGCCTATCCCGCCTCCGCCGGCCCCGAGCCGGCTCCTGTGCCCCGACCCGGCAAGCAGCCGATCCCAGTCGCCGCCCAAGATCCCCCCACCGCGCCGACTGCTGGCCGCGGCGCCCCGATCCAGGAGCCCGTCATCGTCATCCTGGTCCTCGGCCAACTGCTCCGCGATGAACAAGTCCTCCTCCCAGTCGTCGTAGAAATCGAAGCTGTACTCGGGCCGCGACAGGAGGCCGCGCCCTCCGCCGACGCTCCGGCGGGACCCGCGGGCGCCGCGGTCCCGCTCACGCGCGCGGCGCGCCCGCTCCTCGCGGTCGCCCAGGCAGATTGCCGTGCACGAGTCGACGGCGCCCGCGAGCGACGACAGACACGGCTGGACGTAGCGGTGGCCGAAGGCCCAGATGCCAGCGGCGGCATCCGACGTGACGGTCTCGGTCGTCTGTGAGAGCTGGTTCCACGTTTGGCGGAGGCGGGGGTCCTGGATGAAGGCCATAGTATCGTCTTGTGCTCCTCTGTACCTTTTCCTTTTCTATTCCTTTTTCCCCCACCCCCCTTCTTTTTTTTCTTCTTCTTCTCACTTGTGCCCTCTCCTTCCCGAGTCTTCAGTTGAACGGATACCAGCCAGGGTTTTAGTTTGGCTATGGCGCGGTGCAAATTGAAAACGGAAGCCAATGATGACTGAGTAGCAGAGCTGGCGCTGGCGCGGATCGCAGCGTCTTAGATTGAGAGGGGAGGGGCATCCGGTGTAACCAAGCGTTTCGACGTTGAGTATTTGAGTATTGGGCGACCGTGTGTGCGTAGTTGTGTCAAGACGTCGGTGTCCGCTTTAAAGGCATCGAGTTTCCATCGAGTCAGGGATAGATAAGAGGAGATCGCTCGTTGCGGCGGTTCAAAGACGCAACGGAAAGGGAGGATGCGGCTTGATCGGGTACAGTACGTATCCGTAATGTAATGTGCAGTGAGCTTCACTTGGCGTAATACAGCAAATTGGCGCCGCGCACCAAGAACGTCGCGCGGATCAGACAACAAGACAGGAGATGGCGAAAGGTTCGTCGCGCAATTGGTTGATGCAGTCGTGGGTCAACGTTACCCGCTCGCGACTTGTCTCAGGTTCTCACTTCTGCTGCCCTCCATTCTTGGATGGATGAAGTCGGCAAACTGGGAAGCAGGCCACACCGTCTCGACTTGTGCCGCACTTTCATGATGGATTGATGCATAACCGGGCCCTCAGTCTGGGGAAGCCCCGCTATACGGACGATCCCCTACCTGCATTGAGAAGGCGGACCACGCTGCCGTGTCCGAGGCCCCCGTTAGTTGATTACAGTATATACTCCGTACACTAGCAGAACCTCCCCCCCCCCCCCCCCCCGGCAATGAGATCACCGCAAGCGCTACTCTACGTGCAACGGGCAGTGAGACGCGACTGTGCGAATTGCAAAGGACGTGCGCGAACGCGGGAGCGGCAAGAATTGCAAAAACGAAAATAATACTGAACAACGCTATATAGGAGCGATACTCGCTGATTATACAGCCCGTGATGATTGATCGGGGCCCGCGACGCCGACCGAGTGCTCATGATCCAGGCCGTCGGGATCTTCGCAGATATCGGGCGGCGGCCTTAGGAGGCTTGTCCCAGGGGGCTGCGTATGCGGTCAACACACGCAGCGTGCGGCGTCGCACCCACAGCCGGATCACCACGTCGTCGTCATCTGGCTTCTTCTTCTTCTTCTTCTCCCGATCCTAACGGTGACCGTTGGTAGTTGCGGCAACCGGGGCAGGCGGTGCCGGGCCGTACGGCTGGGGCTGTTGTTGCTGGTGATGGAGCTCGTCCTCCGTCTCGTCGTCGTACTCGTCTTCCTCGTCGCTAACCTCCTCGTCTTCACCTTCATCGTACTCGTCGTCCTCGTACTCGCTCTCGTCCCCTTCCACGGATCCTTCCGCGTACCCGTTCTCCACCGTGCCCGTCATCCCTTGCGGGATGCCCCGGCCCTGCTGCTGCATCTGCTTGATGATGCCGTTGAGCTTCTCGAGCTTCTTCTTCAACTCCTCAATCTCGGCCAGGTTCTTGTTACGCTCCTCCGCCATCTTGAGGATGTTGCCGTTCACCTGGTCGTGCTTCCGCTTAAGGTTCTCGTTCTCGCGCTCCAGCCGCTTCGTCTTCTTGGACATGTCTTCCATTTCTTTCCGGAACGTCATGAACAGATCGTTGCTATTGTTGAGTGTATCCTCGACCTGTGCCCGCGCGTCAGTTCTGAGCGCTAGAGCCCATTGACAGCGGACGAGACAGACCTGTTTGAACTTATCTACGTAGACGTTGAGCTGTTGCCTCAGTTCAGCCTCTGTTTTGGAGAAGGTCTGCACCTGTGCATTGAGCTGCCTCGACCGCGCCAGCTCCGCCTCGTAGTTCTTCTTCTCCCGCTCGTACCGAGCGAGGTTGTACTGGACCTCGAGCTCCTTGGTGCGCATCTGCGAGTGGAAGTGCAGCTCTCGGAGTTCGTACTGATCGATAAATGACTTGAAGCGCTGCGCAAATCTGTAGATCGTGAGTCGCAAACTCAAGAGACCATCAAGGGGGAAACGGACAACTCCTCTATCTCCATGTCGACCACCTGCTTGCGCGGGTTGTCTTTTTCCTCTTGGTAGTCGTCCATGCGCCGGAGGAGGCCCGAGTATCGCTCGTCCCAGGTGTTCTGGCTCCTGATCTGCGTGTCGGATAGCGTCTTGTTCTCGTTCTGTTCAGGCCATTCCGTCAGAATACTGCGCTCTTTAGAGTCCGCCCGGCTCCGAAATGGGGAGCGCACCTTGAGCTTGTTGTTCTCTTTTTGAAGCTCCCGACAAAGCTTCTCCAGCTTCTCCTTGAGAGATACCGTCTTGTTAAGCTCGTTCCTGCTGTTGTCCTTGTCCTTCTGCAGCTGGTCTCCGCGCTTCTTGTTCTTGATACTCTCCCGTTCGTGACGCTTCATATCCGAGAGAAGGTCGGAGCATCGTTTCGTAAGGTGCTCGATCTTTTGCAAGTCGCTCATCTTGGAAGTCTGATTATGCAGCTCCCGGTTCGCCTTCCTGACCTCCCTCTCTGCCACCAGTCAGTGGGCAAGTTCCAGAATACACCCTCCTTTCTGCGGCATTTTTTAGGGGGGGGGGTTTGTCGCCAACGACAAGCAGGTTGGCACCAAACATAATCGTCTCTGCCCATGTTAAATAAAGAATTGCACCCACCTATTTCAGCCTCCTGGTCTTTCTCGCCGGCCGCATCGAGTTCCAGCTGCGAAATTCTTTGCGCAATCAGCTTTGACGCTTCGGTCGGCTCGGGCGCCTTCTTTTGTTTGCCCTTCTTCCCGGAAGCAGCAGCGGGCGGTGCCGGAGCGGGACGGTTTTCATTGCCAGCAGCGTGATTCCCATTCGCTTGGCCTGCGTCGGGCGTCGGTTGGTTCGGGGTTCCGTTCGCCACGGGTGTCGCAGGTCGCGGTGCCGGAGTCGCCGAAGCCATCGTGGTGGTTTCAGCCGAGGACATCGACGGGTACAGGCTAAGTGAAAGAGAGTGGTGAGCACAGGTGTGACGCTGTGGGGGACTCTGCAACCCCATACCGTTTTGATATTCGGCCTTGGTTGCGGCGATGTGGCCTGCGCGCGGGAGAGTGCAGTGGGTAGTCGCCCTGGTCGTCCCCGTCGTTCCGGGGATCCCTTACGGTCCTCTACGATCGGAGGGCGAAGGTCGGGGGCACTTGCGGGTCACTTAGTCAAGCAGACGGCGGCAGGGACCGACTTGCGTCCTGATGCACACATGCGGGACCGAATGCACACTATCGATGCTTCGCAAGCGGGAAGTGTTCGGATGCGCACTGCTGTGCCGTATGCCCCGTCTCCGTTCGGGCAAGGGTCCCGGTGGTTGATGGGATGGTGGTGGCAGGGTTGCACGAAATGCTGGTCGTTGAGCAGGCCGAGCAACTGCAGAGATTGCTCCTGTCTCCAGAATGTCGTCGCAGTTGCATTAGCCTCGTCCAGTCTGGGAATCCTTGGGACCGCTGCTAAAACTCAGGTGTGGAGCACCAATTCGCGGCGGGACAAGAGTATCGGGACGTTAATCCGCTGAATCATTACCTAGGTACGGAGTACTGCGTATTATGCGGACGAGTCAGGCCCCGTAACAGCAAGCGTTGCTTGTCAGATAGGAAGGTACCTCCAGATGCCCCATTGTCGACGCCCAATCTTCGGTGCTTCCATAACAAGCAGACGGTTCCACTTCCCGACCAAGCCGTGCCGGCCAAAATTCCAGCCTTTCGCCGGCTTATTAGTTCGATTCCATCCGATTCTCCACCATTCAAGTTTTCGACTCCGTTCGTTGGAGCACCTTGAACACGTCCGTGGTCGACAAGTTTGCGCTCCCATGCCGACCACACATAGCGGCATCAACTCGACCTCAAATTGGTGACGAGTTGCCATTAACTCCGTCCTCTTCGTGCCACAAGATGCTTCGGGGCACGGCCAAACGGGCCGCAAAAGCCGTGACCGACCTCTCCCAGTATCCCAAGATCGGCGAGAAGCTTCATGGCTTCACTCTTTTGCGTACGAAGCATGTTCCGGAGCTCGAGTTGACCGCCCTACACCTGCGCCATGACAAGACCGGCGCCGAACACCTACACATTGCGCGCGACGACAGCAACAATGTCTTTTCGATCGGCTTCAAAACGAACCCCCCGGATGATACGGGGGTGCCACACATCCTTGAACACACCACGTTGTGTGGTAGTGAGAAGTGGGTTTTGTCCCGTGTTGAATGCAAGCTCTCTTTCGAGGCGCGCGCTAACCTCCTCACTCTTCCAGGTACCCGATTCGGGATCCGTTCTTCAAGATGCTGCCACGCACGCTGTCCAATTTCATGAACGCGTTCACCGCCTCCGACCACACTTTTTACCCTTTCGCCACGACCAATGCCCAGGACTTCAAAAACCTCATGTCCGTGTATCTCGACGCGACCCTAAGGCCGTTGTTGAAGGAGTCCGATTTCACCCAAGAAGGGTGGCGCATCGGTCCCGAGAATCCTCAGGCGATTACGGCTGGAGTTGAAGTCACACCAGAAGACCGGAAGCTCGTCTTTAAGGGCGTCGTGTACAACGAGATGAAGGGTCAAATGTCGGACGCCGGCTATCTGTTCTATATCCGGTTCCAAGACCACATTTTCCCGGACATCAACAACTCGGGCGGCGATCCTCAGAAAATCACCGACTTGACGTACGAACAGCTCAAGAAATTCCATGCCGAGCACTACCACCCAAGCAACGCCAAGGTCTTCACCTATGGCGATATGCCGCTGGCTGACCATCTGAAGGAGATTGATGCCCAGCTTGGCGCTTTCGAGAGGATTCGCGGCGACATGACCATCCATCGTCCCATCGATCTCAGCAGCGGCCCACGGGAAGTGCGGCTGCAAGGTCCTGTCGACCCTCTGGTCGACTTGAACAAGCAGTTCAAGACATCCGTGTCATGGATTCTTGGAGACACCTCGAACGTCGTCGAGTCGTTCTCTCTGGCATTAATCTCTGCCCTGCTGACGGATGGCTACGGTTCGCCATTGTATAAGGGACTCATCGAGACTGGCCTTGGCACTGACTGGAGTCCCAACACGGGCTACGACAGCTCGGCCAAGGTCGGAATCTTCTCAGTTGGGTTGACGGGCGTGGCAGAGGCAGATGTTCCCAAGCTGAAGCCTACCGTGCAGAATATTCTCCGCGGCGTTCGGGATAAGGGCTTCGATCGATCCAAGATTGACGGTTACCTGCATCAACTCGAGCTGAGCCTCAAGCACAAAACGGCCAACTTTGGCATGTCCCTTCTGCACCGGCTCAAGCCGAAATGGTTTGCCGGCGTGGATCCGTTTGACTCGCTTGCTTGGAATGACACGCTCGCTGCCTTTGAGGCCGAGTACGCCAAGGGAGGATACCTCGAAGGCTTGATGGAGAAGTACTTGATGAACGACAACACCCTGACATTCACCATGGCTCCATCCGCCGAGTACGTGCAGGAGCTTGCCCAGGAGGAGGAGGCTCGCCTCAAGACCAAAATTTCCAAGGCCGTTGAGGCTGCAGGAAGCGAGGAGCAAGCTCGGGCTGCGCTCGAACAGCGTGAGTTGGCTTTATTGGCCGAGCAGAGCAAGTCCAACACCGAGGACCTAAGCTGCCTGCCCAGCGTTCATGTTCGGGATATCCCGCGCCGGAAGGAGCCATTGGTGCTGCAGAGCGAGACCGTGGGTGAGGTCGAGCTCCAATTGCGCCAGGCGCCTACTAATGGTTTGACCTACTTCCGGGCGATCAGCACGCTGGAAAACCTGCCCGATGAACTCCGATCTCTTATCCCCCTCTTTACCGACTCAATAATGCGCCTAGGTACTAAGGATATGACGATGGAACAGCTTGAGGACCTCATCAAGCTGAAAACTGGCGGAATTTCTGTCGGCTACCACTCGGCATCAAGGCCTACAGATTTCACTCAAGCAAAAGAGGGGCTTAGCTTTTCCGGAATGGCCCTTGATCGCCACGTGCCAGTCATGTTCGATCTCCTGCGCAAGCTGGTTGTGGAGACGAATTTCGATAGCCCGGAGGCCGCCCAGCAAATCCGTCAGCTTCTCCAAGCGACTGCCGATGGTGTCGTCAACGATATCGCGTCATCCGGCCATGCTTATGCTCGGAGGGCTGCGGAAGCCGGTTTGACATGGGACGCTTTCGTCAGGGAGCAAGTCAGCGGCTTGTCCCAGGTGAAGTTGGTCACCAACCTCGCCAGTCGACCAGAGTCAGATCTCCTGGAAGATGTCATTGGGAAGCTGAAGTTGATTCAGCAGTTCGCCTTTGCGGGCTCCATGAGAGTTGCGATTACTTGCGATGCCGCTAGCGTTGCCGACAACACCGCTGCCCTCTCAAGATTTCTGGACTCGCTCCCGTCCCATACCGCCAACTTCCCAACGCGCCAGGGCCGGGACTTTTCACGGAACATCAAGTCATTCTACCCCCTGCCGTACCAGGTATACTATGGTGCATTGGCATTGCCAACCGTGTCCTACACGTCGCCCGACAATGCCCCTCTTCAGATTCTATCCTCGCTCTTGACCCACAAACACCTGCACCACGAGATCCGCGAAAAGGGCGGCGCCTACGGCGGTGGCGCATACTCTCGCGCTATTGATGGCATTTTTGGGTTCTACTCTTATCGTGACCCGAACCCGGTAAACACCATCAAGATCATGCGGAACGCCGGTCAGTGGGCTGTCGACAAGAAGTGGTCTGACCGCGACCTCGAAGACGCCAAAATCTCGGTATTCCAGGGGGTTGATGCGCCTCGGGCGGTCAATGAAGAAGGCATGAGCAATTTCGTTTACGGCATCACCGAGGAGATGAAGCAGACACGCCGCGAACAGCTTCTGGATGTTACCAAGGACCAGGTTCGGGAAGTTGCGCAGAAGTACATCGTCGATGCGTTGGCCCAAGGGTCCGAACGGCTGGTCTTCCTAGGCGAGAAGCGCGATTTTGTCGACAAGTCCTGGACGATCAACGAGATGAACATCAACGGGTCCGCTTAAACGAAGCCGACTCCCGATCGACGACTATCTAGCCGCTAGTCGCCATGTATTCTATCATATGTACAACACATGTCGATGATACCCTTCTCTAATCGTCAGGCCCGGCCGCAGGGCGGGATCCTGCAGCACTACCACCAAATCAGGACCCTATGTCTCCGTAGTGACCCAAATGGGCATCACACTGCGTGCCCTCCCACTTTTCCCATCGCCTTCCTACTTTCCCTTCCCTCCCATACAGCGTCGAATACGATACGTCTCACTGCTTCGGCTTTATAGCTCTGAGACCACTGCACGGCGCGAGAACAAGAACCCAGGCACAGGTCTAGCACCAGTCCTGGACTCGTTTTATCAGAGCCGCTTTCCTCAGCTTTGGATTTGCGGACTAGAGAACAGAGGACATGTTGTGTTTTGGTCTCCAGTGCATGCCTTGTCGCGAACCAGGTAAAACCTCCCTGGTTGATCAATGTACATCATGTACCTCCAGGATGGAGGTACATTATCCAGCCGACTGGCCCCCGATCGGCTTTGCAGCAGAGACGACAACGGCTTACCCTGTTCTGCTTGGCCTAGCCGGCATGGTTTGCAAGGACAATTGCGGGCCGAAGCCAGGTGGCTAAGTGTCCCTTCAGCAACGCAATGGCAACGGGAAGCCGGTCGCTGCGAAGTTGGGAGGGCTATTACTACAGAATACAGGCGCAACCCGTATGCCCCATGCGCGTACGAGCGGCTTAGGCTTCAAGACGACGGGTATGCAGCAAGTCGCAACGGCAACCCAGCCGCGGTACATACACAGCTACAGCCCAGGTCCCCTCCCCACCAACTCGAATGCACGGCTCTCATGTGGCATTCAGGTCCGTAGGAAGTGCCTCATCTGAGGAGGTCCACGAATCATGTAAGCTGTCGGTCGTTGCCCTGATGGTGCGATCCGTTCAGCGTCGACTGCTCCCCATCACGCTCCATCACACCGCCCCGATCGTGACATGTAAAACAGGCTAATGCTAAGGATGTTGTTGATGGTGCGCGATTTTCCCCCTCTCACCGCGCCGTCTCGCCCGCCATCGAAGTAACGGTGACTTCGCAACGCATATACGTCGCGTCGCACGTTTGACCAGAACCGGCGGCCGAGCGACCCGACCCGACCCGCCCTCCTTCCTCGCCCCTAGGAACAATCGATATCTTTTAGCGGCGTCTGGCGGGGAAGGAGGGGACCCGCATTCCGCTTTCGCACCACCGCTGACCGCAAGTTGCGGCTTGAAACTGGCAGACCACTAACGGAGGAATGCTCCAGCGACCGCGGTTTATGCCCTCGATGAGATGAGGAAGAGTGTTGGCGGCCTCAGCCAATCGATCCAGGTCGCTTTTGTGGCCTCGACAAAACTTCACATGTGCCCGCAATATCATTGGCCCACGGCGAGCAAGCGGCGGGCCCTGGTAGGTCAGCGTCGAACCTGGATTGCTGAACCCTATTGGGGCTGTACTGTATGTACTGTACATACATACGAAGCACATGCATTAATTATAGGAAAAACAAGTGTGCGTCATGATTGTGACAGGTAACTAGGGGTATCGTGGACGCCCGCAGGATGTGCCTGATTCAGGGCCTCGATAAGGTATGATCTGGGCGCAATGACTGTCAAAACTACATTTCTAGCGCAGAACGACGAAGGGAGCTTGGATTCGAGCCACTGTGGCTGGCGCTGATGGTCGGTCCCGCCTTATCCCCGTTTAGCCCGTTCACGCTCTCTCTGTGGAATTTCTCTGTGCACTGGCCATGGAAATCAGGGAAAAAAAATTGAATACGGAGGTAGCAACCCTCCTGATCCCCACACCGAGTGCACACCACAGCAAGCCCCTCAATTAATAAAGAGCTTCGACCCAGCTTCAAGACTTCCTCCTTCCACTCGCAACGCTTCCGTCTTCTCCTCCGCGTTTCGTCGCTGTCGGTCCGCCCGTTCACGTTGAACAGCAATCGCAGCCGCTGCACATTTTGCGCTCAACTCGTAAGTTTGCCACCGACACCGGTTATTTTTCTTCTCCCAATCGCAACTCGCGCAACGCCGAGCAAGGCGCAAGCCAGGGCCGACGGGATTGTGGCGGCACATGCCGCCGCCTGCCCTTTCCCAGGCCTTGGATTGCTTCAATCGCGTCGTCCAACCTTCTCGGATGAGTTTGAGACTCGAGCAAGCATATTCTGTCATTGCGCATGTTTCTGACGGCTTGTTCCCCAAAACACAGCTTTTGCCTCCTCGCACCGCTCGACTGCCTTTGATCTCCTCAAAGGCAACAACTCGACAACGGCTTCCTCGGCCGTGTCCCTTGTTTCAGACGAAGATTTCAGCCTTCGAAAAACCTTCCACATCATCAACGTACTCCCGCCGCCTGCTGAGGTCGCTTAAGGAAGCCGTGTTTTCCTTGTTCGACTTCTTTCTCCACCAGAATCCCGAGTTCGACTCCCACAACCAGCTGCCGCATAGGACGAGTTGTGCGGTTCTTCCTCTAACCGAGGAAGAGTCGACGAAGTCTCGTCAGACCGACCAGGGATCCGTCTGCTTCCGCTTTCGCCCTCCCTAACACCCGCTCGAGCACCCCCCGCTTCCAAACCCGCTGCTGTCCCTCGCCAGGACTCGCCTTACGCTCCTAGCCAGCCACAGCCAACGCGAGCCTTGCAACCGGTCCTCGTCCGCCAAGCTTCCCACGCAGTCTCACACGCCGCCTCGTCGCTAAATCGTGGGATATGGTTATGCCAACGCTTGTCACGGACCGATTCACAGCACTTGATTATACGGACTTTACGAATAATCATGTCTTCTTGAAGAGCTGCAACAATGGCTTCTTCGACTACAACCAACATGTCCACCATGACCATCATGACGGGCACCGGGTCAACTTGGCCAAGCAGCTGATTGGCGAGGCTCTTCGCGAGCGTGTTGAGAGCATTGACCATGAACTTTGCGAGCCTGGCGAGGAGGATACCTTCTTCGTGGCCGACCTCGGCGAGGTCTACCGCCAGCACCTGCGCTGGAAGCTGAACCTGCCGCGCGTCAAGCCCTTTTATGGTAAGACTTGCCAGAGCCCCGCCCCGCGGCACAAAGCTTGGCCCCTTCCCCTGCCTTGCTGACCATCCGTAGCCGTCAAGTGCAATCCGGATCCGAAGCTCCTGGAGCTGCTGTCCGCCCTCGGCACCGGTTTCGATTGCGCCTCGAAGGCCGAGATCGAGCAGGTTCTAGGCCTCGGAGTCGATCCCTCGCGCATCATCTACGCGCAGCCGTGCAAGACCAACTCGTACGTGCGCTATGTCGCCTCCCAGGGCGTGCGCCAGATGACGTTTGACAACGCCGATGAGCTCCGCAAGATTGCGCGGCTCTTCCCCGGCGCGGAGCTTTTCCTTCGAATCCTTACCGACGACTCGTCTTCGCTGTGCCGCCTCAGCCTGAAGTTTGGTGCTTCGCTTGATTCGACCGATGGCCTCCTGGCCCTGGCGCGCGAACTGGGTCTCAATGTGGTGGGCGTCAGCTTCCACGTTGGTTCTGGTGCTTCGGACCCCGGCGCCTTCCTGAAGGCGGTTCAGGATGCTCATGTCGTGTTCCAGCAAGCCGCCTCTCACGGCTTCTGCCTGAAGACGCTGGATGTCGGCGGTGGCTTCTGCAGCGACAGCTCGTTCGAGCAGATGGCTGGTGTCCTCCGCGCCGCTCTTGACGAGTACTTCCCGGCCCACTCGGGAGTCAACCTCATCGCCGAGCCGGGCCGGTATTACGCTTCGTCGGCGTTCACTCTGGCTTGCAACGTCATCGCTCGCCGTACCATCGAGGACGTGTCGTCGGCCAGCTACATGCTGTACGTCAACGACGGCCTGTACGGCAACTTCAGCAGCATCATGTTCGACCACCAGCACCCTGTCGCCAAGGTGTTGCGTTGCGGCGGCCGCACCCTGTACAACACGCCTGCCGCCGAGGCCTCGGACGGGCCCGGCTGTATCGAATACAGCATCTGGGGACCGACCTGCGACGGCATCGACCGCATCACCGAGAGCATCCGGTTCGCGCAGCTGCTGGACGTCGGCGACTGGCTGTACTTTGAGGACATGGGCGCCTATACTAAGTGTTCTGCCACCACGTTCAATGGCTTCACCAACAGCCATGACGTCATCTATGTGTGCAGCGAGCCGGGCGCGAAGGCTCTTTTGGGGATGCCTTGAGAGTGGGGCTAGGGAGGATCATGGAGAACTGGCATTGTTGTACCCCCCTTGAGTCGTGAAAGACTCGAGGGGTCTCTCTTCACTTCGTTCGGTCGCGTTATAGAGAAAGGACAGTTGAGGCTTAGTTCCTCCAGATGAGATGGCTTAATAGAGACATGTGGACAAGAAGAAGCCCTCTGCAAGAAGCTGCCGCAACATGTGAAGAAATGCCGGCCCTTAATGAGCTGTCACTGGCCGCGTGTTGAAGGCAGGGGTCCATCCTCCGCGCCGAGCTGAACAGTTCTTGGGGAGGGGGGGGTTCCCTTCCCTTTCGGGCACCGAGGTGCATGCGAGAACCCAACGCCTCCCAATCTCTTGGGCCATTCTAGCCCAACAGCGGAGCGGGTGGGTTACGTCTCGCGGTTGTCGGCGTTGCTACTCAAGTACATGTATGTATGTACAAGTGCCTGACAGGCTCGCATCCCAGGTCTCTCTCCTTCACGACGAACCCGGCCATCAATGGGGAGCATGACTTCCAGTGATCTTTTTGTGCACTCCAACCCCCGCCCTTTGTACGACCGGAGCAGGCCTGACTGGGCACCGAAGAGGGTCTTTGAACGTACCTCAGTGTCACGCCACAAGATAACATACCATAGCACAGGCTATACAGCGGATTATCTGTCGTGCTCCCTCCCCTCCTCTTTCCCCCTCGACTCTCGTTTATAGGTGGTGAAACAACCCGTCCCGGCGGCCAATCCCGTCGTTTGTGCCGAGCAGGGCGTACTGTTGAACCTTCCTCACTTGCTCTCACATGGCTTCATTCCTTCCTTCCTTCCTGTTTTCTAATCTCTGATACCCGTTGAGCTTTCCTCTCTCCGTCTCTCCGTTCCAAGGGCCGCGCCAGGTACAGCTTGGATTCGTCGTTTGACCTATCTACCTTACAGACCATCGTCCGTTTTGACTGTCGACGAGGGCGGATACGTTCTTCTACGGACGGTTGAAGGCCGATGATACGGTAATGAATACGATTGAGTCGCTGCGAACCACCAGCCAGTCAACCAGCCAACGGCTCAAACGATCCTTGGAGGCTGGTTAGAGAAAAAAAAAAGGCAGAGAAAAAAAATAGAATAAGAATGGTCCGCAACCTCGTCCTCTTATCGGGGTCCTCACACCCGACCTTCGTCGACCGGGTCGCCTCGGTCTTGGGAATCGCGCCCTCGAGCAGGGTGCTTGGCAAGTTTGCGAGCGGCGAGACACGGTGCGAGATCAGGGATTCGGTGAGGGGCAAGGATGTCTACATCGTGCAAAGCTTCGGGGTCGGCGGGCATACCGTACCCGCTCGCGGGGTGACGGGGTATGATGACGGCTGGGCTGAGGGCGAGGGGGTCGACAACAGCGGCGGGGGAGCGAGCAACGGAGAGGGCAAACACACGGTCAACGACTACTTCATCGAGCTCTGCATCATGATCTCGGCCTGCAAGACGGGCAGCGCGAAGAGGGTCACGGCTGTCCTGCCCCTGTTTCCGTACTCGAGACAGCCGGATCTGCCCTTCTCGAGGGTCGGCGCGCCGCAGCGCGACGGCAAAGGGAAGTTGGAAGTGGCGGAACGCGGCAGCTACACCGAGCTCGATCACGAGAATCCCTCGTCGTCGTCGACGACGACGATGATGATGATGATGATGGCGCTGCAGGCCAAGCCGGGACACGAGCATGTCACGGCACACGTTGGCTCCCTGGCGGCGGACCTGTTGACGTGCGCCGGGGCGGACCGGATCTTGACGTGCGATCTGCACGAGAAAGCCTATCAGGGCTTCTTTGATATCCCGGGTACGTCTGTTGATACGACTGCCTGACGAAGTTCGGCCGCGCGGAGCGGCATGCAATGACTGACTCGCAGCTCTTGCAGTTGATAACCTCTACGCCCGCCCGCTCCTGATGCGCTACATCAAGCAGAACATACCCAGCTATCGCGACGCTGTCATCGTCAGTCCCGATGCGGGCGGCGCTAAGCGTGCCAGCGCCATAGCCGACCGTCTTGGGCTGGCCTTTGCCCTCATCCACAAGGGTATGCATTTTGTCCCCCCCCCCCCCCCTTCCCGCCTTTTACAGCTTTGATTTGGCTCAAATCCAAGTCCCCTCACCATGAAACTAACGACGAGCGCTACGACGACGTGATAGAACGCCGCTCCCCGAAGGTGCCGCCTGTCCCCCGAGCCGCCGCCGCCATGACGCTCGTCGGGGACGTGGCCGGGCGGGTGTGCATCCTTGTGGACGACCTGGCCGACACGGCCGAGACGATCCTGCGGGCGGCGCGGCTGCTCCGGCGCGAGGGGGCCGAGCGGGTGGTGGCGCTGCTGACGCACGGAGTGCTGAGCGGCGACGCGGCGGCGCGCATCGCCGACGCGCCCGCGCTCGACCGGGTCGTCGTCACCAACACGGTCGCGCAGGAGGCGCACCAGGCGCGCTGCGCCAAGCTCGAGGTGCTCGACGTCTGCGGCACCTTTGCCGAGGCCATCCGGCGAGTGCACTACGGCGAGAGCGTCAGGCCGTTGTTTCAGTACGACTAGCTGAAAAAAAAAAAAAAAAAAAGAAAAAGAAAAAGAAAAAGAAAAAAGAAACAACAAGGCCTGAGATTGTATAGAGGAGAAAGATTGAGACCCGGGACCGATGGGCAAAGGATAAGAGATGCTCTGGCTGACGGGAGCATGGAATGGGCGACAAAACAAAGGCGCTTCAGATGCTAAAGACTATCAAGATACCCCTTCCTTCATCCTCACAACATAGCACCTTCGTGTGATAGATGGGTAGCAGAAAGGTTTTGCTCGGTTTGCTGTTTTTCATCATCAAATGGATGGGTTGACATGATCTGCCATCACCGAAAAACTCGAGGGGCGCTAGATGCAGTGAAAGGAGGGACGATGGAATGATGATGGAATCGGGATCATGACGTACATACAGCACAAGATCTGCGCGGAAACGTGCCCGAGGATCTAAGCTTTTGCGACGGGAGAGATCACCGGTAGTGCAACCTTGGCCCTAATACCAAAATGCTAAATTTGCCGTCCGTCTCCCCTCGTCACATATCTGTCAAGCACCTCGCTTAGGTACCGTTTCGGGATCTCCAACGCACATACAGAGTAATGTATGTATGTACTTTTAGTGTACGGAACACTCTTAGCATCTCTACAATGCAGTATGTAAGGGACGTAATGGGAACGATTGGTGACGGTGCTCTCTCTCTCTCTCGTGGGAACCCCAGAACCCAAGCAGCCACTGATGTGAATCCGTATTCCGTACCGCATACTCCGTACTGGGCATCGTTCAGGCGCACAGTCGCATGAACGCTTCTGATGTCGTATTGCCGCCTGCTAAGCCCGGCACCTGCCCGATCGACCAGACTTTCGGCTCATCTCCGTGATCCGAGAATTGGGGCCATTGCAGCCACCACCCTCCCCACCTCCGCCCAACGGTTCCATAGGACGCCGGGCTGGAGTGGCAGTGGCAGGTGGGGTGACAACAAACAGTCGGGTTGCGGACGGGTGGAGGGGGAAAGGGTTGAATTGAGAGACGCGAACCAGACGCGGGGCAACGCGCGACGGGACGCGCCGGATTGATTGATTGGCCAGCGCAAGGAAAAAGCAGGTCTCGTGGCAACGGGCGCAGACGGTTGAGCCGGGGTTATCAGCCACTCTCAGCGCCCCGGGCCGCGATGGCTTTGCAGCGGTACCAGGATCAGAAAAAACGACAACAACAAAGGCGGATCTGACGAACCAGATGACAGCAAAGACAGATGCCGCAATGCACGCCCGCCTAAGTGCCGCCACGCGCAGGCACGCATTCCTTGGCTATCTGGCGGCCGCAACAAGCAGCAAGAACCATGGCTGTATGTGGATCGATAATAACAATCGGTGCCCATGCCTGTTTGCCATTCTCAAGAGTTTGTATCCTTGTATTTTGTACCGCGTTTCCGTTATTTTCGACGATGCATGTCCTTGATATTTTCTTGATAGGCCGTGTGCCCTTACAATAAGCGCCGCGTCTTCCAATCGAGAAGAGACTTTAGTCAAGGTCGATTTAAGAGAAAATTTAACAGTCCTGATAAGGAGTAAACCATTCAGAGTAAACCATTCAGGTGATGATATGCAATATAGTAAAGCCGTGAGCTGCCTTTGCAAATTTTCCTTACGCCCTAGATCGTGTACTATGTAGTTGCGAGCTGTGATAAACCTAAATTGCGGCTGGAAAGCTGGACGCCCGCCAAGCGTTGTGCATGTTTTGATGGCTCGTGCGTGGATGCCAGGATGGCTGGTCATCGAGGGCGAATGAGCGGTAGAGCGCGATTGCCAGTCCGCCGCTCCCGGCTCTATGCTTTGAAATGTTCGAATGGAAGCGTTTCGATGCGAAATCAGAAGCAATTGCCGCCAGGAATGCGAAAGTTTCATTGGTCAGAATAAAATACGGGCTGTCAATACGGTAAGACAACAGAACGCGCTAACACAAGAGGGCCGCGGTTCGTAGTGTATGGGCCCACTAACGCTAGCAAGGCCCGGGCAGGGGGAGCGGGAGGTACTCCCATGTCCATCCTTTCCAACCTCATTCCTTCTCCCGATCGACCACACTTCTCCGCCCTGCCACACACATCACCACCGTCGCCGTCGATACTTTGCGATTCTCACCACCTCCAGTTAATAACCGAACCCCGACGACCCAGACGACTTGGCGAGATTGAGATGAAGATTCCGTGATCTCTGGATACGCCCATTCAACCTCCTGCGCTTGGGCCAACTGCCCTGCCCTGAGTCCCCGTTGCCCCGCCATTGAACGAGTGACGAGCGACGACGTCAGAGAGCCCAAAACAACTGCGCGCCTGATTTTATTCTGTCGCATCCATCGCCCTGCAGACAACTTCTCCATTCCCAAAACAACAATCTGCGAATTCGAGAATTCAACGCTCTCTATCTGGTTCGTCGGTCGGGCTTTTCTCTGGCCAGCACCACAGTCATTCAGGCACAGAAATCATTGGCGATTCTTTTGCGCTTTAGACTTCCGCTTGTTCTTCGATCCGGCGCGCATTCAGAACCGACGCGGCCGAACGGAAACCACGCTCTTTCGGTCGCTCGCCCGCCCGCGTCGAGGAGATCAGCGCGCGCGCCTTCTCGCAAGTGTTTGGCGACAACGACACCGCGCGCTCTCCAACCGCATGCGCGCATATTGTGCACGGCTTGCTTTCTGATTGGCTCTATTCATTCTCTTCCAGAATGTCGTTCAACATCGCCCGAGACGGCCAAACAAATCTGTCCGCCACAGGTCCCGGTTCGTCGAGCACAAAGTTCGACCACCCTCCTGCCGCGAGACCTCCTTCGGGACTGCTGCCCGGTGGCCCGCCATCAAACCGAATCGGCACAACCATCGGCCAGCTCCGCCCGTCAGCTGCCGACTACAGCATCAGCGAGCCCTCCAACCCCTCCAGCGTGCGATCAACCGACTCGCAAAGGGAACGCATCTATGGAAGCCCGCGTAGGAAACGGCAGAGAATCGATGCCGACCGGTAATGCCTCCTGCTGATCTCCTTACTCGTCTCTGAATTGCCGCTTACGTTATCCCCCAGATTTATCCCGGCAAGGTCTGGCCGTGACTTGCAGTCTGGATTTCACTTGATCCCCCCGCCGCCTCGGCCAACTCCAGAAAGGGGCAGGCCAAGAAGCCCGCCGAGGGGGTATCGTTCCCAGAAGAGTAAGCAGGGCGATCCCTCTCGGGTTCTTGTTGTCGATTGTGATTAACCCTCTCTGTAGGTGAAGAAGCGGATGAGACCTTCAGACAGCTGCTGCGTGCTGAGCTCTTTGACGATGACAGTGTGCCACAAGTCTCACCCAGGTGGACGGGGGACGAACGGATGCGCACGCCTCCCAGAAATACGTCTTCTCTCCCGGCAACACCACAGAAGAATCTGTTTTCCTACGTCTCTCCCCGTCATCAACACCTGGTCGGACTCTCGACCCCCAGGAAAACACCACAAAGAGGGCACAACCTGATTCCGGATCCTCGCTTGGATACCTACAGCACCACCCCCATCTCGTACACAAGTCAGCAGATGCTCCTTGCCCCGCGGCGCCAACACAGGACCGTCGCCAAGGTGCCGATCAAGGTGCTGGATGCACCGAACTTGGCCGAGGATTTCTATCTTAACTTGATGGACTGGGGCAGCTCGGATGTTCTAGCCGTCGGCCTGGGCGCTGGCGTTTTCATGTACAATGCACAGAACGGTAAGGTGGCGAAGCTGTGCACACTCGAAGACGACAAGGTCACCAGCGTATCCTGGATCCAGAAAGGGACACATGTTGCCGTCGGCACCAAGAAGGGCCTGGTGCAGATCTGGGATGCTCAGAAGTTTAAGAGGCTCCGGACGATGACGGGTCACACCGCGCGCGTCGGCTGCCTCGCGTGGAACGCCCACATTCTCTCTACCGGCTCGCGCGACCGGACCATCCTGCATCGCGACGTCCGGGCGCCCGATCAGTGGGTCAAGCAGCTGACCGGACACAAGCAAGAGGTCTGCGGCCTGAAGTGGAACTGCCAGGACGGCCAGTTAGCCAGCGGCTCCAACGACAACACGGTCATGGTCTGGGACAAGGCCATGGACCAGAAACCGCTCTGGTGCTTCAACGAGCACATCGCCGCCGTCAAAGCCCTCGCCTGGTCCCCCCACCAGCGCGGGCTCCTCGCCTCGGGCGGCGGCACCGCCGACCGCCGCATCATCTTCCACGACACGGTGCGCGGAAGCGTCCGCAACGACGTCGACACGGGCAGCCAGGTCTGCAACCTCATGTGGTCCAAGAACTCGAACGAGCTCGTCTCGACCCACGGCTACATCCAGAACAACCTCGTCATCTGGAAGTACCCCTCCATGACGCGCGTCGCCAGCCTGACCGGCCACACCTACCGCGTCCTCTACCTCGCCATGAGCCCCGACGGCACGCAGGTGGTGACGGGGGCCGGGGACGAGACATTGCGGTTTTGGGAGGTGTTCAAGCCGAAGCAGCCCGTCAGGTTACTGGGTGGCAGCATTGATCTGCCCGTTATCCGGTAAATGGAGGGCAGGGGGAGGGGAGGGGAACGTTTTGAGATTGAGTTCAACTCCCCTTGCGGTAGCGGATGGAATGAAAGGGAAAGCCACCCCGTGCTGTGGCAGGAAGGAGGAGTGAAGGGAGCCACCTCGTGTTGTGGCAGACTTGAGGGAGAGGAGAGCCACCCCGTGCTGTGGCGGTGGAGCAAGGATATTCGGCCTGGATCTGCATTTGATGGAAGTTTTTTTTTTTTTGTTGTTTCTTTCTGGAAGCGTATGAGACATTGGGATCTGAATGGGAAGCGGAATGATTTGGGATCGGCATGTGTGCATGGGATCTGGGGACCGGGCCGGAGTTGGGAGTCCAAGTGTTTCAACCGATCAGCCTGCGCCGGCATGGGCAGCGGAATGGATATGGGAAGCGGATCTTTTGCGCCCTTGGGTTGGGACGTTTCAGCGGCATGATTTTACTTTTCCCCGGGGGGGGGGGGGGGGGGGGTGGGTGGGTTGGGGGACGGGTGCAAGCGTCCTTGAGACGACTCTGGTTTCCGGCGTTGGGTGTCTTGTCACGGAGCGAGGCAGACTCGGTAATCATTCACGCTTTTGAGGCGGCAAGGTCTTGGGCTGGAGGTCAAGTCTATTTTGCGGTCATGGTACGGAGTAATTGGGTGCCAGTGGCTAGACCCTTCCCCTTCCGGCATCGACTTCTTAATGCCAACCTCTTGGGCTGCGGCCTTTTGGTCTCTCGCGTACTGTCCTCTCTCAACTCTCTGACCCAAGATGTTGGACTCCATATCCTTTGGCTTGCTAAGCCGCCTCATTCGACCCAAGAGACTGGCAGATTGATGGCCGATGCAACTATGTTTTCCTCAGCGCCCCGCCCTTTCTTTTCCCTCCCTCCGATGTTTTGGAACCGTAAACAAGAAGAGTAGACAAGTCCCGAGATACCAAAGCATTTGCGATCTCGGCGACAATCAGGACCCGGTTAACCTGTAGAAGCTGCCATGCTACGTCCTCTGGATTGCCAGATGCGGCTCGAAGGTCATATTTGGGCTTAATCACCATGGTATTATATACACATGACTACGACCATCTGATTGCGGTCTCGGATTGCATGGCCGAGGTCTTTTTGATCAGAGTTAAAATGCCGGGTTCGTATCCGCTTGGCAAGGGGGTTCGGGAGCATACAAGTAAAAGATGGCGGTGAGAAGCTGTCCAAGCAAATGGGTAAAAATGGTCTTGTTTAGAAGTCCTTCTCAAGAGCGAAAGCGCTCGATAGTGAAGCTGCCGGACATGGTGCCCGGTGCTAAGCAGCGTACCAGAGAGGTTCCGGCGTGTTTTGTTTCCGTTCAGCTCCTCCAGCCGTCCGCCCCAATCGTGTAAACAGGCCGTTGGAAAGAAGGGATTGGAGCGCCATCACTTGATGGTGACACAAAGAGCCCCGGGCACTCTCGAGTCAACTCAACACTCGTTCGCCATTCGCCGTGGCCCAAGATGAGAATCCAGTGACATTAAAGACGGGAAAAAAAAACACGATCCAGGATATCATAACGTTATCGACCAGGCCAAAAACGGAAGTAAAAAAAAGAAAACATTATCGAAAAAAGTGGGGGAAGGGGTCACAATGACTCCCCACTACCAGTCCTCCTTTCCCTTGCAACGTCCCTCGCCCCTCCATCCACATCAACGCCGGTAACAAGAACAGACGAGGTCCGCTCGTCATTCAGCAGCGGGATGTTATCCACGCTGCCGGCCGCTCGGCGGCTATCGTCGTCCAGCAGCGCCTTGCCCGAGATCACATCCGCGACGCTCCCGCTCTTCCCCTCCCCATCCGTACCAGTGCCATTACCAGCACCAGCACCGGCGCCGGCGCCGGCGCCGGGACCAACGATGGGCGTGGCCGCCCCGCCTTCCTCGTGCGGCCACATGTCCGGACTGTGCTGCCACTTGGCCACCTCGGCCTTCATGGCCTCGAGCTCCTTCTGGAAGCGCTTCCCGAAGACGTCGATGTAGTAGGTACTCCCGTTGTAGACGCTCCAGGCGAAGACGACCGTCAGGAAGGTTGCCGACGCCCAGCGGCTGAAGAGCCACAGCGGGCAGGGCAGCATGGTCAGCACGGCGTAGGTGTACTGGATCAGCATGAAGGCGGGCTCCTGCAGGGCGTCGGGGAGGGACAGGACGATCTTGCCGATCCAGCTCTTGCTGTACGACTTGCGCAGCCAGGTGAAGGAGGTGGGGCGGCCGGCGGCGATCTTGTCGCGGCGGCGGACCGTGATGAAGAAGTAGTACGCGAGCTGCCAGAAGGCGTAGGGGATGGTGGACCAGGCGAGCATGAAGAGGGGGCTGGCGTAGTCGGGGGAGGAGCCGGCGGCGGAGGAGGTCTTGATGGTCCAGATGGCCGGGAAGCGGGCCCGCTGGACGACGGGGTCGATGAGGTGGACGATGCAGTGCAGGGTGGCGCACGGCATGATGTGGATGAAGAGGGAGGTGACCTTGTCGAGGGAGTGGAAGACGAGCGAGTTGCGCCACATGATGATGGCGACGGCGTTGTTGCCGAAGGCGAGGCAGTAGACGGCGGTGAAGAGGCGCTTGGAGGAGGGGAAGACCCAGATGCTGAGCAGGAGGAGCAGGTTGACGAAGTAGCAGAGGTCGGCGAGGAAGTAGTGGTAGCCGCGCTTGTGGTAGGTGTAGTAGCGGATGGGCATGAAGTAGAGGATCTGGACCGTGTACCAGAGGTGGAACCACTCCGGGAGGCCGCCGATCAGGTAGCCGCTGACCAGGATGTTCATGACGCCGAAGATGAAGGAGATCTTCTCGCGCAGCGTGATGGCCTTGGTGTCGTTCCAGCGCGCCCCGAGCTTCTCGACGCTGGCACGCATGCGCTTGCGGTAGCGGTCCAGCTGCTCCTCCGCCGAGGGCACGCGCCGCCGCCATTCGTCTACCATGCGCTCCCGGGCGATGCGGCTCCTGTTTCCGAGGGCCTCGCGCGACTTGCGCACCTTTTCTGTCTGGGCAGAGATGCCCTTCTGGAGCTTCTCGATCTGCTGCGACAGCGCGAAGTTATCGAGTATGTCGAGCACCGTCAAGCGCTCCAGGGGTGGGAACGGATCCCAGTCTTCCTGATACGAACTGCTCCCCGAGAAGGACGGATTGCGCGAGCGGCGCGGGCTCGCGGGGACAGGGCCCATGGTGGGAGTGGCTAGATCATGTTCGTGTAGCGACGTGCCCTCGGGGGGCGTCCCGCTCATTTCCGGCGTCGGGACGGCTTCGCTGTCGGTCGAGGTGCCTTCCCACTTACTGTTGTCGCCGCTATTGGGGATCGGTATGGTGATATTGCGGTTCTCTGGTTCTGCCATCTCGACCTCGCGTTACGGGTGTGCGAAGTTGAAATGGACCAATTGAATGGGATCGGGTTGAAGGGGCTGGCGAAGCGCGGCGAGTGATGCAACCGAAGAAATCTAGCAACGGCAAGGCGATAGCGGCCAGTAGGTGTTAAGTTCGAAAAAGGGAAAAAAAGAAAAAGCTTGGTGTTATCAACAAATGTGTTGCCATCGTTAGTGGATATCCCAAAACGTCATTGATATGCAAGACCAAAGAGAATCAACAAGCGGTGGGCACTAACTTAGACGGATTTGCGAACAAAGGCAGTTCCCATTTGAAAAGCAAATGCACATCGAGCCCAAACCCGCAACGGTATGTTTATTCGGTTGTTTGGTCGTTATAGTCGAATATCCTATTCGATGTGCTGCGCGCGCCTGGAACTATTGCCAGGCTGGAGACGGTGGTTTCGAACAGCGCCTCGGAGTCTCTCGGGGAGCTCTGTTGTGCCCGTGCTTTTAAAGATGAGGTTCGAGGAGAAGCTGGTGATGTAGTCGACGGTCAGGGGGACCTTGGGAAATTGTCACACCTTTTGGCAACCAGTGGTGTTATTCTCCTTTTCGGCCGGCAAAATGGGTTGGGGGAGCACGAGCTTGTGATGCCAGGCAGAGTGTGCCCAGCTGACCACAAAGCAGGAAAAAGATGTTGTATCTAGTACATACATCCTACAGCTTTTAGCGTGTCAGAGAACCCCTGCGACTGGCTCACGACTTGGCGTGTCCAAACGCGACGTTATGACTGGATAACGTTGCTTGCGGCAATGCAACGGCGTCAAGGCTGCTGGAGCCTGTTCACATGTCTGCTGCCCCTCCACTACGCAGCGGGCTAGCGAGGCAGAGGAGTAATGTACAGTACGTACCCTGTACGGATTACATCGTACTGTTATTGATCCAGGACATTGTCAGCCTCGATCGCCTCCAGAAACAACAGTTGGTAGGTCGCCTTTGGAATGTCGCTAGCAGAAAATATTAGCGAAAACGGCCTATTGCTCTCGCACAAGATGATAATATGAGGCAACAAGTGGGAGAACAATGCGGAAAGAGCAGCATGCCCGATGGTTGCCTTGAAGATGAGTGCCGTATGACCCTAACCCTGGTACAAGTTCAGTGCTGTACATAGTAACTACTCCGTAAAGTCGTCCTATTGAACCTCTGGGCCGTGCACACCCCCACCAGAACAAGTCACTCGTCGCGATTGGGAAATTCGGGGTTTGTCGCGACAACTGACGAGCGGGACACCAAGGTAGCGCGACCGATGCGGCGATACAGGCCAAACATTCACTCCGCCTTCTACACCACGCGCGTTTTCACGCCCATGATAGCGCGACAAACCTGGGACCGTCGTTTTTTCGAGCTGTTCCATTCGTAGATCCTAATTCTGAACGCGACGAAACCAAGATAACGAGCTCCGCGCGCAGGAGCAGCCGCAACAATGGGAAAGCTCATCCGTCTCGAGCTCTTCAGTACGTGTCACAGCCACGACAACCCGCACGATGAAGCTGACCTTGGGTGCTAGACTTCAAGTCCTACAAGGGTCACCACACCCTTTACTTTGGCGACTCCTATTTCACCTCCATCATCGGTCCCAATGGCTCCGGAAAGTCGAATTCGTGAGTTGCCCCGGCCAGTCGCGTATGTCGGGTATCCCAGACGTTGACGGATTTCTCCCATTCAGCATGGACGCCATATCGTTCGTTCTGGGCATTAAATCGTCACACCTGCGATCGTCACATCTTCGCGAGCTCGTCTACCGCGGCCGAGTCATGAAAACATCCAAGATCCAAGACGACGGAACGGCTGTGCCAGCGACGAACGGACAGGTTAACGGCCACGAGGACGGAGACGACGAGGATTCCTCACAACGAGCGTCGCGGAACGACCCTAAGACGGCGTGGGTCATGGCAGTCTATGAGGACGATGCGGGCGAGGAACAGCGGTGGAAGCGGACCATTACGAGCAGCGGTGCTAGCGAGTACCGCATCAACGACCGCGTTGTCACCGCACAACAGTACAACGAGGCCCTCGAGGAGGAGAACATCCTTATAAAGGCGCGAAATTTCCTCGTCTTTCAAGGAGACGTCGAGGCCATTGCCTCTCAGTCCCCACAGGACCTCACGCGCCTCATTGAGCAGATCTCGGGGAGTCTGGAGTACAAGGATGAGTACGAGAGGCTTCAGGCAGAGGTGGAGCAGGCCGCGGAGAATCAGAACTTTCAGCTTCACAGGAGGCGAGGTATCAACTCGGAAATCAAGCAATACCAGGAGCAGAAGCGGGAGGCCGAAAATTTCCAAAAGAAGACGCAAGAACGGGACGAGGCTGTCATTACCCATATTCTGTGGAAGCTTTACCACTTCCAGCGCGTCATGGACGAGTCCAGCGCCCAGATCCAGGAACACCACGAGAACCTGAAGGAGTTCCGCCGGAACGTGGAAACGTTCGAGAAGAGACTCGAGGCGGCGCGCAAGGAACAGGCCACCGTTGGTCGCGAGGTCAGCCACATCGAGAAGAGCATCAAGAGCAAAGAGAAGAGCATCGAGAACAGGGACAACAGCCTTGTCCCCATCGATGAGAAGATCACGCAAAGCTCACAAGATATGGCGATCCTTCGGAAGCGGATTTCCGACGTCAAGAAAGACCGCGATGACAAGGCGACCAATATCCAGAAGCTCAAGAAGGACCTAGCGACGATCGAGAAGGCACAGCAACAGTTCGAAAAGCAATGGTCCGAAACTCTCAAGAAGCAGGGCAAGGAGTTGAGTGACGCAGACCGTAAGGAGTACACCAGTCTCCAAGCCGAGGCCATGAGGAAGACGTCGGATAACCGGGCGAAACTGGCGAATCTGGAGCGTCAGCTGAAGGGCGACGAGGTGACGGTGAACAGCCTGAAGGGTAGGATCGACAACTTCGAGGCCGCCATCGAGAAACTGCAAAGCGAGGCTCAGGTGATCAAGGATCGCCGCGACGCCAT
Source organism: Thermothelomyces thermophilus ATCC 42464 (assembly GCF_000226095.1). NCBI lineage: Eukaryota > Fungi > Ascomycota > Sordariomycetes > Sordariales > Chaetomiaceae > Thermothelomyces > Thermothelomyces thermophilus. The sequence goes on along the minus strand of NC_016473.1, from coordinate 1,559,671 downwards.
TCAGGATTCGGTCGGGCAAACAGCCAGGGATATCGATGCCAAGAAGAAGGAATTTAACAGCGTGCAATCGGAGCGGATCAGGATCAACAACACCCATACCGAGCTGGAGGAGAAGCTTCGTGACGTGCTGCGGAAGCTCGACGACGCGGACATGGGGCGGCGGCAGAATGAGAAGGAGACCAAGATGAGGAGCATGATCAGCGATCTCAAGCGAATATACCCGGGGGTCCGCGGGCGGGTGGGCGAGCTGTGCAAGCCCAAGCAGAAAAAGTACGACGAAGCCGTCATCACGGCGCTGGGGCGCGAATTCGACGCCGTCGTAGTGGACACGGAGAAGACCGGTGTGGATTGTGTTCAGTACCTCAAGGACCAGCGGTTCCCGCCAGTAACATTCATCCCGCTCGACAACATCAAGGTCAACACCTCCAACTCCGCCGTCAAGGGGATATCCGGTGCCCGACTGACCATCGACACGATCGACTTCGACCCGTCCCTGGAGCGGGCCATCGCCTACGCCTGTGGCGGGTCGGTAGTTTGCGACAGCTTGGAGATCGCCAAGGACATCGTCTACAACAGGAAGATCCAGGTCAAGGCGGTTACCCTGCAAGGCTACGTGATCCACAAGGCCGGGACCATGTCTGGTGGTCGGTTACCCGAAGAGAAAGGCGGGAAGCGGCGGTTTGAGGAGCACGACGTGCAGAATCTCGAGCGGCTGGCCGAGAAGTTCCGGGACGAGATTGCAAAGTTGCCGCGGCCGGGGAGGCGAGGGGTCGCCGAGGAGAGTCTGCAAAACGAGATTGCCGCGCTGGAGCAACGCCTCAGGCTCCAGGAGAGTGAGCTGGCTGCTTTTGAGAAGAACCTGAAGAGCAAGGAAAAGGAGCTCGAGCACGCGAAGCAGCAGCTCCGCGAGTACCAGCCCAAGTATGCAGAGAAGGAAGGCGAGCTGCAGCGGACCCGTGCCACCGTTGAGAAGTTTGAGAAGGCCATATCGGAGGTCGAGGATAAGATCTTTGCCAACTTCTGCAGGCGGCTTGGGTACGAGAACATTCGTGCCTACGAAGCGCAGCAAGGCAGCCTCGAGCAGGAGGCAGCTCAGAAGCGCCAGGACTTTGGCCTGCAGAAGCAGCGTATCCAAAACAACCTGACCTGGGAGACGTCGCAACACGACGCCGCGAACGAGAGGGTACGGGCAATGGAGACGACCCTGAAGCGGCACCAGAAGGACCTCGAAGCCTACGAGAGGGAGAAGCGGAGCATCGAGGAGGCGAGAGCGCAGGATCAGGACGAGCTTGCGGCGTTGCAGGAATCCCTGGAGGAAGTCAGGGCGAGCTACGCCGAGAAGTCCAAGAAGGTGGCGGATGCAAAACAGGATCTGCAGAAGAAGACCAGGGAGATCGAGTCCAGGTTGAAGGAGATCAGCAACCTCGAAGGGACGGTGCAGAAAAACAGCACCCAGAAATTCGCCCTGCTCAGGAGGTGCAAGCTGGAGCAGATCCAGCTGCCGTTGCGCAAGGGCTCGCTCGACAACATCCCCAATGAAGACGTGCTGCTCCAGAGGGACCAGGATGCCATGGACATTGATGGCGAGGCGGACGAGGACGAGGTGCTGGAGAACGCCATGGACGACTACGGCATCGAGATTGACTTTGATGGTCTGGACGAGGACCTCAAGAAGGTATGTGTGGCCCCGCGCCGCTCTTTGGTTTTTTTTTTTATTTTTTTTTTTTTTGGTATGTGTGTGTGTGTGCGTGCGCGCATTTGCTAACGAACCCAGCCCGACGATGACATCGAAGACAGGCTTCAGGAGAAGATCACGTCGCTCACCAGCGAGCTCGAAAAGCTCAACCCCAACATGCGGGCCATGGAGCGCCTGGAGTCGGTCAAGTCGCGCCTCGAGGCGACGGAAAAGGACTTTGAGGACTCGCGGGCGGCCCTGCGCGCGGCGCGCGAGGCCTTCGCCAAGGTCAAGGAGAAGCGGTTCGAGCTCTTCAACCGCGCCTTCACGCACATCCAGGAGCAGATCACGCACGTGTACAAGGACCTGACGCGGTCGGACGCGTACCCGCTCGGCGGGCAGGCGTACCTGGACATCGAGGAGGACACGGACACGCCGTACCTCTCGGGCATCAAGTACCACGCCATGCCGCCGCTCAAGCGCTTCCGCGACATGGAGCACCTGTCGGGCGGCGAGAAGACCATGGCCGCGCTCGCGCTGCTGTTCGCCATCCACAGCTACCACCCGAGCCCCTTCTTCGTGCTGGACGAGGTGGACGCGGCGCTCGACAACGCCAACGTCGAGAAGATCAAAAAGTACATACGCGAGCACGCCGGCCCGGGCATGCAGTTCATCGTCATCAGTCTCAAGCCCACCCTGTTCCAGGACAGCGAGAGCTTGGTGGGCGTGTACCGCGATCAGGAGGCTAACACTTCGAGGACGCTGACGTTGGATGTAAGTCATTTGTTTTCTCCTTGCGTCCACGGTTTTTGTTGGCGGTTATGTTTGTTTGCCTAGGTCTGTGCTAACAAGGCGCGAATACAGCTTCGTAAGTATGTATGACGGAAAGCAAGGGAGCAGAGGTGGGTAAACCTCGCGCCTGAGAACAGAGGGGGAAAGGGTGGGTTGGAGTGTGTGTGTGTGTGTGTGTGTGTGTGTGTGTGTTAGAGGGCAGGAAGCTTCTGATTTCGCAGGCAGAACAGCAGTTTCTTCATCACAGGGACGGGTTTGACACGGCGAATAAGGACTGGTTAGGCTTTATTACTCTATTCCTGAGTAGCAGGGTCTTCTTGCTTTGCTTCGGTTTTATTTCCTTTCTTTTTTTTGCTACCCCCTAGCACCGAATGGATGTGCTTTTGTTTTGTTTTGTTTTTTTCCCTGTATGAATTAAATCAGCCCCTCGAACGTATACCTACCCAAGAATAATGTGTCGTGCCCGCCGAGCCTCGGCTTCCTTTGACTCTCTACTTTTCCTTCTCCCTCGTATATCCTCTTTTTTTTTGGGCTCCCTAGTAACAGATACTTTCCCTTCAGAACTCTCGACTGATCCGGTGTGGTCCCACCCAATGCGAGCCAGTTTCCGCAACTCAATCCGGCGAAACCAAACCCAGCTCTCGCTCTGCCGGTCTCGATGATCCCGTCAACGCTGATCCGGTACGAAGTCATGAACACGAGGACTGGGATGCTGCAAGTCTAAAGGGGCAGCTGTTATATTCCCCATCCTCGCGCGACTACCTCGGGGTAGTTAGTGGCCTCGACGCCAAGTGACTCGTCGCATGGCTCAAAACCGCCGTATGGCCAAAGGCATCACCCTGATGTGCCCGGCGGTCTGACGAGGTGACCGGCCTCGGCTCGCTTCTTTTTCTCTCTCGCTCTCCCGCTCTCCCGCTCTCCCCCCACCCCATCCCCCCCTTCTCTTCTGTCCTCCAAGACTCGACTTGGTGTGCTGGGCGCTTTGGCTCATACAACATCCTCGAACTCGAGGTCATCCTCGTCTTCGTCTTCCATCTTGAAGCTCATGGCGTTGCCCTTGTCGTCGGCCGGGGCCGAGGTGGGGCTGCCGGTTTCCAGCTTGACCCTCTTGGAGGGGAGCATGTCCTCGTCGGGGGCGTCGCGCATCTCGAAGGACTGAGTAGTCTGGGAGATGGCCGGGACGGAGCTCTCGGTGATCCAGCTGGGCAGGGCGTTCTCCTTGAGCAGGCGCTCCTTGCGCTTGCGCTCCTCGAGGCGCTCCTGCTCGTTGTCGTCCGAGATGGTGACCTGCATGGTCTTGGGCCCGACGTTGGCCAGGCCCTTGACGGCCGACGGCTTGTTCATGCCGGGCTCGACGGGGACGCTGGGGAGGACCTCGTGGGTGGAGGCGCGCACGATGGGGCGGTGGGCCATCATGGCCTTGTCGAAGCTGCACTCGGGGACGACGACGCGGTCGATCTCCTGCAGCATGTCGGTCATGAACTTGAACTGGTTGTTCATGCGGGAGAGCTGCTGGTGGCCGGGGGTCTCCTTCTCCTTGGACAGCTCCAGCACGGTCCCGCAGCGCTGGCAGGTGAAGCCGGCGGGCGAGACCGAGTCGAGCACCTCGAGCTGGGTCCACTGGGCGCGGCAGCGCGGGCACGAGTACTCCTTGGACTCGTCGGCGGGCTGCACGCTGCCCTGCATGTCCTTGTCGGACTTGTAGACGCGCCACTTGATGGCGTCGATGGTCTGGCGGTAGTCGATGTAGTAGTAGGTGCGGTTGATGGGCCGCGTCTTGCCCTCCTGCATCTCGGGCCGCGTGTGCACCACCAGGAAGCGGGCGTCGCGGAGGGTCGCGCACAGCCGGTGCATGTCCTTGAGGTTCATCTTCATCAGGTAGGCCAGTTCGTCGTCGCGCAGCACCGAGTGCGTCACGAGCGCCTCGATGACCAGGATCTCCTGGGTCGAGTAGAAGGCGCGCATGACGGCACGCACCAACGTCTGGGCGATCTCCATTGCCGCGTCTGTTTAATGGCGCGTCGATGTGTGCGCGTGAATGAGATAGGTCCTCTCTCTATCTCTCTCTCTCTCGCTCTCTCTCTCTCCCTCTCCGCCCCCCTCGGCCCTCCGAACCCGAAACTTTCGGGGATTATTGAACCACACACAAAGAAAGCTGCTGTCAGTTGAGAATTGAAGAGCCGCAGGAGTGTGGTCGCAGGACGTTGCGGGCGAGGCGCATCGGCAAAGGGCAGGGTTCTTCGCCTTCCTTTGGCCTCGTTCGTTGCGCCTGGAAAAAAGAGGGAAGAATGAATTTCAGGGCTGAGGCTGAGGCGAGCGCCCTAGAAACATTACAGTTTTGGTTGGTCGAGTGGCGGTTTATTCAACGTTACAAAAGACCTGCAGCGCGATTGAATCAAGCGCTATCCTTACCTCAACCCAGCCTCTATGCCCCCTCCAACTTTTCTTGCGCAATGTGCAAGCTGCAAGAGCCATTATCGGCAACTCTGTAGTTACTAATAGTTTTGCATCCAGAAAAAAAAAGAATGCAGCAGGCAAGGGCAATTTGGAATTTGAGCCTGGACAATACCAAGGAAGGAAGGTACTAGACAGTGTCGGCTTCGGAGGCATTTCGCACAGTGCTGGCAACATTCTTGCCGCGCCGTTCCCCATCAGTCGAACTACGAAGATTTGGGCGCCTTTTCTGACTGGCTCTCGTCGAGCTTCTGCAGGTTTTCTCGAAGCTGCCGGCAAGCGTATGTACATACAGTACTTGTTAGCTTGTCTCCGCCCTTTTACTGCTGCATCCATGCATCTCCTCACACCTGCTTGCTTTTTTTGCGAGTTTCGAGCATGTACGTCACCGAGGGCCCGCAGGGATGGTAGATGGCGCAACCGATGCCCGCGGCGAGAGTTGGTCCATGATCCTCGACGTCTTAATCAAACCAGCGTAAACAATCGCTGTTTCTTGGTTCCGACTTGGTTTCCGTCCAAGAGTTATTATTTTAGTTGCAGTTCCCACATCGTCGCTTACTGCGCCCAAATGCATCATCCCGTTGCGACCACTCTCCTCGGGAGTTGCACCTCAAACCAGCTTGATGTTCGAACCTACACAACCCGCAAGCAGTGCGCCTTCACCTTGGCCATAGCAAACACACACATCGCCGCTGCTCCTCCTCGAGCATATAGAAAATGAACCATGGAGGCGCATTCCGATGCCCGATCCCGGAAGAGGTCAGCCAGCCATATGGCGCTCAGCTTTCCCATCATATTCCTCTTGTCGGCGAACCTCGGGTCTCAGGAACTCCAAGAACTCGAGGAGCAGATACCGACACTGACGTATGACATCAACGAGGCCGAGGTCGTCTTGGGCAGGATCTTCCGCAAGGAACGAGCAATGTTCGAGCTGAGGAAACACAAGCTTGTCACCGAGGAGGTCGACCCTTCGGAGCGCTCTGCGCCCGCGAGCCCCGGCCGGAAGCGCGCCAGGATGGCGACCCCCGCGCTGACCAGCTCGGACCTGGACTCGGACTCGGACACGGCATCGGATGGTGAGATACAGCGCCGGCTGACGGGGCCGGGCCCTGGCCCTGCTGCGCCCGCGGTCACGGTCAAGGTGGTCAGGCTCGGCTGGTTCACCGACTCGGTCAAGGCCGGCCAAGTGCTCCCGATCGACGACTACGTGGTTTATCAAGGCCGCAAAGTGCCCAGAACGCCCGCGAAGGCGCCCCAGCCCGTCCCCGCCGAGAGGGCCGCCGAGAGGGCCGCCGACGTCATGAAGCGCGCTCTCGCGGACGCGGGCGGGCAGTCGAGGAGCCCCCGCCCAGGATCATCGTCGTCGCGGGGAGCAAGGGGGGAGACGTACACGAGCCATCCCGTCCGGCCCCCCCTCGTCAGGCAGACCACGTCGGAGCACGAGATTGACGCGCAGCTGCCGCCGATACCCGACTTCCTCCACACCACCTACTCGTGCCAGCGTCCCACCCCCGTCCATCCGCCAAACGAGGCCTTCATCGAGGAGCTCGCCAAGATCAAGACGGCCAGGACGCTGGTGGGGGACAAGATCGGGGTCAGGGCGTACTCGAGCGCAATCGCCACCATTGCCGCGTACCCATACACCTTCCAGACCGCCCAAGGTATTTCCTCCCCCCTCCCTTCTTCCCCTCGTCCGTGTGTGGGTGGCAAGCGCAGTCAGGTTAACAGAGAGGATAATGATTAAGAAAATCGTTCCACAGAGGTCTCCCGACTCCCCGGCTGTGGCAATAAGATTGCCCTCCTCTTTCAGGAGTTCAAGGACACGGGCCAGATCAGGGAAGCGCGCGAGGACGAGTCGGACCCGAAGCTGGCGGTGCTCAAGCTCTTCTACAACATCTGGGGCGTGGCCGAGACGACGGCGCGCGACTTTTACAACCGCGGCTGGCGCGACCTGGACGACATTGTCGAGTACGGCTGGGAGACGCTGACGCGCGTGCAGCAGATCGGCGTCAAGTACTACGACGAGTTCCAGCAGCGCATCCCGCGGGCCGAGGTCGAGGCGATCGCGAACGTCATCCTGGCGCACGCCAACCAGATCCGCGACGGGTTCGAGATGGTCATCGTCGGCGGCTACCGGCGCGGCAAGGAGGCCAGCGGCGACGTCGACGTGGTGCTGAGCCACCGCGACGAGTCGGCCACGCGGGACTTCGTGGGCCGCCTCGTCGTGCGCCTCGAGCGCGCCGGCTACGTCACGCACACCCTCTCGCTCAGCACGGCCAACTCGGAGCGCGGCCAGGTGCCGGTCAGCTGGAAGGGCAACGACAGGAGCAGGGCCGGGACCGGCTTCGACACGCTCGACAAGGCGCTGGTCGTCTGGCAGGACCCGGTCCGGGCGACCACGGGGGAGGCCAGGAACCCGAACTCGAACCCGCACCGCCGGGTGGACATCATCATCAGCCCCTGGAAGACGGCCGGGTGCGCGGTGCTGGGCTGGACGGGCGGCACCGCCTTCCAGAGGGACCTGAGGCGGTACTGCAGGAGGGAGAAGCAGCTCAAGTTCGACAGCAGCGGGATCCGCAGCCGCACCGACGGGTCGTGGGTTGACCTGGAGAGCGGGCCGGACGGGTCGCCGGCCCCGGACATGCTGACGGCCGAGAAGAGGGTGTTTGCCGGCCTGGGTTTGGAGTGGCGCCCGCCAGAGGAGCGCTGCACCGGGTGACAGTGACAGCTCTGTCTCTTCTTTTCTTCTCTTTCTCTCTCTCTCTCACTCTCACTCTCTCACTCTCACACACCACACTCCCTGAGCAATGTACGCGGACTATTATGTATGTGGTGTTACCGGTGGTGTGGTACGGTATGTCCCAGTCGATGGTGTCATCGTGAGCTTATCTCGTGCTCTGCCAATGGTTGGCCGCTGAATCGATGCGAGCAACCCAAGCAAGGGGTAAGATCTAACCGAAAAAGGCACCAAACCGCACGGCGGCCAGATCCGCCATTCACGCACCATCCATGCATCCATGCAGATGCAGTTGCCCCAGGCCCAACGGGCAATCCCGTTTTGTCTGGGGAAACCCGTCAGCCGCTGCACGATATCGCTGCCATCCATCCTTCCCGACACCCTAAAATTGACTGCAACACCAGCGGCTGATCATCCATCCCCGTCGCCGTTGGGCTGTCAAAACCTTCCGGCGCTCGGGCTACAAAAGGAGAGTTTAAGCGCAGATTTCGTAATCCGACGGGGACAATCGAGCACATGGCCGCGGACACTTTTCCACCGGCTTCGGACAGTCTCAGTTCTCCGGAGAGCGTCAGCTCATTGGCCCGCCCACAACTAGAACGCCGAACGTGGGGCTAGTCAGGGATCGCTTGTTGCAAGGCTTCAAAGCTGGTTACGTATCAAAGACGCATTGCCGAAGAAAACAGAAAACCGTGGCATGATCGCGGTTGCTGTTATATAAAATGATCTGACTAGTGCCTCTTCCGCAAACCTCGGGGAGAGTGTCAAGCACGCCACCATAAAAGTCGCACTTGTTTCCTCTTCTTCATCTCGCAGACTCGTTCTTCCCTCAAGTCTTTCCCTTAGAGCGTTTTCACCTAGTTACCCGGAAACACCAGATTTTAGTCAATACACAAAGCGTGCCTGTCCAGAGCCAACAACAACAACAACAACAACAACACGCCGCCAAGATGGCCATTGTCATTCCCAGCGATTACGGGTATGGAGATATCCCCAACAATGTCCTCATGACCTTGTGTACGTGTGCTAATTCAGCCCCGTTCCTATAGCTACGTCCTTCTGGCCGCCACCTCGACCTTCGTCGTCAATGTCGTGCATGGGGTGTTGACCGCCAAGAGCCGCAAGGCGGCCGCCATCAAGTACCCCAACGCCTATGCCTCGGCCGAGCAGGCCGAGAAGGACCCGAGGGCCTTCACCTTCAACTGCGGTACGTAATCTTGTAACCCCCCTTTTCTTTGGCGTGTGTGTGTGTGTCTCCCGATTTGTTACTGTATGCATGATACGGGGCGAAACCAATGTTGGAACGCTCACTAACGGACCGACCAAACCCGGCATAATGCAGCCCAACGCGCCCACAACAACTACACCGAGAACCTGACCCCGTTCCTCGGCGCCTTGCTCATCTCGGGGCTCAAGTACCCCACCTTCGCCGCGACCCTGGGCGGCGCCTGGTCCGCCTCTCGCCTCCTGTACGCCATTGGCTACACGTCCAAGGGGCCGGATGGTCGGCATTTGTAGGTTTTTTTTTTTTTCCTCCCGTACTCTTCCCGGTATCGAAGCGTCCGTCTCGCTAACAACAATCAGGGGCGGGGCAGTCGGTTCTCTGATTAACTTACTGCTGATCGGCACCTCTGCGTATTCCGCTCTGAGCCTTGCGCGCGGCTGGTAAGCAGCGAGTGATGTAAGGAGCGCGGAGCGTGGATGTTGATCGAGAGTGGACTGTACATTGTGGGTCTGTGTATGAATATGGGAGACAAGAAGTCTTGTCGTTCATAGGTAATGAAAGTTGCCAATACTTCTAATACGGACGGACATGGCCACGGCGCCGCGTAGCTTCTGAGTGAGACGGCTTGTAGTTTTCTTTCCCGTTTCTCGTGCCATTTTTGCCTTTCATTTGTCCCTTTCTCGTATAAATTAAGAGGGGAAAAATAAGAAAACCAATAAAAAAAAAAAAAAAAGGGGGGGGGGGGGAATAATAACAATCAACAGGCCTTCTGACCGGACCAACCTACTCGCCAAGTCCACATCGCGCAGCAGCGTCCCTCGCCTTCTTTCTTCACCTCCTCATTCCAATCGCCGTTCGACATCCGCGGAACTGACGGAGATGCAGAAGCAGACGAACGACACATCCGGCCGCGATCTACTCCTCCCGCCTCCCCTCCTCCCCAACCCTCTCCCCGGCTGCACCCCTCCGGGATCTATTATCCCGGGACTCGGGCGCCGCCAAGTCGCCCGCGAGCTCGTACGGCGGCGGCTCGATCCCGGCCGCCTCCAGCTCGCACACGGGTCTCGAAGCCAACTCGGCCGGCCCCGGTGTGGTCAGCGGCGGCGGCGGCGGCTGCGGTGGCAGCGGTGGCAGCAGCAGCGGCCTCCGGTTCGCGGCGGCGATGGCTATGGCTGCGCGTGTCGGGATCACGCCGCGGTAGAGCCCGCCGCCGTCGTCATACTTGTCGCCGTCGTTACCGTCATCATCAACAACAACATGATCATAATAATCGTCGCCATCAGTAGCAACACCGCCGCCGCCGCCGCCGCCGCCGCTTTTTTTACCACCACTACCGTCCCCGTCCCCGTCCACGCCGCTATTTGCCCGTCCTTCTCTGGTGGTGCGCGACATCTTCCTCCCGGTGGTGGCAGCGGCGGCGGCGCCCATCACCACCCCCTCCTCGAGCCCGTCGTCGCACGCGGGAGTGTCGCCGCCGTTCGCGTGCGTCGTGTCCTCCATCTGCTGCTGTTCGCGACGGAGGAGCCGCCGGCGTCGCCGAAGATACATCATCGCCCAGGCCGCCAGACCCAACCCCGCGGCGCCGCCGACGGTACCGCCGATGATGGCGGCCGTGGTGGGGCGGGAAGAGGAAGGGGAGGAGTGGATTGAAGGGAACGGGTCGTCGGGGGAGGGGTGGTAGTTGGAAGGGGAGAAGAGGGTTTCTAAAGGGGGTGGTTAGCGGTCCTGTTTGAAGGGGGAATGTGTACCAATGAGGTGGAAAGGGCGAGGAGGAATAAAAAAAGGAAAAAGAGGGGCGCGTGGGACTGGAAACGTACGGAGGTCTGAGTTAGCGAAGCCCTGTTCCGGAGCTTGGCCCCTTGGTTGAAAGGAGGAGGTTAGCATGCGGTATACACAACCGGGAACCACACACACGGAACGTCGAGCGCTCACTTGGTATCGTAGTACTCCCTGAACCTTGGAGCCGGCGGCTGGGCGGATCGCCCTGCGCGGTAGGCCGGACTCCAGGCCAGGGCGCCCAGATCGAATACCGCGAGGCCCTGAGTGAAGGGGTCCCGGGTCGTGAAGCCTGCGGCGTACGAGTCGTTGCCGTCCTGCGCGGTGTCGACGCCGCCAATGGTTAAGATCTGGCTTCCCCCCACCGCGTTGCAACTCAGGCCGTGCCGCGGGTGAGCGGGGGGATAGTCTGCCTTGGCCCAGTAGAAACCGGGGAGCGTCAGTACGTAGGCGCTGTCGTAGGGCACCGCAGCAGAGCCGAGCTGACCGGCCCAGCCGGCGTATACTAGGAACTCATGCGTGCGATTGCTCGACGGCGACCCTGCGAAGCAAAAGTCCTTGCGCGGGTCCGGAACGTCCCCCGTGCTCTGCTGATCGTACCAGCGCTGCTTGTCGATGTCGTAGATTCGGACGGTCCGGAACGTCCCCAGGCTGTCTTCGTTGCTGTCTCGCCTGTCCTGGGACCCGCCCACGGCCACGAGAATGCCGCGGTTCCCCCAGTTGGGTACGTAGGTAATCCCGGCATGTGTTGGGACTCGGGAGTCAGATGGTCCGTGGTTGGCGATAACTGTGATCTTCTTGTCGGACATGCCGTACATGATGATCATGTTGCCGGGCTGTCGCTGGTCTCCGGTGCCGTTCCCTGTCACCATCGGCGTCAGCGATGGGGACACGACGGGGGTCCTCGATGCGGGCATACCCCCCACAAAGAAACCGTAGCCGTGCCCGCTGGCCGCTTGTCCCGGATGAGGTCTCGGTTGGCTCGTGAACCACCCGTCGGTGCTCCCGTTGAGGCACTGCCAAGAGCCTCCTGCTGACGAGTCCCGTCTGAAAGACCACAGCCCCTGTGGCGAGAATGCTCGATCGCCGAAATGGGGACTGGTGCCGGCGAACCCGGTGTATAAGGTCCTCACTCTGGGAGCAGCCCACATGCCGCCGCGGCTGAGATTGGGCACACCGGGCGGTTTGGTGATCGAGATCAAGGGGACAGAATCATTGGTCCAGTCCTTTGTCAGATCGATCGAGAGTAATGCATTGGCTAGGGGTTATGTCAGTAATTCAGCCCTAGACGGACGCCAAGGAGGAGCCGGTCGTACAGTACTCGTAGGCAACGCCATCTTTGTCCTGATAGGAGAACTCTCCCCCGTCAATGTACACGCGGCCGTTCAGCACAGCAGCTGTTTCCCGTGTCAGCCATGGGATCAAGCACGAGATAACGGCACCCCAGCAGCAGACTCACAGGCGTGGTGTGCTCTTCTCAAGAACACCGAGTTATCGGGGACTCCGTTCGCCTGTCTCGACGAGAGCAACGAGCGCGGCCTGTGAGACTGGGGTATGGCGTTGGCAAACGCGGAAAGCACCGCAAGTATTAGAACCGTGCTTCGGGGCATTGCAACCAAGAGACCCAACGGATCTGATCTAATGGTGCCACGTAATAATGAGAAGAATAGCGGGACACGAGAAGAGCGCTCCTCTGCGGAAAGGAAAGGTTTGGGGCCACCCCTCAAACAACAGCGGTCCCTCCATCAAAGCTTGTGCATCTGCTCGCCGCCCCATCATCTTGTAGCATGCAACATGACGATCTGATGCGCTTATCTGGGCTTGAGGAATTGGTCATTTGCAGAACGGTACATGAAGGCGGCAGCCTAGCCCGAGAAGATTGAGAACCAGACGTACTGGATCACACTGTTGACTACCCGAGATGTCGCCATCCAAGTTCGCGTCGACAGCCACCGGCGAAGGCTCCCCGGAGTCGTTTGGAGGGACATGCCCGTCATTGGCCGAAAATGCTCTAAGTGCTGCGTAGGGAGAGGAGCCTGAGAACAGCCTAGTTCAATTCTCTTTATCGCTCAGGGCTTTGGGCACATGTCCGCTGAGGTCTGTAATCTGCATGATGACGCCGGAAGACTTGGCAACCTTCAGAGTTCACCCTAGGAGTTTCATGTGGCCCCGAGAGAAGAAATGAGCGCAAAACAGGAAAGACCAACATCATCTATCCAACTTGAGGTGATTTAATTGAGCATATCAAACCTTGATTAACGCTTGCAAAGAAATGTTAACTGTAATTTTTGTTAAACAACGGGATCCGAAAACATTGTGCTCGTGGTCCGATGAGCTCTTTGTCGTGCTAACGGATTGGAAAGTGGAAGTTGTTGGAGATGTGGAAAATGCCGAATCACACAAGCCACAGGCTTCCAGGTTCGAGATCAGGTTGTGGATCGTCAGTGCTGAGGCTGGGCAAGCCACACCCATGCGCCACAAGGCCTAGGCTCGCTCTACCTGGAACCTGTCCTTTTCATAGACTGGGGGGGGAAGCAACAACCTAGGCAGTGCCCGAGCTGCTTGGAACCTACCTTCTAGCGAAAGCGGCGCACCAACCTCACCCACGAGATCCTGCGGCTTGAGCACCTGTTCCCTGAACATTGCTTGACGGAGCTGCGGTCCCTCTCAATTGACCACCCGATCCAGCACCATCCTCGTTTGACGAGCTTTTGGGTACCGCTCTGCCCCTGACATTGGTGCGCCGTCGCTTTCGCAAAAGGTGCGCCGCCACTTCGAAGCTCGACCACCCACCGATCGGTGCTGATGACAGCTTGCATATAACTAGCCTCCAGATATACCTTTCGTACCACACCACGAGGACTATTTCTCCTCTTTCAACTCTCGGGAGCGCAACACCAAAACTCACGGCCCGAAACCTAAACCGACTCATATAGCTCACAATGGACTACGACGCCCTGAAGGAGCAGTGGGGCGAGGTCGAGGACCGCGATGGCGTCCGCCTGAGCTGGAACGTGTTTCCTAGCACTCGTATGGTCAGTCCGCCGGCATGCCACGACGGGTAGTCCTCGGATGCTGATGGTGCATGTCTAGGAAGCGTCGAGATTGGTCGTCCCCATCGGCGCCCTCTACACGCCCCTCAAGGAGAAGCCCGACACTCCCCTGCTGCAGTTTGAGCCCGTCACCTGCAAGCAGCCATGCCGCTCCGTTCTGAACCCTTTCTGGTAGGCGCCGCCTCGGTCCGAACCTGCTAGATACGCTAGTGCTTAACGGTCTTGGACAGCCAGGTCGACGTCCGCGCCCGCCTTTGGATCTGCCCCTTCTGTCTTTCGAGAAACCCCCTCCCGCCGCACTACAAGGACATCACGGCCAACGCCATCCCGCCCGAGCTGCATCCCTCCAACACGACCATCGAGTACAGGCTGTCGCGGCCCGCCCCGAGCCCGCCGATTTTCCTCTATGTCGTGGACACGTGTCAGGAGGAGGACAGCTTGGCCGCCCTGAAGGAGTCGCTCATCATGAGCCTGAGCCTGCTGCCTGAGAATGCGCTGGTCGGCCTGATCACGTTCGGGACCATGGCCCAGGTCCACGAGATTGGCTATACCGAGTGCGCCAAGTCGTATGTCTTCAGGGGCAACAAGGAGTACACCGCCAAGCAGGTTCAGGAGATGCTCGGCCTCGTGCAGCCGGCCATGCGCCCGGGCATGCCTCCCCACCACCAGCCGGGCCGGCCCATGCCCATGGGACCCGCCTCCCGGTTCCTGCTGCCGGTTGCTCAGGCCGAGTTCCAGCTCACCAAGGCCCTCGAGCAGCTGCAGAAGGACCCCTGGCCGACTACCAGCGACCGCAGAAACCTGCGCTGCACCGGCGTGGCTCTCTCGGTTGCCGTCGGCTTGCTCGAGACATCCTTCCAAAACGCCGGCGGCCGCATCATGCTCTTCGCCGGCGGGCCGGCCACTGAGGGCCCCGGTATGGTCGTCGGTCCCGAGCTGAGAGAACCCATCCGGTCGCATCACGACATCGACCGCGACAATGTCAAGTACTACAAGAAGGCGCTCAAGGTATGTGCATGGCCGACGTCTGGACGGAGTGGCGGGCAGTAGCGAAACTGACACGAACGATGGCAGTTTTATGACAACCTCGCCAAGAGGACCGCTCACAATGGCCACACCATTGACATCTTCGCCGGTTGCCTCGACCAAGTCGGTCTCTTGGAGATGAAAGGGCTCTGCAACTCGACCGGCGGCCACATGATTTTGACGGACAGCTTTACCTCTTCCATGTTCAAGCAGTCGTTCATCCGCATCTTCGAGAAGGACGGCGACGATAACCTCCTGATGGGCTTCAATGCTGTGCTCGAGGTTCTGACAACCAAGGAGCTGAAAGTCACGGGCCTTATCGGCCATGCCGTGTCTTTGAACAAGAAGTCAACCTCGGTAGGCGAGACCGAGTGCGGCATCGGCAACACCTGCTCTTGGAAGATGTGCGGCATCGACCCCAGATCCAGCTACGGCATCTACTTTGAGATTGCCCAGGGCGGCCCCTCGCAGCACCAGCAGAGCCCCCAGAAGGGCATGATACAATTCCTGACCTACTATCAACACTCGTCCGGCCAGTACCACCTCCGCGTCACCACGATCGCCAGGAACCTCAGCGGGCCAGCCGGCGACCCGGCCGTTGCGCAATCCTTCGACCAAGAAGCCGCGGCTGTCTTGATGTCCAGAATCGCCGTCTTCAAGGCCGAGGTCGATGATAGCCCGGATGTCCTCCGCTGGGTGGACAGGATGCTCATCAGGCTCTGCTCGAGATTTGCCGACTACCGCAAGGACGACCCGTCGTCCTTCCGCCTCGAGAAGAACTTTACCCTGTACCCCCAGTTCATGTTCCACCTGCGGAGAAGTCAGTTCTTGCAAGTTTTCAACAACTCGCCCGACGAGACAGCCTTCTACAGGCACGTGCTCAACCACGAGGACGTCAGCAACTCGCTGATCATGATTCAACCCACGCTTGACTCCTACACCTTCGACCAGGAGGGCGGACAGCCGGTGCTGCTGGATTCCACGTCCATCCAACCAACCCACATCCTCCTCCTCGACACCTTCTTCCACATTCTCATCTTCCACGGCGAGACGATTGCCGAGTGGAGGAAGGCAGGCTACCAGGATCAAGAGGGCTATGAGAACTTTGCTGCTCTCCTCGAGCAGCCAAAGGAGGATGCCAGGGTGAGATTACCCCCCTTCACTTTTTCTCCCAAAGGATTCCGAAAGAAAAAGCCTAGCACTAACATTGTCACCAGGATCTCATCACCGACCGCTTCCCTCTGCCACGCTTCATTGTATGTGATCACGGCGGCTCGCAGGCGCGTTTCTTGCTGTCCAAGCTCAACCCGTCAACCACACATACCTCGGGCGCCGGAGCCTATGGTGGGGTTGGTGCGCAGAGCGCGCAGACCATCTTTACCGACGATGTGTCTTTGCAAACATTCATGGAGCATCTCATGAAGCTAGCGGTGAGCGGCACAAATTAGATAACCAACTAGATCTTGGATGCGTCTGGGCTGCGAGACCAAAGGTGGGGGGGGGGGGGGAAGGGGGTGTTTGGTTGTGAAGGAGAGAGAGCGTCACGAGGTGGGAAGGTTGAGAATAGGGGACCCGGAACTATCTGTCCAGTTGGCATGTTTAGAGTAGGTATCGCGTGGTGTAAGAGCGTCGGATTTATAAGTCAATACAGTATTCGCAAGCCAGATGCAGTCTGCGGTTTCCGACTGACCTTGCCAGGTTGATTGCATCGTCGGAATGACCTCGAAAGAAACGTAGTGTTAAAGAGTGCACGTTGGTTTTGCTCAATTGGCCGGCGCCGACTGGGACCTGCTGTGGCTGGATCTGTTCCCCTCCAATTGAGCTGTGGCTATTCCTCTCTGCCCCGCTTAACTCGAGAATTTTCCAGCCACACCACCCAATAATCTTAGGGCAGGCGGAAAAACCCACAACTGCGATTTTTTTGTGTTTTCGCTGTCTTGATACTCGGCACGGCTGCACCCCCTTCCCAACCAACACCACCCGAGTCCGTCCTTCTCTCAACCAGCCGTCACCATGCGTAAGTCATTGTTGCCCAATCGCTGCTTTTGGAATCGTCCGGGCTGCTGACTTTTCGCAACCTGCAGCTCCCAAGTTCGACCCCAACGAAGTCAAGATCATGTACGCTTTCAATGGCCCTCCTTACCCCGTTCCCGATCATCCACGACTCGCGAGCGCGCCCCCCAACCCCGCATGTACAGAGACGTCGAGAACAAGCTGGAAACTGACGACGATGCCACAGCCACCTCCGGGCGACCGGTGGTGAGGTCGGTGCCTCTTCGGCTCTTGCCCCCAAGATCGGTCCTCTGGGTCTCTCGCCGAAGAAGGTCGGTGAAGATATCGCCAAGGCCACTGGTGACTGGGTATGATGCAACCAACCCCTCCTCCCCCCGGTTCTCGAGCTGGGAGATCAAATCGGAAGCATGGGATTCTTCTAACGATTCGCGATCTCGCGCGACGGGTGTTGCAGAAGGGTCTCCGCGTGACGGTCAAGCTCACCATCCAAAACCGTCAAGCCCAAGTCTCGGTCGTTCCCACAGCATCCTCGCTCATCATCCGGGCGCTCAAGGAGCCCCCCCGCGACCGGAAGAAGGAGAAGAACATCAAGCACAACAAGTCGGTTTCCCTGGATGAGATCATTGATATTGCGAGGACGATGAGGTTCAAGTCCTTCTCCAAGGAGCTGAAGGGCACAGTCAAGGAGATTCTGGGCACTGCCTTCAGCATCGGCTGCCAGGTGGACGGCAAGAGTCCCAAGGCTATCAGCGATGCGATTGAGGCGGGCGAGATCGACAGTACGTTTGCCCTCCTTTCTGCTGAGAATACCTTTCCCCTCGACTTCTGTCGCGGCTGCCGCAGGGCACACCAGGAGCAAGCGGCCGGCTAACAGATTACAGTTCCTGAGGAATAAACTCGTCATCAATGAAGGTCGGTTTGGGAATTCTTGGCATGTGATTAGGAGTTCAGGGCTTGCTTTACACCAGGCTTGCCAAACAACGGCAAATCAAATCAAAAGAACGATTTCATGGCCGAGTGTGGGCGTCTTAGCCAGAGCTCGGCTCCTGCTGCGTGGACCGAGGGGAGGTTTTGCTGCAGGTTGTCCCTTTGGGTACGAAGTGTGACCCACCTAACCCTATTTCTTCAGCTCTCTGGATGAAGAAGAAATTCCGACCCCGAATTTTAATCCCTGGCTGTTCACTCCGGACCGACCTGCTCTCCATGGTCAATTCGGCTCTTTGTGCTCAGGAAGATTAAATTAACGTGGCGTCCGATTACTCACCATGGCTTTCGTTGGCACTTTTTGGTGCTATGGAAGTCAAGGTCCATCTTCCAGGTCGACATCTCTCTCCTTTTTCCGCCTGAAATTACTGCCCGGCAGCTGTGTGTCAGCTTTTGCCCTGATTTGGTACTGAGAGACCGCGCCGCCGGGCTTCTCCATAGCTTCTGGGCCCGCAATATGTAGCGCCAGTCTGGAGCGTACGATTTTGTGTTTCCGGGCATGCCTCACGTCAGTCTTGTCGTCTTTTCCACAAATTGATGCTCCTCTTCTACATTTCTTCAGATAGACTGGCTGCGGCTTAGCAGCCGAACTATCAAAGCAAAGCAGCGCGTTCGGGGCTGTGGCCAGACTGCACACTCCAGGATGATTCCGAATTTCTTACTCCCGTTTTCCCGATTGATGTCATACGTCGTACATACAACACAGAGTGTCTTGTCTCGGGTCTCGCCCATCCCGGTAATATTCGTCGGGCAGGGCGGCTGCGATCCCTACAATAGGTAGACAAGACCACCACAAATGTCCAACAAATGTCCCGCAACGACTTGCTTTCTTAGCTCTCTCTTCCCGGTTTGTTTGGGGGAAGCAGGTTAACTCCTCCGCACACTGTAGCCAAAGCAGACATCACGGAGACATCTTGGTCGAAGCTCCTGTTGTAGTGTATTCAGGCTGGTTATCGATGCACGCACAATCGTGTGTGTATGGAACGTGTAACTGTAGCTTGCATCATGCATACTCTACATGCCTACATACATACCGCCTCGCCCTTCTATTTTTAAAGTGAGAGGAAGCAAAATGAGGCGTCGCCATACACAGTGGGTTTCGGTTGATTGCCGTCGCTTGTTACGCTGAAAAAAAAAATCCGTACTTACCGCCGGTGCCGAACTCTGGGTCCGAGGAAGAGGCGAGATGTATACGAGGGCAAAGGTAGAATGGATTAGAATATCAGGTGGGGACAGTTGATGGGTGCGGTGCATGGGTCTGCCTGTTCGTCAGGAACAAGAATTGTGCTGATACTGCGTAATCATTTCTTCTTCGCTTCTTCGAAATCCGATCAACGGCTTGCTGCTGCTGCTGCTGCTGCTGCAACATGGAGCGGCTACCTCCTTCTCGGGAGCGGCTATCTATATTCCGTAGCGTACTGTACATACACTAAAGTGTAGGTCGATTGCTCGTTGTTGGAGGGCTACGGCGAGATCGTTGTCAGTTTGGACGGTCGGCACGTCATGTGCCGCTGATCTTCGCTGACGTCGCCGCTGCTTTGTCCTCGGGGTGTGGAGGGGGGTGTGGAGGAGGGGGCTTAACTATGTACAGTACTGCGCAAAATGGCGGGTTTGTCTTCATGGAGAAATGGATGAGGCGAGAACGGGAGGATCTGAGTTCCGGGGCGCACGATCAAGTCCCATGGCATCCTCATACTCGTAGGTTATGTTCGTTGAGAAGTCTGCCTGCTGAGTTCTGGTTCCTACAATTGGTAGCGGACAAGTAGGACCCTCGAGCCACTGAGCTCAGGCTTAGGTGCTTGGTGTCTTGGCTGCCGCGTTGCAGCCGTTTGCGTCCCCACCCCATCCCTTCCCGCAGCAGGGGGGCTTCTCGAAAATCATTTGATGTTGGAGGGTTGTTGCGAATCCGGTTACCTTTGAAGAGGCGGCATAGAGATCCAGGGATAAGAAAATGCCGAAACGCCAACTGTTCGTGTTCCCGTTACGGCCCGGCCGCATGTGTTGTACCCTTCGATTTTTTTTTCTTATGAGTGGTGGTTACTTGGAAACACTTCGTAGTGTACTGCATTGCTTGTAGAGCACACGCGGCTCGGAATGATAAATAGCTACCTGCAAGCAAGCCAAGGGAAGGGAAGAAGGAATCTGGGGACTCGGGCGGGAACAACAAGGCCACGCAGGCAGGCGGCCGGGGGGTGTGAGAAAAGAAGGGGGGGTGTGGGCCATCCCATGCCGGTCAGCCGTTCAGGTCGGCCTGCGGCCAAGCGAGCGGCGTGCCCCCGGCCTACTGCCAGTCAGTCCACTCACAACGTCCTGCAGCGTGGAAAGTGATTGCTCCCTTCGCTCGCCTTTCCTTTCCACCGTTGTACTGTACATGTATGTCCGGGCGAGACACCCTCTTTCGCTCATGCGTCCAGATGGCTGCTTGGCCTGCTTGTCACGCTCGAATGGAAGCGAGAAGTATGACTTGGATATCCAGAGGCTGCTTCTCAGCGCGCTGATCGGAAATCCGTGGGGCAACCGGTCGAATCATTCGTACTGGTTGGGCGACTGATCAGGCTCCTGGCGTGAGAGAGCATGCAAGTCTCTGATCGGCCTGCTACAGGAGGTTATGTAACAAGCCGCGAGATGGAAAACTGCTTGTTATGACTTGCCCGGCTTTCCATAACGTTATGATGCATGCGGGTTGTCTATTGGGTACGCAGGAATCAAATGACGTACGCAAAATTGACGGCCACTTAGTTAGAGGCAGTGAACATTAGATTGCCCTAGGTAAAATGTAGCTACAAGATTCAGGGTGTATTTTGCTTGATTGGACTGCCTACACGAAGCATATTCCATGCTCTTCTTGAGAGCGGAACCGATGGATCTGTGGTGCTGCATGTCTGACTGCCTGTCTGACTGCGACCCTTGCAGTTCCATTTGGGGAAGGGGGGGTGGGGGAGGGGCGGCAGTCACACAGCAAGACACCGCAAAAAAAAAGTATTTCGTTATGATCTGCCTCGCCGCGTCGCACAATTGGCGTGGCAGGAAAACGAACAATGCGGTACGGGGCTGCGCTACCTATCACATTCATCTCGCAACCTGGTGGCGGGGTTGAATCAAGTTTATAGCATCGGTGAGTTGCACCGGTATTGATGAAAGGAAGCACACCCCAGGATGCAACCCATGTCCGGGTGGGTGACATGGCGTCGCCCAACGCACTTTAACTGGAGATGGTTGGCATCCCCAAGATTGGCGCGAGGCGCTAGGCCAGCTGTGATTGTTCGGCCGGGAGCCAGGTATTGCTGCATGGAGCTGCAGCATGGGCCTTAGCGCCCCCACGAGCCTGGGTTCGGTACCTACCTTACCTGACAATCCATACTCTCTTGTAGGGGGGGCGTCCCGTATAAACAGCTATCCGTGCCCTGTATCCACGGCCCGGGCAAGCCCGCAGCCTGTCGTGCACCGCCTGGCTTTGAGACGGGCGCTGTTCCACTTTTCGATCCATCAAAAACAGGCCCACGCCCCCATCTCTTTTATCGTCAGGTTGCTCTCTAACTGGCAAGGTGCCATCGGTTGTCAACAACGTCAGAACTGGCTGGAAAGCCACAGATTGAGCGTACTAAAAGGAAGCACGGCCTGAAATATCATTGGGCCCGTTGCTAGCGCAGCTTCCCGCTTTTCATCCCAGGCACCATCGGCACGTCAACCTCTCAAAGTTCCCCGCCCGCTACTGCGCCCCTCCTTCCCGGCCTGCCTCTTCAATCCGGGCCAAGTCTCTTTAACAAACGGACTCCCATCTCCACATTCGACTCCGCCGGGATCTGTTCACCCACCTTCAAGAAAGGACGTTGAGACCGTCGAGAGAGGTGGAGCCGAGGTGTTGGTGCGCTGTTGTTGATAGCAACAGAGTCAAAGTTGCACTTCCGAAAGCTCGACTGATTCTCGACTTGCGAACTACGGAACATAGATTCGCGAATCGACACGCGGCTTGCATGGTCGAGAGTTCCGGGCGGCATTGGCTGGGTCTGTGCCTCCGCTCTGTCTCTCGCCATTGCCTAGATGGAGCACCGGGTTCTCGAAGGCTGAGTGTTAGATGAAACTCTTCATTCACGGTATCGTACTCGGCACCAACGACGACGACGACGACGACAACAACAACAACATCTCGGGATGACGCTCTAACACGCATAGGGCAATGAAGAAACCGGCCTGATTTTGCACCGGGGCGCTATTGATTTTTCCAGTCGCTCATTAATCTGATTTTCGATTCGCCATTTCGTCGCACGACGAGCCTCTTCTTTCCCATTCGGCAGCCCCGTTCGCCGGCTTGATGACCGTCTTACGATGTTGCCCCTCCTCGTACAGATGCACCCAATGGTGCAGCCGCCGCTCGATTTCCTTGGGTCTCACCAGGGCCACCTGAAGCCGGGTTATCCACCACATCACCATCATGGGTCCCATCATCTTTCACGACAGCCACCTTCTCCGTACAGCTCGGACTCGACACCGCGTGCTGTGGCCATCCGCAATGCCCAACATGCACCAGAGCTGCACCGCATCACAACGTCTTTTACGCGGTTGCACGCCCATGACCAAGCCGAACACTCCCTTCGGCGGAAAACCCCTAGCGGGACCATCGACAATGGGTACGACGGCTCGTTAACTCACCTGGCCTCAGGTCCCCCGCCACCAAAGCACATGATTGTGCCTGGTTCATCCGAGACGTATCCAGCCTCCGTTCTTCATGAAGCACCTAACAACCAGGCTGCGGGCGGTATGCTTCAACAACCCTTAGCAGGTCCCTGGGCGTACTCGGCACCCGTACCCACAGCCAAGTTCAACCACGGTGTGGACGCTATGAACGGCCGCGCCGGGCCGCCGAGAGGATGGGGGATGCCCACGCCGAACTCATCGCTGGATCCCAGTATAGGAGACCGCGTCAACTCTCTGCAGCCTGCGGCCCAGCACACCTACCATGCCGTTCCCGGAATGCAGCCAGTACTCGGGCAGGGGTATCAGCAGTCACTTTCGCAAACAGTGTACAGCCCCGGCGGCTATCAACAGCCTGCCGTCTGGAGGGATGGCAGTTTCGGCTACCAAACAATGATACCGCTTGCGAATAATTACCCCATGCAGAACTCCGTCGACGGCGCGTTCATGGCAGCTCAGGCCCCTATCCCCCACGGATTGCCCAATGCCCCCGGATCGGGACAGGCACGGTATTTTGGCCCGTCCATGCGGGGTCACCCTCTCGACGATGGCTTCGCTCGTTATGGACCCGGCCACATGGCGCAGCATGTTGCACATGCTGGGCGTAACCTCATGCCGATGATGCCTGGCACGGCACATCTCGCCAAGGGCGCCACCCTCGACGAGGTAGGCTCGCCGACTCGGTTCAAGGAGCGGGCGCTGCAGAGCGCCCACAAGGCATACAACGATCTCCTGATCCACCTCACACACACAAGAGGGGTACAAGATGGACGTTTCGTCTCAATGTCAAGACCAACCTCCAAGATCATGGTATATCCGAAACCCTCGACCGCCCCCGCCGGCAGTGGAGGCCAGGCCCAGTCATTATCTGCCTTCTCGGACCCAGCAGCAAGTTACATGCAACGGATGGCCCAAAATGAGGCAGCGGCGCGCATGTTTGCCCACGGCCACAATCCCCAGCGAGCATACGAGCTGAGCTCGCCTGTTCACAACGCCAAGGCTTCACTTGACATGTTATCTAATCTCTGCGAGCAAAGCGGCTGGAAGTGGATTGATGGAATGTTATTGGGAGGGTGCCTTCACTACGGCTTGGAGCGCTACGAAGAGGCGATGGAGTGGTTCAGACGGATTGTCAGCCTTGAACCCAGGTACGTACCCGCCGCATGTTGTCTGGTACTGCAGCTCACTAACCACTACACCAGCCATGTTGAAGCCATCTCCAACATGGCCGCGACCCTATACTGCCTGAACAGGCTTGAGGAAGCGGAGCAGCACTGGTGGAAGGCAGTCAAGTTACGCCCGAGCTACCTGGAAGCGGTGGAGCATCTCGTCAGTCTCCTATGCTCTCTTCAGAGGAATGCGGCAGCAGTGAAGGCGATCGAGTTCGTCCAGCGGTCTTTGAGAATATCGGAATCAGACGTCTCCCGGGACCAGGCCAGCGAGACTGCCAGCGAGGCGGAGATCGCTTCCCCGGTGACACTGGCCGAGTCAGATCCGGACTCTTACGTCTTGGATGCCGATAGCATCGACAGCCCAGAACAGCGATTTGTCGCCATGACCGAGGACCGGAAGTTGCCCGGGTTCGGCTCCAGTGGCTACCGCATCCCGGGAAGCGAGAACGGCCGCATGGTCTTGCTTATTCACGCCAAGGGGAACATGTTGTACTCCCTGAAGGACGTCGACCGCGCGTCCGACGCGTTCGAGGAGGTTGTGATGATCAGTGCCGGGAAACATAAGCAGGGCATCAAAGGCCTCATCAAGAGGATACAAGCCGTCTTGGCGCCCGTGGATCCCCGATCGGGACAACGCCTAACCTCTACCCAGGAGGACCTATCCGCCCCGCTGCTACTTCCCCCGGACAAAGCAAAGCTTACGGCACAGGTCGTCTTCGCCTCCACTCGCGGCCAGTTGCCTGGGCTTCAGTACGTGCCCGAGGGAGCTCACAAGAGATCCGTAGTGGCAACGACGAGCAACTCCCTGCTGTCTCTGGCGAAGATCTATCAAGACGCCATGTCGAACAGCGGGCCGTCCTCTGGAATCATCCGCCATCCCGCCGGCGTCGGGGACATCCTGTCCCTGTACTACCTATCCCTGTCACTGCAGGAGAGCCCGTCAACTGCCAACAATGTAGGAATCCTCCTCGCTGGTGTTCAACAGACCGCACCGGCGCAGTATCTTTCTCCCTCCGATATGAGCCTTGCCGCGAGCGTTCCTGGAATCGTCCCCGGTAGTGGGCTAGCGCTTGCACTTGCCTATTACCAGTACGGCCTCACACTGGACCCGAACCATGTCCACCTCCACACCAACTTGGGCAGCCTCTTGAAGGACATTGGCCAACTGGATATGGCCATCTCAATGTACGAGCAGGCCGTCGCCTGCGACGGGACCTTCGACATCGCCCTGACGAATCTCGCCAACGCAGTCAAGGACAGGGGACGGGTTAGCGACGCCATCAAATACTACCAGCGCGCCGTTGCCGCAAATCCGGATTTCGCGGAGGCCGTTTGCGGTTTATCGACCGCACTCAACTCGGTTTGTGATTGGAGGGGTCGCGGTGGCGTCCTGCTTGCGGGCGGTAAATACGACCGGTGGCATGTGGACGAGAAAGGCATGCTCCTCGACGGGAAAACTCAGGGTCAGGGCAGCGGATTGATGAAGCGCGTGGTGGACATTGTGCGACGCCAGCTGAAGGAATCCTCGACATGGGGCTGTGGAGTTCTGCAGGAGCAGTCGATACGTCAGCTGGCCGCCGAACTGAGAGATGCAGGGGCCAGTGTCACGGATGCGTCCCTCGACCTGGAGGCCGAGCTCCGAAAATGGGCTGGTTTGCCAGGTGAGGGATATCGGGTTCTCCGCCTCATCGAACGCTCCACGGTCGCCGCCATGCGCTGTTGGTATCAGGATAAACACATCAAGGGCACCCCGTCACCTACGGGGTATCGCCGGCCGAAGCCCCCGGCCAGCCTTTCAGTCCCATCAGCACCGACGGTTTTGCCCTTCCATACCTTCACTTGCCCCTTGCCTGCGAAAGATGTCCGAAAGATTTCTCAGCGAAATGCGTTGAGGATATCGTTCTCGACGCTCCGGTCACCGTGGATTCCAGCTGTCGTTTACGAACCTCCGGATCCGCCGAACCCGCATTTGAATGTCGGATATGTCTCCTCCGACTTCAATAACCACCCCCTGGCACATCTGTGAGTCCCCTTCCCAATCCCTTTTGAGACAAACCTGTGGTTTATCCTGTGACTCTAACCGCCCCAGGATGCAATCCGTATTTGGCATGCACAATCCGAAACGTGTCAAGGCCTTTTGTTACGCCACGACGGCGAGCGATGGGTCTATTCATCGCCAGCAAATTGAGCGCGAGGCGCCGGTTTTCCGGGATGTGAGCACCTATTCCCCGGACAGGCTGGTTCAGCAGATTGTCCAAGACAAGATTCACATTCTGGTCAATCTCAATGGCTACACTCGCGGAGCGCGTAACGAGATCTTCGCCGCCCGCCCGGCTCCGATTCAAATGTCGTTTATGGGTTTCGCCGGTACGTTGGGTGCCGAGTGGTGTGACTACCTCTTGGCTGATACGACGGCTATCCCGCCATCGGCACTTCGTCCTCACCGGAGCAACCTGACGTTGGAGGATGTCTTCCGCGACGAGGTTGACGCCGAGGCCGAGGATTGGATCTATTCGGAAAACATCATCTTCTGCCGTGACACGTTCTTCTGCTGCGATCATGCGCAGTCGGCTGACGGCCACGACGAGCGGAATTTGACGTGGGATGAGGAGCAACGGAGACGGTGGAAGATGCGGAAGGACTTGTTCCCCAACCTCCCAGACGACGCCATTCTCCTAGGTAACTTCAACCAGCTCTACAAGGTATGTCTGTGGCACCATGGGCGAGCACGATTCCACTCCTGCTGACACTGGTCAGATTGACCCAACAACGTTCCGATCCTGGTTGCGCATCCTCGCGGCCGCGCCCAAGGCATATCTCTGGCTCCTCCGCTTCCCCGAGCTCGGTGAGACGCACCTCCGGCGCACCGCACGCGACTGGGGCGGCGAGGGCGTCGCCAGCCGCATCATCTTCACCGACGTGGCGCCCAAGCTGCAGCACATCTCCCGGGCACGCGTCTGTGACCTGTTTCTCGACACGCCCGAGTGCAACGCGCACACGACGGCGGCCGACATCCTGTGGTCCAACACGCCGCTGCTGACGCTGCCGCGCTACGAGTACAAGATGTGCTCGCGCATGGCGGCGTCGATCCTCAAGGGCGCGCTGCCCAAGGGCGAGGCGGGCGAGCAGGCCGCGCGCGAACTCATTGCGCGGGACGAGGCCGAATACGAGGAGTTTGCGGTGAGGCTCGCCAATGGCATGACATATCGGCCGCGCGGCGGGGAGTATAGAGAGGCGGTGGGGCGGCTAGCAGAGCT
This sequence comes from Thermothelomyces thermophilus ATCC 42464, assembly GCF_000226095.1. Classification (NCBI taxonomy): domain Eukaryota; kingdom Fungi; phylum Ascomycota; class Sordariomycetes; order Sordariales; family Chaetomiaceae; genus Thermothelomyces; species Thermothelomyces thermophilus. The sequence goes on along the minus strand of NC_016473.1, from coordinate 1,532,815 downwards.
GAGGAAGCTGCTGTTTGACGCTAAGTGGACCTGTGCGCTTTTCGACACGCGGCGCTGGGTTCGGGATCTGGAGGAGGCCTATGAGATCGCCTGGGGCCGGTGGGAGAGAGGCGAGGGTGGTGATATATATCTCTGACGAGGGCTGGTCAAGGTGTATGGTGCATGCAATCTGCTTTGGCTTCATTGGCTTTAGCTTTCAGTGCCCATTCATGAGACCAGAGAGGAGGAGTGTGTGTGTGGATGAGAATGGTGTTCATGTGTCATGTTTTATTAACTTTTCTTTTTCTCGGGTACTGTGTCTCATGGGGAGAGGGCCGGCGTGTCCCCACGGCCGGACAAACTGGAGGCTACATTTTTAGACCTTGGTTTGTTTGCTGGCTATGGTAGCGTTGATTTCGGTTGTTGTTTATCTCTCCTCTTTGTCTTGGGGTTCCTTTTTTTTCACGAGGAAGATCTGGTTTACTCCTCGAGGGGTCATGGGGTGGGAAGCCCGGTCAAGCGAGAGCTATTGTCTGGGACATTACTTCTTGCACCTTCTTAGATCACTATGGTTCTCGGCTCTGCTCATTCTGAGTCCAGTAGGGCTGCGTTTGCATGGCGTTGTTGGTGTTGTCTTGAGGGCAGGAAAATGGGACACCTTGCGCACAGGAGAGGGTATATGGTCTGCTTCCTATTTGCTTGGGAAAAGGTTTTACGCTTGAGCGGTACATGCATTGATGACACGGCATTGATGGGCACGGTGCTTCTTCTCTTCTTTTGTCTCTTTTGGCTCGGTTGCCTTTGATGAAGATGTACATATACAACTTCTACTGGCTAGGAGGACGACAGAGGGGTCTGGTCTTGGTCAGCGAGCAAAGGGGGGGGATGGATGATATGGATGAATGGGAACGGCATGGCGCGGCACGGCACTGGGATAGATACCTACCTGGTTTTGTTATCGATGCTCGCCTCTCTCTCTGTTTCGGCGCCTTTTTCCGTTGTCTTCTTTCTCCTTCTCCTCCTCCTCCTCCTCCTCAAGAAGAGGGAAGATGGGAGTTGGCGTTGAACCGTGGAGGGGGAAGAGAGACTCAAAAAAAGCCTAACCGCATACAAGCAGTTCGAGACACCACTTGGCCTTTTGGCCACAAAGAGGGTTCGTCTCGACATTAATACGGTGTGTTACCCGAAGCCGGGATGGTGTTTGCTAAAGACTACGCTGCTCACTCATGGATCATAGATGCTGGTGCTTACTCCAAACGCCGCTCAAGAGCAACTGGCGATAATGCCTAGCGAGCCCCCTCTCTCCATCTCCGCCTTGGATCACGTATTGAAGAGGGGCATTATCGAAGGCAGGACTCGAGACACGAATTCAAGCACCACCGATCAAGCACAGCTGGACGGTAGCATTCCTGCCTCCACGTCGCACCATCGAGGGTAACTGATTCCCTTACCCCCTCCCTTATCCCATCTAACCCCGCTCCCTCCCCTTGCCCTTCCCAAACCAAGAGGACTATCCGGTCGAGACGAGAGGGTGCAGTGTTTTGACAGCCCGGTCACCTGTCTATACTGCGTATATCGTATGATTTACCACGTGCTGTCTGTGAATCCATATACACAAGGTAATGTACAGTACATACGCTCCGGGACATATACATCAGACATGGCGAACCCGAAACATCTGTGTGAGGACGAGAGGAGGTTACAGAGCTGGTGTTCTGTTTTGTGACGGGACCACGGAGGAGGTGCATGACAGTACCCGGGCTGACGTCAAGAGTGACGGGCAACCTGCTTGTCGAGTAAAGACGGGCAGAGACAAGGCGAAGGCAAGGACCAGCGGCGCCCGCGCGCTTGGACAAGCGTCATCGTAGGTATGTATGTACATACCTACGACAAAAAAACAACCGACGCTCGGTGAGTTGGACTGCCGAACAGTTTATTTAAGTTTTTACTTGCTCCGCCGCTAGTTGGTCAAGGACACAGAATACGGTGTAAGCAATGCGCCTCCTCCCAGTCCGAAAGGTCTATCTGCCAGTCTCTCTCTCTCTCGCGCGCATCAGAGTATATAACGTTACACTGCTCACAACTACTAGTGACTGCGTAAGGGTTAGTTAGTTCGGGGATTAGGATTCCCAAAAACAGGCCATCGGCGCGCTGATCGCATCCCGCAGACCGCGCGCCAAGTAGGGCAACTTGGCAGGCATCTTCTGTCGACTTTCTATGTACATAGTACATATATTACATACTCCGTAGCACAGTATATATACATAGTGTACTACTTCGCACTGGCAAGGGAAACCGATGAACGACGGCATAGTGTAGCGAGACCCTGCCCTTAAGACCCTCGCGACCTCTAACCGACCTGAGACATGCATCATGCATCTCTTCTGTCATGGCGTCTCCCATCACGATTGTCTATGTTTGTACTGTACGTCCGTACATACAGTACCTGTCTGCCTTGGCGTTTTGTGCAGTTAGGTCAATTGGATTACTCCGAACGGACTAGTCCGTACCCTTCAAGGGTTCAGCACACACACCGCACAGTACGCGCCGTCGCGAGTCGGAACATGGCGAGGAGGGCGGGGGACAGCGCTGCTTACACTAGGTACCATTATCACGCTTGCGGAGTAGTGTTGTATGTAGATGAAATGGTCACAGTCACCGGGGGAGAGGGCGGGGGAAGGGGGCAAAGGTTCAAGCCAAAAAATAACACGGCATGCCTTGGTTTGCATTACATTAGAAAGTGCGATACCACTCCACTACATGTATGTACATACAATATATACCTACACTACTACCTAGTACCTATCCGTGCGGCATGTGACCAAATTGAACTTACGGCGGTGGTGCGGAGTCGTGCTTTCCCTGTTGCTATCGACCAAAACTAGCAGTTTTGAAGCGGAAAGCCACAGAGAGCGAGTTCGACGTAGCGCCAGAATAGGCAGGTAGGTATATATATCTCAGCAAAGAGGTATGGAGGTATGTACCGTAGTTGCATGCAGTATCTTGCCTCTCTTTACTAAGTTTATGGTATTTTTTTTTCTTTTTTCTTTTTTTTTAACGAGCGAGTCACTGAGCATTAGATAGTTGGCTAAATGAGGATTGTCAGATCCGAGCGGATCAAGCATCACTCCAAACACGCCCGATAACTAATATCCGCGCACACTTGACGGTTGGTTGACTTTATAAAGGAGATGGTGGTAGTATGCTGCGTGCGTGTGTTGTACTTTACATACGCACTACATGAACTACGGAGTATATTGCGTTGTTTTGTAATCGAGTTAACCAAACTACTTGCCGATCGCCCAAAGAGCAAACATATGACGAACCCGCCCACCCCAATCGTCCGCCCGTTTCAGGTGGGGATGGGTGATATGCCTCTGGGTGACCCTGCACGTTCGCTGGTAGGCCCGATACGCGAAGAAAGCCGTTTTGTGGCCCAGATCGCCGGGTCAGGGTTTGGTTTTCAGCGCCCCGTTCCCTCGTACGCTAGCGCCCCCTACGTATGTGCAATGGCTGCATGCTCTGATTGGTGGGTCGCAGCGAACCAAACTTTTGTTTTCTTCATCCGCTGGCGAGCTTTTCCTGTTCTGTCAGCTGCCGAACCCCCCCGAAGAAGATGAATGCTGGACAATCCCGAGTTTCCAATCAGCTGTGATGCGGCGATGTTGGGGCATTTTTATTCTCAAGGCATCATCACAGCACAGCACAGCACAGCACAAAATGCCCCAATGCGACCTTCCGAGACCATGCAAACCTGCTATGTACCGCTTCCGAGTGCTTTATGCGGGCGGCTCACTCTGCTAGTTATACGTAAATGGATGCTGAAATCGAGGGGCCGAAATTTGTTGGCCTCGCTGAGAGAACAGAATCGGGCAAGAAGAAATGGGGATGATGGGGATGGGTGTGGTGGGTCGGTATGGGAGCGGGCAGGGGTCAATCGGCCCAACGGTCATCCGCGCGCGTTGCTGTCCTGGCTCCGGGCCGGGGCGCTATCGGCGCGCTATCGATGAAAACGGCATCAGTAAGGTGGAGAGACGGGGGCACCGTTGGCGCCCGCGGCACATGGCGACGGGGATGTCCCTGCTGAAAGAACGTACACTAGTCTACTTACTGTGTACAGTAACTCCATACATACATCCATACATACATACTCCGTACTACACTATGTACACTACACATTGGTAGGGTGGAGACGGGCCCCCTTGTCCGGCGCAGCTCAACATTCAGCACTCCCCCTTATCGTAATCCGACCAACAACAGGTCGCGCAGAGGAAAATGCTTCCGGCTGCTGCTGTCTAGGGCAGGGCAGAACATGGCCTACTACCAGCCATCTTACAGCTCCTACTAGTATGTTCTTGTCTCAAAAGGCGCGCGACGAAAACAGCCTGGTAGCTCGGACCTTTCTCGTGACGTCGCAGGGCTGATCGGCGGGATCCACAGCACCGTGGAGTGAACGAGATTGTGGTCGACCGTGAGAGGCGCTGCTGAACCCGATGTTCCCGCTTAGTGTAATGTAAAACTCGCCGGGGTCGGGACAACTCTGGGTAAGCAAGCAGGAGTCTCATTTTCGCCCTGAAAAAACAGGACCCTACACTACATATTAGTACTCCGTACCTACACTAACTACTTACTGCATACGGAGACTGATGTAGCAGGGCATCCAGCTGTGTGGTTGGCTCCTCAATCCGGCTAAATACTGTAGAAATCTCCTGGGTACCCTCGATGTATGTAGTGTACGTTATCCGGATCGGATCTCTGTCAACTGGGTCCACGAGTGTGGAATCCTCGTGCAGACCTCGTGCAGATCCCTCTTCATTGACCGCAGATTGGCGCCAGCCCTTTTACAGTAGTTCTCTACGGAGTAACGGCGCTCCTATTTCGTCATGGTGCAATCCTCCGCTCCGTGGGTACTCTGGGTTTTGCCTCACCGCGGGAAACGGTCTCCGTCGTCATCCTGGAGACCCGAATAACCATTTGCCTCGATTATTCCCCAACGCAACGGTGCGGGGCCTGTAGAGTGAGAGGCATGGGAACGGGCTCCGAGGCGCAAAGGTGGCTTCCTCTTCTCAGGTGCCAAACGCTCGGGGAAATTAAGAGCAAATGTTTCAGTCCTCCTAGCCAAGGGCGTTGTTGTGTGGAGTTCTCGGTGCGATTTGTTTAGGTTACTTCCGTACACTAATTCCGTATTCAATTCCCTTGCCCTGAAAAACTCATCTGGTTAACTACGGAGTAGAAGCGTAAATGATGCGACCCCACAGACCGTCTCGCAACTTTTGCTCTGCCGGGTTAACAAAAAACCAACAAACCTGTCTTCTGTCGCAATCGTGGGATCGACGTCGAGCTTGGGCCGCACAGACGGTATAATAAAATGTAGGATGCCGTGTGTTTGCGAGGTCGCCGACCTGGTAGTTCCCGAGGTTGCATTGGTAAAGTCGTTGCCACCCCGCGTTGCTTCCGCGGGGATGCCTGGAACGGTTTCGACCCTGCGCTGGTGTAAATTACCGCGCCCGCCTTGGGAGCTCTGTACTCGTACACTAGTGTAACGCGGATAGTGCGGCGTGTCTTGGGACGGATCGCTGCTGTTCCGGGATACTGGAGGCAGGGGGCGATGACGGCATGGTGGGCATGACTGGTGGGCCTGTGCCCGCTGGGTTTCTGCCGGGAACACCGCTGCATCGGCGCTGCGGACTGTGGGCGGTCTTGTTCATCGTGACCGTTATTCAGCTCGCCCCAGCTGGCCGGCACGCCCGGGAGCGTGGGACGGGATTTTGCCGTCTTGCCGCCTGCAGAGAGGGAAGAAGGGAATTTCTGACGAAAGCGGAGGAATCAACGACGTAAAACTTGCATCTGAAGTATGTACAGTGTCGGCCATTCTTGTTTGATTTGTCCACTCCGCAGCAGGCTTGATTGCATCTCAGTTTTGAGCGCTCGCTGAACCCGAACGCAGGCGTTACCCGATCCGCCAATTCGGCTCCGACGCGGTGTTACGGGGCATGGTCGTGCCTACTATATGTGGCGGGAAGGACGACAGGAGCACTTCAACGCTTTGCAGGTAATAGCGATCCTCCTCTCCAGGACTCTGATCGTGTCGATTCGGGGTGCCGTGTCCTGCTTTTGTATGTAGGAACTGGGTAGAACTTTTCCTTTTTTTTTTTTTTTTTTTTTTTTGACGTGAGTTTGATTCATGCTTTCAAACACTTCTTCCAAGCACGTCACGCCGTAATAAAACTTTGATCGCTGGCTTTTTGGCCGACCCCTTTTACAAGGGCAGAACGGAAGAATTTACTCAACCCAAGATGGGCAGGCACATCCCACAAAGTCACTTCCACGCATGGGGAACACCATTTTCTCCTCGGAGCCTGACGATGCGCGGCAACAGCTCGCTACACTATTATTCCTACTAGTACTGGGCAGGTGCTAGGTCCCCGGTTATTACTTAGTATATAGTAATTACAGAGCCATACCAAATCGTAATCAATCCTCTTTGCCGTAACACTCCCGACTCGAACATTCATTGGTCGGCCAGCCATCCACAACCCCCCTCCCAACAAGGTAATATTATACATATATATATATACAACGAAGGGAAGCATTACTGTAGAGACTGTCGAGGGCTTGTGTGATGAGCACAGCAGGGAAAGGGTGGGAGGCTCCATCAGGGGAGGTACCCGAAAAGAGAGAGAAAAGCGAGAAAAGCAAAGAAAAGCAGAAACTGGGTATCTTGAAACTGAGCAGTAAACCGACCCGATAAAATGCCTTTGTGTTGTGCCCGCCGTAGCGAGGTATTCGTTTTGAGTCCGCCAAAAAAAAAAAAAAAAAACGCCAAATTGCGTGAAACCGTGTACACTGTCTCGGGGTTCCGGGAGAGAGAGGGAGGGTGAAAAGGGAAGGACGATCGAGACAGCAGCCACTTCAGTTGAGGAGAAACGAGAGGGATCCTTTGTCCGCCTTCCCGCTCTCGCTCTCATACCCGTGGTGCCCCTGAGAGGAGTAGCCGGTGCTTGGCCTCCGCCCCTTGGTCGGATACGGTTCCCAGCGGGAAGAGAAACTCGGGGCCCGGCCGACGGGCGTGGTCGGCGCCGTGGTGGCGTAGCGGCTCCGGGGCGAGTAGCTGCTGGCGGCCGGCTGCATGGCGTCGGATGAGCGGCGGACCGGGCCGGGCCCGAAGCCGTGGCCGAGGGCGGAAGGGGGCGGGAGGCAGTTGTTTGCTGTCGGCGGGGTGGGCGGCGCATATTGCAGAGGGGGGAGCGACAAGCTTGTGGGCGAGCACGAGGCGGACGCCGGCTGCGAGATGCTCCAGGACGAGCCGCTGTCTGATACGAGGGACGGCGGCCTCTCGGAGTCGTAGGAGCGAGCCGGGGAGGAGCGAGCGCGGGCAGCGTCCAAAGGGAGCTCGAGCGGCACCGGAGGCAAGATCCCCCGTCGCTCGGAAAGCGCGGCAACCCCCGTCGACGGCGAGAGGTCCTGAGGATACTGATATTGTTGCTGCTGATGAAACTGCTGCTGTTGTTGATGCTGTTGATGCTGCGGCTGCGGCTGCGGCTGCGGCTGCTGATGGTGGTGGTGCTGCTGCTGGTGGGCGTGTTGCTGTTCTTGGCTCGCCTCCTGTCTCTTGGACGTCTCCTTGCGCTTGGCCCCGTTCCACCAGTTCTTGATCTGGTTGTCGCTGCGGTTGGTGCCCAGGTTCCTGGCGATCTGTGCCCACCTTTGCCCGCACTCGCTGACCATCTTCATGATCTGCCGACCCTCTTCGTCCGAGATGGGCGTACGGTTAAGACCAGGCTTGAGGTGTTGTGTGTACCGCTCCCGGCACTGTTTCGCCGACCGGATGCCCATCCCCCCTGCGATGCGAGTCCAGTTCGGCCCATATGCGGCGTGTAGTTCCAGAAGGAGGAGATCCTCCTTCCCCTCCCAGTTCCGCTTGTTGAGAGACTGTTCCGATAACATGGATGCTGCTGCACGCTCGTTGGAGGAGAACCTCTTGTCCGTTTAGGAAGTGAAGTGGAGAGCCGGGGTTGAGGATGTGTCTGCGAGGCTCGACACACGGAAGAGATGATGTTGGTAAAGAGAAGGTTACGGGGATGAAAGGGTTGGTGATGTTGGAAGCTCCAATATAGCACGGGGTGATTGATGAAGACTTCAGACGTAACCGGTAGGCTGGACAGAGTCGAGGAGTTGGAAGGGGGGGTGGGGTGTGGTGGTGGCGGGGGGGCTGGGGGTCATATACACTAAGCAAACCGCATGGCGTGGAGAGGACAATTGCAGACCAGTGTGATCCGTCAGTGCAAGGCGCTTCGTGCCCAGGCGATCGGCTACCGGGGTCGACGCTCCAGGGTGGTGACCACCTAGCAACTGCCCAGGGCGTTGGGCTAACGCGGAATTCAACCTGTGGACCTATCCGCAGCAATCAGGGGAGTCCCAGACCAAGCACCTCTGGGCTGTGACAGCATGTTGCTACCCTCCCCCCTTCCCCCCCCCCCCTTGTGAATGACCGGTCGAATACCTGTAACGAACGGTAACGATCTGTAACAAATGTACTTTTGCACCCACGCCATGTACGGAGTCTATTCCGAACATCCCACGGATGCCGCCCCAAACCCAGGCCTCCCTCCCAAACATGGACTGTACAGTACTGTGTACATATGTACATACCTGAACATCTGTCCGTCGGATCAGCAGTCCAAACGCAAAGGACTCCCCGGCCGAGGGCGGAAGGACAGCGACAATGGCACAACGACGCAAAAGATTCTTTCCAGGGCTTTGCAGAGTTCCCTCTGGTAAGCTGTCTCCGTTTGTTTGCGAGTATTGTATTTTCGTGCTTTCGTCGTCGACAATGAGTAAATGACTGTCGAACCCTCCCGGAAAAAGGCGGCCTTGCCGATCCGTAAATTTTGCGCGGTTCCTGTTGGGGAGAAGTGCGTATCACCGCTTCGCTCATCGAATCCAAACTTTCCATTTTGTTGCATGGGTTGATGGGGGCCGCGACCTGGCTATGCTGTCGACAATATGGACCTCAAACACCATGGTGCGAGTGTGCCAAGCAGTGGTGTACGTATGCCCGAAGATGGATCATACTTTACATACTTGAGCCACGGGCATGGCGGGAATGGTTCGCAGTGTACACCTAGCGCCGGCAATTGCAGCAACCAAAACCACCCTGACGATGACACGCAGAGCGCCCTCGCTTCTGTATGGCACTTTCAGAACGATCTCGACTGTCTCGTGCTAGCCACGAGCTGATCTCCTAACCCATGTCTTAGCAGCTATATGTGAAGTGTTATAGCCAGGGCTGCTGGCTGACAACCCCCAAGCAGGGGCACCAAGACGGCAACGACAAGCGAAACACGCTGTCGGGTCGAGTTGTCTCTGTGTCCATCCGGTCAATTGGTCCACCCGGCTTGCTTTTTTTATCGTTCTCGCATTGACTTGCGGTGTCGGTGACAGTGTTCAGCTCTCAGGCTTTTTCGTCTGCAGCGGAGTCCTCATCTTGCAAAACGGGCCAGCCGAGGTGCCGGTGAGAGGCGAACTTGGACAGACACCCTGCTTGATTACCGTCAGAAGACGAAAAAGTAACGTGCTCTGGGGTGTCTGTCCTCCTGCGACGGCTTTAGCGCAAAAAAGTCGTCCCAGGTCAACTACGTGTCAGCAGAGCTGCTAGGAGCGGGTTTCCCGTCCAAGGCTTCCTTTCTGCGTGCCAGATCTTAAAAGAGGGACCCAGCGAGCCGGACCGTGCTGATCCTTGCGGGTGGCTTCAATGACCCATCCACTTGGGTTCGCGGCCGCTGAATGCACGTTCCGGGGTCTGTCGACTCCCAACGGCGCTTGGCTTCCTTTCGTACACTGTACGGACGTACGTACATACATACAGTACGCTGCCTGTGTACTGCGAAACTGGTGTACGTACATACTTTGTAAAACGACAGAGAACCTATGCGCGGGTATGTCGTATGCGGTTAGTTGATAATATCCGCGGCACCTAGAGATCAAGTAAAGCGGGCGAGCAGCAGCTGCGGCATTGAGCTCCTACTCGTGGGTCCATCATACAGGAAGTTCTGTTTGGATAAGGCACGACGATTCTTGTCAGCGTTGAACAAGCAGATGTTTGATGAACATACCGTGCAATACATACACAAGATATAGGTACCGTAGGGCAAGGGACTTACATGTAGTGTACTGTACGGATACATGGACTAGGCGGACCTACACTGCGCTACCGCGAGCTGAGGCAAAACGCCCACTAAATGTTCTAGTCAGAATTGCGTTGCGCTATTCCAGATCAAAGCAGACACACAGTCAACGTCTGCAGAAAACGTTGCAACTCTTGCGCTTCGTGAGCGGGCCGGGAGAAGTGGTCATGGCGAGTTTCTTCATTCTCCGAAACGGGCGGGCGATCGCTCTCGGTCATTGAACGCCGCCCGAGGTGGAAAACGGGCAAGTTTTCGCGAATTTGTGAACATGCGGATGCGGATGTTTGTAGGGTTTTTTTTTCGATCTATAGGTTGTACTGCACAGAAATGCATGTCTCATGCCCAATTAACTGGTGCATACATGCAATCAACCTAAGGCACTTTCCAAGTAAGGGAGGAACAGTCATTGCTAGTTTCTCATTAGAACCACACAAACACGAAGGTCCTGCCTTCTCGAGGAGGGACTGCTTCACGGATAGGAAGGAGCCAGGGACCATGCATCGGTCTCATTCTGCGTCCGCCGAGAATAACTATCTCTTCCCCGGTTTCAGGTTTTGTCCGCGAACCCCAACTAAATCTACGATCCGGTCAGCTGAGCTCTCGATGCAACAAAAGGGTAATAATCCGGGCCCCAGTGCCAATCCAATTCGCAAATTCCCCCGCCTTCAGGCCCTTGTCGACTTGTGGCCACTTTTCTCACATCCCGGTCTTCCCAGATCGGAGGAAGCAGCACATCATCTCCGAATTGAAACGAGCCTGATGGAGAGATGTCCTGCACTGTATGTACGTACACTAGTACACACGAAGCCGAGCAGACCCGCGCAAAATATCTGCAAAACTCTCATTCGACCCGTGCAGCTGGCCTGCATGATCGTCCCGTTTTACTCGGGGATTGTATTCGCCAACCGTACTGTCAAGGCTGCTTCTCCCCCTTTGACGACCTCTTTCGTGGACGGCACGGGGGGTTTGCTCGCTTCGTACTGGCTTCGAGTCCAGCAAAATAGCAGCGACAATTGACGGTTCAGGCGTACGAATGTCTGCGGGTAGCCGTTGACCACTAGGCTCGCTCCATGCCGCTTCTCCGACTAATAACCGTTGATTGCGTCAAAAAAAATAAAAAAAAAAATAAATAAAAAAACCCTCCCCCCAAGAGCAACCTGTCAGGAAGGGAGGCTGCTTGGGTGAAACAGCTAAGTTACCAGGAAAGGCAAGTTGGGGTGCCAACCGCTCGGGCACCACATGTGGCTAAAGCCCGAATCGGCGACCTGGGACCGGGAAGAGACAGGATCCACCCTGTTAGCGTTGACGCAAATAACCGTCGTCACACAGCGCCGGCACGGGGGCATCCAACCACGCGGAGAAGATCTTCAATGGCGCTCCTGCCCGCCCGACTTGGCCGCGAAACCCGGTGTAGAGCGCAGCAGGGCCATTGTTATGGGAGGTAGTGTAGCTGTGCATGTCCCGTGTAGATAATGTAGGCACACACACTGGCTACTCACGGGATTGTAGGGGGCATACTAGTAAATTCCTGAGTCGGTAGCCGTTCCTGGGGCGATCTAGCGAGCGATTCAGCTGGCTTCTGCGCGCCTCGGCATCCCAAAAGGGAACTCCTTACTCTCTTGGCCTTGCCTGAAGATGGGGCCGCCCCCGCTGGCTGCTCCAGCGCAATAACAGACTTCTTCGGAGTAACTACACTACGGATTACACTCCTAACGCTGCCCCGTCAGTGTCTTTTCCATAGCGTACGAAGTACTGTACAGACGTACTATGGTACATACATACCTCCATACATACGCGGTACGTACCTCTGTACCCCTGGAAAGGCTACACTACAGGAAGCCTTGAGCCTTGAGCGAAATGCCCCCTGTTTTTGCAAGTCTTCTCGGTGTTGAAGAAGTGGAAGAGAGATGCGATGCGACGTCCGGCTGTTTTCGGGTGTCCCACTCAACACTCCTACGTACTTCGTACACCAGTGTGTACTGTGTACGGATTACTTGTGTAGAATCCTTCCACGCAGTACGGTGCACGAAGTACGGAGTACGGATTACCTGGTCATTGTTCAGCGAGGGTGTTCTCAGCTGAACCCTGCCGTCGGGGATTGGACAGCAGTGCATACAAAAAAACACGCAGTCTCTCTGTTACATGATCTCACCGTCATGCCGCTGCTCACGCGCGTCGCATTCGTGAGGTGTTTGCACCCGGGCCAAGCAACGGCGTCAACGTCATGGAGTTAGTGTACGGGGGGAAACAAGCGTCTGGCTAGGGACCTACGTACTAAGTTACCAGTAAGGTAAAGTCGGTCGCCCTGCCTTAATCCGGGTCTCCACCCGCGGCAAGCCACAATTAGGCCAATGCAGGCGCCAATACCGCCATGTCAACGGTCTTTCTTGCTGTCCCGGCCATTCCATTGGATCGACAGTCCGACGACTGACCCCTGTCCAGCTCAAAAAAAACCTAGAGCCGCCTCGAGGGCACGGGCTGCAGGTTACCGACTGGCAAAGGAACTACCCGTTTTTTTTTTTTCCTCTCCCAACGGACACACAACGGCCGGGACCAGAACAACACACACCGCAGCGGAGATAGGTGAGAAAAAGAGCAGCCAGGCCGGGCTCTCTCCAGGCTGCCTCTGGATAAGGAAAGTGTTTTCAGTCTTCGTTCCCCGCTATCTTCCAAGGGGGAAGGGGGGGGGAGTGCCCCGTTCGTTGTTTGCTTCCCCTTCCCCCCCCAATACTTCTCTCCCTCCCCTCTCTTCGACCCTTGTGATAAGTCACTTTGTATGTATGTAAAAGTACTGTACGGATTACTCCGTAGATGTACACTACATAGTACTTAGTGTACGGCGGCCAGACTCCGGGCATCCAGGCTGATCGGTCATCAGGGAAGAAACGGACGTGCAGATCTCTTTGCTGGGGGGGGCGTGAAAAAAAAAAAAAAGAAAGAAAAAGAAAAATCACCCCGGCCCCATTCTCCCCGAGATCGTGACCGTTGAGCGTGCGCGTGAGACAGGGCCTTCCCTTCTCTTTTCCCTCCTCCTCCACAACCCCCGTCTGGCTCTGTGGGCAAAGACGATCCATTGGACAGAGGGGGAAAGGAGCCCAGCTGAGGACCCCGTCTGCCCCAACCCTTTTACCCTCCCCCCCTTTTTTCTTCGCTCTCTACACTATCTCCGTAGAGGTGAAAAAAAAGGGAAGGGAAGCCCGGTGCCGGGGGGGAGGGAAAAAGGTATTGTGTGTCCTCGCCAGTTTCTTCCCCAAATGAGCGAGCAACAAAGATACTCCTGAGCGGCATGGCGAAAGAGAACCAGAGGCCAGCAAGCAGGCCTCCTACGCAGACTGCGCGGGCCCCCGTCCCCCCTTACAGGCACCCTGAAACTCTACTGTACAGTAGCCTATCAGGCAGTTGGTGAGCCGCCGGGAAGGTATCGTTTTTGGGAGGGGCGTTTGGTGGGCTCACCCAAGCCTTCTGCTCTCATCTACACTACACTAGTGTATTCATCAAGTACGATCTTGGTGACGGTTGTGCCCCTTTAGGGGAGGGGGAAAAAAGGGGGGGGGGGAAGGGTCCCTCCTCCTCTTGCCGACGGCAGCTGAGGAACGGCCGCTGAGATTGCCGGCCCGTTGATGTGGACCCTCTCTCTTCCAATCCCAAGAATGTGTGAATCTCCCCGCCCGCCGGGACACGGCACTAACTCGGGGGAGCTCTCCCCTGGACAGCAGGGCAGTAAGAGCGCCCTCTGGCGTCTCTGGCCTCGAGGAGGCTCCGGACCGGCCCTGTTAGGCTGGGCTTCGAATCCGCACAGGGGTAGGTATGAGCTGTGACGTGGCTCATGCGGCTTTGGCTACCCTGCGAAGCAATTGTTGTTGTTGTTGTTCTTGTTGTGTGTACGGACTACATACGTCTGTATGCCACGACGCCTCGTTCAGCTCTTCATGGTTCCCCAGCAGCAGTAACAGCACCAGCAAGTGGCCAGGGTGTACATTCACGAACGACCGCCTCTCATCCCTTACGGTTCTGTTCTTCTTTGCTTTTACCTCTTGTCTCTCGCTTGACTATGTTCAGAGGACGCGTGTTTGACAAGTAGTGGTGAGCATGAGGCGAAGAACATTGATGATGACGATGATGACGATGATGACGATGATGATGTAGTACGCCATCTTCTGCGTTAACCAGGCACTGAACCCTCTATCCGTCTCGCCTTGTCCCGCTCCGCCCTTGGACTTTGCTTTTGCCCCGGTCTTCTCGAACAGAAACAAAGGAGAATGCACACAAGACTAGCGCAGCGCGGTAGACGGAATGCACACACTACTGTAGTAGTGCAAAATATCCCGTAGTGTACCCAACCCTACTAGTGTAGTCTTCCTTTAGTTGTTTTATTTTATTTTTTTTCTCCCCCCGAGCTTTTTCTTTTTTTCCCCAAGGTCTTCTTCAACACCCTCGCTCCCGCCTGCATGTCTCACTCACACCGTCCCTCACTTTCCCTACTTGAGAAAACGCGCTCGCAGCCGTCACGGTGGCTCCCCTACCCCCCCCTCCCCCCGGGGCCCCCAACACCGATGGGTGTCTACCGTATACAGCTGTGCCAATTTGGAGCACGCCATACTCCCCAAACCCGGATTACCCGACACTCCGCAGTGTGGAAGGTACGTGTATGTGTGTATGTACATCTCCGGGGGGATGCATGTAGACGTGCGTTGGCCTCTAGGTGAGGTTTTGGTTGGGAGGGTGGATTGGACGGTTAGGCGGGGAGGGGAGAGGGAGCGGGTGAGACACGGCGAGGTCTCTGTCTCAGATGCGCACACGCATGTGAGAGAAGCATGAGACGTGGATTGGTTACCGACGAGTCTGGTTCTGATTCCGGGGGCGTCCCCCCCGCTGAATAGGAGGGAATGAAGGGCTAAACATGAACCCTTGTATGTAATCCGCACATACGGCAGAAGGCAAGATAAAAGGAGACCAGTGGAGAGATTTTGGGGAGAAGGGGGGGGGGGGGGGGGGGCCGAGAGGGAGGGAATGAAGGAAGAACTGGCGGGCGACAAAGACCGGCTTTTCCGGGCCCTCTTGATCCGAGGGCTACCTCGCTCTCGCTCTCGTCCAGCTTCACTGCAATATCATAGTATATCGGTTGAGTTGTGCCATACGCTAAGCTCAAGGGACGTGTGTAGTTTAGTTCGTATGTATCTAGGTGTACGTACGCACCGTGGCCTCGGGCCCTAACACCAAGTCTTTGCAAAACCGAGCTGAGTTGGGGGCTGAGAGGCAGCTGAGAGAACAGGGCTGCGTTCGTTGCTACCCTACTTGGCCGTGCTTCCTCGCCAATACTTGCCCGCTCTCTTTTGCTGGCTCAAAGATAGCGCAAAGTTGAAGTGTAATAACTACCGCGGTTTCCAGACCTACATGCTTCGTGCAGAAAGCTTATTAGCTCGGGCAGAAACCGATTGTCTCTGGACAAAGAAAGGGGTCACCCGGAACACTGCCGAGCGCACCGTCGCCGATCCCAGTTCCCATCCGCCCCCTGGTCATGACGGCCTCTGCATACTTGGCTTGGTGCGGAGGCGCTGCTCGAGTCCGACGGCAGCGGCAACGGTAGCGGTGGGCCTCCCAGTAGGGATCGGTCAGTCTGAATTATTAGCGCGGGGGATGAACGTTGAAAGTGTCTCACTTACACACACACCCCTCCCTCTCCCTCGACAGGGTGACCTTGTTGAAAAACGTTGGAACCTCTTTCCGCCCGATGCCGACTAACCGGGAGGTAGAGGGACACCTCCAACGCCGTCCCTAAGTGGCTACATACCCCTTGGGTCCTCCTTGGTACGACGCATCTGCACCTCCTTTGGTCGCCGCTTGTTCTCCCTCCTCTCCTCCGCCCTCTCTTTCCCCCCCGGCATAAACGAGTGTTCCTACGCTAATGTACGGATGTACGTACGTGACCGCGAACCCATCTTCTCTCCCGAGTCGAACTATCTACTTGTTCATACCAGGTGGCGACACAGGAGCTCCGAGAGCGAGGCTGGTGGCCAAATGTTGTTCACCCGTGGGTTGGCTGAGCGGGCCTGCCAGGAGGGTTGACGTTTCGTAGCAAACGCATGCACGGTACAGTACACATCCCCCTCCTCTGTGCAGAGCCCTCCCGAAAATTCTCATCCTCTAGTGTAGTGTACCCTCCATGCAAGACGTTATCCACAGAGCGGTCTGGATCTCGGTTCTTGGTCGGTATGAGCTTGTAAACTCACAGAGTACCGTTACATTACATGACGACACAATACGGCGATGGTGTTTCCTTGTTCGTAGACGGAACGCGGACCCTGGATAGGCGATTGGAAATGGGCTTCTTGCCGTCGTGTCCGGTTCCGGCCCGCCATGGTCGATATTGCTATCGACCGTAGTTAGTGTCCTGACCCTTCCGGGCGCTGACAAATAACGTATTAAGCTTCCACGACAATCATTTTTTCTTGACCGTGGTGATACCACACGGGGCAACGCATGGCAGTTCCCCGGTTGCGAGAACATGCTGGCCGCTGGCTGTGGTTGGGTAGGCGGGAAATTGGGTCTCAACCACTCCGCAGCTGAACCGGACAGAGAGACGACCTCGACATCCTTGGCGTAGAGATGCCGATTCGCACTTTCCAACGTACCTCCGACGAGATGGTAACGGCGAGCGATGAAGTTGCGTAACAGAATGGAAGCATCAACACGCTCGACAGGACTTTCTATTGAGGAGAGCCAGATCAACAAGGCCCTTCCTTTCCTTTCCTCCTCAACCTTGGACCCTACCGGCTTTCCCGAGGGGACAATGCCCGCTTCCCTGAGCAACTTGCACAGCGACCACTAGACTTGCTGGTAGTCGAGTTCGGAGACTGATCCCAAGGTCAGCTTCTTTAGATCTCCATGTACTGTGCCTTATTGGCAGCGCGAGGAGCGGCGCAGGCGAGGGCAGCTGACGAGGCTCTTTCAAACTGAGGACGTTTTCAATGTAGACTATTGGGAAAGTAATCCGAGAAACACGCCGAAGGGAGAGCGGCCCTGGATTGCACCAGCTTGCCCTCCCGCAAATACACGGTGGCATACTCGATGACATGCTGACATACTCGCTGACATATTCGCTGGCCACGGATTCGCTCCTTTGTTGGATGTATCCCTCGTACCATTATCGCAATTTCTTTAGGGAGAAGAGCAGTCTCTGGAACGAGCCGACACACAGAGCCCGATAGCCTTCCTCCCGTGTAGCCCTTTAGAAGCCACCATCGAGCATCTTGTCCAGCTTTGTCGACCATGTTCGAGGACGGACACGAGACGATTACGGCTTCGCCTTGGTCTGCCCTTGTCTAGTATTGCTGCTCTCAGGTGAGCCGTCTTCGCCGACCCATCGAACGGTATCGGCGGAGGTGGAATGGCTGATCGAACCCGAACTCCAGTTCGATGATGGCTTGGCTGCGCTGACTTGAGCGACCCCGGAGTCTGGAGTGATCCCCAGCGACTGGTTTCCCTCAACGCAAGTTTCCTCCCCGGCTGATGGCACTCGCGGATGGTGACGAACCTCACTGCCAGAGCGAGGAGCTATGGATAAGAGCTCATCGTCCCCAATCTCGAACGAGTAACGCCGCCGCCGCCCCTTTTCTCTCAACGGCGGACCCAACAAAGATTGCTGACCCTGCTGACCCTGCTGACCTGAAGACTCACCAGTTCCCTCTCCCGCCCTCGGAAATTCCCCATTGCCGTGATACGCTTGATAACTCGACTCGGAGCAAATCGATTGCTTCTGTCTACGCTTTCTCGGTAGATCATTCGATTTACCAGAACTGATCGAGGAGTGGGCGAACTCTTCTCGTGCATCGGTTTGCGAATCCGACGACGGTGTTGATGACGACGAGGACGACGATTCATTGCCGATTGACGAGGACGAATGGCTTTCGGGCCCGGGTCTGACGGTACTGTCAGCGGTAGGATTCTCCTGTGCTTTCGCGGCGAGCGGATCTCGTTCTACGACGGCCACGGGAGGTTGCCGGCCAGCTCTCAGCGTGTCTCCGAGAAAATCGCGTGGTTCGGGAGCACCTCGCGGGTGAATAAGAACTGGAGCGGCTCTAACTCTGCCCTCTCCCCGTCGTTGATGGGCCATTCGCTCTTCGAGCTCGCGTTGCTCCAGAATACGGCTCAGAGTAACATCGTTCTGGGAATCGAGGATTCTGGGGATTGAGCCTCGAGTCCACTTAGTTTCGAGCACAACAGTTTGAACATATTCATACGTACTCAGGGTCCTATAGCTCGTTGTTTCTTCGGCAAGACCAACCGGTTGTGTTCCAGCATGCGGTGCATGCTCCTCCCCGGTGGTGTCTGTTTGACTGTTGTCAACTTTCCTCTCACAGGGACTATTGTGCGGGACAAATACCTTGATCGTGCAAACCGTTCAACCGCTCTAGCCTAGCGTGGAACCGCTTACTTCCGACGCGGTCAACGAGGCTCCCATGGCGGGCCAAGGCAACGCTGGCCACGCCGTCCTTGCTCTCCTTCGCCAGTGCAAGCTCGAGACGCTTGACCTCTGCCTTGTAGGCCTCGCTAGTCTCCATCCACTCCTCGGTCATGCCGCGGAACTGGTCGAGCTCCCTTTCGCGCAAGTCTTTTATCTCAGCGAGCTGTTCCTCGACGTCTTGCAGTCTCCGTGTAAGCTTATAAAAGCCTTCAATAAGGGAGAAAATGCACGAGTGATAACTGTTTGGCTTGTCAGCGGGTCAAATCGGCCTTCTCTGGGATCGCGACAATGGGAGGAGGAAGAAGGATTCTCACGTCGGATCCAGCCTGTCCCCGGGTGCCATCCTCGTCATCACGCTGCTCAGCATCTCGGTCATCTGCATGACATTCGGGTTATGCCATGTTCTCTCACCTCCCCCCTCAGCGTCCCGGCTCTCCCTCCCCCCGCTCCTGCCGCTCCCGCTCCTGCTCCTCGTTCCAACCTCCGTGCCATACCACCCGTCCACGCAAGATGAAGGGGAGCCATAGTCAACCTCAGTCAGCGGCAGCATAGACAGAGACGCTGGGGTGCGTATCCTCGGGTCGTCCTCCAACGTTGCCACTGTTGCTGCTCCGTTCCCAGATCTTGAGAGTTGCCAGACATGGCTTTTACCGGTTCCGCCCCCACTCTTACTGGTGCTGCTCTTAAGATTGAGGAAGCTCGACACGGTGCGGAGCGTAGCGCCGGCGGACTTCCGGTGATGGTGTTGATGATGCTGGTTCTGGTGATGGTGAGAGTGATGACCATGCCCCCTAGGCGGAGACTCGTTGGTGGGAGATTCGGTCGAGGTAGAGATGTGTGTCAGGACATGATGGGAGGTTTGGCGGGTCTGCAGTGGCGGTGATTGTCGCTGTTCTTGCTGCTGCTGCTGGTTTGTGTTGCTGGTGTTGGAGCGGCCGAAAGGGCGGAACCAGCTGCTGGTTGGGTTCGTATTGTCGGCCATGGTTCTGTTGCGTTAAACAAAAGTGGTAAGCAAGCGAACGAAATTGCCCCCTTATCCTATTGAGCAGGACAAGTCGAGTCACAGTTTTCTGTTGATCGAGTGTGGGGTGACGAGGTGAACTTGCGGAAGGGTTGAAGAGTATGGCTGTTAGAGAGAGGATGGACGAAGGTGGTGGATGATGAGCTTTGCCAACTCACCAGAGGGAGCGATGGAATTTCTTGCAGGAGAAAGAAAGTCACTTCGTGGCAGCTAGCGGTTGAAGGTCGGTCAGGGGCCGTTGTAAGGCAGGCACCTATCCCTCGATATCGGATTAGATGACCAAGCGATACAAAAGGAAGGGGCAATCCACTGTCATTTACATATAACAAGTAAAGGCACCTAATCACACCGGCCTAGAGCCGGAGAGAAACCGGAACTTACTCAATCACCTGGGGCTGAGTTTTTACTTCCGCATCGACACGTCACTTGGCTGCGAGAAAACCTCGTGAAAGGGCCTCAAGACAGAGGGGGGTGATGCTATGCCATGTCATGCAGCCTCAGCTTCATACGATGCAACATGCAGGCATAAAGGCGTTGCCCGACGTTCATCCAGCATAACAAGAAAATTCATCGGAGTTTATAAGAATATATCTATCTTGACTAGTTCAACGACTAGTTCAACACCTCGTGAAGTGCCGCCTCTGTCTCGATCTACTTCACGGGGTTAGGGACAGGTCGCTTGATGGACTTGACAACGGCGAGATTCAGGTCGGCAGGCCCAAGATATAAATCACTCGGAATCCAACTCAGACCAGGCACAAACACATAAGATGCATGGGGCATCACTCCTCTTAGTGGGAGTTAAGCCAAGACTGAAACCTGTTATTTTATACCCGCCGGCGCCGACGCCAGCAACGGAAGCTCGTTTCTGTGCCGCATTCCAGTCCTATCATTGAATTCAACGATGGATCGAATCCACATCAGTCTCTCTTTCCACTCGGTCAACACGGTTTTACTGCATCAGCAACGGCCGAGTCGGTTTTTCACCTCGAGGCCGAACCCAAGTCAATGTTGTTGGTCAGAAACCGTCACTGGTCCGTTTCCCTCAGCGGATATCTGCTTTCGTCATTTTATTCGAGGGGGGAACCATGGGCAAGCCGCTTCGTGGCCATCTCCTATCTTGTGGCCATCTGTGAAGGGGTGGATGTTTGAAGCGACGAGTCTTGCCCGTCGACGACCGCAAAGCACACTCGCCATCTAGTTTGGCATGGTGCCGCTGGGCGGTGACTGGCTCCTTATTCTCCGCTTCCCTCCCCCCCCCCCCCCCCCCCCCACCTCCAACACCACTCTCTTTACAGCTAGGTGAACATGTCCTCCGCTTTTTGTCTTCGCTTGCCCCTCCCCTCGAGTTTTTCGGCAAACAGTTCCTTGCCGGCGTTGGTGCCAAATTTCTCGGGAAACAGTTCCCTAACCGTTGGTCCGGTGCCTTTGATGGCTATGCCCTGGTCATCGCTGCGCTTGTTTGCCATGCCGCGTATGCTAAAGCCGCCCGCGCTTGGTGCGGTAATCCGGTCTGCAAGACTTGCTGAAGCGTGTGTCAATGAGCGAACTGAGTGAGTGGGGTTGGTGGTGACAGATTTGTCGCTGAGAGAGAGAGAGTGTGTGTGTGTGTGTGTGCGCGCGCGTACGTGTTGAGACTAGAGCACTTGCGCCAGCCTCGCCGCGAGAGAGAGTCGAGACATACCAGTCGTCAACACCGTCGTGTCGTTGACCTTATCCATCTGCGCCGTACCGCCGCCACCCGATGAGTTGACCTTGGAAGGAAACAGCTCTTTCTTCCTGTTGATCTCCTTAGACGGGAACAACTCCTTGGTACTGTTGTCGCGCGACAGGCGCTCTTTTATCGAGCGCCCCCTTTCCCGGCTGCGCATCGCTGCAGCTGCCCGCGCGGCCTCATCCAGATCCATCTCAGCATCCCCGTCGCGGTCTCGTACCGGCGAGGCGGACCGGTCACGCAAACTGCGCCCCAAACTCCCTGATAGCTTGTCGGGGAAGAGCTCCTTGTCCCGATTTCGCTGAGCAGCCCCCCTGGTATCGGAAGAGCGAGACATGGAGCGACGCCTCGGGCGCGAGCGTCTCCGGGCCCGTGTCGCCAGCGCCGATTCGTCATCGTCGTAGAGGTTGACGTCGAACGACTCGGGCTCTTCCTCGTCTCTGGAATCCCTCCGCCTGTCGTTCCTTCTGTCCCTTCGGTAGCGGTCGTCCCGATCTCGGTATCTTCCCCGGCCGAGCTCACCCCGCCGCCGGCGCTCCCCGGGGTCGTACTCCGGGTGGAGCAGGTAGAACCGGCTGCGCTCCGCAGCCCCGGCCACTTTCTTGTCTCCTTCCACAGCAAATCGAACGAGCAAGCTGCACTCGGGCTTTTGCGAATAGCTCTTAGCGGGTATGTTCTCGAGCGGGGGCAGCTGCGTCACGTCGGCAATTTCCACTGCCGCGAGCGCAACGAGGGCTTCCTGTGCTATGCGATCGGACTTGAAAATATAGTTGGCACATGTGTCGTCAATCCACTCGACGCGGTTGAGTTCGCTCGTGCTGTAGTGCTCTGCTAGATAGCCCTTGACGTCGTCTGGATTGAATGTGTCCAGCCCCTTGATGTGCACCTTGTACGGCACCGGCGCCTTGGCCTTGTCTGAGGCGTCGCCATTGTCCCCCCCGTTGGGCCCCTCCTCGACCTCTCCGGGTTCCTGAGAGGGGCGGCAGTCAGCGCATCGCACCGAGCGAAAGTGGGAATCGAGCCGCCAATTCGAACCTGTTCGTCTTCGGCAACCACATCTTCGGTGTATGCCGCAGGAATCGCAGGAACCGGCATGTCCTGGACGTCGTCGACGTCCATTTCAATGTCGAGATCCATGATGGGCGGGGGTGTGCGACGCGACGCGCCGCGCGGGATGTTGATTATCGAGCGTTGTGATTCTTCTCGTAGTGCTAGAAATAACGAAATTAAAGACTTGAAACCCAAAAAAAAATGTCTAGAGGATCGGGGACCAAGAGGGTATTTGAGAAGCAAGTCGATCGTCAAGAAGGCCGGCTGCGTGATGTGATGAAAGATGCGATGTTGGGCCCTTGCAAGGCTGCCCTGCTGTTGGTGGTGGCGCGCGATCGGAAGTTGAGTGCGAAGTGCAATCTTGTATCTCAACGCCTTATCTGCGCTAGGAGATACATTGCAGTACTTAAATTGTTGCCGCACCTACCAAAGTCATTTTCAGCTGTGCGGCCCGTGCCTTTCCTTTGGATCCACTACAAACCAAGAACTACCTTACCAAGCTTACTCTGTACAGTAGTTCGTACTATACACTACTCATAGTTGCCTACAAATATCTCCCGCCACGTAGTGGTTTAAGGTAGGAATTTTCTGCATTCCATCGCCTGTGCTTTCAGCACGTCGAAATTCGAATACGGAGGCCAAAATGCTCTGCGGCATTCATGAGGACCCTCGCATTGGCTGAAACCTGACTGGGACACTAGATCCAGAATCTCTATAGTAATACGGAGTACTATGTATGGGTGAAGCATCTACTCCCAGCCATGATTCGTAAGCGTAAGATTCACTCGCCAGCCTTAGCTGATCCCAAAGGCATGCCTCTTTCACTCTTAGCAGCCAGCTTCCGGACCTTACACAACCGCCCAGCGCCTTCAATAACGAGATGCAGCCCGACGATTTGGGAGCGAATGGTTTCTCAAGTGTGCCTCTTTCGCGACCTTAATTTTCAAGGGCTGAACGGCAATATATGCGCATACTACCGATAATATGTACTCTACGGTTACGGTGTACAGAATGGCGGTGTTTCGAGCGCTCTTTTCAACTCGAACCGGTTCCCATCAGATGATGGCAGCAGAAAGGATCTACGACCAAGCGTGGCGGCCAACATTGAGCGGCAACGGATGGTACCACCTGCTCCTTGTCCTCAACCCCTGTGTAACCTCACTCTTCTGCGCCATTGGTCCTGATGACTGGTCGCTTTAGCTCGGGCACACCCGACGGGGATTGAGACCGACCCGGCACATCATCCAATTGAGCAAGAGCAGAGGCCGCTGCCGAAAGCGGGCGGGCACTTGTGTGGAAGATCTTCTGCATCCAGCCAGGAAAATAGACGAGCACCCGTTGTAGCACGATTGTTCTCCCTCCGTGCGCTGACATCACGACGACTTCCGACTTCCGACTTGCTTCCCGTCAAGTCATGACCAGCCGCGCGCTGTCGCTCCCCAAACAGTGTCACCACGCAAAGAGATCATTCGGGTGGAAGGGGGTAGGGAAGGGAGTATTCAGAGGTTTGATTCCAACATCCGACTCCAGTTGGGGGCCTTCGCAAACTGCGCACTGCAGCGCAAAGGTGCACATATCGTCTCTCCCGACCTTCGAGATCTGCAGACATCACCGTCATGGCAGGCCTTGTGTCTCGAGCACTCGCTGTCCATCCGTCCTGTCAGCACCTCTGCTGCCCAGTTCACTGAGCCCGCCCCAGCGAGCTTGTGAAAGGCATCAAAAAAAAGAGAATAGGCGACTTCATTCGATAAAACATAAATGGGGAGGGGTGAAGCTAAAACGAATAACAAATACCCCGTTGCCAAAGAACAACCCAACCGACTTCCCCCCTCCCCCGACCTCTGTTGAAAACACCGGAAAATTCCGCACGAATATCGCTGTACGCCGCAATTTTCTCCTTAAGAAGGTAAAAGAACGCCGCGACCACTTCCAAACAGTCCTCAAAACACCCGCAGAGTCTATAACATTACCCCCCCAGTCGTCGTGCTCTATGAGCGACCCAGTCTATCTCATGTGCGCGTTCTGTTCTGTTCATGACGCATTTCAAGTCCCCTCTCTCACGCGGCCCCATGCTCGACAAACGGTGAATACGTATGTGCTTCCACCGCTCAAGCAGTCTTGATGGTATCCCTCCTCCGAATCTCCACAATCGACGCTGACGGCGGGGCAGGACATGGTCTCTTGACACGAGCCTCATCACCCATCATGTCTCCGGTGGCGGCGGCGGTAGAGGTGGTGTTAGAGGAGGAGGAGGAGGAGGAAGAAGAAGAAGAAGAAGAAGAAGATGATGATGATGATGACGACGAGGACCCCTGTAATGCCGCGGCAGCACCAGAAGAATTCCCATCGGAGCCGAAGCTATTGGATCGGGACATCTCCGATAGCGGCCTCTTGAGCCCGGCCACGCCGCCCGCAGAAGGCGGCAGCGCGGTAGTGATGTCTCCCGCAGCGGGCCGGGCTTCGTCATCGACCGCAATGTCGGCGTCGTCAAAGGGATCCTTATCCAGCAGGGGGTCGTAGGCCCAGCAGTCCTCGAGCCCCTCCATGAAGACGGGCGCGTGGCGTAGCGTGTGCCAGCTGATGGTGTGGTTGCGCATGGCGATGTACAGCGAGTCGATGACGCCGTGCGGGTCGACGACGGCGCAGTGGCGGCGCAGGAACTCGTGGTCACACGCTGGGTCGCCGCCCAGGACCAGGCGCGGGTTGCGCCGTTTCGGGTCGTCCAGCCGCCGCAGCATCGGGAGGCCCTGCAGCGTGGCGGCGTCGCACAGCTTCGCCTGCAGCGGCATCCACTCGCGCCCGCGGAGGAACTGCCCGAACGCCTTCTCGACGGCCTCCTTGAACGAGGCCGCGTCTCGGCCTTGCACGGCTACCATGCGATGCAGGCCCCGCGAGAGGCAGCGCTGGTAGGCAGTCGTGTTGCGCTCGAAGGGCATGGGCACAGAGGCATGGGGGAGGAGGGAGATGTGGACCGTCCAGGGGCCGGTGGGCCGGACAGGTGGGGAGAGTGCCGGTCGCGGAGAGGAGGGGTGCCGACAAAAATGGCGAGTTGAGCGTTTGGCGTCGCGCCCGGTTCCGTCGCAGACTTCTGAGAAGGTGCTGGTGCTGATGGGGCCGCCCGTTGGCGACGGATACGGGACTTGGTGGGCGGCCCCCGCCCCTAAAGGGCCCAACGGGACGCTTGGGCGGGACGTGTCGGATGTTGACCTCCTCCGCTGCGGCCGGGCGGCGAGCGCCGCCGCGAGGCGCGCTTCTTCCTCCTCCTCGAGCGTCTCGGTCAGGTTCTCGATGCGCTCTTCCAAGCTTAGGTCCGCATCTCGGAGCTCGAGCTGTCCGGCGTGCACCCTGTCGAGCTGCTCGTCGTGGTCGCGCAGCTTGTCGTATATGTGGCGGAGTTGCTCGTCGTGCTGCTGGCTCCTGCGCTCCGCCTGTTCGATAGACCGCCAGCTGATGCTGACGTTCCGGTAAGCCCCTTTTATTTGCTCCCCGACTTCTTCCTTGCTCTTCTCCAGGTGCTCCTCCACTTCGTTCAGCCTGCTGACGACGCTGTCCAGTACGTCCTCCTGCCCCCTGGAGAGCTGCTCCTCGAGATGCTGCAGCCGCCGCTTCAACTGTTCAAGCTCCTGCCTCTGGTCTGCAGAGACATCAGGCTCTCTGTTGTGGTAACATGCCAGATGGCCACATTCGCAGGTAGAGCCGGGGATGCCCTTGTTGAGTGTGAAGTTGACACAAGCACACCTTTGGCCCTTGATCTCGGGTTGGAGAAGGATGTATCGACAATGTCCCTTGGGCATCCTGCTCTCATCCGCGAGGCCGTTGGCCGGCGATTGCAACGGAGATGGAGAAGCCGAGTGTGCCGACATTGCTGATATTGCTGGATGGCTGATCAACGCTCCGAGAGTGAGAGGCGTCCTGCGGCCTCGAGGGTGCCGCAGGTTGGCGGTGGTGAGGCAGCAGCGCGAATGGTGATCACCGGGATTGGGGTGGGCGTCGATGACATGAAAATAAAAGGGATATGGGGAGGGCTAGCGAGAAAGGAGTAACGACCAGACGACAACGTCCTATCGGAAATCACACATGGCAGTCAGGAGCTGAACTAGCCGGGTGATATCCATGGAGCGACGGTGAAATCGACGCCAGAAAGGGGAAGGCGAAAGGGGGGGGGGGGGCGGGAGGAGTGTGTGTGTGAGATATGGGGGTTATGGGTCTGCCCGCGAGGGTCCCCTGAACAAGAGGCTCTGTGCAAGCAGATATGTCGTGTTACAAAGGACCGCCAGGCGGGCGACAAGGCCGGTGTTATCAAGTGCCAATACGGGACGCGATCAGGGTCGAGGCAAACGAGAAACCAAGGAACAGGCGGGCTGATAGACGATTTAAAAATGGCGGGGGGCCCCTCAGTGAAATCCTGGGGCTGCGGTGCCCGATCTGGCGGTATCTGATACCGAGCGTGCAAGTCTGCTTGCCTCGGGTTGCTGATGGGCGGGGAAGGCCAGTGCAGGAGAAATTCCCCAGATCCGACGAGGAGTCCACAGCGGCAGCGCGGCTGCTTCCCGGCGGAGCGTAGATAACGTTTAGACAAATCTGTGGAGAGACTGGCGTTCCCGATAACGGCCAGCCGAGTCGTTGGTGTCGCAGCGCAGAGGGCGGGTATTTTTGTGACAGCCTGTGGGTCCGTTGAGGCGAACAAGATAAAAAGTGCCCAAGTGGGAAGGGAAAAAAAGAAAGGTGAAAAATGATGACGAGATACAGGAGAGAAGAAAGACGAAGAGCAGCGCCACGGTTGGCGAGGTCGTGGGCTGCGGAAAAGAGGGAGGGATGATACCCAGGAGATAGGGCCGGCTGCTAGGATTTGAGCGAGATAAATTGCTTGCCAAGTGGGCAAGAAGGTACCAGGCCTGTCTCGGAGACGCGGCCGCGGGTCCTCGTCAATAGCGAGATACCGGAGCCTCTGCGGGTCGCATTCTCGTGTGGGGAGGTTCCTCCCAATGCGGCACTACGAGGTCCTTCCACGACTTGGCGGCCGTTGTACTTTTGGGCCCCCATCGACGCAGCGATTGCGCCAAGTGACGTGACAATTGTCTTCTGCAAGCCCGGGCCGCAACATGGCATTCCGTCTCCAGTTCGTTTG
Organism: Thermothelomyces thermophilus ATCC 42464; assembly: GCF_000226095.1. Classification (NCBI taxonomy): domain Eukaryota; kingdom Fungi; phylum Ascomycota; class Sordariomycetes; order Sordariales; family Chaetomiaceae; genus Thermothelomyces; species Thermothelomyces thermophilus. The sequence goes on along the minus strand of NC_016473.1, from coordinate 1,505,272 downwards.
TCCTCCACTGCAATAATGTATGTACATATGTCCAATCCATATGTTTGTCCTGCAAGACCGCAGTTCGCGTCCCCTGGCTGCCGAGCATGGCGCAAAACAATGAAGGCGGTCTGGCTGGTGGAGATTCTACCGTGCACTACTCCGTACACTAGTATGTTGTGTGTAATACATTTTGCGGATCGACTGGGAAGTGGGAACGAACTGCCGCGCTTGTGAAAAAAAGCCTTTGCGCGAGCGTGGGCGGGACGTGGAGATGAAGCCGCCGGGTTGTTGTGGAAAAGGTGGGCGCAAGCGGCGGCCGAGTTTAGTGCGTGTCAAACGTCGAAGGAAACGTTGAAAAGGGACGGCGCGGGCGCTGCAGCACATGGGCGTAGCCAGTGGTAGAACAGCCATGCTCCAAACGCCTCGTCCCCAGATCTATCGTGTCTTTGCTGGCTGGTGAAGTGGTTCCGTTTGTCCCAAACCGGCCCGCAAGGTCCTCGCCGTTAAGTGCCTGACACCGAAAGAAACTTTGTGAGTAGAGCTTTGAGGCAGCATTGACAGGGGTTTGGAGTGGAACCCAAGGGATGCCACATGGATCACCCACTGTGGGGGTCACGGTTGAGATAAGAGTGTCTCTCTGTGTTCCAGACGCAGTTTCCCCGAGCCGACATGCTTGGCTCGATTTTCTGGGCAACTTTGAAAGACTTACAAGTAAGATAGGCACCTACCTCAGCGAGAGGTGGAAAGACTTAAGCTAAAAGAACTTGAGCACATCTATGCGATGCGATTATTCCAGTTGCTTCCGAGGAAAGTTGCACGGGGAAGTCGCAGACCTCGATCGCTGCACTGACTCCCATTACTCCGTACAGTACACCTGCCTGAACTTTGGCAACCGCTGAACAGTTTCCCATGCGGCTTCTTACTGGCCTATCGCACCATCGCACCTCAGCAGCCGGGTAAGCTCCCGTACTCCCATCCTCGACCAGTGCGATGCCGCATTTTGGCAGCTGCAAGATAAGCGCCTCAACACGCCTCAATGTCGCAAGACTCACCGTGTCGCAGACCACGACCAGGCTCGCCATCGTACAGCCAGCTACAGTCGTGCTTGAAACTCTGCAACTTGTTATTGGCCTCGTCTCACCCTTTTCCCCCCTGCAACGTGTTGCACACTCTGCCGTTGTGCCGCTGGATCGTCACACAGCATTCAGCGCGCACTGTCTCGGCCTTTTTGCGATCGTCCGTCTCACTGTCGCCCGTCCCAATACGCTGGAACGAAGAGTTGAGGTCACGAGCACCCCAAACTCTCTAACCCCTGAAGGCTCGCTTGCTGTATGGTACCGATAACTAGTGTCAGGTAGTCTAGTGTAGGATTGATGATTCTCGGCCGGCAGAAAAGAAAGGAGCTTGTACTACGCATCCTTGCGCCTTATCGGGTACCGCAACAGTGCGCAGACCCGTTCGCCGTTGCGCCTTGCCAGGCGAGCGATATCGCGATAACGGGTCGCTATGGTATCAGAGTAGCGGTGGCCCGGCATGTTTCGGAACGGTCGTTTGTCACTCCCACGGCCGCAGCGAGCAACGACATTCGCAAGGCAGTGAAGCGGAGAAGCGTGATTCTGGTTCGCGCACGACTTCGGCTCAACAAACAAGGTGCTTGAAGGCGCTGCCCGCAAAAGGGTTTCGTGATTTGCGAGGCTTGAATCGCCATCCGGCTCCCGAGTAGTCACTCAACGCTTGGCCAATCGCTGCGCGGTCAAGGAAGACATGCAACGCCGAAACGCTGCGACAAACGGCACAAAACGAAGGTAGACGGCATACGCTCGTCACGGCAGCCTCCGGGTGATACCACATCATGCCACGGCGGGAAGACGACCCGGAGGACCCAGGAGTGCATCCTATACAGTACATGTGCAAATGGTACATTTGGTGAATGCTCCCGTCCCCAGACCAGCCGAGTCAAATATTCCGTACACGCACCTTGACGACGATGCAAAACACGCCCCAGGCCAAGATTCGGCTTGCGGGTCTGTCTGTAGTTCTGGATGGCTAGTGTAACGTTTGTCGAGCTTCGGGCCCAAAGAACGGTCTGTACGGGTATCTCCCGGGCGCGCTTATCAATCGTGGCATTGCCTTGCTAGGACCGGAATCTAAGACAATCTTCCGCCAATTTCAGAGCATCATCGTGCTGTCAAGACTTGAAATCCAACATGTAGTGTACGAAGTCTACTCTAATGGGCCCATCCCGCCGCTCGTCTTGGCGGGCGTTGCGTCGTCGTGAAGACCATTACCTAATAGAACACACCCCTTGCCGTGGGGTCCCCATGAGGAAGGCAAATCCCATCGCGCCGAATTGCCACATGCCCTCCCGATTCGTATAGGTTCGTCGCGAAGCGTAGCTATGTACCACCGTCAAGGTTTCAACGGTTTTAACCACGGGGAGGCTGGTCCGTGACACGCAAACGCGACCTCGTACCTGGAGAGCAAACGGACAAAACGGAGAAGAGCTCGACTCTGTCGCGGCTGAATGGGAGGCAACATCAGAAGCGGAGCACATGCATCCGCAGAAATCTGGTTTTCTGGCCGGTTCATATCCGCCTCAAGCAGCCGCCGTAAGCGGGGGTTGGGGAGTTTGAGTCGCAAGAGGTGCACTGGCCGGTCGAGTTTCCTCGGCAGGAGAAGCCCTGAGAAAGAGCCCTGCACGGATCTTGACAGATCGATGACAGATGCGCATGCACTCCTCGTCAGCGTATGTATGTACGTCAAACAGAGGTGTAAAAATAAAGCGAGTGGAAAAAAGCCAAGCCACCTCCGATCAAAGTGATAAGAGAAAAGAATCTAGTCTGGCGTGTGTTCAGACCGCCCACTCATCACATTGTGTATGTACTGTACATAAAGTATGTAATCCGTACACGATGTGCAGACGGACAAAGGGCACGCATAGCAGCGGCATCTGCCCAACAGAAACCCGAGTCTGGTAAGAAAGAGCCTGGCCGAGGGTCTTTTTTACGGCATCTTAGCCTGACTCAGATTGAACACCAACCAGCCTTGATTGCGAGGCAAAACCATCATGGTCCGCAATCACGTCATCGGTCAGCTCGGCTCGAGCCAAGCAATTTTTTTTTCTTTCGTCGTTGAAGGGACGAGTCCGATTGGAAGGACGTCAAGCCAGCAGCCAGCACGGGAGTTCCCGCCCCTACCGCTAACGTTTGTTTTTCCATGGTTGACTAGTGCAAGGAATAGTCCACGATGAGCTGCTCAGGTACGGAGTAATCCGTAGTGTGCTGTGTATGGAGTCCACAATTCGTATGGTTTGCCTGGCGTGGGTCGCCAGGCGTTTTGAGTATCATTGACGTTGGGCATGGATGGGCTGGCCGACACTGCGATACGCTCACGAAACACGCGCCCGAAGAGACCCCCCCCACAGAAAACCGCAAGGGTGAGAAGCTTCAATCTCATCCCACCGCGCCGCGGAGTGACTGGCATGTTGTCATTGAGTTATATGAGCGGGTAAGGGAAAGCAAAATAAAAGTGCAAACTGGGGGGAGGAAGAACAGAGCGGACAAGCTTTGCAGGAGCCCAGGCGGTTGGACAGCAGGCACCTGCTGCATCGACAGCGCATTACGTTTGCACGTGGCTCTTTAGTTGGTGGTTTTCTCGTCGTCAGATACGGTGCGTGTCGGAATCGCGGCAAAGGAGTGGAAGGGGTTCGGGGCGTGTGGCTTGAAAGGAATCAGGGGTTCCGAAGCTAACCCCTCTTGATCCGAACCCCATTTGGTCCCTTCGCGAGTCAAAGGCGGCAAATCCAGAAGGAAGCAGTTTTTCAGCCTTCGATCTGGTTTCCGGAGAGGAAGCGCAACAGGGCAAGAGCAATCGGGCAAGTGGGGCCAAGACCAGGCTTACCGAGTTGGCCTGGTTTGGCTCGCCTGTCAGTCGAATATTGCAGATCGAATAAGGAGTTTCCAGCCTTCCGAGAGTCATAATGTGCCAGCTAGTGTATACAGAATGTACACAGGATTTGACCACAAGATGGCAAATCTGTGTGTCTCTTCGGATACAATGTATCAGGCCTATTAGGCATAGGATGGATGAAGGGAAACCGGAGAATCGGCGGTGGAATTTGCTAAGCTGAGGGCTTGATTCAGACATCCAAAATAAGGTGAAATTATGAGAAGAGCTTGAGGACATGCACTCGTGCTACCGCACGCTCAAACTGGAACGATCAGGAAGAGTTTTGCTGTGAGATCACGAATCGCAAGTCCTCGCTGCGTGCACTATAACTACGTGACTTCCTTAATACGAAACCCAACTACTTCCGTACCAGGCTTCCTTCGCCTGCCACTGAGACTCGTTCTTCCTTCAAGCATTAACCCGAGGAGCTCTTCCCTAGAAGTCAGCAAAACAAACGCACCCATTACCTCACGCCAATACGGTATCGTATGCCACCGCTCCAAGCACACATTGATTGTACGATTTCGCGTTTCGTGCCCCCCAATATGGGCACCTGATGGCACCCTAGATCCCCCCAAACCTGCACCTGGAGGTTCCGGAGAGCTACGACATTTTCACTACCAGGTCCAAGACGTTCGCTCTGACATTGCTCGATGGATTGGATAATGTTGTTTTTTATTGAGGACAAGGTACTTGTGCTTTGGGCCTGACAGCTACAGCATTTCCATACCGTGCTCTCCGTCCTCGGCAATTTGAGGCGTACCATTCAAGTTGGACAAACACCCCTCAGTATCCTCCGGGGTTTCCAATTTGGATGGATGATGCCTGCAATGACTCGTTGCAGGACGAATTTGTCCTGATTTATCGCGGGGCCTGCTGACTGCCGGACTCGCACACGGTTGTTCCTGGCTGCAGCCTCTTCTCTCACGTTTCGGGTGACAGCTAAATGGAAGTCAGCCTTAGATCAACAACTTCTATTACGCCATCGACTGGAACGCTCGTTCTGGCATCGCCTAATCAATGTCAACCTCGAGCCCTGTGTGAGTATAACCTACGATCAGGCGACAGAATACCAGAAAGTGTGTCAAGGGATCGCTGGCCGGAACCAGAACTAAATCTTGCACACGGGACCGGCGACGGGGGCCGGACGGACCCACCGGACTCCGGCATCCGCCCCCGATCCTTCCCCTCTCGCACCCGCACCGGCAAAGACGAAAAGTGGAACCTACCCAAAGCAGGCAAGTGGGCTGAAAAAAAAGGTTGACAGGGGCTGGGGTCGGTGACAAGCAGTAAAATCACGATAAGGCCGCGGGTGCAGAGATCGCGTTCAAACCAATTGACGAAACTCGCGACGGCCGGATCACGACGCCCGGATCACGACGTCCACCACTCCAGGCTTTGACCGCGACCCTGAGCCAAGCGCGTTGCCATGTTACAATTGACCAGACAAGCACGCAGCGCTTGGAAGACTGGGTTCATCTGCACATCATGCCGCGCGCTGCTCGCCAGCGGCGCCACGAGGCTGCCGGGAGCCGTCGCCAGATTGTGTGCAGCACGCCATTACTCGTCGCCGCCTGACCAGCACCCGCCGCCGCCGCCGCCATCACCACCACCACCAACACCGCCGTCGCAGCAGGAGCAGCAGCAGCAAAAGGATACACAGACCGCCGAACAGCAGACCGCGGAGCAAGCTAAGACACCCAAGCGATCAAAGCCGAGCAAGCGTCAGCGGAAGCGGAAAGCTCGGCGATCAAGAGCTTCGTCCGCTTCGGCATCAGCATCATCACCGACGACGACGCACCAGCTCTGGCGAGAGACCCTCAATGTGCTGAAGGAGATCAAGGCCGACCAGCGCCAATCGACTCCCCAGACCAAAGATGCCCACGCCGGCACCGAAACAGAGACACCACAAACAGCTCCCGCTTCCGGCTCCAGCTCGGAGGAGAAGCCTGGGAAAGGGAAGGGTTCATCATCATCATCACCACAGGATGAGAAGACGCTGGAGGGTGCCCTCGTCATGCTGAAGAAGGTTCTCCGCCAGGAGCTGCGGGATGATGCTCAGTTGGTCAAACAGACGGCGGAGCATGCGCCGTGCGAGAAAGCCCCGGCCGCTGCGCCAAAGGAGGCGAAGACAGCAACTACAAAACGGCAAAAGAGCTTAGCTGAGGCGTTGGGCTTCGCCAAGGCAAAGGCAGAAGCTAAGGCAGAAGCAAAGGCGGACGCAGAACCAGCCGAGCCCGCCGCCGAGAAGCCGGCCAAGAAGCCGACACAGGAGCCAGCAAAGCCAGCAGAGAAACTGTCTGCGAAAGCTTCCTCTAAGACGCCCAAGTCCACGTCCAAATCCAAGCCTGCAGCCTCGTCGTCGAAAGCTTCCAAGACCTTGTCCTCCCTCACCCCGCTCTCCGCCGTTGCAAGGCATGCGAAGAGGAAGGGCAAGGGAACAACGGGATTCGTGGTCAACCGCATCGACGCGGCCAAGATCGAGTTGACGCCTATAGAGAAGGAACAACCACCCGTGCCCAGATTAGCCTATGGCCTGGACCGCGTGCTCTTCAACCCCGGCGTCTACCATATCCGCGACCCTCGTTCCCGCGTCTTCAATTTCGATCCCTACCTAGAGCGCATCATGCCCATCAAGGAGTTCGATTTCGAGGCCATCAAGCAGTACGTCACGTCTTCCAAGGACATGACCCTCATCAAGACGGCCGCCGAGCACCAGAAGAAGTACACGGGCTCCACCTCGAGCATGACTTCCACCTTGGCCCATTTCCACTACCTTCTCTCGGCCTGGAGGCCCATCAACCCCTGCATGCTGTCAAAGAACTTCGAGATTGACTCGTATCGCTTCACGCGCATCATGCGCGCTCCGGCCGCCACATTCCTCCACTGGAAGGACGGCACTTACGCTATCGACGCCGACAAGGAGTTCGACACCGCAAACATCCTCAGTATGCTGGGCAAGTCCATGGAGAAATTCCTGACGTTGCCCAAGCAAGAGTTCGAAAAGTACCGCAAAATAAACTCGGACCAGCTGACCGAGGAGGAGCGGAACGGGCCGGAGTCGTACCATTACACCACCCTGGGCGACTTTTTGATGCGATCCCAGCTCGACGCCTACGATCCCCGGCTCCCGGGCACCGGCATGTTCGACCTCAAGACGAGAGCCGTCATCTCCATCCGCATGGATGCCCAAGACTTCCACAAGGGCTTGGGCTACGAGATCCGTACCCGCTTCGGCAACTGGGAGTCGTTCGAGCGCGAGTATTATGACATGATCCGCTCCGCCTTCCTGAAGTACTCGCTCCAGGTCCGCATGGGCCGCATGGACGGCATCTTCGTCGCCTACCACAACACGGAGCGCATCTTTGGCTTCCAGTACATTCCCCTCCAGGAAATGGACCTTTCGCTGCACGGCCAGGAGAACACGACACTGGGCGACCGCGAGTTCAAGCTGAGCGTCTACCTGCTCAACAAGGTGCTGGACAAGGTGACCAAGAAGTACCCGGGCCGTTCACTGCGCCTCCACTTCGAGACGAGAGGCGAAGAGACTCCGTTCATGTACATCTTTGCCAAACCCGTCACCCCGAGGGAGATCGAGGAGATCCAGGGAGCCACGCGAGCCAAGGTCGAAGAGTTCGAGCGCCAGATGATGGGAGTCGTCGAAGAGGCGCGCGCGCTGGACGAGGAGGACGGCGGAGAGGAGTCCCTGGACGACGCCGAAGAGCATGACATGGACGAGAGCGACGGCGAGGAGATCACGAGCTCTGCCGCCTGGGAAGAGGTGATGCTCAAAGTGGAGGACGAGCTGGAGGATGAGGAGCATGGCGTGACCTTCGTCCGTGAGGCCATCGAGGACGCTCTGCAGGAGAGCGGGCTTCTCCGAAACGCCGCGTCCGACGAGACACAGCGCTACGTCGACGCTTTCCTCGAAGCCCTGACTGGCAACGGCCGCCGTGCCGCACCCGAGGACCATGACGCTCCGGAGCCCGCGGCATCAGGCGAGGCCGAGCCAGCTGTCGAGAGAAGTGCGGGGTCGGGTGCCACGCCGAGCATCGTGCCGGAGGCGACGGAGCAAGCCGAGCAGTCGAGCGGGGAACCACATGAATATGACGCTCAGCCTGCCGCAACCGAGAGCTCGTCAGCCGAGGAGCCGACCCTGAAGGACCTGATCGTAAAGCTGGCGACCCAGATTCGGGCTGCACCGAGCGAACAGCGCACCTCCCTCAAGGAGAGAGAGGATGTCATCGACGAGGACGAGTCGGAGTACGCACTCAAGTTGAGGAAGATTGAGAGGCTTCTCTCAGAACTCACGGACCAGCCGCCCCAAGGGGACAAAGCTGGAGAAGGTGCAGGTAGCGGGGTGGTGGAGACTGGCGAAGTGCTCGCTGAGGATGGCCAGCAAGTAAAACCAACCGAGCCTAGCGTGTCTGCTGGGCCGACGACCCGGCCTGAACATGCCGAGGCGAAGGGCGAGACGGCGGTGAACACGAAGGAGGCGCCAGTCACACCACCAAAAGACTCGGCAGCTGCATCCCCAACGTCTGCCGAGGCCGCGGAGGCCGGTAAGCACTCCGAGAAGGAGAAGTCTCAGCCCACAGGGACCACCGAGTCACCTACCGCCCGGCCAACAGAGTCAGCACCCATCCCCTTCCCAGCCCCAGCCGCGAAAGATGCGGGAGAGGCGCCCGCCACGCCACCCAAGGCTTCTTCCCAACCAAAGTCAGAGCCAGAACCGAAGGCGAAACAAGCCGCCACGGAAAGCCCCCCAGCGGCCGCCGACGCCCCCGGCAAGGCCAAGTTCCCCGCCGAAGAGCGCGACACGGGCGAGCTCTACGGGCTGATCCTCACGGTCCGGAACAAGGTGGACGGCCAATACGTCACGCGGCCCGAGAAGCTGCACCCGCGCCAGCGCTGGCAGGTCGAGTACGCCATCGAGGAGGTCAAGCCCGAGCGCGCGCACAACCTGTACAAGATGGTGCTCAAGCGGCGCAAAAACCTGCTCTACCCGGAGGACGCGGCCGACGCCAACCGCTGGCGCGAGATGTTCTCGGGCCGCCTCGAGAAGTACAGCGCCCGCGGGCGCAAGTTCCGCCGCCGCGAGGACGAGCGCCTGCGCGGCCAGCCCGTCCACGTCTACGGCGAGGACGAGCCGCTGCCGTTTGAGAGCGTCTATGGCGAAGCGGCACTCGGCGGGTACGGCAAGGGCAATGGCAACGGCAACGGCACCGGAAAAGGGGGCGGGAACGGAAAAGAAAAGGATGACGGCGAAGAGGATGAGAGCCCCGAGAAGGAGAAGGAGAAGAAGGAGGTGGAGAAGGCCGAGCGGAATGAGGAAGACGATGATAACAGGGCGGGGCGGAAGGGAAAGCGGAGGAGCTAGCTCTGGATTCACTCAGAGATGACGGGGCGTGTCCGCCATTGAGGCGAATTCCCACATCGCGGGAGTTGTTGCACTCCGGGGGATAGAATCGCTTGTACCATCAACGTGTATAGTACATGTGTCGACATCAGCAGCATCACCACCACCACCGTCATCATGAACTGTACCATAAAATAAATGGCATGCTCGATGTCGTTCGAGAAAAAAATCCATACGAGCTCACGTTCCAAACTATCACGAGTTCTCATGGCGACCTTTTTTTGAAGACCTAGAGATGCGCTATTTCTCAAACGGTGTCATGCAACACATCCGAGTTTCTCGGATATTTTCCTCTTCTTTTGTTTCTCTACTTCGAAGCCCCAACTTATCATCTCCCCAACACAATCCATCATCTATCATCACTTTATCAATACGATTACATGGTTAGGGTAGGTAAACCAAACGCTGGACACGGCCAACCCCGGCTGGCTATGCAGAACAGAGACCACGCCCACCCCGAACAGATCATACCGCCAGCACCGGCACCAATAAACTCTAAAGAAAGGACCAAAGGGAAGAAGAAGAAAAAAGGACCCAAACGCCACTGCTATGCATCATGTGAGAGTCTCATGCCCCCCCACCCCCCCGGTTCATGATATTCCCTCTTTCTCACCCATGTCCCGGCAAAAACAACCCGGTGAGTTGGGCGCCTGTTTTGTCTCCGTACGTCCAATAAATTTTTGAGAGGAATTCCATCCCGGAAATCAGACGACATCATGATGCTTCGTGACGAGCCCGTAATATGTATATGGATGCAAAGGTCGGCGCAATGCTTCCGATGACGAAGCTGTGGCCATTACAGGTTCAGTTCCCCAATTGAGCACCAGTCGTGGATGGGCTGTAAAACGGAAGATAGAGCGTTAGCCGGGCGTTTGCTTTTATATTCATTTCATTTCATTTTTTGTCCAAAACAGGAGGGGGGTGGGAGAGAGAGAGAAGAGCACCGAGAAAGAGAAGGATAAGAGAACTCACCAGACAACTCAGGTACTTGCACCAGCTGCAAGTGCGCTGGTCGACATAAAAGTTGTTCAGCAGCACGATGAAGACGACGGTAACGAGCACGAGGGCGCCGGCGCGGATCAGCCACCAGGCCCACCAGAGCGGCTTCCGGCCCTTGAAGAAGCCGACCGGGTTCTTGAGGAAGGACGGGGGCGTGCCCTGGGCGGCAAAGCCGCCGCTGACGTCCGAGTGGGCATAGGGAACGTCGTCGCCGATGCGGCGGCGGAGGGAGTTGGGCGAGTGCAGGACGCAGATGCCCAGGGCGAGGCCCATCAGGAAGCCGCCAATGTGGGAGAAGTTGTCGAGGCCGGGGAGCAGGCCGAGGACAAAGGAGATAATGACGTCGAGAAGGATAAAGACGAGGTCCTTGACCGGGCTGACGCGGTCCTTCCACGAGTAGAGCAGGTCGAGGAGGGTCAGGGCGATGATGCCGAATAGGGAGCCCGAGGCGCCGGTGGAGGCGACGGCGTTGCCGGCATAGTTGCCGCCCATGACGAAGCCAAAGATGCCCGCCGACATGTAGACGAGGAAGAAGCGGATGGAGCCGATGGACTTTTCCATGTCGCGGGCGAGGGTGAGCTGGAGGAGCATGTTAAAGCCAATGTGGATGACGCCGGCGTGCATGAAGATGGGGATGATGAAGCGGAACCACTGATTGGGAGCCGGCTTGGTGTCGAGCGGGGTGCCGGGTTTGTAGGCCGGCTCGGGGACGCCGCCGAAACCGCAGAGATCTCCGAGGGTGCATTGATTTTCGGGGGAGTTCGGGTCGTTGGTCGTGGTGCTAGGGCACGGCCAGGGCAGGGTCCTGTTGGCGTTTTGGATCCCGTCGACATTGTGCATGCAGGGGACGAAGCGGGCGCCCATGTTGATGAGGACGTAGGGAGACGGGCCGATCATGGGGTTGAAGGAGGGCTGGGTCATGATGGGAGAGCCGGTTTCCGTTGCTGGTCGGGTTCCGTTAGTCGCCACGGCCATTCTGGGGTTCGCGAACGGAAAGGAGAGAGAGAGAGAGAGAGAGAGAGAGAGAGAGAGAGAGAGAGAGAGGGCAGAGGAAGGGAAAGAGGGGGGGAAGGGGATTTGCTCACCGTTCCTCACGATCTCGCCGATGAAGACGGCCACCTGGACGAGGGTGAAGAAGTAGACGACAAACGGAATCTTCTTGCGGTTGGAGCCCAGCATCCCCAGCTCGCCGAAGCGCACGCGTCCCCTCCGGGACGTTTTCGGCTGCGGCGCGTCGTAGACGTGGTCCTGCATCTCGGCATCCTTGAAGGACAGGCGCTGGCGGTCCTGGAGGGGGATGCCGTCGTTGGAAACGGGCGAATGGCCGTGGTAGCCCGTGTCCTGTTGGCTCAATCGGTGCATGCTCGAGTGTGTGCTGGCCGGGTACACATGATCGTCGAAGACAGTGTCGAAGGGCGAAGGAGAAACCCCTTGCGGTGGCCGATCTCCGGGCGCAAGATGCTGCCGCGAGTTGGACGAAGGAGCGGGCGTGGAGTAGGAAGAGTAGGACGGTGCAGGCCGGTCGCTGTCGTAGACCGGGCTAACTGGATCGGGCAGCGGCTTTTGGTTGTAGTATTCGTTTGCCATTTTTCGTTTCGGTCCGGGGAGGGGGGGAGCTCCCGGGCTCACGAGGGCACCGAAATCAAATCTTGCGGCCAAATGGTGTCTGAAGCGAGCCGAACTGGAGTGCGAAACGGTCCTCGCGACTGCGAGTCTAGCATACGCCCGCCCCCCGGGACCTGAAGGTGGGGAGGCAGGAAATTAAAAGAAAAAAACAAATGTTGGCAGGCGGTGAAAACGAAAAGATCTGGCGAAAGGTAGATTGCAAGAGTTTGGAGAGCAAATAAAGCCGATCAACAAAGTTCGAAGCGAGAAATTCGGGGGCGGTTCTGGTGGCTGCGCGTGCAGGGATGCCTCGGTAGGTGTTTTGGGTGTGTGAAGGGAACACCGTTCCTGGTTGAAGGGAACGAGCGATGAAGTAAGTTCGCTCGCGTCGCGCCGTCTCACAATACTGACCAGCGGTCTACAAAATGGGTTTGGAACGCCGCGATGTTGGGCAGCAAAAGGTTGGAAAGCAGCAGAGAAATCCTCTGACCCAAAAATGTGAACAGGTAGGCCTGTTCACTGCCCAGATATTTCAAGCAGGGCGTGTGTTTCCGGTTCCTGGTTGCCAGGGCCGCCCGCCGATCGGGCTTCTTTCCTGTAGCCCGTACGGAGTACCACTGGAACTACTGGGATACGCATCTGAGTGGGGCTCTCACTGCCTGTTAACCGGCACGGCCACAGTGGCACAGTGGGGCCGAGTGAGTAGGAGAGGTGGGAAGGTGTGAGGAAGGAAAACTGCAGAGTGAAGAGAACTACGGATATACCCGGTACGAGTGCATGGGCAACAAGACGTGAGAAGAAGAAGAGGAGGAATGATGCGAAAAGGCTCGCTCTTTTGCGATGCTCTGATGGCCGGGGCGCGGGACCTAGGATTTCCAAAGTCGGCAACGCTGTCCCTACAAAGCCACAGCTGACGTCGCCTGCCAAATTGTCCAGCAGCAATTGCGGCAGATCGGTGGGGAAGAATTGGTTAGGCTGTGTAGGAGGCCGCCATCTTGGGGGACGCGCCCAGTCACCTCATCATCGTGCAACGCGGCCGGCATCAAGATGAAAGAAGCTCGAGCGTTTGCTGAATCATGCGTGCAACACTGAGGGCAACACCGAGGAACACTGTTGAGCAATGAATGGCTCAGAGGGAATCGATGGGGCTTCTGGGGCCCTGAGACAGCGGCAGCACGATGGGCCCGGGTTCTGGGCTTTTGGCAACGCGGGGGTTTGCCACTAGTTAGGCACAGGCGGTCGCATTCTGGTGCATGTTTCAAGTTGATGCACGCAGAGCCAGTCCCCCGGTTACGGACAGCAGGACAATGGGGCCAGACCGTTGGGGGAGCCGCCTTACTCCAACGAACACTTAAACATCTTAACATTACTATGAAATCCACCGCGTTGCTTTGATCCGTACTGTACACATTTTCGGGTACTTGTTTCAGTTACTCCATACTATACGAAGTAAATACCGCACAAACACCACACTATGGGGTCCACAGTATGCAGCGCATAGGTAGGCATGCACTCTCGTGTTTGGTAGTTACTGGACATACCCATAGTGCGCCCAGCCGTGCATCGAGCACAGCAACAGCCACACATGTGACGCGGCCTTTGCATCCCACAGCGTCACATTCAACTTTTGGCCCGGACCACGGATGTGTACGGATTACCCACGACCGACCATTTGGCAGCTTTGGCAGTACGTATGTACTTCGTACAGCAAACAAAAATGTTTTAGCACCCCGCCATCACAAGAGAGCTCAGAAGGTCAGCAACCCAAAGTCCCTCCGCGAGAAGAGCTGACTCGAGGCTCGCTCCTGCCGACTACGGGCAGGACAAGACGGGGCTAATCGCTCATGCCACCCTTCCATCAATGCGACCGCATTGCTTTCCTTGGCCTCGACGCAACTGCTCTCGGTCGTTTCCAGCAGTCGGCACACTTACTAGAGTAAGGCACCACGCCGCGCCGCCATGCTAGAAGCATTGCTGGAGAGAGACGATGAGGGTTGGAGCATTGTAGTAGATGCAAGATGATTCATGTTATACAACCTCGGTCCTCTAAGGTAGTTTACTAATATACATACAAGTCTCGTCGAACAGTAATTTAGTTCGTTCATCATCTCCTCGCCTTACCTGTCAACGCTGCGCGCCCCTTTACTTTTTTCGTTTCACTTCAACTCGTCTACCCTCCCTCCCTATGCCGCTGCCGGTCAAGGGAAGAAAAAAAAAAAAAAAAAGAGACTCTCTATTCTTTCTTGTTCCCCTTCCCGTCCTTTCCCCCATTCCCATCAGCAGCACCGCTCTTCCCCCGCCAGACCTCCGTCACCTGGTCCGCGATCAGGTCGCCGTAGCCCTTGCCGCTCTCGATCGCCCTGCGCTCCTCCTCCAGCCGCCTCTCCTTCCACCCTTCCTCCTCGCCGCCCATCCACAGCCGCTCCCACAGGCTCCCGGGCGCCTTCTTCTTGGGTACGTACTCCTTCCCTTCCGCCTCGGCCCTCCGCCGCCGCTCCGCCTCCATCAGCTCCTTGTTCCGCGCCGCCCGCTCCGTCGGCAGGTTGTGCATGAACCCCACCTTGCTGCTGCTGCTGCTGCTCTCACTCGAGTCCCCCTTGTGATTGCCACCGCTGCCGTCGCCCGCGCCCGCGCCCGCGCCGCCGACCGAGACCCCCAGCAGGGCGCCCCACCGCTCCGCGGACCGCGCCGTGATCGACTTGCCCGTGTAGTCCTCGGCCAGCTGGTTGACGCCCCAGAAGGCGCCGCCGCCCAGCACGGCGTTCTGCAGCGTCGACTTGGCCCGCCCCCCGCCGCGCGTCGGCAGGACCAGCGCCACGGGGCAGAGGATGGCCATGGCCAGCGCCGCGTTGTGCAGGATCGGGTTCCGGTTCTGGTTCCGGTTCGGCTCCTCCCCCGACGACGACGGCGACGACGACGACGACGAGGAGGGGGGCGGTGCGGACGGTGGTGATGCTTGTGCGGGCGGGTCGAGAGATGACATGTTTCTTGGTTTCCTTGTTTGGCGGTAAAGGGCTGGAGAGGTTCTTTGGTCGAGAAACAGGTGTACTAGTTTCGGTTCTCTCTAGCGGGAATTAATCGGGTGGCGGCAAAATTAGGTCGTGCAGTTTGTTCAGTGCGTTGATGGTGAGGCGAGGCCGGTTTGACAATGATTACTATGTAGAAAAAGGTTGCAGGGATCTCTGAAAGTTTGGTATCGATAACCAAGGCGGAGAGCGCTGCGCGGTTGCATCGCATTCCAAATGCCAGAGCGCCAAGCAACGGACTTGCTTCTCTGAACTTGATAGTGGCAACTACAAGACCAAGACGACCGAACTACGAGCTTCAAAGCAGCGTCCGGCCGCTGATGGAGAGAAAACAAAATTCATCTGTAACAAGGTCGCATTTTTATCATCATTTAGCAATTGATTGAAGTATCATTCCTGGACCGCCGAGTCAGTGTCAAGAGTATGCCTGTGGATCGTAATATGCAAGTCCATCTCCGCTGGAACCTGGAGCTTCTGGAAGAAGCGGAATGGAGGAGGACGACGCTCAACCTCCCCAGTTTTGTCGCAAGGTTCAACAGCCCTCATCTCGTCGTAAAAAGGATCGGTCGTGCCTGCGGCGCGGGAATGGATAGCACCAGGCTGCCATCCCAAATGCTCGGGCAACCGTCGGAACACCATGGGGTTATGCGCCATATCCGAACTGCCCTATCGTGTGTGAAGACGAGGTTCGGCTGAGGGACGCTCAGCAGACAGACAGCGCAATCCAGATTAAGGCACACACCACATGAGCTTGTTGACAGCCTTGTGTTGCTCCCGTTTTTTTTTTTTTTTTTTTTTTTTTTTTTTTTTTTTTTTGGCTCGTGTACGTGTTTGTACAGTACGAGTGTACGTGCCATTAAATAATTAGGTACCTCGGTAGTTCGACATCTCCGAGTATTCACACAACATCTCGTTCGCAAGAACCGCGGTTCTTTCGAGTGCGTAGTCTGATAAACAGGGGTATTTTCCATCAACTCGACGCCGACATCCTTCTAAGCCCGCCAAATACGCGCCGGCTCATGGCTGTGCTACGGGGCAGTCGCTCATGCGCCAAACAGTACCTCCCGAGTAAGCCTGAAACCAAATACAAAAACCCTCATAGTTTTTCCATCGTAAAATGGCACATCATAACCACCGCGACTTTGCTAACGCACGTTTGAGGCCCAAAGTCAAACCTGCGTCTTGGCAAACGCCTCGTTCGCCAGCCTCACCCCGGTCTCGTGCGCAACCCTGGCCTCGGCCAGCGCGCCCTGCATCTCAAACGACTGCGCCAGCATGCCCTCGGCCACGCTCATCCACAGGACATTGCCGCTCTTCCTGGCCTGGGCCGACCCGGCGCGAGCGCTCTTGAGCGCCTGCTCACCTACCACGTTCTCGAACAGCCGAGCTCGCATGATGTTGAGCGCGATGGCCAGGTACTGCGTGTTGCTGGTCTGCTGGGCGCCGCTGAGCGACTGCTGGATGTGCCGCTTCACCTGGTTGATCGACAGGGGCGGGTTCGTGCGGATCGACGAGAGGACGAGGTTGTAGACGGTGCGGATCTCCTGGTCCGGGTTGTCCTCGCAGATGGGCCGCAGCAAGTCCACAAGCTCGGCCGTTTCGGCGTCGTCCGCCTGCGCCGGGTCCTGCATGATCCAGAGCCGATTGAGGGCCGCCAGGATGGAGAGCTCGGTCGCGATGCGGTTGCCGGCCGGTTTGGGAGCTCCGCTCCAGTCCATCTCGAATTGCTTGTCTTTCCAGATTTCTGTTGCTTTGTCGAGCGCCGCTGTGCCCTGGTGGAAGACCCCTTCCAGGTACAATGTCAGGACGTCAAGGAGCTCTGATTCCGGTTTTTGTTGTTCAATGGCTTTGAGACACGCCTTGACTTTTGCCCAATCGGATAGAGTCGCCGCCTGGAGTCCGGTGAGGACGTGTGCGTAGCAGGAGAGCTCCTTTGCCCACTCTGCTTGCTTCAAAGCCTCCGGGAGGCTGTAAGAAGACGGCCCGGTTTTGCTCTCTAGGGACTCGGTCAGATGACAATATCAAATGTCACGGCGAGTGTGTTTTTTTATCTTGCCTTCTAATAGCCTTATCGCTTCCCCCCACATGCCCGAGCTACGGCCCGGTGTCGTGGCTCTGTAGTGGGCCACGATGCCATTGAGAACATATCTTGACCCGCCGTTAGAGAAATTGCACACATTGGGAGACGTTGACGAACGAGACTTACGCCAGCGCCCATGCCTCTTGTTTCCCCAGTGCTGATATCACTAGGTAGTCAACCCTATCGTCCCCAGGCCGCAGCACCGCCCTCGTGTCGGCACTGACTATTTGTTGCGTGTTCTGCATCCGGTTGATGGGCAGCAGCATCTCTCCATGCTGAGAAGACCAGTTCGAGGCCTGTTTCAGCTCTTCCAGTCTTCTCTGAAGAGCACTCAGTTTCTGCGCTGAGATCTGGTGGGTTTTTTGATGGAGGCTGCACGCTAGGTCAAGCATAAGCAGTAACACATCAGTTTGCGGGATGCGGATGCTCTCATCGAGCTGAAGCTTCGACACCTGGGCAATGCACATTTGTACCCGGGTGGCCCAGTCATCCTTCATCGTGCTGAGGTGGGCAAGGCCTTCAAGCAGCATGGCCACGACAAAGATGGCCTTGTCATTGCGTTGACTGGCAATTCCGGCAATCTTGCGCAGGTTCTCTATTGCATGGTTGTCGGCGGCCGTACCGGACTGGAGGTGGAAGGAGGCTTTGAGGAAGCGGAAGGCGTAGATCCAAGGGACATGTTTATACCTAGAATATGTCAATAGACCTCCGTAAAGAGTCGGCCCCAAGAAGCGTACGTTGTACAATCAGCAATGTGGCTTTCGACGGATTTGAAGGCCGCCTTTTGGTTCCGCTGGAAGAGTGTTTTCATCAGGAGGAATTGTGAGCTGTACTTGAGATCAAGAAAACGGTGCTGGGGCTCAGGTTAGTTTTATGTCCCCGTTGACTTTTGACGAGGGAACGCCATGTTACCTTCTCGCACACCGATATGCCTCTTGTCAATGCCGTCTCAGCCTCCGTAATGTTGGTGGTTTCCTCGATGAGTATGCTGGTATAACGTAGGCATAACCTCGCCTCGAGCCGGGGCCACAGCTTATTCGACTTCAGTGCTACATCCAGGCACCCCAAGCCTATAGCGATTAGCTTGTGGTGCTCCGCGACTTCACTTGGGCCCATGGTTCTGGCAAGCCGCTGAGCGGCTGCATTGGCTTTCTCGAAGCAATCCTCCGCCACGGACAATAACAGGGGAAGCGTTTCGACATGGGCGGGTGCCTGCGGGGTTGCCGGCGACTTTGTGACTCCGGCGCTTGAACTTGGGCGCCTGGGCTCTTTTGTAAGCAGCTTTGGCGTTCCCCGGGACGGCGGCCATTTCTCTTCAAGCTTTGGGCTTGGGTTTACAGGCATCGGACATGGAGCTTTCGGCTGGGCGGCCGGGCGAGATAATTGAGGGTTCAACAAGGGAGCGGATGGTGGCTGTGACACAGGAGGCGGGACTCCAGGCGGTCTCGTGGCAGGGCCATGTTGCATATAAGACGGGTCGACAAACTGTATGGGCGCTGGCATCGGCGTTGACGTGTGCGTAGGGTGCGGGAGCGGCGCGGACTGCGGAGCGAGAGTAGGATTGGGGATGGGAGCGGGAGCGGGAGCGGTTGCGGGTGCAGGTGCGGGTGTGAACTGGTGAAAGGCGCCATTGTAGTTTCGGTACGGCTGTTGCGGAGTATCGTTCGGGTAGAATGGCGCAGGTTGCTGTTGCTGGGCATATGCGGGATGGACATATTGTACGTGCTGCTGCTGGTGCAGGTGCTGGTGCAGGTGCTGGTATTGGTGCTGTCGATGTTGTTGTTGATACTGCTGGTGTCCGCCGGGATATGGATTCGCGTATTGAGGATGTGGTAACAGTGATGGCTGTGGTAGCGGGGGCGCTTGTGGGCCAGAGTGCAGCGGCGGAAGGTGTTGAGGCTGGGGGTGTAATTGCCGCGCCTGCGGGTGCACTTGGAATTGATGCTGCTGCGGATGCTGCTGCTGGCCCTGGTTGCCGTATGCCTCGCCGGGAGGCATCCTGTCGAAGGGCCAGGTGGGATCCCGTGTCTATCGGAACAGTCCAGCCGCAACCGAGAAGAGAGGGCATGGACTGAAGTCAGGTCAAAGTTCTGGTGGATCAAATACGCTCGCTTAACACGTTGGCACGCGCCGCCGCGGCGCACTTACCCTGCAGACCGCCACGCCGTAACGGTTCATGGCGCTGGTCTGTGCTCCACACTCAGGGACGGCTAGAGGAAGTGGAGACCAGGTAAGAGAGCCTCATGTTGAGCCAAATCGGAATCCAAGCACGCCAAACTATTGAACAATCTTGTTGTGGGCGGGCGGGTCGTCGGTGATCCGGCGATGATGGCACCGACCGACCGACGAACGCCCCACCATATCCGATGCCTCGGCAGGTAACCTTTCCAGTCGACCCGGACAGGGGTCTTCATGGATCGGGAAACGGCCCTTTTCCAACTTGATTCCCGATCCTAGTGTACAGGTATTTTACACATGTTTGGTGCTCGGCGTGGCGTTGCATGTCTCATTCTTTCTGCTTCTGTGTTCGTCTCGGTTGTCACATCGCGTGTTGATTTCGTCCCATGTTCGAATCTGCTGATAGCCTTTGAACATCCCTCCTTTGCGACTTCTCGACCTCTACTGCCATAGTCTCTATCAAGGGGCGGCACAAGAAAAATAGACTCCACCAGCACCGCTTGGCTCACACACCGGCATTATCAGCGAACCTGGAATCCAATCCGACCTCTGTTGATAAAACCATAAATAGCCTCCATTCAGAACTCGGTTTCTATCTCGCCCCGGCTTTCGATTGATCGCCGAAACACTCGACGTTCCTTGGGAGAACCAAATTCCTCGTCGCCGCCCTGTCTTCTCTCACTGCCCTCCAACCAGCCAACCGACGACTCTTCAACCATGGACTGGTTCGGCCGTGCAAAGATCGCCTTTACTCACTCTCCCACGCCGTTGACCCTGCAGAGGAAAGATGGCACGGTCACGGATCTTCTGAAGGTCTGCGAAGCTAGCACGCCTCCCTGCCAGCTCAACCCCCTGCTCTTCAACGGCGACATCCAGACCATGTGGACTGCCGTTCAGGAGCACGGCCCGCCGATCTTCTACCGCAGGAGGATCTTCGTCGCGGACCACAAGACGTACACTGGCACTTTTGCCGTTGACTTCGCGGTGGAGCCCCACACCGATGTCGACGAGGGATTGCCGCCGAGGACAGCATTTTACTCGGACGAAGACTTTGCCAAGATCGCCTCCGACGATAGCAGACCTATGCTCATCGTGCTCCACGGTCTGTCTGGCGGCTCGCATGAGATCTACCTCCGGCACGCCATCGCACCCTTGGTATTGAACGGCGGGAACTGGGAAGTGTGCGTCGTGAACTCCCGAGGCTGCGCCAACAGCAAGGTGACGAGCGGACTGCTGTTCAACGCGAGGGCTACCTGGGATATCCGGCAGGTCGTGAAGTGGGCCAGGGAAACCTTTCCTAACCGGCCGCTGTTCGCCCTCGGTTTCTCACTTGGTGCCAACATTTTGACCAACGTAGGCCTGCCCGCCCACCCCTAGTGAGGGTTGGTAATTACCTGCTAACAGTTGCCGGTAGTATGTGGGAGAAGAAGGCGCAAACTGCCCCCTTAAGGGCGCCATTGCCGTGGGCAACCCATTCGACCTAGAGGTGGCGAACAAGTCGCTCCAGCGGACATTTCTGGGGAAGCAGGTCTACTCGCGGGTCATGGGGAGTACGTCAAGTCCAGCTGGTCGATTCTGGATATGAGATTTCTGACACCCAGGTAGGCAACATGAAGAAGCTCATCAATGCCCACAAGGACGCCATTCTGAAGCATACAAACCTCAACTTCGACCGGATCCAACAGGTCACTTACCTCCACGAGTTTGACCGCGAAGTCCAGTAGGGTTCCCCCCCTTTCTCTTCGGCGCAAAACATTTGAGAGCAGCTTTTAATGAGTCTTTGTAGGACCGTGACGTGGGGTTATCCCACCGAGAACGCCTACTACCGGGACGCATCATCCTCGGACGCCGTGCTCGCCATCAGAATCCCGTTCCTTGCTATTTCCGCTTTGGATGATCCGGTAGGTACTGCTGTGCCAATGGGAACGCGATTAGCTGCTTACGCTCCGTTGCAGATTGCCGTCTATGACGCCATTCCTTTCCAGGAGTTTACGCAAAACCCATACACCGTGCTGCTGACCACTTCGCTCGGCGGACATCTCTCGTGGTTTGAGCTTGGCGGTGGAAGATGGCACGCTCGTCCGGTAGGCACTGCTGTTTCACTCTTATGCATTGCGTGCCTCCATTAACATGGATCAGATTTGCAACTTTCTCAACCGCATGGTCACCGAGATCAATCTGGACGCGATCACTCCAGACGCCAACGGGACCAAGCTTGAGACTCAGTTTGTGACAGAGTTCAACCCTGTGCGACGGAAGCTGCAAATCCTCAACAACTAAAAAACGTCACGAAGAAATGCTGTACAACATAGAGCGCGGGTTATCTGATGGATAGACGGACTTGTAGCGCATAGACCAGCATGTAGATTAAGTTTTTGTCAAGGTTGGGAATTACATATCGCTTATGCATTCGCGGCTTGGGAAGCATGTTGCAATACATCAGCCCGGCTTTACACCTTCATCTTGGTCGTTTGAAAAGCAGTGGGACTCTGCTTCGCCTGCTTCGCCTGCTTCGCCCGCCTTGTTGGTATCTTGTAACGAACCGACAATCCCGATATTATCCCCCCGGAGTACCGACAACGCCAGACGCCCGCCATGCAGATGAATAACCCTACCAAATACAGATCGAACAGCCAGCCCCGGTAGAGTTTCACCTCACTCCGGCGCAAAGGAGACCCTCTTCTTCTTCTTGGGCTTGGCAGCCTTGGTCCCCGTAGCCGCAACCTCCTTGACGCTCTCCCCCTCCTCCTCTTCTTTACGCGCTTTCCCCTTGTTCCGCTTCCGCTTCTTCCGCAGCGACTCCTTGGTCTCCTCCAGCTTAGCCTTGCGTTCGGCCTCCTTCTTTTCGGCCTCGATTCGCCGCGCCTCGCGGATCTCTTCCAATTGCCTCGCGCGCATCATCTTGGATTCAATCTGGCCTTCCTTTTCGGCTTGCACCATGGCGAGGATTGTTGACATGCTTTCCTAAAAAAAGGGAAAAGAAAAAAAAGGGTTAGAATAAAACGGGCGGTAATGCGGAACGGATGAAACGAACCCTGTCATCGACAAAGACTTTGCCCTTCTTCTTGCCCCGCGGCTTGGTAACGCCCACGGGAGTAACCATGTTCAGCTCGGGGATCCCCAATTCCTTCTCCGTGTACACGCGCTGCTTCTTCTTCTTGTCCTTGTCGAGTCCGGGTAGGTTGGGCCGACCCTTGACTTGTGTCGCTGGTACGTTGGCTTTGGAGCCTGCTCTGCCTTTGGACTTGGTGATGCCGCCGCTGCCGGACTGCTTTGAAGAGCCCTTCCCGCCGCCCGCGCCACCTTTTGAAGTGGCGTACTTGTTCTTGATCGTGCGGGTGGGCGCCATTGATGCGATTGGTGGTGGTGGTGGCGGACAGGTATTGTTTCTTTCCTCCCGCTTTTGGTCTCGAACCGCTACGAAGCTTCAAAAATTTCGGGAACGAACTTTCTTATCGCGACGTTTATCGCTTCTTCCGCGGTGGGGCTGGCAGGGGTCGTGCACTCAGCCTTCTCCGGCAGGCAACCTCTAGCGCGGGGTTGTGCCAATTACTGCTGGCCTGCGATTCTGTCCCGCCGATCGCGGGGGCGCCCCCCCCCCCAAAAAACCCAAAATTTCCCAGAAGGGAAAACTGATGGTTATGAGTTTTCTGGATTTTTGTCAAGCGCCCTGTGAATCTCATCTCCCTGTCTATCTGACGGAACTACACTCCAAAGTGCCCGAAGAAAGAAAATGAGCTCTTCGCAACCAGCACCGCGGTGGGCCGCCTTCGCGCGCGACACCAACGAGACCAAGATCCAGATCGCCCTCAACCTCGATGGCGGCGCCTTCCCGCCAGACACGGACCCCCGGCTCCAAGTAGGAGACGCTGGCGGCCATGCCGCCCAGTCGAGCAAGTCGCAAACCATCACCATCAACACGGGAATCGGCTTCCTCGACCACATGCTGCACGCCCTGGCCAAGCATGCCGGCTGGAGTCTGGCCCTCGCCTGCAAGGGCGACCTACACAGTCAGTTCCCTCCTGCAGCCCGACGTTTAAGCAGCCTACTCTTTAGCCACTTGGTGAGCTGACGTCTATGCCTCTCGTTTTCCTCTTCTTTCCGATCAATTGCAGTCGACGACCACCACACAGCCGAGGACGTCTGCATCTCGCTGGGCTACGCCTTCGCGCGCGCGCTCGGCACGCCCACGGGCCTGGCCCGGTTCGGGTCCGCGTACGCGCCGCTCGACGAGGCCCTCAGCCGCGCCGTCGTCGACCTGTCCAACCGCCCCTACTGCGTGGCCAACCTGGGGCTCAAGCGCGAGAAGATCGGCGACCTCAGCACCGAGATGATTCCGCACTGCCTCCACAGCTTCGCGGGCGCCGCGCGCATCACCCTGCACGTCGACTGCCTACGCGGAGATAACGACCACCACAGGGCCGAGAGCGCGTTTAAGGCGCTGGCCGTCGCAATCAGGCAGGCGACCAGCCGGGTTGCGGGCAGGGAAGGGGAGGTGCCGAGCACCAAGGGAACTCTCAGTGTTTAAGGCGGGTGGGGTTTATAAAACATACATACAGGATCTCATATATTTTGAAATATGGAGGGGACTGGCGTTCAGGGGGGGTTACGTGACCTCAGATCCATCATGGGCGGGCTGAGCATGAATGAGGCGTTCATAAGACGATTTGAAAAAAAAAAAAAAAAAAAAAAAAAAGGTGTATGCATATACGTATGGACTGTATGTGCATACCTAGAGATGTCACGTAGAGAGCATTTGCGAGAAGTTGCAGGCACAATGAAGGTGAATTGCTGTCAGAGCTCTAGAGGATATCGCAGCGGCTCCTGAGTGCTCTCTTAATAGAGCATTGCCAACTCTCAAACCAACTTGGGCCCCACCACGGATGGCATGACCTCACTCCAAAACTGCCGGGGACATCCACAAGCGGATTCAGCTCAACCAAGAACATCATCCCAACTCGGGGCATTTGTATGTACGATCATATGACGCACGGTTGGGGGGCGCGCACAAATATGCCGATAGATGCGTGCAAGCTGATTACCTTTTTTAAACAACATTAAGGAACGCGGAAGAAATTGGGAGAGTGAAGTCAAAGGCCTGGCGGAACAGAGACCCGCGTTCTCGGCACCAAACCATACCGAGAGAATCCCGAAGCACCAGCGTGCACTGCAGGTGCCGCACCCTTGAAGGAACGCCGCAAAAAAAAAAGGGGGGGGCCCGATCTTGAAGAAGAAGAAGCGCCCCGCGATTTGCCTGGCCTGGAGGGGAGAACAACATATCCCAGAAGGGGATCCTGGATAGCTAGCTATCTGAAGACGGTTCCAGTCTTGGAACATCCATCCATCCATCCACCCACCCCTGTCCCACACGACACAAATGCCGTCCATCAACGACGCCAAGCACGAAGAGGCCGTCGACGCCTCCTGGGAAGCCTCGCGCGGCGCCGTCGCCGGCGCGATTAAGTGGGGTATCGGGAGCGCCCTGCTCGGCGCCATCGGGTACGCGGTGTCGCCCATATATCGGGGGTTGACGATCCAATTCAAGGTGTACGTGTCTTCATTGCCTTTTTCTTCCCCCTTCTTTCTTTGCTTGTTTCTTTTCTTTCTTTCTTTTTTTTCCCCCTTCGTTCTTGGGCAGAGGGGGATGCGTTGTGTTTCATTGTCGCACTTCCTTCTCAGGCGGTCGGTCGGTATTATTGAAAGTGTGGCTGACGGTTCCCGGTGCAGGTATCTTCAAATGTCGGGGATGGTGCTTGGGAGCATGATTGAGGCGGACTCGAGGCTGCGGGCGTACGAGGCCCGGATGAGAGCACAGCGACGGATCCAGATGGAGCAGGCTTATTGGGAGAGGTTTGAGAAGGAGTATGGGAAGGACGACGACGACGACGACGAGTAAAGAAAGAAGGAGAGGAGATCGGAAAGGGCGGTGCTAGGTGTCCCACGATTAATAAGTGTATATATATATATATATATGTGTGTGTGTGTGTGTGTGTGTGTGTGTATATACCGCGTCATTTGCCATGTTCACAAATTCAGCATAACTTGGGTATCTCTTGGTTTCTTTCAGCTATCTCGTCACTTCTTCGGTAGCTCAAACTTCTTGGGGTCCATGTTCAGCTTGCACAGCCTCGCCACACATCCGCTCAGCTGTAGCAGTGTCTGGACGCCCTCGAGGATCTTCATGTGCGTGAAGCCAATCTCCTTGATGAACTCGAGCTTGGCGTGCTCGCTCAGGGTCGGTATCGTCTTGGTCACCTTGAACATGGTGCTGATGATGTCGTGGCTCGAGTAGCCCAGGTCCCAGAGCTCGCGCAGCGTGTCGAGGGCCGAGTCGATGTTGCCCTCGTAGCACGCCTTGAGCATGGCCTGCACCTTGATCGGGTGCGGCGAGTCGACCACCTTGAACACGTTGTCGCCGGACACGAAGCCGAACCCGGCGTGGGTCGACTGCAGGTTGTTGATGGCCTGCCGCATGTCGCCCTCGGCGGTGAAGACGAGCGCCGCCAGCCCGTCGTCGCTGTACTCGACCTTCTCGGCCTCGATGATCTGCAGCAGCCGCTTGACCACCTGCGCGTCCGTCAGCTTGGCGTACCGCAGGATGGCACACCGGGACTGGAGCGGCTCGATGATCTTGTTGGACTGGTTGCAGGCGAAGGCGAAGCGGGTCGTGTTGGAGTAGATCTCCATTGTTCGCCGGAGGGCTTGCTGCGCGCCGGAGGTCATGCTGTCGGCCTCGTCGAGGATCACAATCTTGTGCCGCCCCTGCGGCAGCGTGACTTTCTTCTGGGCGAAGCCCTTGATTCGTTGCCGGACGACCTCGATGCCTGGGGTTTCGTGTGTCAGCAGCGTCTGCTGCAACAGGGCGAGGACGGAACGGGGGCGGGAGGGACCCGACCTCTCTCGTCGCTGGCGTTTAGCTCCAACACGGCTTCCTTGTACGCGTCGCCTAGTAATTGCCTGGCCAGACAGAGGACACTGGTCGTCTTGCCGATGCCGGGCATGCCCGAAATGATGAGGTGCGGCATGTTGCCGTCGCGAGCAATGATCTTTAACCGCTCAACCGTCTCCGTGTTTCCAACAATGTCGTCGAGAAAAACCGGTCTGTATTTTTCCACCCTAACAAGACGTCCGATGTCAGCCTCCGCAAGACCTGTCCGGGCGGTCCAGAACATACGCACCATGGCAGCTCGTAGGTCGGATTTGCGTTGTTATCCGCTGTGAGAGCCTTGTGGGGGGCGGTGGACGATTCGCCCTTTTCTTCTGCCCTTACTGCCGGCATTGTGACTGATGTGTTGAGATAAAGCGGGCGATCGCGAGGTGGATGTCTTGTCGTCAGAGGCTGGCTTGGAAGGTTAAGGAGTCGCGACGCGTTAAAGCGCGTTGTAGATTTAATTGGTCTCACGGTTCTAGCCTCAACCCTAACCCTCAGTCTCGATGTACGAGCGACGACCAAAAGGCACGCACTTCGGCTCCGAGTTCGGTTCCAGAGCTGCAGTTGGTAAAAAAAAAACGGTGGAACAAGATTTAAAGTGTAGCTAAGACTTGATGTGCAATAAGTGAGTTGTAGTATATTTGTGTCTATTCCAGTGTAACTACCCTCTCTCCCCGTTCCTTTTCCCCGACGTGAAAATATATACTCCCTCGCCTACTATGTGCGATAGTCGCCGTTGATGGTGCTATATCCGGGGTCAGCTGAGATGTCAAACTGGAAGACTTCGACTCTTCACTCACATATACTCGTGGCTGTAATCGCAGGTCCAGTACGTCGCCTGCTTGTCGCCCTGGCCTAGCCGTACTAGGATTTCGAGGTCTTCAAGCTCGAGAATCTCGGCAGCCCTCGCCTACGGCGACAATTTAGTCACTCTTACCGGTCACAAACTATCAAAGGGGGGGTGGGGTGTGTTACCTCGTCAACTCTCTCCGGCTCGCCGTTGACCAGAAGCTTCAGCTCGGCCGTGCCGTCCGTGGGGATGAACGACACATTGGTTTTCTCGGGCACAATCTCGGGCACCTCGTTGACGGGCTGCCCGGGCTCCGAGAGGAGCGAGTAGCCCGTGGCGCACAGGATGCGGCCCCAGTTGGCGTCCTTGCCGTAGAGGGCCGTCTTGACGAGCGGCGAGCGGGCAATCGTGCTGGCGATCCTCCGCGCCGCCTCCTCGCTGGCCGACTCGGTTACGCGGATCGTCACGAACTTGGTGGCGCCCTCGCCGTCGCGCACAACCAGCTGCGCCAGCTTGGCTGCAAAGTCGGTCAGCACGGCCCGGAAGGCGCCGTAGTCGGGAGTGCCCTCGACGACCTCCTTGCCGCCGGCGGCGCCGTTGGCCAGCAGTGCGACCGTGTCGTTGGTCGACGTGTCGCCGTCGATGGTGATGCTGTTGAACGAGCGGTCGACGGCGTGCTTGAGCGCCGGGGGCAGGGCGGCGGCGGCGATGGGCGCGTCCGTGGCGATGACGCCCAGCAGGGTGGCCATGTTGGGGTGGATCATGCCGGCGCCCTTGGTCATGCCCGCTATCCTGTACTCGATGCCGGGAGACGAGGGGAGGGTGAAGGTGCGCGACATGAGCTTGGGGAAGGTGTCGGTGGTGCAGATGGCCTTGGCCGCCGTCAGCCAGTGCTCGTGGGATCCGCCCAGAGCGCCGTGTGCGGCCGGCACCTTGCTGAGAATCTTGTCGATGGGCAGCCGCTGGCCGATGACGCCGGTGCTCATGACGATGGTGCTGTCGCTCTGGCCGATGCACTTGTCGGCCGCCTGGGCCATCTTAGCGGCATCCTCCAGGCCGCCCTTGCCCGTGACCGCGTTAGCGCATCCCGAGTTGATGATGACGCCCTGGATCCCCTGGTTGCTCTTCCTCTTCAACAGGTCCCGGCTGAACGTGACGGGGGCCGCCTGGAACTTGTTCTTGGTGAAGACAGCCGCCGCTGCACACGGTGCGTCCGACGTCAGCAGGGCCAGATCCGGCTTGGTCGTGTTGCTCGGCTTGACGCCGACTATCGTGCCCGAAGCCCGGAAGCCGAGAGGGTACGTGCCCGTTGTTGGGACATACTTCTTCTTGGCGGCGGGAATGGAGCCGTTAGGAAGTGCAGAGTATGCTCGAGATGGCGCTCGGCCGATGTGACGGGCCAGCTGAACGCGGGACTGCCTCAATTGATTCAGCAAACACCCATTGAAGCCCGCCATGGCCATCTTCGGTCTCTATCTCGGGGTATAACCGGAGGAGATAAACGGACGCGGACGATGCTTGAGTCACGAAGTGCAACTACATACAAAAAGTACGGAAAGCCCGACACCGCTGATTTTGGACGAAATATCCCACACTAAGTAGCGAGACCGGAGCTACCAGGTATGTATAACCAAGCTCGGGATAGAGAGTCGAGGGCCGGACGGCCTAGTACTTGGCGTCCAAGAAACTGAACTTCAATCCCTTGAAGAACCCTTGAGTCGTAACGCATCAGAGGAATTATTGACACATTCGCCGACGAGAATGTGTTAACCCGCAACTTTTGTGTATTGAATCGCGCCCACGAGTGGGTCCCGTCGGCCTGGTGCCAATGCCCAGGCTCCCCAGTTGAGTTGGCTGCTGCGGCGTTCCAGGCTGGCGCTCGAGCCCCGTTAGTGCGCTCCACCAGCCCGCCTCCATAAAATCATCTCTGTTTGCTGCAAATTTCTTCCTCCTTCCATTTTCTCTTACCAAGCTCCGAAAAAGACACGAATCACCAACGGTGCTTCGTGGGAGCTTGCCTTCCATTGAACCGGTTGTTGGGCCGTTCTGCTTCACCCTTTTCCCCCAACAACACTCCTACCATGCTTTCCTGATCGGTCGAGTTTTCAGTTGGGAGATTCGAAAACTTGTTCTCTTCCCAAAGTTTCCCTCTTGGACACCACCCTAACATGTCGTCGGAAATCATGGACGCCTACTGGGCGGCGCCGCCAATGGCCCGTACCCTTGCGACCGCGATCCTCGTCACGTCGATCTCGGTGCACTTCGGCTTCGTGTCGTTCGTGTGGTTTTACTTCACTGAGGACCGGCTCCTGCGCTTCCCGCCTGAAATATGGCGGTTGGCCACGACCTTCTTCCTCAGCCGGCCGAAGCTCGGAATCATCATGGACCCCTACTTCGGTATGGGCGCTCCTGCAAATCTTCTGGCGACGAGTGTTGTCTGACTTTTGCGAAACCAGCCTTCCAGTACCTCAGGGACCTAGAGGTGGCGAACTCTAGATTTCCCAGAAAGGAGGACGTCCTCTGGTATCTGATAACGGTTGGAGGCTTCATCATCGTAGGTTCCTCTCATTTTTTTTTTCTTTTCTGGCAAACACACAAAACAACGCCAACACGACGCCTCGTATATCTGCCCGCATGGTGCTATTTCTCCCAACCATTGCGGTTCCTGGAAACGAGGAAGATTGCCACCGTATGTCGACCGACCCGACATTCGCAAATACCCCAGGGTCGGTCGAGGTGCGGGCATGGTGGGATGTCTTATGGATGACTCGCGAGACGCCCTCCGTTCTCTCGGGTGGTTTTTTTGCTCCCTACATTTCAACGTCGAGCTTCCGGGGGGGGGGGGGGGGCGGGGTTTACTTTGTGCGCTTCCTGCCTCGGCAGTGGAATCCGAAGAAAGCTAACCGAAACAACACAACAGTTCCTCAACCGAACTTTTCTCGGCGGGGGGTTCTTCCTTGATGCACTCATCATGGCATTGGCCTATACTGCCACACAGGACCAGCGGGGGATCCGGAGCAACTTCTTCTTTTTTACGGTGCCGGCGCAGGCCATCCCATATTGCATGCTCGTCTCGTCGCTGCTCATGAGCCCCGCGGCGATTCCACTCCAAATCACAGGCATCGTAGCGGCTCACCTCTACGACTTCCTTTCGCGCCTGTGGCCCGAGTTTGGAGGCGGTAGGAACATTCTGGCGACGCCGAGGTTTGTCTCATATCTAGTTCAAACGCCCAGAGTGTTGAAGCGTGACTACGGCACGGCAATCCGCCAGCCCAACGCTCCGACGGCGGGCAGCAGCACGGGTGCGTCGACTGGCTCGGTGCTCCCAGACTCGTGGAAGACGAGAGGTGCTGGGCACCGCCTGGGTGGCAACTAGGATCAGTGTATTTACGAGTTTGTAATCTACAGTAACAATGGTATCATGATGATTTGGGACTCTGTTTGCGTCCTCGTGTACGGAGTACTGTGTTGAACATGACCTGAATTGGCGAACTGACAATACAAGCTGGGCTAGCCAGCATGTCTGGTATATCCATCAGCCGGTCCAGTCGGAATCCACACAGCATCTGTCAACTCCAGAGCAAAGCCAGTCTGAAACAAAGTGAAGCCGACCGGTGTTCCGAGACGGTCCTCGGAAGCAACAAAGACGCCAAACGCCCACACCGACCAGCCTGATAATCAACCAAACCAACTCACCGGAACCCGTGCCATATCTGTATTCCCATCCCGAATAACCACAACCTTTGCGGTTTGTTTTTCCACCAACAACCCCCCCAAAAAAAGAAAAGAGAGCGTAAACGTTTCAAACTCGGGGGGAAAGTGGAAAAGGTCACCAGATGTCGCTCCCTCTCCCGATCTCGACCTCGGTATAGTGCCGGTTGCTGCCATAACCGCCGCTACCCCTGTCCGACTTCTTCCTGCCGTGCTTCTTCTTGCCATTGCCATTGCCCCTGCCCCTGCCCCTGCCCCTGCCAGAATTGCTACCGCTGCCGCTGCCGCTGCCGCTGCCGCCGCCGCCGCCGCCGGCCAGGGCGATCCGGCTGCGGAAGGTCCGCCGGCCATCGCCGGGCGGGGACGCATGCGAGTGCCACTGCTCCTCGCCCTCGCCGTCCCAGATGTCCGCCGCGACCTCCTCGCGGCGCCAGCCCGACCTGGAAGCAGCAGCAGCAGCAGGAGGAACAGCCGGAGGAGGAGGCGGGCCGATCGGGGGGTGGGAGAACTGGGGGAAGGCGAGCGGGCCCGAGATGGTGGCGTGCTCCTTGCCGAGCAGCGGCCGCTCTCTCCTGCTGCGGTTCTGCGCCGTGCCCTCGGCCAGGTTGAGCCGCGGCGGGGTGTAGGCGCGGGGCTTGCGCCTCGCGGGCAGGGGCTGGAGCCCGTTGGGTAAGGGAAACTGCTGCTGCTGCTGCTGCTGTTGGTGGTTATTGTGGTCGCTGCTGCTTCCGTCGGTAGGGGAGACGGAGCGGGGCGGCGCAGGCCGGATGGCCGGGCCGGAGGAGGAGGAGGCAGCATCGGACTCCTCGGGTGGGCTGTCCTGGGACTGGGCTTGGGGCCCGGCTTGGGCGGCGGCCGCAAGGTAAGCCCCGATCATGCTGTCGTCCGGCTGGATCTTGCTGGAGTGAGAGATGGAGGGCGGGTATGGCGGGCTTAGGCTCAGGAAGGGTGGCGGAGGAGAGGTGGTTGACACGGAGCGGTTGCTCGGAGTTGAAGAGCCCCTGACCAAAGCACGGGGGATATAAGCCGGGTGGGTGGGCATGGCGCTGGCGGCGTCGGAGGTGCTTTGCGGGGAGAGAATGTAGGAGGCCTGCTCGGGAGAGTATATGTACGAGGAGCCCTCGTGGTGTTGCGGGTTATCGATCTTGTAGTCCATGGTGTATGTGACGACGGGGGCCATGGCACGCCGTGGCATCGTGTCGTCGAAGCTGTCCGAGTCGGAGTAGTCCTCCCGTGCGTACCGTCGCTGACGGCGAAAGTAGACGATGAACAGGCTGGTCGCACCCAAGAAGAGGGCACCGGCGCCGCAAGCAATGCCGGCGATGGCGCCGGTTGTGAGGGGCGCGCTGCCGGCCTCCCCATCCCGGGGAAGGACTCGCATGCCAGCCAAAGTCATCTTGGGAAGGGCGGCGGACTCCCGTCCAAGAGGCTCTATGACGGGCGCTCTTCTGGCTATCCGAGCCCAGCTTGGCTCGGATATCGTGACACGGGTGGTGCCAGGCACCACGATAGATCGCTACGAAACCCGAAAGCAACGAACATGGGAAACCCGAGAGAGAGGATGGGGGCCGTTGGACTGGTAGTAATAAGAGCGCGAGAAGAACGGAAGGAATTACAGCCACGCGGCCCGGCTTTGGGACCAGCTCCCGATGTGTGTATGTAGTGTACCTAATCCGTACAGTGCACTCAGCAGTGTGTGCGCATATGCAGTTGGTTCTGCTTGCCACCGGCTGCGGCCCTGGTTGCACAGTACGTATGTATGTAGTCCGTACATACATACATAGTGTACAGGGCCAGACCAGGCCACCAACTCGGTTCCGTCCGGAGCTTCGAACCACCGACATATCGGATCTCTGTTTTATTCTTCCCAGGTCGTCCAAAGGACGAGCCAAAGCCGGGAATGTGTTCTATTAGAAGCTGTAGAAAGCGGTTAGAACTGAGAAATGACAGGATTGCAATCGGGGGATCCAGTTAGTCGCTCAAGCTGATTCTTTCTGATCCATCGATAATTATCAAACCTCTGCTTTTCTCATCCTCCGCTCACTCAACACACACCACTGCGCAGTAAGGCCCTCAGCTGCGGCTGTCGCGCGCAAATGCTGGTCGCACTGGGCTGTCTGCATTGGCAGCCTTGGGCCCTCCCGGAGGCCATCGGGAAGCCCTTGTGCACACCAGCAAGGCGGCGCGGGACCGCCGTCGTCGCCAATCAGATGTCGCAGACAAACGCGACGAGATGCGGACAAAGCAAACACGGGATTCAAGATGGTGGGCGGGACGGGTTGACAGTGATGGGCGGCCAATG
This sequence comes from Thermothelomyces thermophilus ATCC 42464, assembly GCF_000226095.1. NCBI lineage: Eukaryota > Fungi > Ascomycota > Sordariomycetes > Sordariales > Chaetomiaceae > Thermothelomyces > Thermothelomyces thermophilus. The sequence continues at coordinate 1,472,301 of NC_016473.1, read as the reverse complement.
GCAACGCGCCGCTGTTTCGTTTGGCGGGCGCGTAAACTGCATGAGTGGACCCGGCGGAAAGACCCGAGCGGTTCTCTCAATGGCCAGACAAGCGAAGGCTTGGTGATCGGCGCAGATCCTCTCTAGACCCCTGAGCCAATCAAGCATCCCTAACTTGGCCACTACTCCGTAGGGCAAACAAGCACCACAAGCTTCGCCTACCAGGCACTCTACTACTATAGTAGAGTAGGCTGTTTATGCTCCGCTTTTGCCTCTAGCGTTTCCAACGGCTGAAGGATCCTCTCACGCTTTGGGCTGTGTACTGTGTAGTGAACGCAGTGGCCACATTCCACTTTTGCTGCCGTAGCTGCTTCCAGCCATTCAACCCTTCCCGACAACCGCCAGGAAGGAGTGTACGGATTAGTTACTCCGTACTCCGTACCATTGCTTGGCTTCCTCAAGTCAGATTGCTCAAGTCAGATTGCAGGAAGCGTGCTGGTCTGGGGAAAGCCCGTGCTATTTCCGCGCCGGTGGGGCTTCTGCTACTTGTCCACCAGAGCATGTGCAAACTCCTTCCACTTTCGATCTCGACTTCGCCGCTACCGCCCCCGGTTCTTGCCAAGCCGCCATCGATCTCAAAGGCAGCAGGCACTCTCAGTCGTGACTGGGCAGGCAATTAACACGGTGCATTGAGGAGGGTGCCGTCCGGCGCTAAGTACCATTCTGTCGGGAACTCCCTTCCCGTGCTCCCCGCTCCGACGAAAACCAAGCTTTGCCGAGCGGTCGCCGTCGCCCGGCTTGCCTGTTTGCGTCCTAGGTATCTCGAATTCCCATTCCGCTTCTCTCTCTTTGGGGGGGTTGTCGGACAATTTGATTCTCCCTCAAACAACCCGTTCCATCTGTTGAACGGTCCGGCTTTGCTGTAGCTACAGGGCATGTAGTTTTCGGCCGTATACCGGATAATCACGTACCACGATTTCAGAGAAGACGTTGCCGACACCGCTGCGTCTTGTGCCAGTCGAGCTGCGTTGTGCGGCATCCCCACGGCTTCGCCCCAGTCCCTGTCCTCTGGCCTCCTCCCGGGACAAGCAGCACAGCCGCTGGGCCGCTGGCGATGAGTCTCAGGGCGAGAGGCCCGATCATGACTTTTGGACTGCCTTAAGTGGTTGATCGACACCACGCGGATGTCGGACGGATAGCCTTGGGGTCCTGTTTACTGTGCAGGATGCCGAACGGCTTGGGTCCCTACTACATAGTAGACACTTCCACATCGAGTCCCCTTTGGGATGGCCACAACCGCAAGGCAACCCGCGGCTGGGCATCGGGTACCTGCAGTCGTCACCCAAGATGTTAGGTGATATGGAGCGTGTTGAATGGATCTGGATGGCAACAGGGGAGACTTCACCGGGGACCCGGTGTCATCTTCCCTCAACCGCGAGACCTGAAATCGTTGGTAATACCAGAACTTCGCCTTTTCCGAGGCTGAGTTACTGGTGCACTCTCAATCTGACTATGGCATTTGACTTGACCTTCGTTGTGGAACCTAGCGAAGCCACTGCTCCCGGCTAGGGCTCAACCTGGTTGGTAGTCACGAAGTCAGGTCCTGCCAGTGCCATGTTCGGACCAAGTGCTACTCCATGCATGGCCGACGGCATCCGTAACATTAGATTACAGACTCGAATCCTGTCCTCTCACAAAACATAAAAAACCGACTGAAGAGTAGCGGCTGTACAAGGGCGCTACCCGAGTAGTTACCCAGCCAAGACGTATGGTTGCCCACCGTTTGGCAATATCTCACAGCTTCGGTTAATGCAGGCCACCCGAACCGGATCTAGATAACGCACACGCCAGAGCTTACTTATATCCTTGCATTCCTCTGTGTCCAGCTCTATGTTCCACCCGTCGGTGCGAGATATGGTCATGAGCACGCACAAGTCGCCCGTCGGTAGCATCTGCCCGCCGGCAGGATGCTGAACAAGTTCGGCCCCGTTAAGTATAAGTTTCGTCACGTCCCATGTCTCAAAGAATAAGCAGCCGTAACGTAGGTGCCTCACCTCCAGCGGACAGTGCGACAGGCTACCGCTTCTTCCCACTACGGACTCGAGAACTCTATTATCAATCGAAGTGCCTCCATATGCTTTAACTGCATTACTGGTTGCCAGCCATTGCAACTCCCCTCGCCATGCGTCTCTTCCCGCTCCTCCTTCCCCTGGCCTCGGCTGAAGCCCTCGTGTCGTGGACCATTTCCTCTCTCGCGTGCCGTAAGTCCGTAACCACACACCCCTGTTCCGTTCCCCTCCCTGAATTGAACAATAACTAACCGACTCCCTCTTTCCTACCTCTCTCTTTGTCCTCCAGAGTCTGCTGCCGCCACCTACACGCCCTGCACTTACACCCTTGCCCTCGACATCTCCCCACCCGACCGCGACGCCCCCCGCATCTGCACCATTACCATCACGTCGTTCTTGGACGACGGCGAAGGCGCCTCCCTCACGCTGGTGCCGGCCGACACTGCCCGGAACCTGTGCGCCTTCTTTGGTTATACGGATGCCGGGCGGGTGGGGTCGTCCGGGGCAGCGGCGGAGTCCAGGAGTGAGGCTGGCTTCACGGCTGGGAGCCTCCCCGGCTCTTCGCCCCCTGATGACAGCGGTGAAAAAGAGTATGATGACGGGAGAATGCGGGCGAAGAGCGGGAGAAGGATGGCAACGGATACGAAGAGAGGGCTCAACACGGGGTCCGAGGAGAGGAAGGAGTGGCAGGTGAAAGGGCTGACACGGTGTAAGTTTCGTTCGTTGTCCCCCCCTTTTCTGAGCGTTGGCGAGTACCTACCTTACCTGCCAGGTAGGTACCCAGGTATGTACAGAACAACTTATGTGTGACTGACAACCGTACTGTTCCCGATGTGGCTGCCAACACCACGCAATGGCAATTCTCTATCGTCGACAGCGAGGGCTCGGAAACGCCGTGCTCGCCCAAGGCGCCCACCAGCGACCCCGTGGGCAGCTTCTACGGCATCCCCTGCAGCTCAGACGACGACCCTGGATTCAAGGCGTCGTGGGGGTACAACAGCGACACCGACAGTGCGGTCATGACGATTTGCTAGTAAGTAGTATCACGCCATCCACGCCTCGGTAAAAAGAAGGGGGGCAGAGGGGCGGCAATAAGAGAATAATGAAAGAGAAGAAGAGTGAGAAGTATTCAAGCAGAGAGCGTTCTCTAACATGACACCAGCGCTCCCAACGGCACAGACGCTTGGTTCGGCTTCGAACAAGTTTCCAAAAACCAGTGGCTCGGGGATTCGAAGAAGGAACCTGTCTATTTCACGGGCTGTGCGTGAAGCGCGTCTCCCGTCAGCTCTCTGCTGGATCTGCCCATCTGGCCTGTCTCTTCCCGGTTTTGCAACAGTGAAGACGGCCTGACAACGAGCCTGCGCTATTTTCCACAGATGGTGTGCCTGGGTTGTGTCTGGGTAGGTAAGCACCGAATACTGAGGACCAAGGAATGTTGCGAAAAGAGAAAGATCAATCGGATCCGATAATGGGTTCCCGTTTGATCGATTATGTCAGCTCGCGAGAATCAATCAGACTCTCTGGTGCCCTGCCCAAGGTAGATGTCGAGGTACTGAGATGCTTAGGGAAGCTCGCCAGATAATTCCCTCGGGCGGCGACTTGAACAAGGGAAGAGGATGGCATTCTATGGGTTTCATGGTACGGAGTAGTTATCGTCTGGTGGGGCCCACATGCGTTGGGATTGCGTTGTTGCCGGTTTCCAATGGGTCGATCCGCCTGATGTGGTAAGGTACAGTACCTTCCCGTGTTGGGCATCCTTCTCACATTCGCTGCGTGCTAATTCTAACAGCGACTTTCCTTGTCTTTGAAACTCCGCCGCAGAATTGTGTCAGTGCCCGTAGGATGGGATCGTGAACGACGCGTCTCGTTTCGTATATTTCGTATATTTCGAATTGATAGCTGACGAGAGTATCCAGAGATTAAACTTTTTTTTCTTCATTTTCCTGCTCTGTTTTCTCGCTTTGTCAACTTGGAACTTTGGGAGATCGATCACATATATCTCTTTACCCCTCACACTCTTCCTCACATTTGACCCGCACGTTGTGTCATTCCAGAATTTGACATCATGAGAATCGGGTGCCTACAATTCGCGCCAAAGGTAGGCGACGTAACCAACAACATCGCGCAAGCCGAGGCCGTCCTCTCGAGTGCGGATCAGGATGAGCTGAAGAATCTGGACCTTCTCGTCCTCCCCGAGATGGCCTTCAGCGGTATGAGCCACCCTCCCGGTCCATCTTGACTGGTTTCTAACTCCATCTCCTTCCCCTCCTCTCAGGATACAATTTCAGGTCCCAAGAACACATTGCGCCCTACCTTGAGCCTGCGGGAGCCGGCCCTAGCTCGCAGTGGGCGCGCACGGCTGCACGCAAGTACAAGTGCACCGTTGCCGTTGGCTATCCAGAAAAGGTAGAGACCACGGGGCAAGAGCCGGAAAACTATAACTCGCTCATTGTCGTCGATCGCGATGGCGAGACGCTGGCAAACTATAGCAAGTCGTTCCTCTACTACACGGACGCCACCTGGGCCCGCGAAGGCCGGGGCTTCTACGGGGGGAAGCTGGGCGACTTGGGCCAAACCGCCATGGGGATATGTACGTGAAAAAGAAGACAACCCGGGCCTCCCGAATCGGATCGTCACCTGCTGACAGTCTAGGCATGGATATCAAGTAAGATGGCAGGGCGTTGGTCGTGTTGCGAGTACCCACCCCGAGCTGACAGCCGAGCCAGTCCCTACAAGTTCGAGGCCCCCTGGGACGCCTACGAATTTGCCTTCCACATCCTTCGCGTGCGAGCGAACCTGGTCATCCTGTCCACCGCGTGGTTGACCAACGACGAGCGCACCGGCTTTCTGGCCTGCCCGGACGCGCCCGACCTGTACACGCTCACCTACTGGGCCCAGAGGCTCGAGCCCGTCATCCGGACGGGGGCCTCCGAGGAGACCGTCGTGGTGTTCGCCAACCGGTCCGGCGTCGAGGATGAAGCCACGTACGCCGGCACCAGCACCGTCCTCGGCATCAGGGACGGCCAGGTGTCCGTGTACGGCATCCTCGGGCGCGGCGTGGAGGAGCTGCTGGTGGTCGACACGGACAAACCGCCGCTCGGGAGACTCGTATATCGTCCGGCGGTTCCCGGCGACGGCTCGCCGTCCCCCCGGCGTTCGGCCCCGGAGGAGGACACGAGAGACGGGAGGCGGCCGCCGGGAGACGCCGGGTCAGGGCCGGGGCCGGGGTCGGGCCCGCGGCCCGCGCCCGGCTACGCGGACTCCCCGACTCTTCCACCGGGACCCGCGCCTTCCGCCAGAACCCAGACCAGCGCCCTCCCAACAACAGCAAGCCGCCGCCGACTAACAGCCGCGAAAGCCGCCGGTGCCGAACACAAGCCGGCCGGCAGCACCCACCCCCGACCGAAACTCACCCTCCAAACCGACCTCCCCCGGCTCCGCACACCACCGGCCGCCTCGGCGGAGCTGGACCCGACCGGACACGGCCCGTCAGCCTCCCACTGCCGTCGGCGATCGCCATTTTCGTCGACGACGCCTGCTGCACGCCCGACAACGCCGCCATCCCGCAGCCGGGCGTTCCGACATGGCGGCGGCGGCGGCCCGCGGTGCCGTCTTCTCCCTGCGGCAGCGCGGTGATACGGGTCGCCGCGAGCCCGAGCGTCCTCGCCGGTTGGGGGCAGATGGTCTGCGTGTAGGGAACGGGCGAGGCAAGGTTGTTTAAGTTTTGGGGATCGGAGCGGGACGGGTGTGGTTTGATTCGTTGATCTATCTGCTGGGGTGGCGGTCGGAGACAGGTTTCTTTTCTTTTTTTTTTTTTTTTTTGTTTTTGGGAAACGCCGGACATGGATTGCATAGGCTAGCGGTCATGTTGTGTACAATGGCATTGTAAAGAATTGCGTTTGGAAGGGACGGAGGAGCAGGGCGTATCAAGGAGGATAATAAGCGAGTAAATAGGGCATCATCAAGGCATGTAAGGACGTGACAGGACCTGGAAAGCTGGACATTTGACAAGCCTTCTGCCATTATGTGCTGCTATGTCTTCTGATGATGATTCCCGGCGGAGTTGGTCAACCAGGTCGAGGTGAAAGGAGGATAACGCTTCGCATTCCGGAGCAAAGTCAAAAGGAACACTCCAAAAGAGGAAAAAAGAAAAGGCAAAGTTAGCGAGCACTCGTTTCGATCGAGTGACCTCCGGGTTATGAGCCCGGCGCGCTTCCGCTGCGCCAGCTCGCTATTTTAGCTTGCCGAGTTGTGAGCGAGAGATGGCTGGGATTCCTAGGCTTGATATGGGTTTGAAGATTTTGTCAAGAGTCTCGGAAGATGCAGCTCGCTGCGGACTACGGGGCAGGTCGTGTAGTGGAGCCAGCTGAGTCCGTTCTCCACTGCTTTTGTATGTACATACTGCGACATTACGCGATACGGCCTCGTGCCGCGCTGTATTGCTCCCAATAATAAAGTTTTCGAGAAGCAACAAAGAAGGACATGGTCATCATGTGTGTATTCCAGCCCCCAAGTTCTCATCAATGGCTTGCTCTTCCCAGCCGCCGCGACGCAAACGCAAAACGCCCAAAACAACTTAGCCCGGTTCTATGCTCCAACCTCGTACATTCATATGCATCGTCCTGAAAATACCCATCCCTTTCCTGCCCATCGTAACTGTGATTAAAAGTTGACTACCCGTAACGCGAGGACAGCGAAAGTAAATCCTCCGGTCACCAACCCCCCCCCCTCCCCCGGGGCTCCCCCTCCCCCAAACACACACACTACCAGAATACCGCCTGCTGCAGAGCAGGCGACCTCCATCGCCCCCCTGACCTCCGCGACCCCGACTCCGGACCGAGATCCGGGCCGTACCACGACCGACCCGACCGCGGCTTCCTCCCGGCGTCACGCGCGGGCGTGTGCTCGCCCGGCGGTGGCGGCGGCAGCGGCGGGGGGACGGCCTCTCTGGTCTTTAATGCTTCACTGTTCCTACCTCTGCTGCTGCCGCTGCTGCCGCCGCCGCTGCCGCCGTCGCCGCTGCGGAAGTCAGAAGTCGGGCCGGCGTTTGGCGCACTGTCTGGGACGAGGACGGTAGTAAGGGTGGGACGGGAGAAGTTCCTTTGTCGCCCTCTTTGTCGTTCTTGGTCTTGGCCCCCGGAGTGGTGCTTTGCTTGTTTCTGTTGATCTTGAGGAGGGGAAAGCGGAAGAGGGGAAGCAGGAGGGCGAGGAGGAGGAGAGGCAGGTTGGTGTTCACGTTGTGCTTGCCCCTGCCATTGCCCCGAGCTCGAGGAAAGAGTATGCTGCTGCTGCTGCTGCTGCTGCGATGGTGGCCTCGCCGTCGCGGATACCTTTGGAGGTTGCGGAAACAGCGAGAATACCGGCTGGAGCTGCGGATCGCTCCGCGGATTGTGCTGCGCAGAGCGCTTGGGCCCCGTCGAGGGCGTTGTCGTCTTCCGCTGCACCGGAGGTGCGGGGAGCGGGACCGATGGTGGCGGCACATTGACCCACGGCTCGCCGACCGGGTTTAGATAAGTGATTGGTTTTGCGCCTCCGACCTCTTTTCTCATCGGAACGGCTGGTCCTTTCCGGGGTGGGGTTGTTGGCGGTGGGGTGGGAGGTGGTGCTGACGTTTGTTGAAGCGGCGGCATTGCAGGTAACTCGGCGATGAAGGGAATATCTGCCTGTTGATTGCCCCCAAGGCCGCTGTGTTTGTGGGGGCCACGCTCGTGGCCGTAGGAGCGGAGAGCGGCGGCCGTGTCGACGCTTCGTCGGTCTGGCGTGCGGGGTTGTTGGCTCCTTGAGAGATCTGTGTCTTCCCGCATGAATCCTAGATCCAGTAGCGACGGGGTAGAGAGCGACGATGAACTCGAAGGGGAAGATGGCGCTGTGGGCGGCGTTTCTGGTCTGGCAGCCACGCTATGATATGTTTTCGCGTCGTGGCGCATCTTTGCTGCTTGCCTGCGCTTTTTCGCACGGCGGCGGTGAGCAAAGAACAGGAAGACACCGAGGCAAAGAAGGATGCCTGCGCTAATGGTGATGATAACCAGAACAACGACGGGTAGTGGCCGGTCAGAGCGTGGGGGGGTGGGGGGATCGGCAGCTTGCGAAGAGCTCGGGCGAGCCCGATGCCCGGGGTCTGGCGGCTTCGTCGAACAGCAGGGCCCGACGTCCACCGTCAGGACGCTGCTGGTTATTTCAAGGGTAAGCACCGGCCCAAGCATCTGTGTTGGCTCACGCTGCCGAAGACGCAAAGTGGCCCGCGGTCTTGACCTGAACGCCATGCATCATGAACATCCCAGAATCCCGAGGCCGAGGAAAAGGGTTGAATATCTTTTATCCATTTACCGCGAGCATGCCGATATATGACTTATAAGTGCGAGGACAGCGAGCCGAGCCGCATGACGACTGCATTCCAGACACCCAATCGCGCATCCGCGACACCAATGCCTGGCCGCCATCTTCTGGATCATTCTGCCTTGTCTTTTAAGAACGGACTGAGAGGAATGAAGCGTTCCGGGGGGCGGTGCGTGTTGGCCAACGCTACGGACGAAGGAATAAGGCCCACTCCGAATAGGGTGGTACCGCTGACGATCTCGCGGCGCAGAGGGCCAGCAAAGAGGGCCGGTGGGAAAAGGGTGCGCAATCCGGCCGTCTGTGACACCACCCTCCACCCGAAAAAGGAGCTGTTGGCCGCAATTTAGGCGACGACGCGCTTGAAGATAGAGAAAATTTCAAGCCAGATCGAACGGTAACCAGTCCGGATCGAGGCGCATTTGGGATTCTGCATGCTGTGTTGCAAGTTTGCAACACATGGATGCTTTCAAAAGGCCATGGTGGCTATCTGTTCGTTGGCATGTATATACCGACAGGTGAACGAGGGCTGGTGAATGCGTCCGACAATCGCCCCTCTGGAAAAAAAGAACAAAAAGAAAAGGGGCAGGGAGAGGGGGTAACATAGAATAGAAGGCCGGCTGTGCCGCCGAGATCCCTCCTTTCTACAACGAGAGGAGGTCAGAAACGCTATACGACGCTGTCAGGAACGCATGACGTTGGTATGTAACCTTGGGAACAAAGCTAAGTGTTATTCGCGGCTTTGTTAGGCCGGCGGCAATCCCGTATGCTCAACCGGTTGGAAAGCCCTCGAACTGTGGAAGTCGACGGGTCTCGAACGAAGAACGGAACTTCAAGGATGCCGGAAGTGGCTCAACGCGCTTATTTTATCTCGCCCACGGAGCAAGGGAGGGCGCCAGCGCTTATCCCACAGCATGCCGAGGCCTCGTGGCAGCCACGCAGCCCAAGCGACATGCAAGCCACGAACCGAACAACACCGACCGCCCCAAGTACCGTACTGCTCTTGGTCGGGGGTCGGTGAAGTCCTATCTGCGATTGAATAGGCGAGCCAGCTTCGTCGCGTGATCTCTGGCTTCCGCTTTCGAGACTTCGTGCTGAACTTGCCAGTGTCGCTTTGGAAGTGCTTCGTTCTTTCATCAAAGGTTAACCCTGGAGGCATGAAAGTTGGACTCGCTCTGGCCACTCCACTCCGGTCTTGGAGTTGGGGCTGCAGATGACTCGTCCGAACTCTGATTAGAAACAAAGCAATTCAGGTTTGCAGACATGTGATAGGGTGTCTTGTGTAAAGTACGGAGTGTAGGAGATACGAACCGACGAAGATTGGTTCAAACGAAGCCTTCCTGCAAGGGACGCGGGCGTTGGAGCGGGGGAACAGTGCCGCTTCTACTCCGTAGTGTAGAGGAAGTGTGCACCACACCCTACCTCCTGTAGGGATCCACAGCCGCCGGTTCGGTAAGGATTTACTCCGTAGTGTCCGCTGCCCGCTGCAAGGGCCTTATGAAGGGCACTTGCTTTCTTGGGACAACAAGCGGGTTCAGACGATGAAGTGATGGGGTACTTCAACCCTCGAGTAAATAATACATGTCGGCGAAAGGGAGTACGGTTCACAATCTTCGTGTACCGGATGTGGGAGGCCACCCACTGGAGGAACAGCTGGAGGCGAACTCACAACACTTCACGTTGGAAGGTCGAGAAATCTTGGGAGGTCCCGCTGTTCCCTCTCACGTGAACTCAACTACGCTACACAGTCCTGCGTAGTGGGAGCGGAAAGGGTCACCAGTTGTGGCAGCAGCAATCGTGGCTTCCAAAAACAGACCTGCCCAGCCCAGTTCTCGGCGGGGATATCCTTCGCACCCCGCATGGCATCCGGCGAATCAGAGCCGCCAGTTCGAAGTTTGTTTCGACAAGGTGTCCCATCATTGGCTGGCCATTGTTGGCTTGCAGGCCGAATCCACCTGGTCTGTCGGCTGCGCCCGCTCGATTGCAGAATGCAGGGCACACTGACCTCAAAGCTTCACAGCAGTTTACTGTGCAGTTACCCATATACTATACTGTGACCATAGCAAGCGGATATAGGGGCGATGAGGCCAGGGCACTCCAACCCGCGAATCCAGTTCGACACAATCGATTCCTTCACGGTGCTGAAATGCGCCTCCGCAGGACTCGAATTCGTTTAGCGGCAGAGAACTGAAAGGAAACGCAGGTATCTGCTTTTGGTTTCAGATAACCGCTCGCGGTGTCGTCTTTTGTGTCTGAACGGCTGCCTGGAATGGAGCAAGCCTGACGTCTTTTTGTGTTTACCTCTATCTGCTTAGGTGATCCAAAATCCACCAGGTACACAGCGAGATATTTTCACTCTACAGCACCAAGATCTTAACTATTATTCGATATATACGGATTAATTGTACACTCCCCAATATAACTTGACAGGTAGCGACCTGCAGCGGCCTGCAATCACGGCTTCGGACTCGCTCGCAGAGGTAGGGATGTACGGAATATATACGGTAAGTATACATGGGCGTCCATGCGATGTGACAGTCATGCTGGACGGCAGGCAGCCGGGTTACCAGCCGGCACTACCGGCCTCGCTTCGTACCTACACTAGTGCCTTCCGTACTTGCAGCAGGGCGGGCACCCCCGCCCCCTCCCTCTTCTCTCCCAAATCATCTGATGAGCGACAGTTTCTATGTGCCACACAGCTAGACCTGGGCTGCGGCACCGATCTTACCAAAAATAACGAAACCGGTCTTGGTGCACATGTCTGTGCTGCTCCCGTCCCCCGCGCCCTCCGATGGTTTACTCTGTACCCCTTGTCAAATTGTCACCCCTCCAGGATGCCTCTTATCGAACCCTCTCTCCTTTCGGTATTTCATTCGGTCGATGCCACTCGAATCTCTCCGCCCTCGACTCGTCGACGACAAACCATTACGCCATGTGCAGTCTTGTTGGTGTTGAGACCGAAGTAATCTGAGTTCACAGGCTGAACCGAGTAGGAAGGTGATCGATTTGCTTGTCGGCCTTCAAAGGGGCCAGCCAGACATCATGAGGATTGCTTGCTTGCAGTTTAGTCCCCAAGTCGGCGATGTTGACGATAATTTGAACCGCGCCGATGCGGTTCTGGACCGTGTAGACCCGGAGGAACTCGATAGTCTCGATCTACTCGTCCTCCCGGAGCTCGCCTTCACTGGTACGTGATGGACTTTTCATGAAGCGATACTCGCCTACCGTACATAGCCGCGAATGTCTTCGTCCCGTCGTTAACATCTTGCAGGCTACAACTTCAAGTCACTCCAGGACATTGCCCCCTTCCTGGAAGAAGTCGGGTCAGGCATCAGTTCGCTGTGGGCGCAGACGACCGCCCTCAAGCACGACTGCACCGTCGTTGTCGGCTACCCCGAGAAGGTCGACGTCTCGGAAAAGTGGCCGGCATCTCCCGGATGCTACAACTCAGCCGTCATCGTCAATGGCGAGGGCGATACGGTCGGCAACTACAGGAAGTCCTTCCTCTATTACACCGATGAGACCTGGGCTCTAGAGGGCGCAAATGGCTTCTTTGAAGGCGAGATACCCAAGCTCGGAAGTGTCGCGTTGGGTATCTGTACCGATCTCAAGTACGTTTGTTCATGTTCCACTTCGCACCTTTATATCCGCTGACGACGCAGCCCCTACAAACTCGAAGCTCCCTGGGACGCCTTTGAGTTTGGCTTCCACATCTTAAAATCAGAGGCGAACCTTGTAATTATGTCCATGGCCTGGCAGACGCACCACGACCGCAGTGTCTTCAATTTCAACCCGGCCGAACCGGACCTCGAGACACTCGTCTACTGGGTTCAGCGGCTCGAGCCCCTGATCCGTGCCGACACGGAGGAAGAAATCATCGTCGTCTTTTGCAACAGAGCCGGCTCCGAGGAGGAAGTTACATATACGGGTACCAGCGCTGTTATTGGCATCAGGCGAGGCGAGGTTTTTGTCTACGGCGTCCTTGGGCGCGGAGTGGACGAGCTGCTCATTGTCGACACGGACCAGCCGCCCATGAGCAAGCTCACGGATGCCGATGCCGTTGCGGGGGACGAGGAAGCTGTTGCAGAGGAGAAGAAGGCTCCAGACACGGAGATCAAAGGCGGCTTGCCGGCGCCCCCAATTCCGGAAAACCGTCACTCAAGAGAGAGCGAAGTGACTCCGCGTCATCTCGCGAGCCCAGGACTCTCGAGTCCCCGGCAGCCTACCTCTCCCAGGCTGCCTTGGTTGGCACAACCCACTCAGCCTGGAGAGACGCCCACCGACAACCGCTCTCCAACCCGCCTACAGATCCCCACCAGACCGCCGGCCGACGAAGTATACACTGCCATAGACACCGCCTTCACGGACGACAACATCATAATTGACACTCCTGCCATGGCGCATACCCCGGCTTTTGCACGACGGCTGCAGCGCCCCACGTTGACCATCCCGGCGTCGCCTGGATGGCGGTTTCCCAGCAAGCAGAGCCCGTACCCGTGGCAGCACCACGACGGATCCCACTCGTCGGTGTTCGGTGCGGGCGCTACCATGACGCCCATCACGCCGTTCGACGAGGACGGCTGGAGTTCGACGCCGATCGACCAGAAGGCGCCGCCGCAATGGTTCTGGAGACATGAGCCGACACTCTCAGCACTGAAAGAGTCGGCCGTGGAGGAAGAAGAGAAGGAAAACGGGTCAGATTCGCCACAGCATGTTGCCCTTCCCTCAGCTCAGGAAAGGAAACAGGACGCATCTGATGCCAGGACCCATGAATCATCTGACTATCACACAAGAGCTCAACAAGCAGAACCAGAAGAGCGTGTTATGGATTGGAAGACGCAAGAAGGAGGAGAAGATGTAAGAGAAGAAGGACAAGACCCGGCAGAAGAACGCACCGCACTGAAAAATGACTGGGCCGACTTAGCGCATGTGCTCGAAGGGCTCAGAGCGCGGCCCGGTTCGGTCCTAGACGTTAGCTCCTCGCCCGACGACAGGCCCAGCTCGCCCAAGTCGCGTAACGTGTCTCGGTCCTCGAGCCCTTTTCGGTCCCTGGAGCGGTGGGGGCCGAGGTACGGAGGGCAGGAACACGACAACGCCTCCGGCGGTCCCGGCGGGCCAGCAGACGGCGAAGCGGCAAGACCACATCAAGGACCGCGTCAGTGGCAACGGCAGCGGCAGCGGCAGCCGTCCCGCCTGCGTCACGTAGTATCTCGCGACGTCGCGGATGCAGCCAGCTCCCGTGACATGGATGACACCACTCCACCGCTGTCGATCGATCCTGCTGCAGCAGCAGCAGCAGCAGGAGAAGCAAGGGGAGGGGAACGGGGAGGGAAACGAGGAGGAGTAGAAACTGGGACAGACGGCATCCCAATCCAGGACGCCACGACGACGCCCAGTCTGTGCTCCGCGACCTCAGCAACATCGACGTCGACGTTTAGCGACGACGTGGTAGAGCCTCGTGATCCTGTCGTCTTTGTCCGGGACGGCGGGGACAGTACTGGCAGCGATAGCGTCGCCGATGCTGCGGTCCTGCCTCCTGGTTTGGTGGCAGCCGTGGAGGGGGGAGGCAAGGGAGCTGCGGATCCCGGGGCGAATGGGTCGCTTGAGATGGAGGGCGGAAGCGCGGGGCTGGAGATCGGCCGACCAGCAGTCCATGGCTGACGTTGATGGTCTGATTTCGGGAGGATGGATGACGGATGGGCAGACAGATAGATGGTAGGTTGACGGGCGGGAAATAAGGGGTAGGAATATTCGATCGAAGTTGGAACGTCCAAAAGAAAGCCCATGTATCACAAGAGGTAGGGTTCGGTTTCCATTACTTGTGATCTTAACGATGCGACATAGCCATACGTAGATTGTTTTTTTGGTCTTCTTTACGAGCCACTACTACTTAGTTCGTGATATCACCTCTGTGACCATAGCTTTGCACATGTAATGCTGTTTTTCGGGGTGTGAGTTTGCGGCCAAAGGGAGAGGAGGGAAGGGGAAGGTTGGTAGGCTAGTAGGTCGTGTGCTCTATTTACACTCAACACCTCGTTATTAGTGTTTCTCCACACACTGTGAGTGAGCGGAAAAAGAGAATGTAGAAGTCGCCAGACCTGATGGCAGAGCACTCAAACATGATGATACAATTATGCATGACTGACTGCAAGCGAACTGCGCCTCAAGATGCAGTCGGCAAGGCGCCTGGAGGTCTTAGACGACTGGTAATACTGTCAAACCACCACGGCTGTAAAAAATGGCGAAGGTTATTTTGGGGCATCTGAATCACGGTATGGGTCAGTGGTTGTTTTACTGATTCCTATACTCATGTACTGCGCGCAGCAGGCACAGGCGGCAGTGTTTGTGGCTTTGTTCTAAGTCGTGCGGCAGGATATTTTTCAGGCAGGAAGGCGATGCAACAGATCAAGATGGGCAAAGAGCACGTAAGAAATCCCATTTCTCGGCTGCCCCTCTCCCTCTCTGCCTACACCTGTACCAGACCGTACCTTCTCTTGACCGTCCAAAATATCGATTATGGTAGTTGCGAGTCTTGGGAAGTGCAGGAATGGTATCTAGTTCTTCCCGCAACCCTTTCCGCAACACAGACACACAACAAGCTGCAACTGCCCCCAGCTTGAGAGAAAATTTTGAGGAGATGAAAAGGGAAGAATGTAACCATCCCTCTTCACAACGGTCCGGTGTTTGACGGGTAACTGCTGTGAGAAACGGGAAGGAGGTGCCATCTCGCAGCTTTCAGCTTTAACCGTATCGGGCAAGCCGTGGTCGGCGGGGAAGCAACGGACGGCCAATCATTGTTCAGTCTCGGGTGACTCGAGGCGGGTGTGAAGAGGTGCAGGGGTCGTTGCAGCAAGGCACCTGGTCCTCGAGCTGCTACTGGCCGCAGCTGTGCTCACCCGCATGGCGAGCGCTTGGTTGAGCCATCGAACGGCATCCCTCCCGCATCTTAGCTGTGGCCATTGGCATCGCTTGCCCTGGCCGACCGCAAGCAATGTACAGTACATACCCTCTTGTCGATCGGGGGAACCGGGGTGTCGAATTGCTTGTTTTGCTCCGTCCCCGCGGCCTGTTCCGAGTCACCCCCCAATCAATCACACGCACACTCCCACCCACAAAACCATGGCATCCCGCCCGCAGCAACCGGATGGCGCTGTGCTGCGTGTTGGTGCGCACACCTGCGGCCAGGTCTGGCCCTCTCGGCACCTTGCCCTGCGCCGTGCATCCGTTGCGCCCTCATCACCAACTTTCCCGCCGCCGGTCACACCTGTTGGCGTCGCCAATTTTGCAGGACGACCCCTCCCTCTCCCGGATGAAGTGCGCGCTTACACATACCATCATCGGCCCAGCATCGTAACTTCTGGCCTGAAGAAGCCGACTTTCCCCCCTGCTTTTCTCCCTTATACCCGTAGGCGGCTCCCGTCTCGACCACCCCAATTTAGGCCGGTTTGTTTTTCACGGTCAAGAAGGTGCTTTCTCTCTGCATGAATCGATTTCTGTTGGCACGCTCATAACTACATGGAGTCTGGGCGCCCATAATCGTCCTCCCGGAGCTGCAGTGCTCGCGTCCCCGTGTCTCCAACTACCAGCCCGTGGGTCACCGCCGACCCCGTCGTCTGCTGGCGCAAACCGAGCGCCATCAAGCCAGCTTCTCCAACACCCAGCAGCGGCATAAGGAGGGACGGAGCGTCCAGGATGCGGCTGGGCACCGTCCATCTCTACGTCGCCGCGGCGGTCTTTGCACCGCTGGCGGCGTCCATCTTCATCGCTGCTCCTGATTCGCCTTGCTCAAAATACTGCGGCAATGTCCAATCCTCGACGGCCACCGACGAAATGGTCTGCGATGACGCCGGTCTCGCTTCCTCCGAGGGCGTCGTGTGGGAGCAATGCATCGGCTGCCTCCTTACTAGCACCTACGTTTCTGGCGGGCATTCGGATCTACAATCGCTACTCTGTATGTGTGGCATGTCTTGTTCAAGCAATGGGTGTCCTTTCCCCCGGCTGACTCGTTCGTTCCTAGACAATCTGCGCTTCAACGTGGGATATTGCCTGTTTGGCGGCGAAACCAATCCATGTGTAACAAGGTGCGTTTCACAGGAGGCTCGAATGCGTCTTCAACCAACCTGATTCCGGCCATTATTCTGTGGTTTGAGAGCTCGAGCTGACGGCATGTTGCCAGCACGGCATGCGCACCACTCGGACGTGCCGTTTCGTATAAGAATATGTCTACCTCGGTCGGCGCTCTCGACTATTGCAGCAAATGGGACCAAGGCTTCTACCCTCCGTGCAGCGAATGCCTTATCCCGCTCCAGCAGGACCACCTACACGGCATATACCAGAACAACTACGTGACGATTCTCGAAGCCGCATGCGAGCAGAGGCCTGATCCCGGGTTCACCGTGTCGATTGCCGGCGATCCATTCGACCCAAACGTCGCGGTCAGCATCGTCGAGCCACACCCGGACGCATCGAGCGTCCCAACGCCAGACTATGGCCCCGTCTCCCTCGGGGCGCGCGTGGGCATCGCCTTTGGCGGTCTCGCCTTCATCCTTGTTGTCGCCGGCGTATGTATCGTCTGCAACGGGAAGCGCAGGCGGCGTGCCTTTCTACGCGAGCTCGAGCGCCGCCATGGCGGACAGGGTTGGCCTCACCCAAAAACTCGCTACGGCGGCAGCAGCAGTAGCGGCGGCGGCCCGGACATGTTCGAGACACCCGTCAGTCAGCGGCCCCTGCGCGGGTGGGAAACGGAGAGCCCCGTGAGCGCGCACACGGACGCGCCGTTCCCCCGCTACTTCAGCCCCTACTCGAGCCAGTACGCCAGCCCCGTGACGAGCCCGGAAGCGCCGGGGTCAATCCACCACCAGTGGCCGACATTGGTGCCGCAGCGCACAGAGCAGCAGCAGCAGCAGCAGCAGCAGTTCAACCAGATGACACAGACACAGTCGCCGTCAACCCACGGTTCGCCTCCACCAGCGTTTTCTCAGTGGCCAACCAGCAACCAAGAGCAGATACACGCACAGCATGTCCAAGGACAAAACGAGCCCGCCATTGGTATCGCGCTCGGCGGGGACGAGGCGAGCCTACGGTCCAAGGCGTCCAATCTCAACCTCAATGGGTACCCGATCGACTCCAAGGGCAAGCAGCGCGACGAGGCGTATGAGATGCACGAGGTCGAGAGCCCGTACGGGTATGGGAACGGAACCGCCAACGGGAACGCGAGCTGGAACGGAAACGGAAACGGTGACTCGAAAGACCACCGCCACTACGAGTATCCGTTCAGAATGCCCGCCGAACCGCAGGCGCCAGTGCTGCACCACCCCGGCTACGGGAGGCACCACGGGTCACGGACTGGGCCGGGCGGCGCGGACGCGGGAGCCGGGGTAGTGGGTGTGGGCCAGTATCCGGATTATCAAAGAGGATACCCCGTTTCATGACACGGGACCTGGTCATGAAGTCTGTTTTCTTTGTTTTAAATAATGCTTGTCGTTTTCGTCTTCTTCTTATTTTCATGATTGATGGTATAATACCCGGACCTGGATATGGAGTTGCGAGATACCTTGGATGCCGACTTGCTTGGCTTTGCTTTTGTGTGTATACTTGTATAACATGTACCCTTCGAATGTGCGAAAGGAGAAGAGACAAGTACATATCGAATATTGTTTCACTCTCCGAGTGTCTCGACGGCTTAGCGATACTCGGCGGACAAAATTCATTTCTTCCCGACTCTGCGTCATTTGAAGTGGTGTCGGTTGATGCATAACGTGCGATCAATTTGCATAATTCGTGCATACTCTGCCAAATCAAACACCCGGCTCTCTCTTATCAGCACGTGAGACTTCTCGAAACGGGTTAGCGCCACCTCGGCGCTATCGTTCCCCACACCGACCGCTCGCTCAAAAAAATTTCGGGGACAATCGATTGGAAGCAGCGCTCTTGGTGTCAACAACCACAGACGGTGGAAAATCGAACGGCGACTGTCCGACTACTCGATCCAGCTTGCCGGCCGACTCGTGAAATTGCTCACGGTCCACCCATAACCTTATAACCTATCTCGGGACGACCAATTGCCGGACGGGTGACGCGCACTCGAGCTCGACCTGTGTTTCGACCGCCAGATATATACAGTATCAAGTGGGGGGCTTTTTTTACGGATTGTATAACTACGAAGAAGACACAAGCCCAGCAACAATGGCAGACTCGAAAGCGTTGGTGAAGAAGGCGGGCGACAATGGGGAGGAGGAGTACGCGATCAAGCCGCAGAGCACGGTCCCCACGATCGATACCAGCACCTGGCCGCTCCTGCTCAAGAACTACGACAAGATGCTAGTGCGCTCCGGTCACTTTACGCCCATCCCCAACGGTTCCTCGCCCTACAAGCGCGATATCAAGTCCTACATCTCCAGCGGTGTCATCAACCTCGACAAGCCGTCGAACCCCTCTTCGCACGAAGTCGTTGCTTGGCTGAAGCGGATTCTCCGGTATGTATGGGAAGAGGGGAGGGGTTGCAAGTGAAGGAAGAGATGAACGAGGACGGCGGTGCTGACAGTCCTTGTCTTGCAGTGTGGAGAAAACTGGTCACTCTGGCACCCTCGATCCCAAAGTCACTGGCTGCTTGAGTACGTTTCCTATTTTTTGTCCCCTCCTCCCTTCCACCCTTCCCCAAACGCGCCGAGGTTGGCTGACCGAACTAGTTGTCTGCATTGACCGCGCCACCCGTCTCGTCAAGGCCCAGCAGGGTGCCGGTAAGGAGTACGTTTGCGTCATCCGCTTCCACGACACCGTCCCGGGCGGCGAAGCCGCCTTTGCCAAGGCCCTCGAGATTCTCACGGGTGCCCTCTTCCAGCGCCCGCCGCTCATCTCGGCCGTCAAGCGCCAGCTGCGTATCCGCACGATCCACGAGAGCAAGCTGATCGAGTTCGACAACGACCGCCATCTGGGCGTCTTCTGGGTTTCTTGCGAGGCCGGCACCTACATCCGTACCCTCTGCGTGCACCTGGGCCTGCTGCTCGGCGTCGGCGCGCACATGCAGGAGCTCCGCCGCGTGCGGTCCGGAGTCATGTCGGAGGACGACGGCACGATGGTCACGTTGCACGACGTGCTCGACGCCCAGTGGCAGTACGACAATGGTGGCGATGAGACGCTGCTGCGCAAGGTCATCCAGCCACTCGAGACGCTGCTCTGCACGTACAAGCGCCTCGTGGTCAAGGACTCGGCCGTCAACGCCGTCTGCTACGGCGCCAAGCTGATGCTGCCCGGCCTGCTGCGGTACGATCCCGGCATCGAGGCCCATGAGGAGGTCGTCCTCATGACGACCAAGGGCGAGGCCATTGCCATTGGCATCGCCCAAATGAGCACGGTTGAGTAAGTTGCTGCTGCTACTACCACCCCGATGGGTCTTGTGTCCTCCAAACATGAATTCGTACTGACATGGGTCGCGCAGGATGACCACATGTGACCACGGCGTTGTCGCCAAGGTCAAGCGCTGCATCATGGAGCGCGATCTCTACCCCCGCCGCTGGGGCCTGGGTCCCGTCGCCATGGAGAAGAAGAAGCTCAAGGCTGACGGCAAGCTGGACAAGTACGGCCGCCCCAACGAGGCCACGCCGGCCAAGTGGACGCAGAGCTACACCGACTACAGCGCGCCCGACGTTGCGGCGGCCGCCAGCAGTGCTGCCCCTGCTGCCGCCGACGCACCGGCAGCCGAGGCCGCCTCGCCCGAGAAGAAGGCCGAGTCCGCGCCGGAGGAGAGGGCGGACGAGGAGAAGAAGAAGCGCAAGAAGCACGAGGGCGAGACGCCCGAGGAGAAGGCAGAGCGGAAACGGCTAAAGAAGGAGAAGAAGGAGAAGAAGAAGGCCGAGAAGAGCAAGGAGAGCAAGGAGGCCGAAGAGAGTGATTAAGGCCCGGTGAAGGGTTGAGGGTTGCTTCGCTGTATGAGTTTGGGTTTGGTTCCTTCTTCACGCTACTGGATGGAGGGGGGCGTTCTTGCTGGCTGGCTGGCTGGCTGCGGCTGTTGCACGGAAAAAAAGAAAAAGCGTGATGGCGTTTTCGGCTTGTATGTTACGTCTTGCTTACGGTGTGTGGATCTCAACCTGTTAATATTCCAAAGCTTCTTGCAAGCTAAAATAGATATGTACTACAAGTCGGGGTCCGGTCATTTATGAGACGACGAGTCAGGTTGCCAACGGTTTGTGGAATCAAGGTTCGACAGGCCGGACTTGGGAGTCTTGTTAAGGGGATCCGCCCTCACCGAGAAGTCGTGTATGTACGGGTATCCGTACATTCGTACGCGGCGCATTCACATGCCACGGGGCAGCTCTGAGGAACACTTCAAGTTTTGCATATCTCGCATTTCCTATTTAGCCGAATGAAATCACGAGCATGTCACATCGATCCCACATCGATCCCGCACCGCACCGCACTGATGCTGCCTCTACTCGTCCTGGCACCCAGATAGATATAGCAACACGGGCACGGCGCTCTGTGCGCTCCAACCGACAGTCATGGCGTGGGATTCCCACTTTTGTGTCCGACAGACGACGATAACAGCAAGTTTAACTCCCTCGGAGAAGAGACACCGACGACTAGGACCAATGTTTGCCGCGAGCCGCACCCTTGCCAAGAGGGTCGGAAGGCGTTTAGCTCCGGATCGAAAAGCCTCCCAGACGCAAAGCAAACCATAAATAACCTCGTCCCCAGGATGGCGGCGGCGGCGGCGGCGGCGGCTGCCAAGGTCAAAAGACTGGCCGCGTATTTGAAGGCGCGGGCGTTCGTACCCTTTCTCTGCCTACCTGGCCGATCACGATCTGGTTTACGACAAGTCACGATGGCCGCCCTCGTAGCGGTGATCTACTTGCTCCTCGCCCTGCTCCTACCTTCTTTTTCTTCTTCTTCTTATTCTTCCTCTTCACGCGCCACTCGCGCCGCCCGAGCCAAGACCCCGCTCCTCTCAGTTGACTTCCCCGACCCCTGCATCGTGCAGGACGCGTCCTCGGGGACGTGGTATGCCTTCGCCACGGGCGGCTGGTGGACGCCGCCGCCGCCGCCGCCAACAGCGGCGCCCAACAACAACAACAACAGCAGCAGCGCCGACAACGCGACGGCGGCGACCCTGGAGGCCGCGGCCGCGGCGGTCTACAAGAACATCCAGGCGGCGTCGGCGCCCCATCCGGCGGGGCCGTGGACGTACCTCGCCTCGGCCGACCCGCTGCCCTCGGCCGGCGCGTGGGCGCTGTCCGGCCCCGACGCGCAGGTCTGGGCGCCCTCGGTGGCCCGGCTCAACGCGTCGGCGTACGTGCTGTACTACGCCGCGTTGCTGGCGCCGGGGTACGTGGGGAGCGCGGCAAATGAGGGGAACTCCTCGTCATCGTCATCGTCATCCTCATCCTCATCGTCATCATCGTCCTCGGCCTCGGCCTCGCGCCTGCACTGCATCGGGGCAGCGACGTCGACGACGTCGTCGCCGCTGGGACCGTACCGGCCGCAGCGGGAGCCGGTCATCTGCCCGGCCGGGGAGGGCGGGGCGATCGACCCGGCCGGGTTCGCGGACCCGGCGACGGGGCGGCGGTACGTGGCGTACAAGGTGGACGGCAACGCGCTCGGGCGGGGCGGGGAGTGCAACAACGGGGTGGCGCCCTCGCGGCGGACGCCGCTCGTGCTGCAGGAAGTGGAAGTGGACGGCGCCGAGGGCGTCCGCCCGGTCGGGCCCGCCGCCGAGATCCTCGACCGCGACGCCGACGCCGACGGCCCGCTCGTCGAGGCGCCCGACCTACTGTATTTACCGCCTTCCAGGGACGCGGACGCGGACGCGGACGGGGATGGGGGCAGGAGCCGGCCGGGGAGGTACGTGCTGTTTTACAGCAACCGCTGCTGGGACGGGCCCGGGTACAGCGTCAACTACGCGGTGGCGGAGGGGAGCATCATGGGGCCGTACAAGCGGGCGGCGGGGAGCGGCGAGGGCCCGCCCCTGATCGGGACGGGGGACCGGTTCGACGTCACGGCTCCCGGGGGCGCGGCCAGCGTGCCGGGCGGGGACTGGCTGCTGTTTCACGGGAACTGTCCGCAGGGGAGGTGTCTGTTTGGGGCCGAGATGGAGGTGGTGGGGGGTCGTGTCACTGTTTGGTGACGAACGGCTGCTGCAGCGCCTGGAGAAGAACCCCGTGGGGGGGAGGGGAAGAGGCCTCGCTCAGTGGTGCACCCCTCGACTTTCGTACCCTGTATGCACACTTGGGGCTTCATTCCGTATAGTTATTCTTCGTCTGTCTTCGTAACTGTCAGCGTGGGCGTGGGTGTATTCATATCTTTCGCTGTTTCTTAGTGCTTGTGACAAGAAATAAGAGATTGGAACTGGATGAAGACCGGGAGATTGCGGACATGGTTGACATGGTTCCTTGTTCAAAAGTGTGTGTACTGTACAGTACAATATTGGATAGTTCGTTACCTCGTTGGCGGTGCGCTGTCGGCTTGACCTGATTGTCGACCGACTGTGTGATGCCCGTGACAGTGGCGACTGCTTAGTGCCATGATTGGGACCCACGGGCACTGCTTGTTTCCGAGTTCTTGAAAGGTAGACGTGGATGGGCTGAGTGTGTGCCTGGAATTACCAGGCAGCGCTTAGCGCTCAGTTGATGCTTGCACAGGGGCAAAAGGCCAATGAGAAGGTGCACCCTTGGAGGAGTGTTGGTTTACGTTGATCCGGTTTAGCGTCCCTTGGCAGGTCCTCTCCACTACTAGTAAGCGCCGGCAAAGACTGGGGCCCCCGCCCACAGAAACCCTGACCAGGTGCGACCCTTCGGCCAGCCCATTCTGCTCAAAACAAGAAACCGCGATTCAGAGGTTGCGGCTGTTGAGGCGCAACCCGAGAAGTTGGGACTAGGTACTGAATTCCGTAATCTGCGCACTACTTTGTGACTGCGCCAGCTCTCGACCTGGTCAGGCCGGCCTAGATGGTCGCTGCCCAAGGCCAACAGCTGTTTGTATATTCCTTTTTATATCTGTTGCATACCGTATGGAGTTCTTGCGTATATAGCCCTCCGTACACTCTGCATACTACAAAACTGTTTGCAGGCTCAGCCTCGATCGCAAACGCAGCTCAGAACGAGAAAGAGAGAAGTGCCGAAGGGCGTCGGAAGTCCCGAGATAAGTGTCATCAACACCCTCACTCTCCGACTTGTTTGTCCAAGTAAGCGCGTAAGGTCAACAAAGGGCAGCCCAAATCTCCCTGCACATCGATCGGATCGAGCACTATGTTCATCTCTTTCGGCACTGTGCTCGCTGCGCTGTTACCGACGGGCGCTGTGCACTACTACTTGATTGGATGGCCCATCATCACCCGCAGTCAACAATCCGCTCTCGACTCACACTATACTTAAGACTAGTAGTGTATGTGTGCATTAAGAGGCGTGCCGTTTGCCGGCCAAAGGAAGCGTTCCCGGCTCTGCCCCCGTCAAAATGTCACACACACCTGGATCTGGCATGGCAAAAGCTTGTCGGCCACTTTCCGGGGCCGTACCTGAGCATCCCCTTCGCCGCGAGCTGAACCTCACTTGCCCGTTCAGGGGTGCTCGGGCCTCGCGCTCGCATGCAGCTCGTCACATCTTTCGTGCTTGCACCATACTGTGCAGCGTACGGATTGGGGAGTGTAGCACGCCCAGTCCTAAAACCAGAGAGCGTGGGCTATCACTATTTAATACAGAGCTCTCTGCCCTCTTGTCTCATGATGCGGATGTGCTCTCCTTGATGTTCCCCGTTGTGCTTTTGCGTCTTCTCTCTTCGTTTCTCGACATAGATATCAATATCGTGTAATTGATCTTCACCACGGGCCATTCTCTCCTTCTTCTTCCCTCGCTTCGCCCCCGAACCCTGGCTGGATCAGGATCAGGATCACGATCGAGCTGTTCGCACTTCCTCATCCATACTCGCATGTACAAGTGCCCGCCCGGCCGCTTGGCATCGACAGGCAAGATGGCAAAGTCAGCACTCTATACCCTCCTTTTCTTTCTCTTCCTCGTGCCACACCTCTCCACGGCGCTTCAGGTCACGCCGAACTCGCCTTGTGCCTCGGTATGCCAGGACTTGCGTGGTCTCGACCCTTCGGATCCGGACTCCTCCACGACGAGGAACTCGGACATTACCTGCGAAGATGCCGACTACTCGAGCGCTGCCGGCACCAAGTTCAAGAAGTGCATGACCTGCCTGCAAACTAGCACATTCTCCCAGGACGGCGAGAGTGATACCATGTGGTTCCTCTGTATGTCTAGACGCCTTTCTTTCGCCCCTGACTGGCCAAACGGGGAGAAATCGACGCTAACACTTCTCCTGCTAAAACCGAAAGACAATCTGAGGTACACGGCCGCCTACTGTGTCTTTGGTTATCCCAACGCCACCAACTTCTCGCCCACGCCATGCACCACTAGGACCGCCTGCGGCGACCTCGAGGCCAACATGCGCCACGGCATCCCGAACCCCAAGGGTACCACCGCCTACTCGTACTGCCACGCGGGCGACGGCAACGCAATGGACTTCTCCCACTTCGAGAGCTGCATCGCTTGCACCTCCGCCCTCGGGACCACCGACTACCTGGCCAACTGTGAGAAACCGCCCAGAATCCTTGAGGCGCAAAAGAGAAGGCCCCCCCTTTGCTAACGACTCTCCAGACTTTGCCGCCCTCGGAGTCGCCTGCCAGCAGCAGCCCGCCCCGGGCACACTGCTCAGTCTGAACGATACCATATTTGCCCACACCCCGATTGGCCCGGGGAACGATGACGACGACAGAGGCTCGGGGTTGGCGACCCCGGCCGTCGTCGGCATCGTTGCCGGCGTCCTGGCCTTTCTTCTCCTAAGCGCCGGCATGACCCTCGTTTGCCTGCGCAAGAGGAGGAAGCAGTATCTCCGAGCGGGCGCCGATGCGGGCTACAACAACTTCTCTCACCACCGCCACCACTCGTCCATGTCCTTCCAGTGCCAGACCCACATGCTATCTCCGCGTTTCTGGTCCGCTGTCGCCGAGGACGGCGTCCCGACCCCGATGACCGAGAACTTCGGCGCCGTCCCTGCCATATGGACACCACACCACCCCGATGACAGCTACATCTACCACCACCAACACCACTACCAAGACGACACCACCACCACCACCACCACCACCTTCACTCCGGCCCCCAACAACAAGAGTAGCAGTAGCAGCACCATCAGCCGGAGCAGCAGCATCAGGAAACCCGCCCAGCTGCAAATCACAACCACCACACCGCCCACCCCGCCTCCTCAGGCCTACTACTCCTCCCCTTCCTCCTCCCCTGAGAAGGTCTACCACTACTCACCCTCCGACTTCCGGTCCCCTCTCTCCGCCGACACCGTCACCAGGGCCTCCGCCCTCCTGCCTCCGTACCCATCCCACTCTCCCGTCGCGGCGCCCCCCGTCCCGGCCGAGCGCCACAGCGGCGGCCGCCACGGTTCTGGGTCTGGGCTGGGGTCTGGGTTCCCGCTGCGGCTGGGGAGGAAGAGCCCCAAGATAGGCAGCGGCGGCGGCGGCGGCGGCTGGGGCGGCGGCAAGGGTGTCGTGGTGAGCGGGTCGTCGGGGAGCCCCGTCGAGTCGCGCACGATTCAGACTACGTTTGCCGCGCCGCCCAAGCGGTAATCTTTCTTCCTTTTCTTTTCTTTTCTTTTTTTTCTCGTTTTATTAGCCAGCCCTCCCTCGCTGGCGCTTTTGTGGGATACTATTGCTATGCATAATAAGCGAGGGGGACCGAGATGGTAGCAGGAAAACATTGGATAGGATACCCCTTGCTTGTCTTTAGGCTGCTTTTCTTCTTAAATAGCTGGAGCCGCTAGTCTTCTCTTTGTTGGTGTAAGAAGTAGAGTTTTTGAATCGGTGCCGGGAAATGTTGTTGGCTGGGTTGACAGGTCAGATTGGAAGTCTCAGGAGTTCAGGGGCAGTTGTCTCTCTCTCCCTTTCTGGGGGAGGATCATGGTAGTGTTTGGACGTGTAAAGACGGACACAGGTCAGGCAAGAAGAGAGAGATGTTCACATTTCCTTCCGTACATGCATCACACCTCAACCTTTGATCTGATGGCGACGAGACATACCGTATCGAGGGAAAGATGCAAGATGCCAGGTGCCTTTGAATTTCAAGTCACCCATCGTCCCACATTCATAATTTACCACCACAACAACACGAAGTGCCACCGCTGCTGCGCTCCGCAATGCCAAAGAAAATAAACAACTATGTACATCATCAGCAAAGAATAGATAGATACACCTCCGTGTAGTGACGGTCAACAGAAAGGAAAGAAAGCCAAAGGCCAGATGCGTCAAATCCAGTCGTCCCAACCTTGAGTTTCCCCATCCAGAAAACGCCGTAGTATGGTATGTATGTATGTATGCATGCATGCATGCTTGCTTCTTCTCTGCCTCGCTTTCCGCTCAACTGTTTCCTTTCTTCTCCGCCAACCGTGTGTTTCGTCGCTTTCAACAAGACACTTTCTGCCTCCCTCGCTTGTTCGCGCGCCGTAAACCCTTCCAATTTCCACCGTCTTAGACAGTCCAATAATGCCACACAACTCTTCTCCCTTCTCTCTTCTTCTCCCTCCTTCTTCATCTTCATTATTATCATCATCTTCCTCTTCTTCTAATACACCTCCTCCCTCGCGTCGCGATCCGCCCGGTCCATGGCCTCCCTCAGCTCCCTCAGCATCCGCTTCGTATTCTCCACCATGGCGTACGTCTCCGCCCGACCCGGAACGACAACGGCACCGGTTGCTGCTGCTGCTGCTGCCGCCGCCGCCGCCTTCTTCTTGGCCGACGGCGAAGGCTCCCGGCTCCGGCGCTGCTGCTGCGCCCCGTCCTCGTGGCCCTCGTCCTCGTTCTCGCCCGTATCGTCCGGCCCGCGTTTGCGTTTGCCTACGCCGCCGATCGGACCGTCCTCGCCGCGCCATCCGCCCAGGGGAGGTGGCTGCATGATCGTAGCGGTAGCGGTAGCGGCGGCGGCGGCGGCGGAGGCGGAGGTGAACGGCGGATGGGGCGGCGACGTCGACAGGATGCCCCTCGGCGGCGTCGAGAGTCCGGTGGTCGTTGGCGTCTGCTGCGGGAGGTCGACGCTGTGCCGCGAGGAATGGCCGTGCTGCGCGAGCGGGCGATACCTCTTGAGCTTCGCCAGGCGCAGGCGCCAGTCGGACGGCGTCGGTGATGCCGCGCGGCCCGCGTCGCTGGCCATGTCGACATCGGGGGCGGCGTCGACGAGGCCGTCTTCGGGGCTGCCGAGGCCCTGTTGTTGTTGCTGTTGCTGTTGCTGTTGCTGCAGTTGTTTGTTGGCGAGAGCCTCGGGTAGCCACTTGCCGTCCGGCATGGGCACGAACCCGCGCGCGCGCAGGTCCCAGTGCGTGGACCTAACGAGCCCACTCCCCGCCGCCGCCTTTGCGCCGCCGTATTGGAGCAGCCTCCTGGCCCCGGGGTCGTCATCCGACTCCTCCCCCCCGGCGGCGGCGGACCTCTTCCTCGAGGAGGACGACAGCGAGGCGGCGAAGTTGGTGGTCCTGCTGTTGGTCCCCGGGAGCGACTGCCTGAACCGCGACGACAGCGACGACAGCGACCCGCCGCCGGCCGACAGACTGCGGCGAGGCTCGAGGCCGAACTTCTCGCGCAGCGAGCGCGTCTTCCATCCTTCTCTCTTTCCGCCCCCGACGCTGCTCGTGTCGGGGGAGGAGGTCCGGGGGGGCTCGAGCTCCAGCTCCAGCTCGGACTCGGGATAGCGAAAGGAGCGGGTTGCGCTGCCGGTTGCCCACGCCTCGTTGTCGGCGTCGCCGGCGGCTTCACGCACGACGCGGCGGGCCAGAGAGCGCGGGTCGTCACCGAGGCCGGAAAAGACGCCGCTTGCGAGGAGCTGTTCTTCGGGGTCGTTGTTGCTAACGTAATCCGCGCTGTAGGCGACGCTGCCGCGGCGGCGGCGGCCGGCGGCGGCGGAGGAGGAGGCGAGCAGACTGAAGCGGTGCGTGTCCTCCATGAGCTGTCTTTTGGCTGCCCGCTTGGCCTCCCGGTCCGCCTTTTCCTTTTCCTCCTGCTGCCTCCTTCTCACCTCTTTTTGTTGTTCGCGGTAGAGGCGCATCTTTTCTCTGCCTTCGCGAAGGATGCGCTTGGTGGCGAGGGCCCGGGCGTTGTTGCGCCAGCGGTAGAAGTACTTCAGTCGCAGCCGGTAGGTCTGATGTTCGCGTGCTAGGCGCCACGATTCTTTCTCCTCCTCTTTCCGTTTCCTTTCCTCCCGCTCGCGCTCAAAGTCCTGCCAAACACCCCAGAGGATGTGGCGCAGGAACTCCTCGGTGAACTGCTCCATGAGACCATCGTCGCCTTTTACGAACCATTTCGTGAAATCGCCAAGCAGGTCTCTCTTGGGGGGTGGCGGTGGTTTGGGCGCCACCGTAGAAGGTGCAGTGGCTCCTGCATCCACGCCGCGTTGTGGCTCTTGCCCGAACGGCTTCGAAGGGCTAGCAGGAACCGGAGGCTGCAGTCCTTGTGTTGTTGGCGCTGTGAAAGAAGGCGGTGTGATGTATATCGTCGGCACGGCGGAAGGGGAGGCGGTGGACTGCTGCGTTGCCTGTCCCGGCAGTGTCGTCGCTGGAAATGGAGACGCTCCGGCGGGCGGGTTTGTTGACCCAAGATTGGAGGTCGAAAGGGCCGAGTCGGGTGGTTTCTTTTGAGCGGTCGCGGTATCTTGTGACGGGCCGAAGGTTGTGGTCGGCTTGGGGGCAGCATTGCCAAGTGGAGAAGGAACAGATGGTGAGGTTGTGGAGGGTTGTGGTTGCGTTGGCTGAGCAAAGTTTGGAAGAGACGGGACGGAGGAGGAGCTCTTGAGGAAACCGAACGGGCTCGAGCCCTCTGTGGGCTTGGCCGGAGCAAAAGGAGAGGCTGTTGTTGTTGATGTTGTTGTTGTCTGCTCGGTCGGAGCTGGCTGGACCTGAGCCGGAGTCGTGGCCGGTTTCGCATCTGTGCCGATTGTTGTTGTTGTTATTGTCGTTGGCGCCGCCGCCGCCGCCGCCGCGGACTGACTGCTCAAAGAGGAAAACGGGGATTGTCCCACCCGGGGTTGGGGTGTAGGTTGCCCCGAAGCGGCCGATGAACCGGGAAATAGGGATGCCGTTGGCTTCGGCGCCGAGAAGCCCGAGAACGCAGGGGCTGTGGTGGAAGTGCCCATGCTGAAGGGCGTGCTCGATGCGGGGGTGCCAAACGACCACGAAGATGTTGTCGGGCTTGCCGATTGTTTGGACGGCGGCGGCGGTAATGGTGCCAGATTGGTCTCGGCCAATGGCTCAGACGCCGGCGTCTGAGTGACGAACAGGCCGCTGTCTTCCGAAAACAAGCTATCCGGGCTACCCCCCCCCGGCGGCTTCTCCGCCGGCTCTTCGAATATGGTGTTGTAGATCACGTACGGCAGGGATTGCGTCGTGCGTTTCCGCTCCACGAGTGTTCCCGAGAAGGCCTGGCGCACTCGAGGCGACGGAACCGTCTTCTTCTTATTATTGAGAAGGAGGTATGGCTCCGTCACGGGGTTCCGTCCGTCAGGGACCCACGTCGAGAACTCGAAGCCGTGGAGCTCGGCAAACTCGACGGCCTCGTCGGGCGTGTCGAACCGCAGCATCGCGTTGAGGTCGGAAGCCGTGATGGTACGGGGAGCGTCGCGGTGGCGCGCGTAGCCCCGGACGAGGTTCCGGAGGATGGCCTGGCGCACCGAGGTGAAATGGATCTCGGCGATGCAGGCCATCGTATACGACACCCGCGGGTCCTCGACGATGGCGAAGTAGTTGGTGAAGGAGGTGTCGGACAGGGTCGTGCCCACGCGCGGTTTGATGGGGCCCTTGGGCTCGCGCACGTCGTCCATGGCCTGGATCAGAGACAAGGCCGTCTGGACTTCCTCCGACTCGAACCAGAACTCGGCCCCCCACGTCGGGATCCTCCTCGCTATGGAGGGATCGTGGGCGTTAAGGAGGAGATAGTAGGCTCTGAACTCGGCCTCGTTCTCGCAGTGGACCCGCTTATCGCGGCACACGTCGTACGCCTCGATGAGCGACAGGATGGTCCTGCCCAGCTGCTCGATCTCCTGCTTCTGGTCAAAGTCCTCGTTCGCGACGCCCTTCTTTGACAGCAGATGCAGGGCCGTGGCGTGAAATCGCGTGATGGTTTCGAAGCAGTAGACCATGTCTTTCATCTCCTCCGCCGACTTTTGAGAATGGAAGGTGAAGTCCTTGCGCACGGCTCTGGTCCTGTCCCAGAGAAAGTTGTGCATCGAAGGGAGGTTGCTCTCCGACTGGAGGAGGTCGTTGAACAGGTAGTCGGTTGTCCTCCGCAGGGCGTCCACGGAACGGACGTCCATAGGCAGCGGCGCGTCCTGACCGGCGGCGGAGCGTCCGAACTTCTTGACCATCTTGGCCGGATCCGGCCACATGGTCAGCCCGTCGGGGCGCAACTCCTTCTCCTCCGTCTTGACATCGTACTCGGCGATACGGGAGACCTGCTCGAACTCCGGGCACATGCTCTCGCAGATACCCTTGAACGGAAGCGCGTCCTCGAGCTTCCGTCGTTTCTCCGGGTCGTCGATGAGGTCGGCTTTTCTCAGACTCGCGTAGACGCGGGCGCGATACTTCTTGTAAGCCTCCTTCAAGTTCTCGATGGCGGCGCGCTTGCTGGGGTCGCCGGGGTCGGCGGGCCATTTTGGCGGGTGGATACCCTCCTTCTTCAGGTGGTCGTATAGCTTGTTCGCATAGTCGTAGGCAAAGCTCGAGAGCTCCTTGGTCCGTTCGGTCGGGCCGCGGTCCACCATCTTTTGGCCACTTGCGCGACTGCTCGACGGTGGCTGGTGGCGCTCCTGGCGCCCAGCCTGCTGCTTACCCCGAACATTCTGCCGTGATTGTGTGCTGCTCGCCCCTGCTGGCTGCTGGGCCATCGGCTGCTTTGCGAAGGGGTTTGCACCGGCAAACGGGTTAGCGAGCTGCGTTCCTTGATCATGCCCCTGCCGCCCACCAAAACCGCCATTGCTGCTGCCTCCCTTTCCGGCTGCTCCCCCTTTTGTGCCCTGACCTCCTCCTTGTCCACCAGAGCCGCCACTGTTTGCTGGAGCAGCTGGCTTGCCGCCAGCGGACTTGTTCTTGCGAGCCATCGTGTTTGCTTCGGCGGACTTAGATCCCGAGGACCGACTGGACGGCTCCGTGGGTTGCGCCCGGGACCCGGAAGGTGACGGACTTCGGCTGCTCTTGGGGCCAGTTGGCGGGGTCCCAAAGGGATTGTTGAGTTGGAGTGGCGGCGCCGGCGACAGCTGTCGACTACTCGACCCTGGCGACACAGCTGGGCTGCCAAACGCTGAGCGCGGCGCGGGTGGAGCTCCCGACGCGGCCCCGCTGGAGGGTTGTTGCTTGGTTCCGGACGCGGGTGCGCCAAAAGGATTCTTGACAGGCGCGCCGAAGGGGTTCGCAGCGGGGGAGCCAAAGGGATTGGTTTGGGAAGCCGCGGCACCGAACGGGTTCTGGAATTGCTGGTTGGGAGCCGGGGCAGGCTGGCTAGAAGCGGGTGCGGGTGCGGGTGCGGGTGCGGGTGCCCCAAAAGGATTGTTGAGAACCTGGCTGGGCGGCGCCCCGAACGGGTTGTTAGCTGGCGTCGCCATGGTGGTCTAGGCAGCGCATCGGCGACGAAGGTCCGAGCGAAGGTTGTGGACGGCGGGACAAAATCGAAGGAAAGGGGGGGGGTTTGTCGATGCGTCACGAGGCACGCCTCCTCAGCCGTCGAAGGAAGGGTACTAAGGACGCGGACGTGCGCTCGAAGGCGGACCGGGATGAGGATTTACCAGGTGGAAGTCGGCCGATCGGCACGCCGTTGCCGCGCTGGGAGACGATGGGAAAGTGGTGAGGGAGCAACGGGTTCGAGCGCGGCGCGTGAGCCACGGCGAGCGCTGCTCTACGTTCCCCAGCAAATCCCGAATCGAAGCGACATGGGAGTGGAAGCTCTTGTCGTGCGCGTGCTCTTATTTATGTGTTGGAAAGGGGACAATGAAGAAGGCCGAAAAGAGTTTGGAGCAGAGCGCGCCGCAGTCTGCAATGACTGCGCACGTTTGCCGTCTGCTCAGGCTTAGTTCAACGGTTGGCTTTTGGCTTTGTCGCATTGCACGAATTCTGCCCTTTGACTGCGGGCGGTGAGTGGTCCTTCTTCAGTGGACTACAACAGTGGAGAACGAGGAGCTTGGGCCAGTCAAATACGCAGCGGATTACGGATGTACAATACAGAGGTGCTTGTAGTGTATGTTATGTATGTACTGTATGTACTGTGTACTGTACAGTACAGATACATACAAAACTAGCAAAGTACGGCTTACAGTATGTGCTCCT
Source organism: Thermothelomyces thermophilus ATCC 42464 (assembly GCF_000226095.1). Lineage (NCBI taxonomy): Eukaryota > Fungi > Ascomycota > Sordariomycetes > Sordariales > Chaetomiaceae > Thermothelomyces > Thermothelomyces thermophilus. The sequence goes on along the minus strand of NC_016473.1, from coordinate 1,439,566 downwards.
TACCGATCCGTAATCCGTAGACAATACATCACAGGTTTGGGCGCAATAAACAAAATTGGCAAGATCAAAAATTGTCTATTTCTTCCTGAATCGGCCCTGAATCCAGCACCGATACATCTTGAGCTTCTTGGCACGGTTGACGAGCAGTCTGCGGTCAACCCCGAGGTTCTCAATCTCGAAGCTCGGCTGCAGACCTTGGGCCTCGCCCTCGGCGGGCTCGCTGAGCTTTCCGCTCCAGATCCTCTCGAGCTCGTCCTTCTCAAAGAAATAAACGCGCGTGCCGTCGCCACGGATGTAAAAGTTCTCCTCCAGGTACCGCCCTTTCTTGAAGCGCACCTGGGCGAGATCCCCTCTTCCATAGTCGCGGAAGCAGACCTCGCCGCCCGGCTTCAGCACGCGGTAGACGTTCTCTACCGCCTTCTTCCACTGCTGCGGGGAGAGCGCAGAGAAGATGAACACCATGATTGCCACGTCCACGGAGCCCTCTTCGAGGCCCGGCGGCAGCTCGTCGCCAGCAACGTCCCAGACGTCAGCTTGCATGAACTCGGGGTTGTACGACTCATGATTGCGCATGACCTCAACAGCTTTCTTGGAGAAATCACATGCGTGGAGCTTCAGCTTTGGGTTCTTGTTCTGTGCCAGCACGGGGAAGGCCGTGTTCCCGGCACCGGCTCCGATTTCCAGGAGCGTCACCGGCCCGGCGTCCTCCCGCGTCACTTTGTGCAGGACGGGAAACTCTTGCTGGAGCCACTTCCGGTCCTTGAAAAAGTTGGCCGTGTTGTTCTTGTAGAACAGGTTCCACCACTTAGCAGGGTCCGAGTTGAAGCGCACTGTTGTTGAACCAAGTCAGCCAATTGCCCCAAAAGCACCGTGAGGTGAACATGGACAAGGTGCGTGTGGTTGAGGGCGCATCAGATGGGAGCGAAAGACTAGAGAATACATAGGTGTCTTCATAGAGGTTCAGATGAACTATGCTTATAAATGTAAATCATCACGAGCGCGCCTGGCTTCTTCTCATCCGACGAGAAGAGCCAGCATTTGTCCCCGAGGACGAAGAGAAGAAGAACAGAAAAGAGCGAAAGGTGCCACATACTCTTGTCAAACTCGGATACTGGCGACTGGCGCTGCATTGCGTACTGCTGCTCCGCATACTCCTTGTATGCGTCGTCAGTCTCGACGTGATCCCAGGCATTGAACTCGAAGACGTCGTCATCCTCTCCCAGGTAGCGGGATCCGAACTGAAACGGATCGCTTCTCTTCTGGTTGTACTGAGGATCGTGCGATCGGTGGGGAGGAACTTGGGACTGCTGCTGCTGCTTGTCCTGCTCCGGCTTGTCCTGCGCTATCTCAAGCGAGGACGCCTGGGCAGCCAGCTTCTCCTGCGCGTCGTTCTGGCCGGCCACGGCCTCGGCGCTGTTGACCGTCATGGTGAACGGCGGAAGGGAGAGAATGGACGGTTAAGAATTAGTGAAGGAAATACTCTGGGTGCGCCTACGAGGGGCAGCTAGCAGTCGCTGCAGGTCACTGAACTGCCCTCGATGAAGTGCAACTTCGGCGCAGCATCTCGTGCGAGGCTCTGCTTTTAGAGGCTTTGGGGAGGGGGGAGGGGAAAGAAATTTTAGAAACGCGAAAGAAAAGCGTGAGCAAAGAAAAAAAAAAAAAAAAGGTTGTGAGGTGTGGGGCGCTCTGTGCGGGGGCCAACTAGCGAGCAATAGTTAGCGGGGAATGCAACAAACCTCGATCAAGAAATTGGCATCTGATACACGTAACAAACCATTTACTTGTATGCATTTATGTATGTATTGTAAATACTTACATACAAGTAGCTCTATTTCTACTTGCCCGACACAATTCCTCCTCTTCCCTTCCCCATGGCCAGCATTCACTGTTTCTTGCTGGCCCGCTTCTTCTCAATCTTTTCAAGCTCCATGTCGATCCGCTTGAAGCTCCAGCTCTTCCAGAAGGGCGGATACAGGAAGGGGCGCAGATCAAAGCGGTTGTCGTCGGGCGCTGTGTCCATCGTCAGTCTCTTGTTTTTTTCCGTTTCTTTCTAGACTTTGCTCAGAAGAACACCCACAGTAGTCGTTGCAATGCAGGGCGGGCGTCAGTGTGGTCATCTTATGCCCTAGTCCACCCGTTAGCAGCTGCCTCTGGTTTTTAAAGTGGGTTTAGCACAAGTCAGTCGGATACGCACTGTTGATGGCATAATAGTGGAAGAACTTCTTGACCTTCTCGGCGACCTGTGCCGGCGTATAGTACGGTGCGTCGTCGTCCGGCTTGCGCTCGCGGTCGATGCTCCAGTCGTGCACAAGGCGCTGGAACATGCCAAAAGGACCGAGCTTGTTGAGCTTGCGCAGTCGACCAAAGATGGTCAGTTCCTGGTATGTCATGCCCATGTCTATCTCGGATCAGTATCGACGAATCAATACTGCTCAGAGTGCAGGTACCGTACCTGCTTCGTCGCTCTGCACGTAGTCTTGCGTGATGGGCTCCTGCAAGAGGCGTAAGTTCAGCCATACGACGCTCCTTACGGGCGGGAGGAGTTAGGGCGGACATACGAGCTCGGCGGTGGGGACAGCCGTCAGGAAGTCATGGAGGCATGGCAGATCAAAGCTCTTCTCGGCCCATGCGATGAAGCGCTTCAGATCGGCCTTGTCTATAGAGCCGATGGGGTTCTGGCGAGAGTCAGTATCCGTCCTGTCGTTTGTTCCTGCCGCTACACCGCATGGCGGAGCCGACGTACGATATCAGCGCTCTAGGAAAAGGGTTAGCTTTGCTGTCCCCGCCGCATCCATCAAGCTAGCAACAGCTATTGTGAAACCTACCGAGCAGTCGTACTTGGTCAAGTAGCCCCTGAGGCCTAGAGATCCAGACTGTATCAGCCTTGCCCGCTCACTACGGACTTGCTCTCTCGAAGACGTAGCAACATACTCTGTTCTCTTTTTTGTCAGTTCATGGACTCGCCACCAACTACGCGAACGGTACTCACCTCGCCGACATTCGCACTGCCAAGAATCAGCAGACTTCCACCTCCGGGCCTCCCCCTCGCCGTGGGCAGAATCTGACCGAACTCCTGCACCGCCAGTCAGCGCGTGCGCACACGAACAAGGCTGGATCGCGTGCCGGCCGAACTCACATAGGCCGTGACCATCCTGATTCTAGCTTGCAGGCACTGCAGCGTCAGGTTCTCCTGCACCGTGCCGCCCTCGACCTTGAACTTGGGATCGAAGCCGAGGGCGCTGACGACGAGCTTCTTCTGGGCCTCGTAGACGTCATCGATGTCGAGGTTGACGTGGTAGCTGCCGATGGCCTCGGAGAGGTCCTTGGCGCGCTGGCGGGTCTCGCGCGAGCTCTGCTTCCTCATGCCCATGTAGATGGTGGTGAAGACCTGGTTGCAGAGTTCCTGGGCCGTCTTGGGCAGGACGCCCTCGCCGCCGTATCTGGCGATGCGCTTGACGTCGTCGATGACCTGTTGGTTTCCTTGCTCGACGGCTTGCATCACGATGCGGCACATGGAGTAGACGACCACTGGGAGGTCGGTGAGCACGAATAGCCAGTCATGGCATGGCGTGGGCGGGAGCGGGGTTGGGCGTACCTGCAGTCGCACACGAGTCGATCCCCCCGCTCAGGGGCACCAGATAACCTGCGGCGCCGGACCGGCGGAGGTACTGTAGAGTTGGAACAGGAAGGTCAGAGCTCATCCCTCTAGTGCCTACCTAGGTGGTACTACTCACATCCCAAAGATAGCAGCCGCCGCAGAGGGCAATCTCCTCCTCAACCGAGTGGAACCGTGGCTGGATGGGCAGAGTTGGCGCCTTGCTGACATCGGAGTCGTCGGCTTCGGAGCTGAGCTCGAACGGGGTCTGGATCCTCTGATACTTGGCCGTGGACGCGGCCGCTTGCATGGCACGAGAGATGGCAGCGCGGTAGGACCGCACTTCCTCGAGATCGACCGTGGCGGTCACGACCTCGACGTCATTGAGGCTGAACTGAGACCCCTGGGCGACAACATCGCCGTTCACAATGATCATGGCACAACCGTCAAAGTACAGGCGCTCGCCGTCGCAGCCTTGCTGGTTCGCGTACAGGTAGACGCCACCAGACTTACGGGTAGCCTCGGTGATCAATTGCAGGCGGGTGTCGAGTTTCCGCAGGGTGAAGTGGCTGCCGCTCGAGTTGGTGATGATCTCAACACCGTCTAGCGCCATGTCGATATGTGGAGCTTTGGGCGTGAAGAGCTCCTCGCACGTCTCGGCGCCAAAGGCGGTCTCGGGGGTGGAGATGACAGCATCGCCAAAGAGGACGTGAGTCTCTCCCTGCAGCTCGGCCAGCATCTTGGGCAGGTGGAAGAACTCCGTCTCCCGCGGGCGCATCCAGGGGGTGAAATGCCTCATCTCGCGGTAGTTACCGTCGTTGGCGAGCCACATCTTGGGCCTGATCAGGAGGATCTTGCCGTCGAGGCAGATGACGCGGCAGTTGTACCTGAGGTTCCGGTGAAGGATGGGCATGCCGATGTCGAGGAGGATGCCATGAGTGCTCTTGTCCAGCAGAAGCTGGCGGAGCATCTCCAGGCTGTGCGTGTAAACATCGAGCTCGTGAAAGTGATCCAGGCTCGAGTACCCGCAGATTTCGAGTTCCTTGATCCCGTCAGCGTGTACATATACATACTTCATGGACGCATTGTCCACCGCGATCATGGGAACCTACAGGCCCAACGCGGAGTCGTGCACCGGCCGCCTTTGCCTGGTGGATGCTCTCGATGATACGGGCAAGGTTCCCTTCCCACTGAAACCAAAAAGGTGTTAATCAGATACGAACAGACGAGAGCGAACCGAGCGACGGCCGTTGGTGACTCACATCGAGAACCCATTGGTTCAAGCTACATGTCGCAACCGTCACGAGATGACCCATGGTCGGCAATTGGGCGTTGCGAAGATATCAATGTCCCGGGTTGTGAATGTCTTGGCTTTGGATTCGAGTACTGTACAAGGTCGTAGCAAGCAGCGCGGGAGCTCTGTTTATCGCTAAGGTACCAGCCTACCCTCTGTACCTGAAAGTATCGAGACTGCTGCAGCGGGGCGGCTTTCAGCGGCTGTTGGAAAGGTGGATGACGTTGAGCCGGTCGATTACCGATGGAGATACGGGAGTATTTAATGCACTCCGTATGTGCTTTGCAAGAGCCGCAGCTACTTCAGCTGTTTGGGCCGACACAATACAAACAACTATTAGGTGCCTCTTAAGCGATTTACTCGGTATTGATTTTCCCTCTTTTCCTCTTCTCTACCCCTCATAATCAGAACCCGCAGAATCGCGGGGCACGAGATGTCATAAAACCATAAACGGCTAAGACTAGATTGTGGGTTTACGGTGGGGCGTGCACCTACTGAGATAAGATCTTATCGTTGAAACAAACTTGGTCCAAATAGCGATGCAGGGTCCGGCCTCGGCAGATCTCATTTTAAGACGGACTAACTCTGTTCATCGCATCTTGAAGATCTCCAACATTTCCTAGAAGTAAAACACAAACAACATTACCGATATAATCAAAGCACCATGAAACGCCAATAACAGCACCAGTTTTTGTGCAAGCACTCGCACTGACTCCGCGACGGAAACGGCTATCATGACATTGCCACCACAACCGCCAGAGCTTTGCGTCTTGTCATAGGTACCTCTTCTAATCGGGCGCATCCGAAATAAGTGTTTACCTTCTCCGACTTTCATCACCGACGCGGCACCGCCACCACACTCTCCACGACGACCATGGCTTCGCGCCTGCCAACCCGAGCGCGCCATTTATCGGCCACTCGCATCGCCGTCCGCTCACCACTCCCACCACCGTCGCCCCTCCTTCAGTCCCACCTCTTACAACAACACCCTCCCTCTCAACCCAAGCCAGCAGCCGCCGGCACGACCACCGCCATCCGCCACGTGTCGACGACCGCGCCACGTCCCTGGCTCCTCTCCGCCCTGCCCAACCTGGTCCCCGGCGCCAACAGCGGCCCGCCACCACCAAAGACCGTCCGCGCCCGCCGCCTGCTCCCGTACACGCCCGCCCAGGTCTACGCCCTCATCGCCGACGTCGACTCCTACAAGCACTTCCTCCCCCACTGCGCTCACTCCCGCGTCACCAAATGGACCACCCCCCCGAAACATCCACCAGCACAAGCAGCAGCAACAACAACAACAACACCGACCAGATACCCTGCCCTCGCAGACCTGACGGTCGGCTGGGGCCCCTTCACGCAGACGTACACGTCGCGCGTGTACTGCGTTCCCGGCGAGGTGGTCGAGGCGGTCAGCGGGAGCGCCGACACGAGCATCCCGCGCGAGGTCCTGCGGTCGGTGGGCTACGAGCTCGGGGAGGAGTGCGGCGGCGGGCGGCCTCCCCGGATGGAGGGCATCTTTGAGAGCCTCGTCACGCGGTGGACCGTCAAGCCCGCCGGCGTGGGCCACGGCGGCGGCGGCCCGGCGGCCAGGGGACGGGGGGAGGGGCCTGCGTCGTGTTGGACCGAGGTGACGCTCAGTGTGACCTTTCAGTTCGCCAACCCCGCGCTCGGCTTCGCCGTCGGGCAGGTGGCCGATGAGAAGGTGGATGAGATGGCGGAGGCCTTTGAAGGGCGGGCCAGGCGGTTGTACGGCAGGTGACACCGTGGCCGTAGAGTCTCGCGTGTTACTGATTTGTCGTCTCTGGGTCAAATCCGGCGCGTTGGGAGGCACGCAGGTATTGCGTCGATTAACTATCGATGTCATGCACAAGGCATGTACAAGACATGTATATCTGTGTGTGTATACGATTTTTTGTCTTGTTGTTTTAACTGGTTTCCTTAACTGGGGGAATCTGCATATAGACCAAAGAATAGACCAGCGGAATAGACCAAAACATCCAACCAACCACAAGATATGCATATCAAACGTTTGACGTTGAAAAAGCAAGGCGCAAAACAAGACAGAAAATTGTCTAAAACAGAATCCAACGGAAGAGAAAGTCCCTCCCTCCCTCGCCATGGTGCCGACACATTGGGACTGAAAAAGACTCTTAATCTTTGCGCCGGAATCACCAGAGTTTGCCGCAGAATCCATCATGTTTCTTCCATCCATTCCATCAACGCATCGCTCTGTCATATCCCATCACTCATACCTCGTTGACTTCGTTTACTCATCCCTCATCCCTCCCCCCACCCACCCCTTACTCCTCATACTCCTCATACTCCTCGTACTCCGGCAGCAATGCGTCACGCTCGACCAGACCAGACCACACATCAGATCGGATCAGACCGTTACGCCACGCCGCAGAAAATAGGGGAACAAAAAGAGGCACAGAACTGGAGGAGATATCCCAACAAACTGAGCAGCACAGGACCAACAGAAAAGCAAAAGAGAGGGGAAAAAAATCAAAAGGGGGGGAGACCGTAGGCGACATGGTATCAAAAAGCCAAACCAAATAGCAAGTTGCAAGGAATGGTTGTCAAGATAGGAAGTGAAGAAGGCCATCGCTGACCTCGTCGCTCGTCTTCCCTATAACTCCATCACGAGGGAGTAAATCAGTCGCGAATCCGGGCAGTGAGCAGTCAGACTGAGTTTAAGAAACAGGTGTTCTCTCGTTTTTAATGCTTCTTCCTATATAGATACCCGCGTTAGCATCGCCGTCTTAATCGACCAACCAATTGCACGGGGCCGAGCTACAGCCCGAACTCGACAAGTGGAGGGAATGCAACAGACTTGGGAAGCCACAGATGGGCAGGGTACAAGATGTACGAGGGGTAGTGTTTCTGGGACGAGGGCCGGGCTTTGTTCTTGGGCTTGTGCTTGCTGGGGGGAAGAGGTGCAAGTGCGGGTGCGGGTGCGGGTGCGGGTGCGGATGCGGGTGTAGGGACACGGGCTTGGGCTGAATCGGGGCGTCTCGCTCCCTTGGGAGGGATGGGGCCAACATACTTCTTAGTACTGCTGGATTTAGGCTTGGCGCCAACCATCCAGCTGAGCATCCCCTGGGGCGCCCCCTTGTCCTTGCGCTTCGGCTTTTCCGGCTCGACTGTTACAATGTGCGGAGCCGCCGACGGCCGGGCCCCCCGCGGTGCCCCGACTGGCACAGCACCGCCATTAGGCCAGACGCCGTTCGGCGGGGGACGCGGGATCTGCATGCCGCCGGCACCTCCTGGATGGGCACTTGGCGGGCGCACGAAGGGGACGGGTCCGTTGGCGTGGACTGTCCGGCCGTTGTGGTGGGGAGGCCGGGGGATGGCGCCGGGGGGCATGGGAGGCACCTGTTGATTGCGGAGCGGGGCCTTGTCCATGGGCCACATGTGCATGGTGATGGCCCAGTCGGGTTCGATGACCTTTTCCCAGACGCTGGGGAGGATGATCTCGCCGTTGGGGCCGATCAGGTCGTAGTGGCCCTCTTGAACATGTGGGCCGATCACATCCACATGGAGGAAGGCCTGCTTAATGAGTTCTTCCATACCCTGCGGGGACGGTAAGTGAGTCTTACTTCCGACAAGATATATGCCAGTGTTTGCAGCGACTTACCTGCCATGTCTGGCAGAGATGGAATGGGAAGCTGAACTTGCGGCCGACGGCGTCCTTGAACTTGATGGGCGCCTTCTCCTTTTTCTTTTCAGCCTCCTCCTCGGCCTTCGCCTTAGCCTTGGCTTCCTCGAGGAGCCTTTGTTTGAGGGCTTCCTCTTCTTTCTTCCTCTGCTCCTCGGCGAGCCTCTCTTCCTCGGCCTTTTTGCGCTCGGCCTCGAGCTTCTCTCGCGCTTCGATCTCGGCCTTCAACTTGGCTTCGGCCTCGAGCTTCTTGCGCCATTCGGCTTCCTCGGCTTCCTTCTTCGCCGCCGCGGCCTTGGCTTCGGCTTCGGCCTTCTGGGCGGCTTCAAACTTTTCGCGTTCAGCCTTGACGGCGGCCGCCAGCTTCTCCTCCTGCTCCTTGAGAGCCGCCTCGATCTTCTTTTGGGCCTCCTCTTCGATCCTCTTGAGTCGCGCCTGCTCCTCCGCCGCCTTCTTCTCAGCGGCGGCCCTGGCTTCTTCTTCGGCCTTGATTTGGGCCTTGATTCGTGCCTGCTCTTCCTCGATGGCCTTCTTGATCCTGGCTTGCGCATCAGCCTCGGCCTTGGCAGCGGCTTCGGCTTCGCGCCTCCTCTGCTCCTCGGCTGCCTTCCTTTCGGCCTCGAGCCGCTCACGGGTCTCGCGCTGGATGCGTTCTAGCTGTTCCTGTTGCTCCTTCCTCCTCTGCTCCTCTTTTCGTCTCTCTTCCTCCAGTTGCTCGCGCGCCCTCTTTGCGGCCTCGGCTTGTGCTTGCTCAACCGCCTTCTTTTGCTCCTCCTGCACCCTCTTCATTTCTTCCATTTGCCTCTTGATCGCCTCTGCAGCCTCCTCTTGCATCCTCCTCTTCAATTCCTCCAGCCGCTCCTTTTCGGCCTTTTTCTTCTCTTCTTCCTCAAATTTGGCGAGCTGCGCTTTGAGTGCTTCCACCTCCGGGTTCTTCTCGGGAGGGGGCGGGGCAGGGGTTGGCGGTTTGGGCGCGGGCGCTTCCGTTGGGGGCGGCGGAGGTGCGTTGTACAAGTACGGCTGCAGGTGCGGTGGCGGTATACCGTAACCTGCCCCCCCACCGGCGCCATAGTAACCGGGGCCCTGGTGATAGGGCATGATGTCGTAGTGGCCGTGGCCACCCCGATGCTCATTCCCAAAGAAGCCAGGGCCAGTCCCGGCCATTGGCGCCGGGGCGAAGGGGTTTCGGTATTCATTATAGGGCACCATCTGGCTGGCGTAGTGATTCGGCATGTAGCCGACGTGGCTCTGCGCATATCCGGCCGACTGATGGCCGCCCCTAGCGCCGTAGAAGGCGCCTTGGTTTTGCGGCTGTGGCGGGCCGCCGTAGCCTCGCGCGTACGCCGGATAGTCCTCGGAAGGATCGAGACTCATTGGCGGGACCGATGGAGAGTAATAGGAATATGACTGCCGCCCAACAGGGATTCTGTGGTTGCGCGGCTGACCACGGAGCGGACGCGGACTGTGAGATCGCGGAAGAGCGCGTTGTTTATACTCTTGGCTTATTGAGGCTGAATCCGAAGGATCGAGCTCGTCATACTCATCACCCCACTGGTCTTCGTCGTCCTCGTCGTCCTCGTCAGCCAGCGAATCGTCGTAATCCTCGCTGTGCTGTGAGGAGGTTTCTTCGTCGTATTCGCTTGATGTTGCCGAAGCCGGGGTACGTTTTTGACCTCTTGCTGGACTTCGATGTTTTCTGCGCGCAATGGCAAAGCGGAGTTGGCACGACAGGTCAGCCAAGGACTATTGGGTGTAGGGACGAAGAATGGATTATGCGGCGCAGTCGCCGAGTAAACAAGGGAGGGAATCAGTTCCAATTTAAGACTTACAGCGGCATTGGTGATGCTTATATCCGTCACTTGACTCTCGACAACCGCCAGGGACGACCGAAAAAAAGCGGGGTCAGAGTGCGGCTTAGATCGGTAGGTAGTTGGCAGGATGTGAAGCCGACTTGGTGTGCACTAAGGATTTGAAGGGTCGGTGGTGGGTGTCTGTGTGTGCGTGTTGTGTGTGTGAACGTGCAAGGATGTTTGTGGCTGGAACACGCGAGCCAAGGAGAGAGGCCCTGTGTGCGTGCCTGAGAAACGGGCAAATGTTGTTGTGGCAGGGTCGAGAGCGTGCGCGGGTGCTCTGTGACAAGATGATCGGTTTCAGTGCTGATTTTGGAGGGGGGAATTAGAAGTCTCGAACGCACGGCCGCTAACTATAAGTTGGGCGAAAAACAGGGAGGAGTCAATCGGGGACGGCCTGCCCGGGTTGCTGGTCAGCGATGGCTGGAACTGCATGCGCAAAGAAAGCCCAGACCAGGTCCACCCGAGTGACAGCGGAGAGAAGGGGAGACAGGGGAGGTGACTAGGGCGAAGGAACCCAAGGCGTGGCGGGAGTGGTTCATTAACCCATTCCGCCCGCCATGGTGCTAGAAAAAAGTGAGGTGTGGACTGGCAACAGCTCAGATAGAGCGGAAACCACGAGCGAAGGGAGCTGTATTCATATTATGGGAGGAAACCCCTCTAGCGCGGGGTCGGATACTTGCCTAGGTCAACTCGGGAGCTGGATGGGAGGCTGTGAGCCTGGCTAGTGTAGGGCGACACTCGTGACCGTTGGGGGGGAGGGACACTCAGTTGAGGAATGCAGGTGAATGGGGCCGGCAGTCGGCTGGTGAGACGAACTGTCAGAGGACTGCCCGGCGGACAGGGGTATGTGCTAAGGAACAGCCCTCAATACTGGCATAGCGTCAGTGAGGGGCAGCACATTGCTCAATGGAACGTAGAAACCCCGCGACAGCAGGAGAAGCATCAGCAGAACGGGCGTCGAAGGCACCTTGGCCGAAGGGAGAGACGCCCGGGACTACTAGGTAGCCTTGGCCGCGATTGGGCACCTTCCCGAATGCTCTCGTGGTGGACGACAGGCATGTTACGTGTTGATAGTTGCGAGCGGGTTGTACTACATCAACGACAACTCGCTGCTGAGTTTTGACCTCGAGCCCGGGGTCGGGGTTACGAACACCACGATGCCATTGGACACGCCAGGACAACCTTAGAGACCGAAACTCTAATTGTCCCCGCCCACAGTCCATGCGGGACGGGTTGCCGCCACCTCGATGCTTTGGACATTGGGAGAGTGCGCACATGGCGCGGAACCAGCCGCCAAGCCGAAAGAGGGGCAATCTCTCCAGTCGGCCCTCCGCCCAGCAAGAAATAAAAGGGGTTTCCGGGAAAAAAATGGGGGAAAATGGAGAGAAAATGTTGTGTTGAAACAGGACTGCCTGTGGATTAGGAGCATAGGCACTATACCGTATCACCGGCTACTTTATCCAACAAAAATCGGGACATAATGGCATCAGGAAGAATAAGAGGAAGGAAATATCGTCATACCGGCGGGGGGTTGCGGGGCCGGGTTGGGATGATGCTTGCCACAAGCCGTTGGATCCCAGTCGGTCAAGGTGGGTAGGTGGGCGGTGGGTGTTCCCGCTCGTCGATCTCGGTGAGGATGGGATGAACACTGTGTGCAATCCAACAACAAATTAGACCAAGTTCTTGGGTGGCGGGGAAACATTTTTGCTGTGATGCCGAATCTGGCAACTTAAATGCCCGTGATCTGTATGATACCAACCTCAAATTTGTGCGCAGCGCTCGGCAACGCATAGGTTTCCAAGAGATGTTGTGTCGGAAAGATGAAATCTTAAAGCCCGTCCCAATTTGGATGTCGCTTCTGATATCGACCGAAAATTGGCTACAGTTGCAGGTTTGTGCTGCCTTCGCATGGACGAAATTTTTTTGATAAGCAGCCTGCACACAGAGACCAGATTCGGAGGGCACAGGCCACAGAGTGAAAACACGTATATGGTAATGGGACGGGCCTGGATTGCGGTTTAGTGCTTCGAATCGTATTGGTCGGAACATGTGTGCGATGAGACATGTTGCAGCCCGACGAGGTAATTAAGTGTCCAGACGCTGCATGGAGCCTATAAACAAAGCGGGAGGCGGTGCGCGCCTGCGGCGACGAGCCGGCGGAGCGATGTTCTGACTACAGAAAAAACCTTCACTCACGGGTTTGAACTCGACGAGTCAAAGCGGTTCAGCTCGGCTCGAGACCCGACCCAACTGTCAGCTCACGACGACAACAGCCCAAAGGCTGCCTGGTCGTCTGTCAGGCGGTGAGCCCCTGGAATGGAAGCACCTGGCCCGGTGTTGGCGTCGGTTGGCACACAGGTCACTGTCAGTGAGCAGCAACCACAGAGAAGCCAACACCAGATTCTCAGCTTATGGCCAACCCCCACCAGCGTTGTTTTGACCGTTGACGAATCCAATTCTCGCTCTGCAGTCTCACTCGCTTCTCGTGGCCACCAAGTTGACAATCCCACATGGTGTTGCTTTTTCCCCTTTGGCCTTGTTTGGCACTCCAGGCTCTCTAAAAACAAGAATCGCAGGGCGCGGGGTTGGGACGGGACTTTGAGGACGCAGGCGATTCGACTTCGTTAACCGACACTCGGACGCGAACCACGATGAAATTTGCGAGGCGATAGCTGGAGTCACGTTTTGATTCTCGGTGGCAGTGAACAGGCAGACGCGCGCTCATGCACGATGAGATCCAGCGGAGAGTGACGCCTTAAGATATAATACGTCTTTGCCTAAAACTTAAGCTAACCTACCGCAACACCACCTTCGTTTTCAACTCAAGCTCCTTCACTAGACACGTCAATCTCAGGCTCCGCAGTGCCCATTTCAGGCTAACACCTGACCCTCTGGACCGTCCTCGATAGGCACGGGGGCTCTTCGTCCTTCAACTAAAATCATCGTGCCGCCATTGAGGTGTCTGCGAACCAACTACTGCGGGTGGATTATGGACATCGCGATTGCGTTGTCGGCTATTGCCCAGCCGAATCCAGCCAATTTGCTGAGCTTACACGGTAGCCCAACGATTTCCGGGGTTTGTGTCCGAAGGACATTGGATGCGCACCAAAGAAAGCCTCATCAGCCAGCGGTAAGGCATGCAATCCAGTTGGGCTCTCGTGTAAAGGCCCGCTCCGTCCATTCCCCACCGGAACACCAGACCTCTTCCTTGCTGTTTACTGGAGCCACGTTCAGGCTCCTGCCATCACGACGATTCGTACCCTAAGACCCACCTCGGCTACTACAAGAAGAAAGCGGTCGGGCACCAATGAGAACCGGCGGCTGTGGCTGGAATCGGTGCAAGACCTCGAACGCGATTCCGGAAGCTTGCAACGAGCGAGTGCACCTGCGCGCCGACTTCTCAAATCTTTTGCCGTTTCCGTTATGACGCATGATATGACGGGCATGGCAGACGCGTCACTGGACCTCGTCGTCTCGGGCCCCTTTCCTCTGTCCTCGGAGGTCATCACCTCTCGGTGGCGGCTGCATCATCAGCAAGCAACTCCCGAGCTGCAGCAACCTCGGCTTCGCTGTAACCACGCCAACCCCGGTCATTTGCGGTGCTGCGTCGGGTAATTTCGGACAGCTTGGCTGTGGCAAGCTCATTGAGCCGCTCAATGGTGTTTGTGTCTGGCAGCCAAAAATCGCTCTCGTCTGTCTGCTTCGCTGGCTTGCCGCCGTCATCGAGCAGCTTCTTGGTGACCTAGAGGGCGTCAGCTGCCAATTTCCGAAGGAACACCGGAACGGCGAGGCGCTCACCAGCTTCAGGCCATAATATCCTCGCAGATAGTCGTCGCACAGTTCAATGCTTCGCGAGAAGCGCTTGATCGCCTCGGCCATATACTTCTGGTACGAGCCATTGGCCACTCCCGGGGCGGTCGCGGCCATGTACTGCAGCTCGCCCAGCCGCGCGTGGATCTGTGAGAGCTGCATGAGCATAGGGCTTAGGTTCGGGGCTATGGTTGGCCTGCATACATTCCACGCATTTGGCGCCAAAACCAGGACCTCCTCCATAGCGTAGATGGCTTGTGGATACAGGCCCTGGGATAGGTAAATATCCGACAGCTCAGACCACGCTTCGGCATCGGTGGGGGAGTAGTCGAGAAGCTGTACCAACGCTGATGTCGCGTCGGAAATGCGTCCCATGGACCGCAGCAGCGCGATGCGCCTCTTTGCAACAGGCTGAGTCTCCGTGTTAGCCACCGATCGCTCCAGGGACAGCAACGAAGAATGTGGAGACGGCGCGGACGAACAATGTTGGTGTCATTCTCGCTGAGTATCTGGTCATATTCCTTCAGCACATCCTCCAACGCGCCATTGTTTTTGGCCTCGGCTTCCTTCACCAGGCCCCTGAGGGCCTGCACCCGTTCGTTGTCGTCTCCGAACCGAGCGACGAGACGGCTGAGGCAGGCGTGCGCAGCCCGATCATCCCCGGTTCGGAGACACGCCAGAATGAGGTTCTCGTACTGGAGCCACTGCTCTGGCTTCTCGGAGCCGGAGAGCAACGTGCTGAAAGGCGAGGAAGACGCGGTCGAGGGTGAGCTTCGGAGGATTGCAGGCGCTTGCTGGGACAAAGCCAGCGCTGCCGCCGGGGACAGCTGGACTGGCGTCTGAAGAACCATGGATGACATGTTTCACAATGTATGCCCCTCAATTGATCCGATGGGCCCGGAGGGGATGAATTATCGTGGTCGGTCTCGCGTTGTGACGAATTGAGGTACGGTAAGTAGATGAAGGAGTGTAGTGGACACCGTGCGAACAGGAGCAAGCTCTGGAGCTAGCGCCAAGCAGAGCCAAGCAGAGCCTCTTGCGTCGCATGGGACCTCTAACTAGCTTGCTTCCTAGCGCTCGGAGTGAACCGAGGCGGTGTTTGTTTCTTCCGCCCTGCACCCATTACGGAGCACTGTGCAGTACAGTGTTCTAGGAAAGTGGGTTCACTGTACGTACAGTGACGTGCTGCGCATGAGCTAGGAATCCCTCCAACATTCTGCATCGCGATCACCGTCTACTATCAGCGAGTTTGCCGAGGGCAAAGCTCACCCAACAGTCGACGAGAGCCCCTGCCGTTAGCACTTGTTCTGGAGGCTCGCGACAAGATGCGCTTCGCTGCCTCCTATTCCATTACTATTTCCAACAGAACACCTCCCCGCTAAACCCCACCACGAAGCCCGAATTTCAATAGACCGACCTTCCCTCGAGGGCCAGCAAGCCTCGCTCGCGCATCTCCTGGCGCCTAGAGCGACGCTTTTCGCAGATAGATCGAGAACCACGAGCGGAAATATACGCTTCTTTCAGCCATGTGCGCCAACCACCCGCCCCTTCCAGGCCCGAATCCCGCGCCGTGCTGACTCGACCCAGGTTCGAGAAATCGCTGTATGACCTCATCCGAGGTCTACGAAACCACAAGGGAAACGAAAAGGAGTACATCCAGAGTTGTTTGAAAGAATGCCGGACCGAGATACGCAGCCAGGACATGGGTCAGTCAACTGCGGCTCCCTTCAAAGGCCCGCCGAGCTGACTCGAAAGCGACAGACGTCAAGGCGACGGCCTTGCTCAAACTCGTCTACCTCGAGATGATCGGGCACGACATGTCTTGGGCTTCGTTTCACGTCCTTGAGGTTATGTCTTCACAGAAATACCACCAGAAAAGGGTCGGCTATCTTGCTGCGGTGCAGAGCTTTCGCCCTGACACAGACGTGCTGATGATGGCTACGAACCTCTTGAAGAAGGTGAACAGGCTTCCCTCGTTTTTCTTGTGAAGCCACCCGCTGACTCCCCGTCAGGATGTGGCTGCATCAACACCGATCATCATCTCCCTCCCGATCGCTGCCCTGCCTCATATCGTTACCCCGTCCCTGGCCATGTCACTCCTCGGCGACCTGCTACCGCGCCTCAACCATTCTCACGCCGCCATCCGGAAGAAGACCGTTGTCACTCTCTACCGATTGGCTTTGTTATATCCCGAAGCACTCCGCGCATCATGGCCCAAGATCAAGGAACGGTTGATGGACCCGGAAGAGGATCCCAGTGTCACAGCGGCGATTGTGAACGTCGTGTGCGAGCTGGGCTGGCGAAGGCCGCGTGACTTCCTCCCGTTAGCTCCACGGCTGTTCGAGCTACTGGTTGATGGCGGCAACAACTGGATGGCTATTAAGCTGATCAAGCTCGTAAGAAGCCCCCCCCCCCGGCTCTCCTGAACCCCACGTCTCCTGACCGTTCCGTGTAGTTCGCTACTTTGACGCCGCTCGAACCGCGCCTGGTTCGGAAGCTGCTACCGCCATTGACCAACCTTATCCGGACCACTCCAGCAATGTCTCTTCTGTACGAGTGCATCAATGGCATCATCCAAGGCGGTTTCCTCGGGAGCGGTGAGGACTTCTCGGCAAGGGAGGAGGTAGCATCCCTGTGTGTCTCGAAGTTGCGGGGCATGGTGTCCACCAACAGCGATCCAAATCGTGAGTTTCCGATCGTCATTCTTAGGATAGGGCCGGCCACTGACCAGCATCTCTAGTGAAATATGTGGCTCTCCTAGCGTTCAACCGGATCGTTGTTACTCACCCCTTCCTGGTTGCGCAGCAGGAGGATGTGATTCTGGAGTGCATCGACAGCGAGGACATCACCATCAGGATCAAGGCTCTCGATCTGGTGCAGGGCATGGTCAGCAGCGACAACCTGGTGTCTATTGTCAGCCGCCTGATGAGACAGCTGAGGGCGTCTTCCGCCGCAGCCAGTCAACAACAGAACGGCCCGGATACCCAGGATCAAGAAAGCGATTCGAGTGACGAGAGAGGCGGGAATGCTGGAAGGCGTCGCAAACCGCTGGGACGGGCTCCTCCTCTCCCAGACGACTACACTGTCGACGTCATTGGCAGGATATTGAGGATGTGCTCACAGGACAATTACGCCAACATGGTCGACTTCGATTGGTATCTCGACGTTCTAGCCCAGCTCATCCGAATCGCACCCCCTCCGCGGACGAAGGACTTGGATGCCGATGCATCTGCGCCGAGCCAGGCCGGCGACATTTCAGAGAAGATCGGCAATGAGCTGAGGAACGTGGCCGTGAAGGTCAAGGCTATCAGGGCCGCTGCTGTAAGGACAGCGGAACTTGCCATATCCCGCATGAGCACAGAAGCGTCGCCGACACGACCAGTTCGCGCGGGGGCGCTCAAGCCCGTTGCTTGGGTAGTTGGCGAATATGCCTCGCAGCTACTATCGCCCGACGACACGCTGCGGCATTTACTGGATCTTCTTCCGCGAATTGAGCACCCGGAATGCCTCGCAACAATCTTACAAGCCGTGATGAAGCTGTTTGCCTGCGTTACGGGAGACGATAGAGCTCCTTGGACACCAGAAAGGAAGTCGAGCGTTACCCTACTAATGGCGCGCGTCATCCACGTGTTGGAACCGTTCGCGTCGCATCCCTACCTGGAAGTCCAGGAGCGCGCTGTTGAGTTCGTTGAACTGCTGAAGCTCACCGCCGAAGCAGCCGCCGGGCAGCCCCCCTCGACAGACGAGGTTCAGCAGGACCCGCCATTGCTGCTCACGCAAGCGATCCCGTCGCTCTTTGCCGGATGGGAGCTCAATTCGGTCGCTGTCGGGACGCAGCAAAACGTTCCAGTCCCCGATGACCTCGACCTCGACGAGCCCATCCATCCGGATCTCAACAGGTTGCTGTCACAGGCCGACTCGTTGATGCTGCCGGCGCAAGGCGACGACGAATTCGAAGCATACTACAACCAGAAACCCGCCGCCACGAGCATTGCCAGCGAACCGGCAATCAACCGGCTCATGGACGGGCCGGATGAAGTGCCAACCGGCTCATACCAACAGTCCGAAGAGAGCTACCTCGATCCAGACATCATCGCCAGGAGGAAAGCAGAGCGCATGGAGCGGTATCGGGACGACCCCTTCTACATTCCCGACTCCACTGCATCCGGTGGCAGATCGACCCCGATCCACAACATCCTCCAGAAGGAGAACGGCCCCGATCTCGACATAGATTCCATTCCCATCATGAAACTGGAGCTGCTGAATCCCTCGGACAGCGCCAGCCCAGCCGAGAAACAGTCAGCTCAACAACAGCAACAACTCAAACCCAAGCCCCGTCAACGGGTCGTCGTAGCACCGGACGAGACCCTCGGTTTCGGCTCCAGCGGAAGCGGTCTGTCAACGCCGCGAGCCTACGACTCAGACAACAACAACAACATCAACAACGCTAAGGCCAGGAAAGTCAAACAACAGTCTCTCTTGCAGATCACTTCCAGCCAACTCGACGATCTCAGTCTCGAGGAGGGCGGGCCCGCAGGTGGCGACGTCAGGCTAGCGCACGAGCGGCAGCAGCGCGAGGAGGCGGAGATGGCACAGGCGCTGAGGGAGGTGCAGCGGTTGAGGCTGGAGATGCAGCGGGCGAACGAGAGGATACAGGTGGCGCAAGGAGTCCCGGCGGAGGGGGTCGTCGTGAAGAAGAAGAAGACGAAGAAGAAGGGAACGGGGACGGGAACGGGAACGGGGAAGGAGGCGAAAGTCGACGAAAAGGGGGATGGCGGGGAGGAGGCGGTGGTGAAGGCCAAGAAGAAGAAGAAGAAGGAGAAGGCGAAGTCTGGGGTGGAAGGAGAAGAAGTTGGAGAGGCGCCAGCCTCGGTGGGGGAGGGGGAGCCGGTTGTCAAGGCCAAGAAGAAAAAGAAGGCTACGAGGGTAGTAAGATTGGACGAAGGGGAGGGAGCTGCTGCCGGTGGTGGTGGTGGCGGCGACGGCGGCGGCGGTGAAGGGTAGAGGGGGAGAAGGGGTTGATGAGGCGGTACGGGGCTCGAATCACAACAATGCGTAGAATCAAAGGAGCAATATGCACCCAAGTCAAGGTTGACACAGTCGTCGTTCTGGTTTCTGCGGGCTGCTCGGGCTTAGGCTAGGGCAGCCTGGGAATCGACTATCCGAGATCTACCTCCCGGGTTATTTCCATTTCTCCCTCCCTCTCTCTCTCCCTCCTTCCCTCCCCCTCTCTCTATCCCTCCCTCCCTCTCTCACTCTCTCTCTCCCGGCATCGTCTAAAGACCGATCCATGATTCAGTTCCCTCCAGTCCCGGTCCTCAGGCGGCGACGCCGGCTGTCGTATCCGCTCCCCGCCCACTCCCGCTCTCCGCCTCCGCCTCCGCCGCCGGCTCCAGCTTGCCCCAGGCAGGCTTGTTCCTCTTGCCCTCGCCGCCGCCGACGCTCTTGTACTGGTACCCCCTCGCGCGGGGCCGCTCGGCGGCGCCCTCGGGGAAGTCGGGCTCGTACGTGAGCGCGAACCGGCGGACGGCCTCGTCGAACGCCTCCGGGCTCCCCTCCCCCTCCCCCTTCCCCTCCCCCGCGGCGAGGGCGGCGCGCACGCCGGCGAAGAAGGCCGCGACGACGGCGTGGTTGTGCACCTGCAGCAGCGTCCACCCCACCATCTCGCGCGCCGACAGCAGGTGGTGCACGTACGCGCGGTGGTGCGCCGCGCAGGCGTAGCACGCGCACCCGGCCGCCAGCGGCTCCAGCGAGGTCGCGTGCGACGGGTGGGAGAGGTCGATGGCGAGCGGGAGCAGGCCGGTTCCCGTCTCTGTTTCTGTCCCTGTCCCTGTCCCGGCGGAGGCGGGGGATGATTGGGATGGTGGTGATGAAGGTGTTGATGATGATGGGGGTCGTGGTGGTGGTGGGAATGTGAAGGAGAGGGCGAGGCCGGCGTCAGAGAGGGCGTTGATGAAGGGGAGGGCGAAGACGTCGACGCCGAGGGCGATCTGGCGCAGGATGTGGTGGGGCGTGGGCGGGTTGGAGAGGGAGAGGCGCGGGAGGGGCAGCAGGGCCGGGCAGTGCTCGGCCAGGTCCGGGAGGACGTCCGGGTCGTGGATGGCGAGGCCGGCGAGCTGGCCCGTGGGCAGGTAGTCCTCGGCCAGGCGGGAGACGTACTCCCACTGGATGGAGTAGGATATGGGCAGGATTGGGGCGAAGGTGGAGGTCCTCCTCGGAGGAGGAGTAGTGCCGGACTCGGAAAGGGAAGAGAACCATTCGACCACCCACTCGTCGGTGCGCTCGGCCATGCGCAGGGCGCGCTTCGAGTTCGGAGTGATGGTGCTGTGGGTGAGGTCGGCCAGGGGGATGGCGATGTCCGGGCTGAGAGCGTCGACGGCGGAGAGGTACTCCTTGGTGGTGAGGACCTGGAAGCCGGTCGAGGTGAAGACGGAGATGGAGGCGTTGGTGTTGCCCATGGGCGAGGGCACGGCGGGGATGCGGCGGGCTCCCAAGACGGTGGTGACGGTCTGCGGCATGGCGGTAAACCTGTGCAGCCGGGTGTTATGTTTTGCCGTCGTGGGAGTCCCGTAGATGGGCGGCGTCCTCTGGGAATACTGCTGAGGGCGCTCGATGACTGAACTAGTTAGTCAATGAGAACGAAGGAGGGAAGAGTTCCATGACAGGGAGTGAAAGTAATTAAAAAAAATAATATAATATAAAATAACATAAAACAAAGGCCCAAAACAGCGATTCGGATACTCACAGTCCTCCAGTGCCATGTAGGCACCCACGGTCTGCAGATGCTTGCTCACATTGTCGGGAGTGAGATGAGGCAGGGCGCCGCGTGAGGTGATGCCGATGAAGTTGGGCGTGTCCATGGGCAGTCGCCCCGCAAAGGCTAGACGACCGACCCGTGCCGCGACGCCATCTTTCAGAGCGCCCTTGAGAATGTCAAATCTCATGGCCGCCGAGTCTGGACTTTGAGTATCAGCCGTCATGTTGCCATGTGCTGATGTGCCGATCACTCAAGCCCTGGGTCGCTCATCAGGGGCTCGCTGATTCATCAATCCGGCTCGGTGGGTGCAGCGCAGATTTCAGACGGCTCGGGGCACTTGGTTCTTTCACTTGGTTAGCGTGTTAAAAGCCCTGCGCCGATAGGCGGCCAGGACCCACCAAGCCCGATTTTCAGGTTGAACTTCAGGTCGATTATGTGGCAAAAAAAAAAAAAAAAAAAAAACGAGAGAGTAAGAAAAACGAGAGAACACAGAAAGTCAGAATTTCTACTTGGAATTTTTTTCGACGAATGCAATGTCTAGCCGTCCTATTGTTAGGAATGCCATACTTCTGATGTAGCGAGTACCAAATAGGTGCCCTGTATCAACCAAGCGAGAGCCTCAATTCGCCCAAGCCAGTATGGAGTATGCACGATGATCCTTTGTATGGTCTTCTGCCCTTTATTTTGGTGATTGGCCTACACTAGGTGCTTGGGCCAGACCCCACCCTTACCGTCTGTAGTTGTTGCCCCGCCCCGAGCCGCTCTCCATTGGCAGGGCTGGGTTTCAGCGGCCTCAGGTACCGACAACAGGGATGGGATGCCCGTGCTGCGCCCTCCCGCCTTGGCCGCCGGCTTATGCACCGAGCTCCATCCTGCGACCAAGGCAAGGCAGGCACCTTTCGCATCTCGCAAATATCTTACTATCCGCCTGCCCTGCTCTCCCCAGAGGATTGCAGCTCGGTTTTTGCCTCTGCTTCCGAGATACGGCATGGTTAGGCGTCCTCTGGGCCGATAATTTCTCCCTTCCCCGCCGGGTCGCCCTACCAATACCAATTTCTTGTCACACCCGAGCTCGATCGAGATCGACCCCGACCCTTCCCAGATCCGAATTGAGTTTCCACCCCACCACCGATCATGCGCGAAACGACCGCCCAAGTCCAAGTTCAATCCAGTGACCACGAGAGCCACGATGCGGCCATCTCGGACGTCACCGTGACCGTCGTCGGCGCTGACCATCCCGATGCGCCAATTCGTGATGCCCCGCGGGTCGAAGGCCTCGAGCAGGACAGCAGGCCCCCGACCCCGCGCTTCATCCAGGATGCGGGCTCGTGGAAGCGCTTCAAGTGGGTGCCGTATCCCGTCCGCCGCATCATCAAGGCCACCGCCAAGTGGGCGCGCGGTCCTTCACATCCGGGACGCTACCGGATCGACCCTCTCCTGCCCCAGGTCCAGTACGCCCCGATCGTGCTACTCGACATGTACCTGCCGCGTAAGCGCCACAAGGTTCTCGCCGTCTTCGGCTTCTGGGGCGTATGGCTTCTCACCTTCGCCTTGGTCATGCGCCAGGGTCTCATAGCGGCCGAGATCCCCGACTGGGGTACGCCCACCCAGATAGGCTGCGGGTCTACCTACTGGGTCTCGGGCAACGGCTGCGGCGTCGACGGCGTGGACTGCCGGCCTTTTACCGACGGCGGGTTCCCGTTCCGGTGCCCGGCAAACTGCGCCAGCTACCACGTGCTGAACCCGCGCGCCGTCGGGGACCAGGAGATCATCTACCGGCCGCTCGTCATCGGCGGTCCCCCCGAGGCAGGCAACGGGACCGCGGTGTACCGTGGCGACTCGTACATCTGCGGCTCCGCCATCCATGCGGGCGCCATCTCCAATGCCAATGGCGGGTGCGGCGTGGTCCGGTTGATCGGACGCGGGGCCCGGTACAACAGCACGACGAGGAACGGCATCACAAGCATCGCCTTCGACTCGTACTTCCCGCTCTCCTTCGCCTTCGAGCCGGGCATCCAGTGCGACGCCCGCGACGTGATCTGGTCCTTGCTCTCCATATCGGTCGTCTTCACCGCCGTCTTCTCTGTCTTTGTCACTTCGCCGGCCCTCTTCTTCTTCCCCGTCTTTACCGTCCTCTTCTGGACCGTCGGCATGGCCACCGATACCCCCAACCATTCGAACATAGCTAGCCTCTTCTCGATCGAGATCGGGAGGTTTCTCCCCGCCATGTTCGTCGCATGGGTCATGTACGACAAGATGGGCGTCAGGCGGACGCTCAAGGGCCTCACGGCTCAGATCGAGAAGACGATCCTCTGGCTCGGCGCCGCCTGGGTCGGCGCCCTGACCAACCACACGCTCGACTTCATCCCCATACAGCGCCTCACGCCCCACGACCTCAACCAACAGCCCGGCGCGCGGGCCGCCTTGGCCGTCATCATCATCATCATCCTCGTCATCGCGTCGGCCCAAGTCTGGTTCTTCCGCCAAGAAGGCCGTCTGGTGCGCAACCTCGAGCTCTACGGCCTCCTCGCCCTCGGCATCATCATCTGCGCCGCCCTGCCGGACCTCAACCTGCGCGTCCACCACTACGTGCTTGCCCTCCTCCTCCTGCCCGGCACCGCCATCCAGATCCGCCCGTCTCTCCTTTACCAGGGCCTGCTCGTCGGCCTCTTCGTCAACGGCATCGCCCGCTGGGGGTTCGATCCGATCCTGCAGACCGACTACGCCCTCCGCGGCGACGCGCCCCTGGACTCGCCCCTCCCGTCCATCCGCCCGCCCGTCATTGTGGGCAACAGCAGCATCACCTTCTCGTGGGACCCGCCGCCGGCCGCGTACGACGGCATCAGCGTGCTCGTGAACGACGTGGAAAGGTTCAGAAAGTACTTTGATGACGGCGACGGGACCGACGTCTCCAACGTCACGTGGGTAAGGGATGCGGAGGATTCGAACATGAATGAGTACTTCCGGTTTGCGTGGATGCAAGGCAGCCAGAGGGGGGACTACACCCGGGCGGGAACGTGGGATGCGAAGGGGAGGTGGTCACAGATGGCACCGGGGCCATCCAAGCTGAGGACGAGAGACGAGGGCGGGGATATGAGGAGGAGGGCATGAAGCATTATCTGGGAGTAGGGCGTTTGCGTTTTGATCGAGTCATGGGGCCGGGTATCTTGTCTTGTTGTTTCTTGGGATTCCTTTTCTTGGTGTTTTCATGCCACATTGTTGGGGGGGGGTTGTTTTGAGAGTCAACTGCATGGATAGGAAAGTATCAACCAGCGCCTACTTGGCTCTCCCGCCAGACGCCCGTACACGCGAAGTCCCGCACGAGTCCACCGGAGCAGCCATCCGATGCTCCCCACTTTTTCGACCGGGCCAGAGCGGGCCCATCCGGCAGTGGGACCGGTTGCCAAGCCGGCACACCCCACTTCAGTCAACTTTCCTTCTTCTACCAAGATCCATTGCCTCGTAATGACGGATCATGATGTACCTACTGTACATTCGATAAAACACAGCACCATTCCCATCTGAAGCATACCTGCAAAAACAAAAATAAAAAATAGAAATAAAACAAAATAAAAAATAAAGAAAAAAAACAAAGACATAACATTTAAAACCATGCCGCCAACACGCATCCCCACCAAGGAGGACTTTGCCTCCATCCTCCCGTCGCACCCCACCTACCAAGGTCGACGACAACAACAACAGCAACAGCAGCAACAGCAACAACAACAAGGAAAAGGAGGAGGCCAACCAGACGACGACCCCATCTCGCTGGTCTACCCCAACCCGCCCGAGTCCACCACCTCGATCCTGCTCCTCTTCCACGGCCTGGGCGACACCGAGGCCGCCTTTGCCGCCTTCGCCCGCAACCTGGCCCTCCCGGGGGTGCTGGCCATCGCCGTCCGCGGCACCGCCCCGCTCCCGCCCGCCCTCCTCCCCGCGGACGACGACGACGACCCGGACCCGGACGGCGGCCGCGCGCGGGCGCGGGCGCGGGCGCGGGCGGGGTACCACTGGGGCGACGACCTCGTCTTCTCCCGGGACGGCGACGGCGTCGACCCGGACCCGGGCTTCGACCGCGCCCGCGCCTGGGTCGTCGACCGGCTGATCGGGGAGGTGCTGGTGCGCAGGTGCGGGTGGGCGGCCGGGGACCTGATGCTGTTCGGGTTCGGCCAGGGCGCCTCGTTCGCCCTGGGGCTGGCCAGCGCCCTCCGCGCCGGGGACCGCGTCGTGGAGGTCGTCGCCACCACGACGGGTGCCGCGGCCGCCGCCGGGCAGGGCAACGGATACGGAAATGGAATGGCGTTCAAGGGGGTCGTCGCCATCGGCGGGGCGCTGCCCGTGTCCATGGTGCCGACCGTCGGCGGGCTGGGCAAGTCCAAGACTCCCGTGCTGGTCTGCTGCGGCCGCGAGAGCGAGGCGGTCGACGAGGACGCCGTGGAGCTGCTCGAGAGGGAGTTTGAGGACGTCAAGGTCGTCCGGTGGAAGAGGACCGACGACGGGATGCCGCGCAACCGCGACGAGGCCCTGCCCATGATGCGCTTCTTTGCCGAGAGGTTGAGGAACGTGTGGCAGCGTTAGCTCGCTCTCGGGTCAGAGACGTTGGGTTCTTCTTAATGGGGAGGTAGGAGGACACACTACGCTTATTACGAGGAGCTACGTCACGGCAGTGCACGTGAATCCCGCTATTTCTAAAGCGTGAGCAAGAGGGCAAGATAGGACGGCGTGCAGTAGTTCTTCTTGACGTCGGTTGACGGAGTCCTTGGTACGGGGGAACAGATCGCGCCGTATATTAAATCTACGCAACGCAGAGAGAACAAAATCAAGCCTCTTAGTGGTGAGTAACTCATCGAGTGCTTGGAGGTGTGGAGAGTGAGAAGAAAAAAAAACAAGGGGGATAAATGGCAGATTGGCCGTGTTCTCAGCCCTCATTCAGCGTTCCTAGTCCCCGTCTTCGTGCCAAAGGCACCGCTGTGTCCCGCATCTCCGACCGTAGAAGAATAATAGATCTGTGTCTCTGCCCACTCGAGAGCCAAACGCCAGCTTTCTCTCACCAAGTTACCCTTCGGTAGTTGTAAAGCCTCGGCCGCCCCGGGTCCGTCAACACCTGGCACCGCTACCCTCTTGCCCCTCAATTACGAGGCTGCATGCCCAGCCAGCCTCGCAACTCCATTTGGCTAGGCCTATCGGGAACTTCTTGTCAGTCCCATGAAGCCTCATGAATTTCTAGTTTCAAGTTCCTCATCAGCTCCTGTGCGTGTCCAAGGGGTCCATAATAACACAGGGTGATTCGGGTCAATGCTTGGCGCAGACTGTCCACGTCTTCCTGCGTGTTCACGTCCAACAGGTCAGAGTGGGTTTGGGCGAGCCATTTGTTCTCCCACAGCCGGTTCAACCTCTTCAGACTGGTCGACCCGGTCTCAAGCAGGTCCTGCTTCACAGCGACGAACAGGGACAATGTCTCGTCCAGGCTCGCCACCACTTTCTCGCACTCGGCCACAACCCTCTCGAGGATCGGAACGCTGAAGTCCTTATTCCGCAACACGTCACTAACGAGACACCCCAGCTTGCCGGTCAGGTCATCTGTGCCGTATTCGTTGTCCCCGCAGGCGTCCATGGCGCTAAGGTAGGCCTTCATCTGATCTTCAATCTTGCCATGTCTCACGCGTTTTTCAAGGTCTGCAACCATGTCGCAAAAGTCGGCGCGATAGTTATTGTCATAGGAAGTCGAGACCTTGAAGAGCCGGCCTGCCGAGTCCACCCCAATGTCATCGGGATTGACTGGGGACTGGCCGACGTGTTCGAGGAACCGGACCGAGGCCAACCCATTGACGATGACATCTCTCGCTGTCGGATCGGGGAGCAGGCCTCGGTTCGTTTTGTTGTCAAGCCCGGTGCACTGTGCGAGCTGAAGGATCGTTCTTCTGGATGGCCGGTTGGGCCATGGAGAACCGGCTCCCAACGGCCGTCCAGCGGGCTCTTCTCTCGACGATTGCACAGCGCCCAGAGATTTGTCGGTGGTTGACTGTCCGGCTGCGAAGCTGACGTCCTCTGCATCCTCGGTCCATGTATCCTCGATCTCGATACTCTCGTCCTCTGCATCTTCGTCCTCTGCATCCTCGTCCTCTGAATTCTCGTCCTCCATTTCTTCGTCCTGTGTCTCACTGTTCTGTGGGTCTTCTTCCTCCGCCAATTCCTCATCCTGCATTATCGTTGCTCGCTGCTGGTTGCTTGCCGGGAAGCTCCACATCACTTCTGCTCTGCGAGAAGGCGGGGGAACGAACTTCTGAATCTTCAACAAACGAGGTTTGTTTAGGGTTGACAGTGGGCCAGAGACTTTTGAACCAGCACCAGCAGGGGCCATTGTCGTAGTGTGTCCTCCTTTTTGGTTGGCGAAGCTCGAACTCTTGGGAACGTTTTCGTGTTACTTTTCTGTCGACTTGCCTGATTCTTAAGAGCTGGAATGTCTGACTCTGCGGTTTTATTTCTTGGTTCTCCGGGTTAGAATCCGAATGTAAATTTGGGCCTTTTGAGGGATGAATGCTAACCTGGGTTTTCGGTTAGACCCGATGGGAGATGCAAGATTTTGAGGATTAGAACTGCTTGGTCTTCGGTCACTTCGTGGCTCGCGAGAACCGCGATTTCACTTCAGATGAAGTAGACGATCGCGCGGTGTAGCAGGAAAGTAGGGCGACCTGAGATGAAGGATAACTGACTGAAGAGGGTCACACTCTCTTGTGCGTTGGGAGTAAGAGTTCCGCAGAAATGAAGAGGGAGATGCGGGAAGAGGGGGAAGCGAGAGTGCAACGGAAAAATAAGCCGTAGAGAAGGGGACTTGCGTTTCGATATTTCCAATAGCTGGTCGCCCTCGGTTGGGCAAACGGGTGCTTTCCTCGCCAGAGAGATATGAAAGGTGGAGGGAGGATTGCTTCGGATCAGGCAACTTTGCCTTGAAGAGACTGATAGAGTAGATGCTTTCTGATCAGGCGGAGATGGTTGAAGGAAGTCTGGAGGAAGAAGTCGGCTGTTGAAGCTAAGGAATTATGAGCTTAAGAAGGAATGCGATGATGGAACAAAAGCCTTTGGTAAGAGAAGTGGGAATTGGAGACTGGAAACGGCAAGAGAAAAAACGAAGAACCGTGAAATTCAAAATGGGCTTATTTCCTATGAAATGATGGGTGATACTGCTTGCTACGTCGATACGATTCCTTAGGCACACTTCATGGAATGGAAGTGCCCGGGAGAAGGCACGTTATTACTCTCATGTTCCAGGCTGCCATCGGGCTACCTTAGCTGTTGCCATCGTACCATGAAAATCACCCATCAAAGAGGTTTGGTGTAGGAATGTTCCATCTTGTGTCTTTGCCTGCCATTGTCGACCGAGTTTAGTATTTCAATTCATCATGACAACCACAATGAGCCAAATCAAAGTATACGGGCCAACGGAAGCATCCAAACCATCTTTCAGTCAGATGGTGCGCAAAAAAAGATGATCCTGATTCCTTTGACACGGGCGTCCCTTCCTATGAACCTTCACCCTTATCAATCACATATATCAATGGATGGCTGCTCACACACCCTCTCACACCTCAAAGATCTCCCCGATCCCTTCACCACCGCCCCTCCGGTTCTCCACCAGGTCGAGCCTCCAGCCCTCCCAGTTCTTCAACGACCTCTTGATCTCCTTGATCCTCTCGATCCTCTGCTTCTGCTCCTCTTCCTGCGCCCGCCGGAACGCCTCCTCGTCAAACTCCATGTCGTCATCCTCCAGCAGCCCGTCGTCGTGACCGTGTCCGTACCCGTGGCCGCCGCCAGCGGCGCCAGTCAACGCGTTCAACCCGCTGGCAAGGAACTCGCCCAGCCCCGCTGCGCTCTTCCTGGCCGGCGGCGCCGATGCCCCGCCGAGATCGACCGTCTCGAACGCGCCCCCGGCAGCACCGCCGGCAGCCGCGGCGGCGGCGGCGGCGACGACGTCCTCGTCCGGCCCGACCTGCATCTGCCGTCGCTTCTCCCTCCAGACGCCCCTCCTCAGGTCCGTGTTCTCGGCCTCGAGCTCCCGGATCCTCTTCTCCAGCCTCTGCCGCTCCTCGTCCTCCAGTTCGTCCACGCCGTCGTCGTCGCCGCCGCCTTCGGCCGCGTCCTTCTTGCGCAGCCGCAGGATCTCGGCCTCAGCCTTGTCCAGCTTGGCCCTCAGCTCGGCCGCCTCCTTCTCGGCGCGCTCCTTGTCGCGGCGGAGGGCCTGGGTGCGGCCGTCCTGCTCCTTGTGCAGCGTCGTGAGCGTGGCCACCTTCTTCTCGAGCGCCTCCGCCTTGCGGGCGAGCTCGTCCCGCGCCGCGGCCGCCTCGGCGGCCTGCTGCTCGAGCGCGCGCGCCTTGGTCTCGGCCGACGCGCGCTCCGACCCTTCCTTGACCGCCTTCTTGGACGCCTGCTCCAGCTCAATCTTGAGGTCGTGCAGCTCGCGCTGCGCAAGGCCCGCCGCCTTGTCCGCCCGCGCGAGCTTCTCCTCGAGCGCCGTGATCTGCTCCGACGGCGTGGAGGCCGAGACCGAGAGCCGCTCCACCTGCGCCCGCAGCCGCGACATCTCGAGTTCCATGTTCTCGATCGTCACGGACTTGCTCCGGAGCTGCGCTTCCAGCTCGCTGGTGGCCGGCGGGGAGGACATGGAGAGAGACGGGGAGGAGCCGTGGCGGCGGCTGAGCTGGGCTTGTAGCTGGGAGTTTTGGCGCTGGAGAGCGGCGATCTCGTTTTTCTACAATAAAACGAGAAGAGCAAATATCGTCAGTATGCATGTAAGAAAAGGCAGGGGGGGTGGCGTGCAGGCTTGCGTCGAGACTAGACGTACCAGCTTCTCTACTTCCCCTCCCCGGTCGCCTCCGGCAGCAGTGCCCTCGCCTTCTCTGAGATCTGCCAGTTCCCCCTCGGCCTTCTGCCAGCGCTTCTCTGCGTCCTTCAGTTCCTTCGCCAACGCCTTGTTCTCCTTCTCTAGCTCTTCGATTCTCAGGACATGCTTCCGGTAGATATCCGGCGCCGTCTCGCCCTCGGGGCTGAGCAGCCCCAGACCTGCCGCACCAGCACCCGGCGACAACGGTGCACCGCTGGAGAGGGAGCCTGACCCCTGCCTGAACGAGGTCGACCGAGCCTTGGATTGCTGCGCTAGGGAGGGCGTTGTAACGGGAGCCGACTCGGCAGCCGCGTCTTCTGGGACGGACGGGAACTCCTCGGTTGTCTTCTCTTGTTCTTGAGGCTCTTCTTCCTTTACTTCTTTTCCCCTTTCTTCGTCATCTTCTTCTTTCTTCTCGGGCGCTTCGGCCACAGTCGGCTCCGCGGCTGCTGGCGACGGGGGAGCATCTTCGGTGGGGGGGGCGGGGGCGGGGGCTTTGGCGTCACCTCCCTTCTTGCTGCTGGCTCCGGCCTTTTTGGCCTTTGCTTTCCTCATTTGCTCAAACTGGTCATTGCCGCGTTGGTAAGTACGTCGCCGGGTCAGATATCGAGCAGATAGCGAGGATGCGCGATAGCTACCTTCTTCTTGGCCGCAGCGACCTTCTCGGCCTTGGCCTTGTCTTCGTCCATCGTGAACCGAGTTGGCTTTTTTCTTCACCTGAAGCTAGATTTGGTTATACAATAGACGAAGCGTCCAGCAATGTTACCAATACGAGAAGGTTGCTGACGTTGGCCCAATGATTCGTTGATTCGATGAGGTGTTGTTGTGCTCTTCTTAGCAAGAGCTGCCTAAGTAGGGCGTCGCACACTTCATGCGAGGTGGCAGCTCCAAGCAAGCCGCTGCGCAGGTGCGGCAAGCATCCTAGCCCCACATGCTTAAACCGCTTGTTGCGTGGGGTTCCTCGAAAGGACCGAGTGAGCACTTGTGACGACTTCGATCTGACAAAGAGAAGCCAGCCGCAACACATCCATAGTCATGCCATTCTCGTATTGCCAACGGCACAGTATCACAGCATTGCAGCGAGGCATTGGAGCAGAAGTCTATTTACTTCCAATATCATGTCATGAGCGCGACTGTTCATAACCGCATATTCCGACAATACCAAAAATAACCTTTCCGACGGCTCTAGGTTCGGAGCCTTGTTTTTCCTCTGCCACCGAAATATTTCTATCGCTATGTCACCGATTTGTTTTCCGCCTTTCATCGAAAGGCCGTTCTCTTCGCCAACGCCCTCCCGTTTAGAGGATCTGCTGGAATGCGCGGTTGAGGGGCGAGCGAATGTTAGGCACGTCCTTCCAGAAGTTGATCGTGGCAATTGCCCGCTTGGCGACGCCCTCGGGGGTGAACTCGAACTTCTGTTGAGAGCAGGCAACGTTAGCAAGCGGGGAAAAAAAAAGTATAGACCAAAAGAAGCCAGGATAACTTGCCTTGTACACATCCTTGTAGGCACCCGAGACACCGAAGCGGTTGAGACCAAACTGCTCGTGGGTATACCTCTCCCAGCCAATGGTGCTCATGACCTCAACCGACAGCGACGGGATACCGTCGGGGAGAACGCTGAGCTGGTACTCCTTGGGCTGCGTGTCAAACACCTCCCAGCAGGGCATCGAGACAACACGGGCCTTGATGTTCTGCTTGGCAAGCTCCTTGACGGCGTCGACGCAGATGCCCACCTCGGAACCAGTCGACACCAGCGTGATGTCAGCACCTTCCTGCTCGTGGAGGACGTAGCCGCCCTTGATGGCCTTGTCAATGACAGAGCCCTCCAGCTGCGGCAGGTTCTGCCGAGAGAGCGCAAGGATGCTGGGAGTGTGCTTGGAGGTGAGAGCGACGTAGTAGGCAGCGCTGGTCTCGTTGCCGTCGGCCGGACGCCAGACCATGCAGTTGGGCAGAGCACGGAAGTGGGTGAGCGTCTCGATGGGCTGGTGAGTGGGACCGTCCTCGCCGAGGCCGATCGAGTCGTGGGTCGCGACCCAGATGACGCGCACGC
The DNA here is from genome assembly GCF_000226095.1 of Thermothelomyces thermophilus ATCC 42464. Taxonomy (NCBI): domain Eukaryota; kingdom Fungi; phylum Ascomycota; class Sordariomycetes; order Sordariales; family Chaetomiaceae; genus Thermothelomyces; species Thermothelomyces thermophilus. The sequence goes on along the minus strand of NC_016473.1, from coordinate 1,407,671 downwards.
GCGAGAGCGCAGACAGACGGACAGCGCCCGCAGCGTACGAGACGAAGTTGAGAAAGGTACCGCCGTAGGGAATGATGGTGCCGTAGGCGGCCAGACCGTTCAGGATGGCGCCCATACCGTGCTCACGGACACCGAAGCGGATATACCTGCCGGCGTAGTTGCCCAGGCCGGTCGAGGGAGGCTGGAAATCAACAGCGCCCTTCCACCGGGTCAGGTTGGAGCCGGTCAAGTCGGCGGAACCGCCGACAAGCTCGGGCACGGCATCGAAGATCTTGTTGAGAACAGTCTCGGAGAGCTTCCTCGACGCAACAGCCGCATCGGCAGGCGTGTAGGTAGGGAGGTTCTTCTCCCAGCCCTCGGGGAGGTCGCCCTTGAGGCGGCGGGTCAGGTCTTCGTACTCAGCCTTGTACTGCTCGGCGTACTTGGCGAGCAGCTTGTTCCACTCCTCCTCCTTGGCGGCACCGGCAGCGGCCACCTTGCGGCAGTGGTCGTACACCTCCTGGGGCACGACGAAGCTCTCCTCGGGGTTGAAGCCAAACTTCTCCTTCAGCTGCTTGATATCGTCAGCCTTGAGAGGAGAGCCGTGGACGCCGTGGGTGCCCTGCTGCTTCGAGCCGTAACCGATGATGGTCTTGAGCTGGATGAGGGTCGGCTTGTCCTTGACCTCCTGGGCCTTCCTGATGGCGGCCTCGATGCCCTCGAGGTCGTTGTCTCCGTCTCCGACGGACAGAATGTGCCAGCCGTACGACTCGTAGCGCTTCAGGACGTCCTCGGTGAAAGCCTGGTTGGTGTCACCGTCGATGGTGATCTTGTTGTCGTCCCAGATGGCAATCAGGTTGCCGAGCTGGAGGTGGCCGGCCAGAGAGCAAGCCTCAGCGGAGACGCCCTCCATCAAGCAGCCGTCGCCAAGGAAGCAGTATGTGTAGTTGTCAACAATGTCGAAGCCCGGCTTGTTGAAGACGGCGGCGGTGTGCGCCTGGGCAATGGCGAGACCGACAGCATTGCTGATACCCTGGCCGAGCGGGCCGGTGGTGACCTCCACGCCGGGAGTGTCGTGAGCCTCGGGATGGCCGGGAGTGATGCTGTCGACTTTCTACAGGGCTGTTAAAAACATTCCATGTCGCGCTAGGATCAAGTGCAGGCGGGAAAAACTTACCCGGAAGGCCTTCAGGTCGTCAATAGTGAGGTCATAACCGTAGAGGTGGAGGAGCGCATATTGGAGCATGCAGCCATGCCCGTTGCTAGGAAGGTGTGTGTTATGTCAGCCAACCTACCCTTTCCAGGAAAGATCCCGGGGCCGTGGAACTTACGAGAGGACGAAGCGATCCCGGTTGAGCCACTTAGGGTTCTTGGGGTTAAACCTCATGAATCTGTTGAAAAGAACGTGTGCGACAGGTGCCATGCCCCTGAGTCGGTCGTGTCAGCAGTTTCTCCGGAATCGGCGAGAGGCCAAGCCAAGCGGCCCCAAATCCTGTCGAGGAGCTTACATTGGGGCACCCGGGTGGCCCGAGTTGGCGTGAAAGGTCGCATCGGCCTAGAGAGCAAGAAGATTAGTGACTGATTTCTCATTCCGACATGAATTCAGCGCCATGCCGCGCGGCGAGTCCTGGGCTGCGAAGATAAGCTCCCGGCATGGCTCACGGCGGGGGCCCGAACAGGCCGGGTTTTGGTGGGGGCGGGGTTCTTCTTGTTGGGAGGGGCAACCTACGGCCAGCACACGAATCGTGTTGATGGTGAGCTTGTCGACGTCGGTGTAACCCATGTTTGCGATTGTCTGCTGGTTCCGGTTACTAAAGGGTCAATTTTGCAGCAGCAGGAGCAGCAGCAAATTTGCGGGGAGGATGCGAAGGGGAGAAGATTGGAGAGTTGAAGAAGGTGGGGTGTTGGTTTTATGTCGTGTCCCTGGAACCGCCTGTTGGGGGCGTTGATTTGACACCCTGCGTGGATCGGGCAGGTGGGGTTACCCACGCCCAGCGTTGGAAAGCAGTGAGCTGCCGTGCGACTTCTGGTTCGCCCGGATGAATGTCATGGTGGGGTCCTGTGGTGACTCGGTTTGAGCTCGACCGGTTCCTGCTAGTTGTGCCCGAGATTGTATGTGCTGGTTAGGTGATTTTTGTTCATTGATACCAGGGGGTCACTCTATGTGACGTCGAGGACTCGGTGACGTTACCCAGGAGCCGATCACCGGCTGCTCGACCCCATCGGACTGTGCCGCGAATGGAGTAATGCGATTCTATCAGGGCGTTTCAAAACCGATACACCACGCATTTGAAAAGGGAGCTCGCACCATTAGGAGTTCTGAGCCAACCGTTGAACGGCACGTCCGTGGAGATGCGTTGCTGTGATAACTAACAATCAATGGCATCGCTAACTGCGGTATTCATTAGGGCCATCGCTCACCGAGCTCGGCCAATCTTTGGTTTACAATTGGAAAGATCGAGATGCAGATTGCAGGGCTCTTTCCTCTGCCGGACGCACTGCTTTGCACTCAAAAGTAAGGTTTGCCCGAAGTATTTGTCAACCGTAAAAGCTGCAGGAGTAAGGGCTGGGGTCATTGGCAGAAGTCAACCCAAGACAAGCACACCAGAATTTCGAGGTGGTGGGGCTGCACTAGCGATTTGAATACTGGCCTTCCACTTTCCCGCGCGGTTGCGCTGCGATGATGCATTCAGGCTAATTTCAAATCCCGATGGATCTCAACCTCCACAGTGAGATGAGGCTGAAGAGGTCGACTCCGTAAACAAGCAATTATCAAACAAAAGCAAACGGAAGGATGGTCGGCAGAAAAGGGGCATCTTCAGGGGCAAAACCCAAAACCGGCAAAACCAGTGCCGCGAACACGAAAAGTCGGCCAAAAAAGGGACCGGCTACTCTCTCGTCCAAGGAAACGGAAGATGAGCGAGGCCAGAAACGAACGATCTCGCCCGAGGAGAGGAAACGCCAGCAGCGTGTCTTAGATGTGTTCAGGCACGCATTTAGCGAGGTCCTTTCCTCGCCGAGCTTCACCGACACGTTGCAATCCGTGAAACAAGCGCTGTACGATCGGGACTTTGCAAGAGCATTTGGCAACCCGGAGTACCTGGAAGTGTATGCGGCCCGATGGAGTCCGACGCGGGCTCTGTGCTATGCTTCTGTGTTGGAGAGAATCAGGGACCATCTGCAATCGCTATCATGCCCCGCTCCGAACAATACCGTGCAAAATCAGGAAGTTCACCAAGACGGCGACGGCGAGGGCGAACCTCTCGCCCACGACCTGCTCACCCCCCGCCAACTCAACATTTTCTCCATCGGTGGCGGAGCAGCGGAGCTCGTCGCTCTCGGAGCCTTCCTCAGCCATCAGCCTTCCTCCTCCTCCTCCTCCTCCTCCCCTCCCTTGTCAGGCGCCATCACTCTCCTCGATTCCGGCCCCTGGGAAGCCGTCGTCACCAAGCTCACCGAGGCACTCACCACTCCCCCGCCCATATCCAAGTACGCCAGCGAAGCGGCCAGACTCGCCAACGCCGCCATGGTCCCTCCCTCGCGGTTTGCCGCGTCCGTCCTCCGGCAGGACGTCCTCGCCCTCGACAGGAGCTCCCTCCCCGCCGTGCTCGGCGCGGCCCCGCTCCTGGTCACCCTCCTCTTCACCCTCAACGAGCTCTTCACGGCGGGCGGCCTGCGCCGGACCACGACCTTGCTGCTCAACCTGACCGCCGCCGTCCCCGTGGGCTCCCTGCTGCTCGTCGTCGACAGCCCCGGCAGCTACTCGGAGGCCGCCGTCGGCAAGGAGGCCAAGCGGTACCCGATGCACTGGCTGCTCGACAGGGTCCTGCTCGCCACCCGGGACGAGCCGGTCGGCGGGCGGCGCTGGGCCAAGCTCGAGTCGCACGAGTCGCTTTGGTTCCGCCTGGCCGGCGAGCAAGGGGGCGGGCTGGACTACCCCATTGCCCTGGAGAATATGCGGTATCAGATGCACCTCTACAGGGCAGAGGATGCAAACCAGGACGAGGACGAGGAGGAGGAGGAGGAGGAGGAGCGTGACGGTGACAAAAACGATGATTGAGGCGGGGTGTTCTTGGTTCTATTCTTCCGAGCTCGATAGGTCGATCTCGACCCATGCAGACCAAAAAGGAGAGAGAGACAAAAGAAAAAAGAACAAGAAGGGAAAAAAAAAACCCAAGACAAGCCGTCACCCATCTATGCCCAGACAAGCTTCTTAATCGAGTGGCCCAGCTGTTCCAACAGGGTCGTGTTCTTCTTGGCCTCCGCCAATGAGATGATGTCGCCCTTCTCGACCAGGCCCGCCTCCTCCGGGCTCTTGCCCGCAAGACGGGGCTGGTTCCGGATCGCCAGCCTCTCGATCTCGGCCGCGATCAGCAGCACCTGCTGGATCTCGGTCAGGCGCGTGATGGCGCCCGGCTCGTCCTGCATGCTCCTCGACGACGGGTCGGCCGCCGACGTCTGGCTGTGCAGCGCTTTGAGGGCGATCTTGCGCGGCGCTGCCGTCTGCGGGCGGCGGCTGAGCAACCCGGCGAGACCGGACGCGGCTGGCGCGGATCCGGCGTCTCGTGCGGGTGCGGCGGCGGCGGCAGCAGCTGTGGGCGCCCCGCCCTCCTCGGAGTCGCGAGCCTGGGCCGTGCTAGAGGACATGGACGACAGCGAGCGCGTGTTGACGCGCGTGATGTCGGTCAGGCCCGGTCTGTACTCGATGACCAGCCCGACGTTGCGCGTGTCGTCGGTCTGCGCGGGCGAGATGGTCGACGTGATGTAGGTGCCGAGCTTGATCTTTCGGATGTGGGCCAGGTCGACGCGCTCGAAGGACGACACCTTGTCCAGGTTCCAGTCGAATCGGCAGAGATAGAGCGCCACGTCGGTCAGGAGGAGGACGGCCTCCTCCATGGAGGCACTCCGCACCGTGTCGGGGACGTGAGGCGTGAGCAGTGTCCAGCCGCCGACGAACTCTTCGTCCTCGTCGGCGACGACGCGCTTCTGGCAGAGCTCGATGGCCTGTTGGCGCATGTTCTGCATGGAGACGGCCGGGTCCTTGGTCATCATGGTGGCCTCGAACTCCTCAAACACGAGCGAAGTGACGTTGCCGAGGAGGAAGTCAATGCTGGCTTGGAGGAAGAAGTCGTTGAACATGCTTGGCAGATGCTGTTAATTGACAAATCCCAGTGTCCCCAAACACATTACTGCTGTGACCGGCAGACTCACCCGTTGAACAAGCGAGTCAGTGACAGACCGGCGTCGGTCAGCGCACCGCGGTAGTTCCGCTTCCTCGTTCGCGTGTAGTCGCCCTTCATGGCACCCGTGGAAGCGTATTGCTTAGAGATGGCATCGCCGTTATCCGCCCATAGCGTGTTGAACCAGACATTCTCCTGGTCCTTCTGCGCGGCCATGTCGAAGCCCTCTTCCTTGAGCTGCAGGTCCAGCATGTATTTGGCAAACGAGCTCTGGCAGACGTTGGTCCGGTCCAGACAGTCCATGCAGTTGGTCCGTAGCACGCCCTTCTGCCGAGTCTCGAGGCGATCATTGACCGAGACAGAGCTCCCAAACCGCTCGAGCTGGCCGCCCAGGGTCTGCAGGAGGAACGAGACGTTTTCGAACTTCATGCCGCGGCAGACGTCATGAAAATCAAACCACTCGAACTCGACCTTGTCAGCCCCCGGTCCTGCCTCCTCGTTGAGCTGCTGTATGTTCTTTTCGTACACCTCGGCAATAGGCGCCTCCACCCCGTGTTTCTCGACCAGGTTTACGACCTGAACCGAGCCATAGCGCTTGCGCAGGCCTTCGAAATGCTTCTTGAGCGCCGCAAAGTTGGACTCAGGCGAATGCTGCATCACCGGCACGGGCTTGAGGGAGTACGGCGACTGGGTGAAGAAGAGGGGGATGCTCCCTCTTGTCTGCACAAACGAGTACACCTTTGCGTTGGGATCCCAGGCCGCATCCGCGGGCGAGAGGATCTGCTCCGACTCGACCGAGTTTGCCACGTTGCCCTCCTCGTCGATGCCGCGGCGGAGGTACCGCAGCCCGGCGCGCTTGATGGAGCGCCGCGAGATGAGGGTGATGTCGAACCTCTTCTCGGTCGGCCTCATGTCCGCCGAAGCCTTGTCCGCCGGCGACGGCGACGCGGCCCTGGAGGAGGAAAAGTCGCTGAGCTCGACCGAATCCTTGTATGCGCCGTCATCCTGCGGCGGGTTGCTGTCCACGACGAACGTCCGCTGGCCCACGAACCCTTGCATCAGGGGCAGAGCGAGGCTGTCCACGCCGGCGTCGATGAACGGTTGGATGATGCTGCGGTTCCAGAAGTACGTCTGCTCGACGTGCTCGTGCAGCGGCACCAGCGGCGTCTCGGGCACCTTGGGATTCGTCATGCTGCGCGTGATGTCGTGGTCGTAGGCAAAGTAGAACGTCTTGCTCGACCCGAACAGAAGCTGGCTCGTCCGCAACAGTTTCGGCAGCAAGCTGATGGCGGCGGCGGCCGTCCCACCCGTGCCACTCGCAGCGCCCAGCTTAGCCGCCTCCCCGGACGCTTTCCCCTCCCCTTTACTACTACTACTATCACCACTCCCCCGGGGGGCGGCCCTGTCATCCGCGCTCAGGCCCATCATCCTCTTTTGATCCATCGCCCACCCGGACCGACTGAACCACTTCTGCGCGAACCTCCCGTAGCTCCCCTTCTTCCCAATCACGTCCTGCACGACACTCCTCCGCCTCCCGTCAGAAGCAGCATCGGCAGCCGAGCCCGTCGTCGCCCCGGCCGTAGCGGCCTCCGTGTCGCTCATCACTTCCCCGTCATCATCGCGCCCTCCGACCTCGTCGCCGCCGCCGCCGCCCCTCTCGTCAGACCCGGACAATATCCCTTCCTCGTCCGCGCTCGCCGCGGCGGTGGACGCGTCGGCGCTCCCGTCGTCGCCGTCCTCCAGGGACTCCCTCCGGCCGCGGAGGGAGGCGGCGGTCCGCGCGATGGCCTCGGCGGCCTCGTGCTGCGACGTGCACGGCGTCAGGGCGACCTCCGTGACGACGTAGACGGGCAGGCCGCGGATGGAGGCGACCTGCTGGCGGCGGGTGATGGAGATGAGGTAGCTGTAGTGGAAGACGGTGACGAGACCTGGTTTGGGGTGGGGATGGGGGGAGGGGGTTTGTTCAGGTCAGTGGACCAACCCAGTTATATCGTGAATTCTTGGGGTCAGGAGAAAGAGGGGATGGGGAGCATGATGTCGGGAGGAGGGGGAGGGGGAGGGGAGGTGATGGAAGGGTGCTGGTTGGATTGCCGCATACCGACGATACCAAAGGCCTCGAAGGAGGAGTTGGGCGGCAGAGATGAGGGATCGGGCGCAGCGTCTCGCGGGATGGGGGAGATGGAGGCATCTCCGTACTTGATCCGCACAGGCGGGAGGGCCGCGGAACGTTGATGCGAGTCCTTTCGCGCGTTGAGTGGGTGCAGCACCAGCCCGTCGACGGCGGCGCAGATGATGATCTTGCGCGCCAGACCCGGCATGGCTTAAGGTAGTGCTTGTGATTCCTCGTCTGCGTCTAGGGTAGCGTAAGGATAAAACGAAAAAAAGAAGCTAAAGTTAGATCATGCTCGAAATCACTATCAGAAGAGCAGCTGCGGCGACTCGCGAAGGTTTATTCTGTGGCTTTTATCCGTCTATTCTCTGTGAGGTAAACAGTGAAACAAAACGGTCAACCATGGAACAGCCGAAGCTCCTGCTCTGGCAAGATGATCAGTCAAGGAGAACACAGCAGCGGCCCACACACCCGGGTTCTGGCCTGAGGAGGCTGTCATGGAAACTCGGGGCCTGACTTGGCGCCCATGATGTTGTAGTGCAGGTCCGCGTGTGGGGTCCTTATTAACCGATCCCGCAGCCCACCTGAGAGCGTTCATTCTGCAGGCCGCCCCACGCGCCACTGCCGAATGGAAATCGAGCGAAGCGAGATATCTACTCTGTACTAGGATGTGTTGCAACCCCAACCCTCCCCTCGGTCGTGATGGTATCAGAATTAGGAGAATCCAATATGTATTTCCCGATGCCTGCCGGCTAGACCACGCACGCTGGAATACAGAACGGTTGGGCATGGTCGAAACCCTACTCTCTGCACCAAGCAGGTTCCAATCTCCTCGGGCGTTCATCGTCCTGGCAGTGCCACCACCACTGACTCAACCCATCCTTGTGGATGCATCCTCTCGTATTCATTTGCCACGACTGAATGTACTCTTTCCCTCACTCTCCCTCTCTCTTTCTCTCGGATAAGCCTCCTTACATGGCCAGACGCTCAACCTTGTCGCGAAGGGCGCGAATCTTGGAGTTCAGATCCGAGGCCTCGTTCGAGGTAAGGGAAACAGCAATGACGGCCCGCGAGACACCGCAGGCACGGCCGAGGGCGACCTTGCTGGGGACGTACTGCAATCACAAGTCAGCATCTCATTGTCCGCCGCTGGTTGGGATCGGGCTACGCACCACGTAGGGCACGTTCTTCTCCTCGCTAATGAGGGGGATGTGAAGGACGATGCTCAAGGGCTGGGTATCGGCGGCGAGGATGACGAGCTCGCTCGTGCCGCGGTTGATCCTGGTGTCTGTCAGTCGTAGATCACATCGCGTTTCAAGAGAGCACGGACGTACGACTTGGTCGTCTCGTTCTAGCGTCGAGAGTTAGCACGTGGTCCAACGGCAACGAAACGGCGGGTTCGTCTTACAGCGCCCTTCTTGAGCTGGCGGTAGTGGCTGGCCTGCTGGACGCAGTCGAGCAGCTCCTGGACCAGCGCGGGGTCCTCGGCCTTGGGCCAGGCGGCGGACTCGTTCTGAGCAGACATGGCGTCGTATATTTGGGCAATTGAACGGATGAGGATTGGTTGGTCGAGGCGTGCTTGTCTCCAGGGTTCACTGCGTTTGCTCGCCCTGGTTTCGTGGGGACTGCCTGTTGGAGAAAGCGATCGCGAGGGACGGACAGCAAAGGGAGGCGAAAAACCAGAATGTGCTTGCGAATAACTTCGTACACTAGATACAGCAGCAAATTACGGCACTTGCTGCAAACTTTGGGCGGTCAAAGTCGGCAGAATGGGCTTAGGTCGGACCGGCACACGGATTACCTAATTGGATTGATGGAGGTGGCTGAGGTGCCGGGCTGCTGCCGAGCAAAGCTCTCCGCGGCACAAGCCAACCAACCTGCAACCTGGAAACACCTCGCCCCGAGCCAACCTTGAACTGTTAACTAACTCCCGACGACATCCACCCCGACGTTGGAGCTTCGGACTTTCAACACGCCACTCCATCGCACAATCGCATCCGTTGCCCTCGAGATACAGGTTATCTTGACACTTTCGTCGCCGCCCTCAAACCTTCACAATGTCTTCAGACGCTTGGTAAGTTTAATCGTTGGCCCATCCTCTCCCCCTCAAAACACGCCGTGCTGCCCTGCTTGCCATCAACACCCAGCACACCAAGACCCCTCTCGCGGGGTAGCATGGCGCGCGTCATCACAGTGCATAAACTGTGGTTCTTCAATTGATGGATGTACCGAGCTGACAATTTCGTTTCCCTAGCCCCGTTTACGCGGTCAGTTGTCTTCCGTCCCGTCGAGTCGCCAACCTGTTGGCGGTGACCATCATTACCCTCGGTGCCCCGAGTCGATTCGATCGAATCGGAACCGCCACACAGGCGCACCCGTAGACGCTCGCTCTCGTACTGACATGACAGCAGCCCTTCTTCGGTGCCATGGGCTGCACAGCAGCCATCGTCTTCACCTGCCTCGGCGCCTCGTACGGCACGGCCAAGTCGGGTGTCGGCATCGCCGCCATGGGTGTCCTGCGGCCTGATCTCATCGTCAAGAGTGCGTATACTCACGTCCGGGTCGCGCACGAGGTGGCCGGGAAGACGGTTCTAACACGCGCTTGTAGACATTGTTCCCGTCATTATGGCCGGTATCATTGGTATCTACGGCCTCGTGGTGTCGGTTCTTATCTCGGATGGCCTTAAGCAAGACAATTACGCGCTCTTCACGGGCTTCATTCAGCTCGGCGCTGGTCTTGCGGTCGGTCTAGCGGGCATGGCTGCTGGTTTCGCCATCGGCATTGTCGGTGATGCTGGCGTCCGCGGCACAGCGCAGCAACCACGCCTGTTCGTCGGCATGATCCTGATTCTCATTTTCGCCGAAGTCTTGGGTAAGTTATCAAGTCCTGTTCGAGGGACATTGCGGTTAATCGCTAACCGTCTTAGGTCTCTATGGCTTGATCGTCGCGCTGCTCATGAACTCCAAGGCCACGATCAACATTACCTGCTAAACGGCACGCTTGCTTGAACACGGACGGCGGACGGGCGGACAAGCTGTAACTATCCATAGCCCATTCCTGTCCGTGAGCATTTTGCAGATCGCGGCCGCCTACATACGTGTATATGTGTATGCATATGTGTATGCATATGACACCACGCCGGCAGCGGTTCGACATGGAGGTTTGCCAGAAGGGGGCGAAGGTGTGAACGATGGAGGTCAGTCATGTGGGGGTTGAGCAAGCGGCGCATCATGGGCACGGTTGGTTAATGGCTTCGCGGGACGTAACATGTACTATTGTCACATTCGGGTGCTCATCGCTCTGGGTTTCGGTTTCTCATCATAGACGGATGATGGGCGAGATTGTAGTCTAGCTGGCAATGGTTGCTGCATTTCGCGTCTCATCTATCTCTGGATATATTCACTCAGTAGTTGAGGCGGAGGAAGTCGTGTCATCCGTTTTGTTTGGCTGAAATACTCTTCCCGTTGGCTAGCTTGACGCACACCTCATCATCGACCCACGCACATTCCCTCCCTTCTCCAAGACAGTTCCGTTCTACCCGGGGGTTACTTGTTCCAGAGTATGACGCGTTTGTTTGATACCTGTCACTCTTCTAAACATGACCCCTCCAATCCTTTCTTGCCTTCCGTCCCCTTGTCTAAATCACGGACTCGGACATCGGCGCCGGCCCCCCTCCCCCCCCCCCCAAAAAACCCCTGATTATCCACCCATCTTTGCTCCCCCCCACCCACCTACCCACACCACCAACAACACTTTTCACGCCTTTCCCCGTTTTGACTACTAAACTCACTCCAACTCCACCCACGCAGAAAATCTCTTTCGGCGCATCTCGGCCTTCAACCAGCACGAAAGCAAGCCTTGCCCGGCTAGCTCAATCGGTAGAGCGTGAGACTCTTAAGTCTTAGGTCCATCTCAAGGTTGTGGGTTCGACCCCCACGTCGGGCTCAATTCCCGTCCGCGATTGGAAGCATTTTTTTTTGACCGTGTTTTTTTCTCTTTCGTTTGATCATGCTCTCTTTTCGAAACTCTGGGACTCGAGAGACATCATAGCGTCTTCAAGGCTCCTTGTCCTTTATTCTTTCACTCTTCTCGTCTCGTCTCTTATTCGAATGAAGCGTTTGTTGAACCTGGTCTTCTTGGACTCGACCCGGTTCTCCTTTCTGGGCAGCTCACGGCTAATGATGAGCCTTGGTGCTTGGAAACTAGCTAGTCAGACTGAGGTGCCTCCACGACTTTACAAAACAAAGCGTGGCTGTTATGAACTGCTGCGATTTCCTTAGTTGGGATTACATGGCATTGTGAATGATCAACCAATGTTTTCCATCAGAGGAGTGAACTTCTAGGCTTCAGACTCCCAAGTCTCGATGCACCTCACTCATTCACAACACGCTCCACCGTCAGGGCAAAACCGAGTAAATATGTTCCAGTATTACCATTAAACTTAAGGATTAGTAATCGGCTACTGGACAATTAGGTAGAAAAGTCCGAGTAGCAGGCGTGATAGGTCTGCCCAGTTACACTGCTTGCTGGTCCGTCATGCTGTCTCTAAGTCTAGAGATTTGGCCCCAAACCACCTTTTAGACTCCTCTCCCGCCGGACATCTCGGTCATGCATGCGTGCATTCATCCCCTACTATGATATAGATCCAAAACCCACACTTCGTTGATTCTGGAGTATAGGGCCAACGGCCTTCTCAAGCCACCTGCCATCTAGGCAGGATTTTCCGACAATCACCATCTAAAAGAAAAAAGAACATTTTTCCTTTTTAAATGACATACTGGAACAACATTAGCGGACATTCCTGCCATAGACACGCAGAAGACGAGGGGTGAAGGGAATTCTTTTTTTTTTGTTTTTTTTTTAAAAAAAATAGGAAAAATATGCTTACCGGAATGAACAGGTACGGCACCTGCCTCTCGTACTCCCGCCAGGCCTCGCCGTATTTCTGCCTGCAGCGGTGGATATCGCGCCAGGCGCGGTGGGCGATCATGACGACGAAGAAGACGGGGTAAAACCAGGGGAAGGGGCTCTTGAAGCCGGTGATGAGGGCCCAGGTGGTGGCAAAGTAGACGTCGCAGGTGTAGTGGACCTTGCGGGCCATGCCGTACCAGCCGTCGGCGAGGATCTTGTCGCCCAGGCCGGTCTCGATGGTCTTGGGGTTGTGCAGGGTCTGCCAGGGGACCTGGGGGAAGGTGTTGCGCTTGATGAGGGTGCCGCGCTCCATGGCGCGGAAGCGGTTCTTCTGGCTGTTGCAGCTGTCCCAGACCCAGTAGACGAAGAGGTAGCTGACGTAGAGGAAGGCCAGCGCCCAGCGGTTCCAGCGGTACGTCTCGGGCGCGTGGTTGGCCAGGTAGATGGTGCAGTGGCAGTAGGACAGCGGCACGCCCGAGAGGTTCCAGAAGATGAGCATGAAGCCCCACTTCTCGTAGTACATGTCCCAGGTGGTGACGATGAGCTCCTCGCCCTTGGCCGTCGCGTTGCCGTAGAGGAAGTGGGCCATCATGAGGAAGCCGACCTCGCCCGAGACGTAGCCGTAGCGGTCGTACTGGCGGGCTGCGGCGGCGCAGGACAGGAGGAACAGGATGTACCAGGGCATGCGCACCTCGAAGAACATCTTGAAGTCGAGGATGCCAAACATGCGGGGGTTCAGCTCGGCGCCCATGAAGAAGTCGTAGATGTGGTTGCCCGACATGCGGAGCTGGGCGCCGCGGGCCAGGGCCGAGACGTATGCGATGATGGAGACGAGAAAGCCGGACAGGATGGAGACGGACAGCAGCGGGCCGAACTCGTCGATGAGGGTATAGAGCGGGAAGACGCCCGAGAAGTGCAGGGCGGCGACGATGGCGAGCGTGGCGTACCAGGACGTGTAGGCGGAGCAGTAGTACTTGAGCTGCTTGCCGCCCTCGTGGGGCAGCGGCTTGCCATAGGCCCAGATGCCCGGCATGAGGCAGTAGAAGATGCCCTCGACGACGAAGAAGATCCAGTAAATGAGCCAGGCCTTGGTGTGGGGGAAGGCGCCCGTGTAGACGAGGTGGACGAGGTGCTTGGCGAAGTCACCCCAGCTCTGGCCGGGCTCGCGCACGGGGAAGCCGCCGTCGTAGTAGGTTGCGCCGATCCACATGTACCACATGAGGCACGGGAAGCCGACTATCATGAGAGAGACGAACCATGGCCCGCCAAATTCGTACTCACCCGAGAAGCGCGTGAGCGTGTGGTCGATGACCTTGGGCTTCTCCTCGGCGTCGCTCAGCTTGCCATTGGCCTTGGCCGAGTTCTTGACGGATGCCACCTCGGACGCGTCGCTGTCGATGGGGGTATCAGGGGGGGTGAGCTCGTCGATGTGCTCGGTGAACTTTGGCGCCGGGCGCCGGCGCACTTGCTTGCTCTCCATGACTTCGATGGCAGAGGTGGACTCGGCGTCAGACTCGGGAAGGACCTGGGCTTTGCGACGTGTGCTGCGACGGCCCGGAGTCTCGACCATGCCGTCGAAGAGCTCCTTTTTCCTGAGGCTGCGGTCAGAGATGTAACAGAAGAGGAAACAATATGTTCTTTTTTCAAAAAAAAAAAAAAAAACGTCAATTGACTTACCTCGGCGTTTGCCTCAGCGAGTATCTGCTAGACATCTTGGCCGGATGCGATCGTTTTTATACCATGAAATTTTCAGGGGCAAAACCGGGATCGCAAAGCTCGAGCCACGAGAAAGAGAGGGAAAGACGCTCAAACACTAGTATTTGCAGAATGAATGTCATGCGCTTTGCCCAGGGAAGCCTTGACGACCAAAGAACGCCTGGCAGTTCTCCGGGGGCGGTGAAGCGGGAGAAGAAAAGGAAAGGTGGGTGTAAAAGAGCGAACGAAAAAAAGGAAAACAGGCCGTGGTTCCAAGACAACGGCACCCTGGTGTTTGGTCGATCGCGCTGCGCAATCTGCCGATTTGCATATGTGGCTGCAGGGACCAATTGTTGCTGCTGGATTGTTGACCAATCTTGACCCGGCAATCGAAAGAGGGTCGCATTTCCCCACATTTTTGGCCTTTCCTGCTATGTTGGGGGCTTTCTGGTGCTCGTTTCGCGAAAATACTAGTATTAGCTAATACGATCAATCAACCGCTTGTGTATGTATGCACATACCCCGCAGCAGCGCTGCGACAAAACCAAGCAAGAAAACAGGGTCTCTTCTCCAATACTAGTATTCCAGGTTGCGCTCAAACGGTCTCGGATATTGCGTTCCTCGGCGACCGGAACTGAGACAAGGGAGCGAAGTCGCCATGGTAAAACCAGTCGGAGTCGCTCGCATTGTTGGTTTACATATTGTTTGGTGAACAGGTCCCGCAGGTGTTGTTTTGTTGTAAGTACTATTATATACTAGTATTAGTTAAATATTCCAGGCATTGATTGTCCTTGCCAAATGTTCAGCAGTCATACTCAGAGTTCCATCAACGCCTCACCCAACACCATCCCATTACGGGTGGGGTAAAGCCAGGAGAATCAATCCAATTAGACACGGATTCGAACTCGGCTTCACACCCCATCTGACTCGCCCAGCAACAGCTGGTACCCGTCCTCCGGTGGCAGCACCATCGCCGAGATGGCCAGCCCGACCCCCGCCAGCAGCGCGATACCCGCGCTGAAGGTGCACAGATACCACGACGAGTCGAGGCGATATCCGGGCACCAGAAACAAGTCGTCATGATCAAAGGCATACGCCTGACAAAAATCATCAGCCCAAAATAGTCCCTTCCAAAATAGGAGAGTGGGAGGAAAAAAATGTAGCAAGGAACTTCTTACCACGATGGCCATGCCGAGGAACTCGGCCGCCGCCACGGCCGCCAGCATGCCCCCGAGCGCCTTCCAGCCGCTGCCCTCCCTCTTCACCCTGCCGCCCACCAGGATGACGACGAACCCGGCGAGGGCCGCCAGCTCCGCGACGACGGCAAGATTCATCAGGAAGCCCGTGGTCCGCCACATGGAGCAGAAGGAGCGCTCGTCGCCATCGCACCGCCACTGCTCCGGGAAGGGCACGCATTTCCTGCCCGTGGTAGACGCGGAACACCGCCTGTGCAGGCCGATGGTGTCGGTAACGGTGCCTCCCGACGGTGAGGGGACGGTCAGAGTGACCCATTTGGGCGAGACGAGCGAGGTGATGGTCATGGAGGTGGCTGCAGAAGGGGAGATGGTTAGCGATTCGTGTTCTGGCTTGGCGAGAATAATACATAATAACATGAGATCACAATAAAATCAAGAGACGAATGAGGGACGAGCAGCTAGGAAACGACATCGCCAAGATGAACGGAGCGTTTCTCTCACTCACCGGCAAGCAAAGCGACCAGCGCTACGCTATACACCACGGTGCGCGTCATGGTGGCAACCCGAGAGACGGAATTTACTTCAGAAAACGATTGGAAGCGATAAGCAGGGCAAGGAAGCTGCGCAATCAAGCGGCCAGCAAGTCGAGCAGAGAGAGCTTATAAGCCCGTCTGTTATAAGCTCACAGGGTGAAAGAAAAAGAAAAAAAAAAAAAAAAGAGGAATTATTCACCGAGGTTGAGAGTGTGATTCAAAATGCATGCAAAGGCAGGTGAATCAAGCAACTCTTCCTGGATAAGATGAGGGATTAGGTCGCTCTTCGCCCGATGGATGCCTGGGGGATCGATGACGTTCGCCCGTGGCAACGTGAAGCGGCCGCGCAAGAGAGGGGCACAGCCACCTCGGCCGATGATCTGCGATTTGTTCGAGGTGGCCCGATGACCTTACTATAGTAGTAGGCTCGGCCCAACTCGGTTTAGTCTGACGAAAAACGGCGCACGCCTATTGGTCGTCGTAGGCCGGTGTAAGTGAACTCACCTCTTCGTGTGAAACATGAGATAACGACAAGCCGGTTTTGATATCAAGGAAGAAAAGCCAAATGAAAGACATCAGGTTTCGGTCCCTTTTAGGATTCGAACCTTTGAGTTCCAGTGGCATCAGAGTTAGAACTGGTGGAGGGCACGGCTAGCATTATTATTATTATTATTATTATTAGTCCTACACCGCTATACTAATAAGCATGCCAGAGCCTCTCTAGTTATATACAAAGGAAACCGTACCTAATAGGCCGGATAAAAACCTCTGTCCCTCCTTTAACGCCCAATCTAGAGTACTAATACACTACAAAGAAAAGGAGAAGTGGCTAGAATAGCCCTATAGAGGCCTTCCCTCCCGGTCTAGCCTACTTATAAGGCAATATTCCGGAAGCCTCCCTAGGTCCATTAGCCACTATAAAACCCTCCTTGCCAAACGATGGTTATAGGCCCCTATACCCCGTAAGATAAGGTCAAAGTCCCTTTATGTCCGTATTTCCTAGGATTCCCACGTTCGGCTTCTTGGTAGGTTTAGGCACTATACGACTAGGTGCTCGACAGTCTCCCTCCCCTAGCCACAGGCATAGTAAGGGGTACTAACCCCCGGGACTTAAACCCCAAAAAGGAAGTCACAGAGGCTAATAGCCCCTATATAGGCCTGTACTAGTAGGGAGCTCTAGGCCTTTATTAGGCCCTGGTATCTTTGTAGGCCTTCCCCTATAAAAACTAGGTACGGGGGGTCCTTGTCCGATATACGCTATATCCTCCTACCGGCTTGGTCGGCCCTCTAGCGGTTGCTCTAGCTTACCACCACGGCCAGTTCCGTAGCCTATAGCCTTCTTCGTAGGGTCTATAGGGGGGGTCGACCCTCTCTACAGCCCTCCTAAACCTACTGCCGGACTGTCGATCTTGCTACCTCTAGGGCTATAGGCCTTGGCTCCTAGCCCCTTACCCTAGCCCTTCTCTTCTAGAACCTCTAGCTTAGCCTATTATAGGCCTATTAGATAAGAGCCCTCACCGGGACCCGGGAGGCCCCCGGACCTGCCCCGGTCTGTAAGAGCGGCTGGTCAAGTTTGGCTTCGAAGTCGGCTAGCCTCTTATTAAGATAGAGGTCGAGGGGTGGTACCTAGGCTTCCGTTTCGAGGCACCGGATAGGGGTAGCCTTATAGGCCCTGGTAACTACTCGAAGGGCCCTGTATTAGGCTTTCGATAGTTCCCTAGTAGGGCCTTCCGGCTTACCCCCTGGCTTAGTAGGCTTGTAGAAGTTCGAGGCCCCGTAAGCTAGGGCGCTGTGGATACACTTGGTATAGACCTCGCGGGCCCGTAGGAGGCCAGGGCCCCAGGTCTTCGCAGCGAGCCTGGTCAGGGCGAACTCCTGGGTTTCTAGCTTCTTGGCCACCTTTGCGCAGTGGGGGCCCCACTGTAGCCTCCAGTCTAGCCAGACCCCTAGGAATCTGGCCGACTTTGACGGAGCTATAGTGGTAGTACCCCCTCTGGGCCGTAGGAGCTCTAGCGGTCGCGACCACTGTTTCCGGCCCCTGTTGAAGTGGATGAGTTCGCACTTTTCCGGGGCAAAAGCCATACCCCGGGTCTTTGCCCACTGTAGGTAGGCCTTCCAAGCCCTCTGTAGCTGACCGTTACAGGCCTCCTCGGCCCTCCCGAAGGCCAGAAGGTTGGTATCGTCGGCAAAGCCTATTAAACTGAGGCACGGCTGGCATGCAACTGCGCTGACCTGCGTTGACGAGAGAGGGCCATGAACTCTTCATGTCCGGGGGGGAAGGGGGGGTGGTCACTACGAGATCGTATCCGACGCAGTGAACACCCAAACACACTCGGATCCCGCTCACTCCACCACTTTATCCAGGATCTAAAACAAGAAAGATCGTGCCGGAGGAAATGGATATGAGGACCTTGTTAGGTAGCATTGATTCGAATTCTCCGAGAGGCCCGATCCTGCCTCGGATCCTGTTCCCTCCTTCCAAAGCTTAGCTCCTCTCATTCTCTCTCCTTCACACCAGTCGGCCATGGTGCCTCTGCGAAGAGTGCCTCCCCCCTCCCCCAGCCCGTCTTCCGTACCCGCCATTTTATGTTTACCCTGCCTTGCCCGTAGTAGAAGCCATGTAGAAAATGAACCCAGCAATGAAGACAAGATCAAGAAGAGAAGAATAAGACCGCCCAAAACTCCGGTGAATGCATAGGAAGTAAGAGAAAAGATAGGAAAAAAAAAAGGAAAGGCTCGGCAGTACAGCGGGCAAAGATATCAACAGCGTCTCCATCCCCGCCCACTCGCTCTGCTTCCCGGTGCAGCAGAACTGCGTACAGTCGCAGGAGCAATCGCAGGAGCAACAGCAGCAGCACGACCACCACCACCACCACCACCAACACCACCACTACTGCTAGTACGAGCACAGGCACCATTAGGGTCTCCACCAATTCCCCCAGTCGCACCCGCGACCCGGGAGACCGGCCGCAAAGGAGCGTGGCATCGCTAAGGCCACCTCCCCTCCGACCCGGCATTCGAGTTGGAGCTAGGTGCCCGACTCCTCCGCTTTCCACTCGAACCGCTGCTTCCGCCGCTGACCTCCCCTGCACCGGAAACCCCGTAGCCCGGAACAACAGGTGGCATCAGCCCGCCGTTCCCACTGCCGGCTGAAACGGCGCTTCCCGTCGGTGAGGCCGAGTACTGCGTCCCACTGGAAGCGCCGCCAGCAGAAGACACGCTAGCCACTGTGACAGACGATCCGGAGCGGAGCCTACCCGCCTGGAGTTGGAGGTAACCCTGGCTGCTATAGTTCTCCTTGTAGCTGCTACTGAGGTGGTGACTGAAGGACTCGCTCCGTCCTCCGCTTCCCGCGCGGCGGCCTCCTCCACCTCCTGCCGCTCCTCCAGCTGCTCCTGCTCCTTGCCCGCCGGAGGCAATGGAGATTGGCGGCGCCGATGCCGCTGTTGGTAGGCTTGGACGCGAGAGCGGCTGGTATTGCTGTTGTTGTGGTGCAGTCGAGGTCCGCGGGAGGCGGGATCTGGACGCCGGAGTCGAGCTAGAGTCAGCTGAATTGGTGCCATCCGGTGAGGCCAACGGCGGTGTGTCGGATACGCGCCGGGGGATGCTGGACGCTGGGATCGGCATGCCCCCGTCGCGGCTCCGGGGGCGGTAGAAAGACGGGTCGCGTTCCTGTGTGAGGCCGGCGGCCGAGCGCTTCGGGGAGGCGGCGACTTCGATGTATGCCGCCGAGAATGACTGCGTGAGGCGGTGCCCGTGCGTCGGCGTGGGCGGCATGGACATGCTGAGATGCAGGCCCGGAGGAGTGTAGCTTGTGTTGCGGCGTGCACCGGAGCGGGAGCGCGGCCCTGAGCCCGCGTTGCTGGCGGCACTGCTAACTGCACCCAACCCCATGTTGCCGAGTGACATAGCGTCGTGCTGCAATTCGACGTCGACGTGGCTTCGGATAAGCTCCGAGGCCAAATTCCGCACCAGCACTGCTGGGTCCTTATCCGCAAGCGTCTGGATGTTGTCGAACAGAATGCGCAGCTGACGGCCCGTACCAGAAGTGCCAAGAGCCGACATAGGCAGGTTGTTCGCCTCGCATCCGTCCATGATGTTGCGCACCAGACGCAGCAGGTTGAGGCGGACGACGGCCTTCTTGTGACTGAGCTTCTGCGCAATCCCAGCGTATATTTCCGCCTTGGCAAGGGACGCCGCCACCGCCGGGCTTAACCGGAGAACCTTGAGCAATGGCTCCAGGAGGTTGGGGTCAAAGGCGTTGGCTTTCGTGGGATTGAAACACGATATGATCGCCGCGGTGAATCCTCCTTCGAGCAGGTGGCTCTCAACTTTTGCCGTTTCCTCCTGCAACCACACATGGATGGCATCCAGCGCTGTTACCTGCCAGTACTGGTCTGCGAGGAGCGACACGTAGAAATCCAATCCGTTGTTCTGCCATAAATACCTCCTCCCCTTGCTTCCCGAGTGAGCCATGTCGCAGAGGATTGGCAAGACAAACTCCTTTGGCGGCCGGTCCGTCTTCATGATCTTAAGCAGTAGCGGTATGATGCCGTTGCTGGCCGCGTATTCCTGCCGCTCCTTGCTCAGGCGACAAAGGTTGAACATGGTATTTAGCACTTGATTCGAGATCTCGCGGAAGTTCTTCTGCCCCTTCTTCATCGAAAGACTGAGCACATCTATCAAGAAGTCGATGGCGTCCGCCGAGTGCAGAGCGTCGAGCACAGTGGAACACATTGACATGTTCTTGATGAACTTGAGCATGGTAATTTGGTGCGCCGGTGTCATTCGTCGAAGGTCCTTGAGAACCGCTGCCGATAGTTAGCAGATCTTGTCCGACTACGCGAACGGAGGAAACATACTCTTAAGAACCTGCCGCTCGGCAACGGCCTCCTTGACGTACGGCTCCGCCTGCGAGAACAGGTAGAAAATATTGACAATGCGGCCTTCCACTAGCTCCGACAGTTCATCCCTTTCCTCGTCCAAGACCTTGTGCAGGATGGCAGCTAGCGGATCCAGGATTTTGCTCCGTGAGAAGATCCTGCAGAAGTCGTTCTTCGGCGTCGGGCCCTGGAGCTCAAAAACATTCCAGATGCCGTTGACCCCTATCAAGACAAGGTCCTGGGCTGTCTCATAATCCTCATCGAGAAATTCGACCAGTACGTTGAGACCGCCGGCGCTAACAAACATCTGTAGCGTCAGCGTGGAAGTTTGGTACATCTGGCGAACAAAAGCAGCCGCCTCCAGCCGGATATCGTTTGAGTACTGCCGGGCGGCAAACTTGGTGACAATCGGGATGCCGCCGACAAAGCACAGATTTTCTTGCAGCTCGACATCATCCAGGATGATCTTTTTTTTTCCTGTTAGCAAATATGTGCTACGGGTAACGAGGTCTGGATACTAACCGCGTTGACAATCCTAAGCAGCTGCAGGATCATGTGTTGCCGACTCTTGAGCGTACAAGGCTCGAGTATCTCGAGGATCGGCAGCAAGCCGTGTGCGCCGATGATCAAGTTCTTGACCTCGCTGTTCTCCCACAGTAACCCCAACTTCAAGGCCTGGTTAGTACCGCACTCCCCTGAACGGCGTCGAAGAGGGGGCCTTACCAAATCCTCGGCCACTTCCGCCACCACCTCCTCGCCCTCGGTGATCTTCAGGCTCTTTACCAACTCCTCAACTCGCTGCACAAGCCTCGCGTGCCGATCCCGCGCAATGTTCGCCTGGAGGTCCATCTCGTCCCAGCCGGGGTCCATCATAGCGAAGGGATCATCTTCGTCCTCGTCGTCTCCCAGCCACGAGTTGTTCGACAGGCGTGAGAGGACGAGCTGCCCGCCCTGGCCCTCTGTTTCCGAGCCGCGGTCGCTCTCCTCTGGCTCGGTGAGCCCATCGCCCGCCGCGCCAAAGATGTCGGAGAAATCCTCATCGCCTTCGTCTTCGGCAAACTTGGTAATCTCGACAGTAGAGCGGGTGCGGCGGACCGGTTGGTCCGGAGCGAGGAGGGCGGGGCGGGAAGTCGTCTTTGACCGGCGACTACTGCCGCCACTGGAAGAATGAGCTGATTTAGGAGCGCTGGTTGTGAGATCAGACGGGTGAAACAGTTGGGGGGTTTCCTGGCCGAGTTAGCTTTGGATATTGAATGCTGTTTTGTGGGTGAGAGGCATACCTTGTGGGCAAGGCTCAGCCTTCTGTCAAAGACGTGATCGTTGTCGGCGAACAGATCAGAGTAATCCTCGGTTGACTGCTCGCGGTAGATCACATCTGGGCGCGGGGGCAGCTCAAACTTCATGGCGAGCGGCCGCCCAGGTGACTTCGGTTGAGCGGCGTTTGATGCACCTTGTCTACTCCTCTGGCGCCGGTGACCCTGGCTCTCGGGCAACTTCAGCCTCGACTCTCGGGTCTTTTCTGCCCTCTTGGGCGTCGGGCGGATGGTTTCTTCCTGAGGATCAACTTCGGACCAGTGGCCTAGCCCCTTGATCGTCACTAGTTCGCCTTCCAAATTCGAATCCCAGTTTTCGGAATCCTCCCGCTGGGCATCGGTGGACGCAAATGCCTTCAACCGATCTCCCGAGAGCAAGCCTCCAAAGTTGTCTTGGCCCTTGATCTGGGGAAGTTGTAGAGCAGATGGCGATATGGTCGTTGCGAAGTCGTTATCCCAATTATCGTCATCTGTCAGGTTAGCTTAATCCTCTCCCGGAACCTCGCGCATCTGTGAAAGGGGCTGTACCAGTTAACTCGGGGGCCGGAAATGCATCCGCCGGCGGCCTCTGCTTTGTGGTCAACGACAAAGGCATCCTACCAGGATTGGCACGATGCCCTGGGATGTCCGATCCTGTCGATGCCCTGAGATTGCCTTCGGACGACTTAAGCGCCTTGTTCCACTGCTTCACTTCCTCGACCGCCTGGCTGAAGTTCGACGGCGCTTTCGCAACCGGTGCGTCGCTTCTTCGGCAACCTGTAATCCAGGCATGTCGTAGCAGTTTCCTGGCCGAAACCCGAAGATTTGGGTCTTTTTGGAAGCACTGCATGAGAAAGTCACGAGCGGCCTGTTCCAAACGATCGATATCTTAGTTTGCTAGGCACCAGCCGCAAGAGATGAAGGTACTAACCGGCGAGACCCCTTCGGGAAGCGGTGGGTGATCGTCGTTGACAATGGCGAACAGGGCCGGCATGGCGGCAAGGTTGTGGTATGGAGGTTTCCCCTGCAGCAGCTCGATGACGGTACACCCGACGCTCCAGATATCCGAAGCTGGAGTAGCGCCAGACAGTTGAATAATCTCCGGAGCCATCCAATACGGTGTTCCGACGACCTGCGCCTCCTTGTCTGGCCCGGCGAGAGTACTTGTGGAAACGCCAAAGTCGGCCAACTTGACGGTCCCATCCTTGGTTGTCAAGATATTGGCCCCTTTGATATCTCGGTGGATAACACCCTGGTCGTGCAGGTACTGCAACCCCTGCAAAACCTGGGTCATGTACACACCGACAAGATTCTCAGGAAACTTGCCGTAGGCCTTGCAGATGGAATGCAGGGAGCCATTTTCGCAGTACCTGCGATATGCGTTAGTGCGACAGAGAGTTTTGTTGGGATACGGTGAGCTGGCATACTCGAGGATGATGTTGAGGCAGTCTGCCGTCTTCACGAAGCCGATATATTTTACGATATTGTCGTGCTAATAACCGGTTAACATCTCGGAGCCCGTCCCGCGCCGATGTCTGCAACCGCAGCCAACGTTGCCTCACTTACATGAAGGTTCTTCAAGAGATCGATCTCTGCCTAGAGAGCGTCAGAATTATGGACCTCCCAAGACTCACGATGGCTCGCCTTCACTCACCTCAATCATGCGCAGCTCGCTCTTGGGTACATCCACAAGCTTGATCTGCTTGATAGCCACTGCCTCACCGGTTCCCCAGTTGAAGGCTTTGTAAACAGACCCGAAGGCTCCCTTCCCGATGCAGTCTCCGAGACGCTGGACACTTTCACGTCAGCCGTGTCTCACATCTCAAAAAAACGGGCCGGAAGTCCGCCAGCCGCCATCTTCCCGCAGTCTCGTACACCCACTCACTCAGCTTCCACTCCCGCAGCCCACCATTTCCTCTAGCAAAGGGTCCGCGAACGGCCGCCAAACCATCGGTTGTGATTTTATGTCGCATATGCAGTAGGCCTGGGGACACATGCAGCCAATGTGTGTCGGGTTGGGGCGTGCAGACTGCGTCTACCCAACGCAAACAACTTCTTTCCTCAGAGGAAGACAATTTTGGAAAAAGAAGGGGGGGGGGGGGAGAGAGGCAGATACGGAAACCGGGAGAGCAGCACAAGACAGCGGCGCTATCCACGCGCCAGCTAGATAACGAGGAGAGGAAAAGAAAAGCGTAGAAACTGTGTAAGAAAGGGGCCGACCTACATAGTCCTTCAATACGGGATCTTGCACAGCAACGTTCTTCTCGAGCCGACGGCTCGATTGCTCCCGACGCGGGGTCCCGGACCCCTTTGCTGCCGTCGTAGCCACGACCGCGACCTTGCCGTTCGGTGCGCTCTGGTGCTGGCTGTGGTGTTGCTGGTGGTGGTACGGTACCCCGGCGCTTCCGGGGCGTGCGGAGCTCCCGGGGCGGGAGCTCGGCGGCGCCATGGCCGGGTCCCGTATAGCTCCGTTCTCCCCCAAGCGCGCTATTCGAAATCCTCGACCGTCTTCGGAACCGGCTCAACGTTGGCTGGGGGAGTTCCTCCCGGCAATGGCTAAGGCTCTTCTTTCCTTTCCTTTTCCCTCTCCGGAAGCTTCCTCCTCAGCCCGTCCGCTCGCTCTCTTTCTCGTTTATCCGGTAGTGACGTCAATTTCGTGGGACGTTGGCACCGTCGTCGATCGAGCGTGTAATCGTCCTCGTCGTGCGAGACGAGCCGTCTCGTGTCCGCGTCGAAATCCGGGGTTTGGCGACCCGCTGGTCATTACACGCCCAGCTGAGGCTCGCCCAGAACCACGGAGGGTAAAAAAAAAAGTTCGCTGAGCGACCGAAGTCGCGAAATATGTCCCGATAAGAGGGATGTTCAGCTGGCTTGTGCTGCTGCCCCGCGTGGAGACTCGGTCAACGCCGAGATGTGGGCCCGAGGGCGTCGATGTTGCTTGACAAAAAATGTCAACACGGTCGGGAGGGAAAGCAGGTGGATCATCGGTTGGGATAAAGTAGCGTTTCGGTCGAAAAGAAGGGAGGCACGCCCGGTAGGCACCAGGCGGGAAGCAAGTAGCGGCTTCTCATCCAAATGTTTTGGGTGTGCTTCAACTCGTTGCCCAGGGCCAAGGGAAGGGCGGCACCTACAACAGCAGGCACTGGGCTTGGGGGCCGCGGGGCATTGGCCGATCACCTCACCTCCCGTAACCTCGGACAGGGGTCCACGAAGTGCAAGGGCTGCCCGAAATCACGTCCCCGGGCCGTCTCTGGAACAGGTGCAAGTCAAAACATAAAGACAGAAATGAGCTGAAAAGCTAAGGGAAACGGGAAGTAAGCGGGCGTGCAGGCACTCGGGCACTCTTTACTAAGGTGAGCATGCTTGTATCCATAGCAGCTTGAGGAACAAGTCGTTTCTAGAAATTTTTTTTTTTTTCAGCTGCCCGAGGAAGGGACTAGGAACCCAAGCAGCAGCACTACGAATCTCCCAGCAGACGAAGGCACAGCGACCAGGCACCATATGTATATGCATATATACAGGCAATCCGTACAGACGGATTACACTGTTCTATGAATGTGAATCCATGCAAACCTATGGTCCCGTACCTCAGACAGCTACATGGCCCGTTGGAGGTGGTGTCCCAGTTTGTTGTTGCGGAAAGAAAAAAAAAAACACCATCTTTAGGCATGTTTTGAGCAACACGGCAAGGGCGGATGTTTCGGGGACTGAGATGCGCCCTGGCTCGGGCTGCGAGGTTTCCTTGTTCGGGCAGGGGTTTCCTTGGATAATCCAAAACCGTTAATTACCTCGATACGGAGTAACGAGTACGGAGGTACACTAATGAATCCGAAGAGTTTGGGGTTCAATTCATCCCAACTCTCTTCTGCAAAAGGTACTTAAGTACTTCGTACATACATGTATGCAAGTTTCTGCGTCTGCCTTGCTCTTGTTTACGTTTCCGCCATACGAATAATTAAGGGCTGCACTGCCCCCGGCCAGCCCTGTGAGATGCCGGCAAGGCGGTCCTTAGAACCCCCAGCCAGACGGTGGGGGAGCTCCTCCCCATCACTAGTGTACCCTCCCCCCCTGGCCCTTGCACCCTACCATGGTAGCATTCCGTTGGTTTGTCCGAGGTAAGTCCCCTAAGGTCAAGGTCGGAACGCAACACAACAACCCTCAGCAGGAACAGGTGGAGTTCTCTCTTGTCGATACATGTGCGAAATTGTGCCGCGAGCATCATTTTTGCCAACGCAGTCCCGGACGGAGAGGGGACTCGGAAGAACCCCCGACTCTCATCGAAACCTTCCTACACAAATCTTACACTTCCAGGCCATAACAGCCCACAACTGACGCCTGAACACGCCCCGTCCTCCTTTCATGTCAGACCAGGACAGCTGCTGAATGTTCACACCAACCCATGACTGCCTTATGGCCAGATGGTTCCCCACCCCCAAATATCACAAGACAGGGCGCTTCATATCCCAGCCCTTCTTCCTGTTAAGCCTTTCCCCCTCATCGTATAAACCGTCAGATTAAAATGAGGTACAGTCCAGAAGCCCTTTGCGTTGAACCCAGAACGCCATAAAAACCAGGATGCCCAACTCCATGTTTCTTTGTTTCGCAAACCCTGTCGCGTTTCCATGATCAAGGCGCATAACCCCCCCCCCCCAAAAAAAAAAAATCAATTTCTAGACGCCTCGCGGGACAGCGTCCGGCTAAGACCGGCATCCGCCCACCACTCGTCGGGGATATCCTCTCGCCGGGCCAGGTTGCGGACTATCCTCTGCATTCCGCCGAGCAG
The DNA here is from genome assembly GCF_000226095.1 of Thermothelomyces thermophilus ATCC 42464. NCBI lineage: Eukaryota > Fungi > Ascomycota > Sordariomycetes > Sordariales > Chaetomiaceae > Thermothelomyces > Thermothelomyces thermophilus. The sequence goes on along the minus strand of NC_016473.1, from coordinate 1,381,108 downwards.
CTCCACAGGGTCGTCGCTATCCCCACGGAGGGCAGAGGAACGTCTGAGAGAGTTCAGACCCGAGATGGACATCGGATCCATCTCGTCCTCCTCGTCGCCCTCCGTGTCGGAGTTGTCACACCCCGACTCGCACGGATGTTCAAACGACGAATTCTCCGCCGTATCCGGCGTGGTGAACGACGTCCTGGACGAGGTGGGCGCCGCAGTGCGCTGGGTGGTCGCGGCCGACGCCGAGGCGGATGCGAACGAGGATCCGACACTGGGCGGCTGCGGGTCCGGTGTCAGGGTGGTGAGCAGCGTGCCCCAATCTGTGTCGCCCTCCGGGCTGAGGCTCCTGTTACGGTCGCCCAAGCCGTCTGCGTCCACTGCCCAGGGGCTCGCTCGGCCAGAAGAAACATCATCCCGTAGGCCGTCCAGCCGAGTGCTGTGCCTATGCACGCGGGACCAGAGAGGCCGGGGTTGGTGTCTCGACGTGCTCCGGGACTACATCATGTTAGCGCCAGAGCGATACCTCCGGACAGGGGCCAAGACCATGCTTACGGTATGGTTGGAGGCTTGTGTAGATCTCATGTTGGACAACGCATATGTCGGTTCGGGGCGCGCTTGAGTACGAGGTGGTAAGAAGTCGGACTCGACCGCCATCGAGAGCGCGGGAAAGAGGACGTGACCATCGTCGCGAAACGGGCCCGGGTGCGGTTCGGCATGCAGATGCGCCCAAGGTTCGCCAAAGATTGTGACAGTTCCGTCACCGAAGAGGGCCCTGCGCCGGTTCGCATCGCGCAAAGTGCGGCGACCATGCTCCGAGCCCGATCGCGTCCCAGCGCTGTCGGTTGTCGCGGGAGGGGCTGAACCTAGGTCTGCCGATGCTTGTCCGCGCCTGGCGTCGAAGCTGTTGTACGCCGCGGCGGTTGCGAGCAGGCGACGGCGCCGCTCGCGTATTCGGTCCTCGTTGCGATCTAAAGCGCGCCGAATACTAGACCGCGACCGTGCCGATCTATCATCCGCCTTGAATTTGGATTGACTATCCGATTCAACCGATGCCTGGTACAATCTGATTGAAACGGCGCAGCATGTTAGAGGCGGCCTAGCAAGATGGAAAAGATCCGAGTTGGGGCTTCCGAGTTCGCGATCGCGACGTCAAGTAATTTGACGCGACAACTTTTTGCGACCGCGCGACGGTTGGTGCGCGATGGCAAAATGGCCCCATCCAGTGGGATAAGCGCGGGCTGGAAATGCGACGGGAACTTACCGAAGACCCATCTTGTTCGATTCTGATCGGGCGCTGATGAGAAGGAGATGAGTACGAATGCCAATTTGTCGCGACTGTAAGAATTACAGTGCGACTCAACGATGGATGAGAATGTGGTGTTGGAATGCGTCAAAGCTTCTCGGCTTGACCCTCGCGCGGCTGTTGCGTGGGGTTGCGAATGAAAGGAAGAGGAAAAATGGATGGGGAGCGACGGAGTTCCTTTTGTGCTGAGGGCCGCTCAAAACGCGGTTGCAGGTCCGGAGGCCCCAGCCCCTTGACGGAGTGGGCCGCGGGATGGGGTGCCGTGACAAGGTATGTATGTAATCCGTACGAAGTACTCCGTACGGATCGTACACATGCGGACTGCACTGACTGCGAGAAGTTTCAATACGGCGTACATGAAATGGTGTTACAGCCCCCATCTCTAACTTGTTTCTCAGCACTTGGATCATGTAATAAGGAAATGGTTAAATGTTTTGAAGCGAAGGCTTATATTGAAAATTTGCTCAATTTATGATTCTTCTTTTTCTGTTGTGTTTTTGTGTGTCATGCAGACTTTGTCTTTAACAAGCCTGGAGAAATAATACTTCTATTCCTTAATCCGTAAGGTACGTACATACTCTGAAAGGCAAATGTAACAAAAGCGCACCAGGCAGGTAACTACATTACCTTTAGTACTAGGTATGTAGCCCTAGTATGTAAACCGGGAACCAAGGTGGAGGGTTTGCGTCAATCAGGAAGGCGTGCATTGACAACCCTGCTGCCGATCAGTGCCAGGAGCAACGGCTTCCAAAAATCGACAGGCACGAAAGCTTGAACTTGTCTTGGCGGGAACAAGATAACATCATCGCCAATGAAGAACTTGAGTCACCTTTGACATACCAAGATAACCTAGATCGAAACATCCAATTTCCATATGACAAAGAAAAGATCACGCGTGGTTGTTTGCTTCTGGCGCAGTCTGCTTTTTTGCCGGTCAGTTTCGAAGATTGAATCCTAAGATTTTCCTGCTGTCGGTTAAGGAGCTTTTGAAAATATAGAGAGCCACGAGCGACATGATCGATCTGGGACTTGCCCGCGTCGGCCGTCTCGTCCAGCACACGCCGCAGACATGGAAAGCCATACATGTGGCTGGCACAAACGGCAAAGGCTCAATATGTGCCTACCTCTCGGCAATGCTCTCCGCCAGCGGCCTTTCACATGCCCGGTTCACGTCGCCCCATCTCATTGATCGTTGGGACTGCATCGCCATCAACGGCAGACCCGTGCCGGAAGCCGTGTTTCGGGACGCCGAGGAGGTGGTCAAGCAGAGGGACAGGGACGGTCGGATTGGCGCGACGGAATTCGAGCTGCTGACGGCGACGGCATTTGAAATCTTCCATCGGCAGAAAGTCGAGTATGGGGTGGTCGAAGTTGGCTTAGGCGGCAAGCTCGACGCCACAAATGTGCTGAAGCAAAAGGCGGTCACCGTCATCGCCAAAATTGGGCTTGACCACCAATCCTTCCTCGGCAGCACAATCGAGGAAATCGCCCTTCAAAAGGCCGGCATCATGCGTCCCGGCGTTCCCTGTGTGGTAGATGCCAGCAACCAGCCATCCGTCCTGAGTGTGATGGAAAAGCATGCTCGGGCGGTTGGGGCAGATCTTCATTACGCCTCGACCGCCGGTGTTACCGATGCCGTGGCCGGCGAGAAGTTTGAGCCCCACCAGATACAGAACCTGGCGTGTGCACATACGGCTTTTTGCCTGGCGCGCCCCGGGCATGAGCAGCCCCTCGCTGATTTCCTGCCGGCGATCCGACATGCGCAGTGGCCGGGCCGGCTGCAGAAAGTTGACATCTCCAAGATCACGGGCCGGCAGCAGGAGGTGCTTCTCGACGGAGCCCACAACCCTCAATCGGCCGAAGTCTTGGCCCAGTACGTGGAAAAGCACCTGCGTTCCCGAGACAAGCCCATTACCTGGGTTCTGGCCGCTACGCAGGGGAAGGACATGAATGGCATCTTCTCTCTGCTTCTCAAACCCGGCGACCAAGTCACGGCTGTCCGTTTCGGACCCGTCGACGGAATGCCGTGGATCAAGCCTGCGGACCCCGCTGAGTTGCTCGGATTAGCTGTTCGACATGGCGCACAGGAAGCGACCATCCACAATGCTGGTGATGATGTTAAGGGGGCAATGATATGGGCGTCTCAGGTTGCCAAAGATGGGCCTATGGTTATCTCCGGGAGTCTTTACCTAGTGTCAAGCGTCTTGAGGGCTTTGCGGGACTCGTGAAGCACCAAGAGATGGAGTAGAGCTCTTGCTTGCGCCCTTCCCCTTGGGCAGGTGAATGAATGAGTGCTTGGATACTATCTGGGTTTTGTCCGAGTTCTGATATCACATGATTCGGACCTTATTTCCCTTTTTAGATCCGCGGCCAATTCCCCGGCGTGGCGGCGAATGTATCCCCGACCACAAGCCTTCTACAACACGTTCCCGACCATGGCTCCCACTCACCTCATTATCGTTTGCGGACATGCAGTTTGGATCGGCGGTCCCAAAAATGGTTGGGACGAAGCAGAGTGGCTCATTGAGGGCTTCCAGCGAGGGGAAACGCCCACCTTCATCGAGCACATCAAAGCTGGTGTGAGACTCCTCCAACAAGACGGCGACGCCACGTTGGTGTTTTCCGGGTGAGTTCGTCAAACTTCTCCACCATCATCGCCCCCCCCCCCCCTGTCGTCCACGCTTACGCCCCAAGACGCAGCGGCGCAACCCGCGAGCAGGTCTCCCTCTCGGAAGCCCGGAGCTACTACAATCTCGGCCGCGCCAACAAGTGGTTCGGCCTCTTGCCATCGGGCGGCCCCTCCACGCCGCACCCGGCGCCCGAGTCCCGCATGCTGCTGGAAGAACGAGCGCTGGACTCGTACGACAACGTGCTCCTGTCCGTCATCGCCTTCTGGCGGCGGCACGCCGTCTGGCCGCAGCGCGTGACCATTGTCAGTCACGAGTTCAAGCGCGAGCGCATCGTCGACGGCCATTGCGCGGCGATCGGGTTCCCGCTAGAGAAGGTCGCCTTCGTCGGGATCAACCCGCCCGGTGTGGAGCCGGCGGGCTCGGCGTCGTCGGGGGCATCGGACGAGAAGAGGGAGGCGATGAAAGGCGTGCAGCTGGCGCTGGGACAGTGGGCGGATGATCCCCACGGGGTGGGAAGTCAGCTCATGGGGAAAAAGATGGAACGGAACCACTGGGGAACTCGGCAACCGTTGTTTGACAGTGACGAGGAGAGGCAGAGGAGCGGGGTTGCTACTAGGTGGCTCTGGGACGGGATCCATGAGGGGTTGGTTCCGGGGGTGAAGATGCCCTGGGGAGGGGAGTCGAAGTAGATGACGGTTTAATTCTGGGGTCTTGTTGACGGACTTGTCCAAAGCTTGTAGCGGTTGAATAGCTGCCAGTTGCCAGGAGTGCCAACATTTGAGATAGGCTTAGCCTCCGGCAGCCGCTGCGAGCGGTGTTGGATACAATCGAGACTCTCGTCCCTCCCCTCCTCGAGTGCGGACTGATTGCCCCCCAAAGAAACATTCTTCACAGCAACCGACTGTGTGCTATTCTCTCATACAACAAACCTTAGGTGCCCTGTGCGGCCCTTCCCTCTTGCATTAAATCTTAGAAGAGCCTTGCCCGTGCGTTGATGACGGCCTTAAGTCTACGCTGGCGACAGTGTCGACGATAAATTGCACCGAATCCCTGATCATGTCTGGGCTGAACTCGTGCCCGATTCCTGGGTAGACTCTGTCGCTGACCGAAAGGGAGAGGACCTCCTCCCGGAACCAGGACCGGCCCGCTTGGCTGAACCAGTCCACGAACGGCTTGGAGCAACGGTAGGGGACCAGCTTGTCTTCGCCTCCGGAACAGAGCAAGAAGGATTTGCCGCGCACACGCTCTCGCATGATTTGTAATGCGGTGCCATGGTACTTCGATGATGATTCCGTGATGTCTGGCACCGGATCGGTTCCGAAGAAGATGGCCTTGGGGTCGAACTTCTTGCACGCGTCTACGAGTGAGGGGGGGAAGTCCTTGCTGCCAAGGAAGGACGCGCCGCCATCATCGGCCGTGTACGTCGACAGCTTTGACAACCTTGCGCGGTCCGAAAGGAGGTCTGGGGAGCCCGTTAGCCTGTTCCCCTTTTCCCCCATTTCCCAAACACCCAGATCAACCGAAGCGGCCGGGCGCACCGTCACTTACTCAGATAATCGGGACAACCAACGATCACGACACCGGCGGTGACCCGCGGCTCGGCAAACATCAACTGCCAGACGCTATGCCCGCCGAGCGACACGCCGAGCGCGAGGTGCTGGTCAATCTTCCTCCTACCCCCATCACCAGCGAAGAGATACCCCTCGACCAGGTCCCTGCGGCAAAAGAGAGAAGACAAACCCCGTCAGCAAAACGCGACGCACCTCACCTCACCTCATCTGACCTCGGCACGGAACGGCACGGAACGGCACGGCACGGCACGCTTTTCCCCCCCTCCCCTTGCGTGATCCAAAAAAAAAAAAAAAAAAAAAAAAAAAAAAAAAACACTAGAGCGGAAGAGACTTACAACAGGCCTCTCTGGTCCGCCACCATGCCCTGCACCACCCCAAACATGTCGACGGCGTGCATCGGGTTGCCTTCGCGCCAGCTCCCGTTGGCCCGCTCGTCCACTTTGCGCGTCCCGTGGTTCCGCTGGTCGTACGCCAGCGCGATCAATCCGCGCGTCTGCCGCTGCTGCTCTCCCGCACCACCACCACCACCACCGCCACCACGACGATCATCATCATTTTCAGAGTGCTGCTGGCGACGACGAGCGTTCCACGCGCCGACGCAGCGCGCGGCGATGTCGGCCATGTGCTCCTTGCTCCGGGTGCGCGGGTGGTGCAGCCAGAGGCAGGAGACGCGGGTGGCGGCGGGCGGCAGCTCGGCGAGGCCGTAGACGTCGACCAGCAGGCCTGCCATCTGCACGGTGGTGCGGGAGACGGAGGGGGGCGGGGGGAGGCCGGAGGTGTTGAGAGACATTTCGTTTCTCCTTCGGTTTTTTTTTCTCTTGTGACAAAAACAATCGTTGTCGTTGTCGTTGTCGCTGTTGTTGTTGTTGTTGTCGTTGTTGTTGTTGTTCGAATATTCTTATTTCTCAATGCCTCGCAAGGATCAAGTGGTATGAATTGGAATGTCTTAGAGCGGGAAGGTGGATCTGATGAGAGGCGAGGTTCAAGAATGGCGTGTTGTGGTTTGGTTATCTCTCTTTTATGGTTGTGGTTGCTGACGTCCTTCTACCTACCAAGGTTCGCTGGGAATGCTTACGCCGTGCAAGCGTGCAAACGGAGTCCGGTTCCCAACAGCTTCGCGTCTGAAAGGTGTATCCCATACCCTGGAAGTTTTACAATCAAGAACCCCCAGGGTCGGATCCATGACCTTCATACCCCGCGGTTCCCACATAGATAGGTAATATGTACGGATTACAGCGGGGTTCCCGAGGTCCGGTAATCCGTATGTACAACGGTACTTCGTACTTTACCTTCCTTATTCCCGGGCCAACCCCCGGCTCTTTTGGATCGAAGCCAGCTCGCCTACCCAGCCAACCCATCACCTTTGGAACCCGCTCAGCCTCGTACACATGGTTGGTGCTGGTCATTTGATATTTGAGTTTCCGGACCGTTACGCGGTCACTGTACTCTACTTTACGACTGCCGGTGGGCTCCGGGCAGCTTCCTCTTCGCAGAAAGGGAGAACATCCAAGTCCCTCGTCGCGCTATTGCACCGAGCACTGAACGAGCGGTCAAAGACGACCACGACGATGTTACCCACCATCAGGGACTGGTTGTCGAGTTTGTGGTCATCGTGTTGAGACACTTGAGCTTTGCGAGGGCATAAAAAAGGCATTGCGGAGCATAATTTTCAAGCTCCTCCACGCCCTAGCCCCGGTGTCATTCTCGTGGAGGGAGACCCCTCCAACATCGGAGAGCGTGATTGCCCCGTCTCCCATCATGTTACGTCCCGGTGCATCTCTAGCGTTGCCGTCCAGATTAGGAACGGCGCTATATCGAACCGGGGGCCAAGCACCTACCTATTCATCAATGGTGATCTCGTGGTCAAACTCGTCCGTCCAGCTCTCCGTCTCTCCCACTTGAGAGCACTGCTCATGGTAGGAACAACCACAGATTCCGGGAACAACATGAGTAACGCTCCGGTAATAGTTGCAAGCTGTCCCCCGTCCCGAAGATCCTGCGCCTACCAAGGCAGAAGTGCCGCTTTCTTTCAGCCATTTTTCGTGGTGGGCTGTAATTGCATGTATGTACATACATACATGCAACGCGGACGGGAACGAACCAAAGCCATCATCTCGGCTATGAGTCAGTCGTCAGCGTTAGGTCCACGTCGTTCATACTCATCCCTCATGACCACACTCGCGTCAGTGCAGTGCTGTCGAGCGCCCGTAACCAGGCAATCACAGCGTACGGAATGAAAGAAGGTACCATTGGAAGGTCCAGAGCCATTGGGGACTCATCGCCGCCGCAGGTAGGTACTTTACGTACGTATGTACATACGTATATAGTCACATGGGGTAGCCGCTGGTGATGAAGCAAAGCCTCAGCCATAAGGATTGATTGAGTGGGCAAGCCGTTCTGGCCCTGAGGCAACCAACTTCCCTGCCTCAGGCAATTGTACATACATAACATAACATAGTACAGACATAGTTACTCCGTACCGGGTCGATGAGGGATCGGCGTGGCTGCAGGCAGCAGGCACGGAAAGCAGGGGTTATTTTAGCCTCGCGCTACACTAGCCCAATGACGTTGAACTCATCTTCGAGACGACGGGAAGACGGGTAGTTGTCGACAAACCATCCCGGAGCCTAGCGGAGTTGGCCACATGTTGTGCTTAACGCAAATGTCGGTCTTAGAAGGGTATCTTAGAAGGGTATATGTTTTTTGATACCTACTAGTAGCTAAGACTGCGAGCAAGATGCATGATAACCCTATTTGGGGGAAACCTCGGAGGGGAAAATGCCAGTCTTCTCCAAGCTCAGCGATGACATGTGCAGCAAATTTCCCGCCCAGGTGAGCATCTATACCGCGTAATCATCACACATCGGGCAAGGCTGAGTGTGGTGTGCCTCTATCCCAGATCCTGTCTGTCCCCGCGCTGAAGCCCTTTGTATCTCTTAGAACGTCCTCCCTCAAAACCGTGTTTCGGTGTTCTTTCCCGCAGTGCCTGACCGGAACGCCACACCCGCCCGCCCCCCCTTTCAAAACCTTGATATCCGTGATACAATATACCGTTCATAAGCTAAACCATCGTGGAGAATCCCAAACTCCTGATCCATGCAATTCTCGTTTCAACGGCCGTTAGACTCGGCCATGGAAAGAGAGGGGAATCATTGGTGCAAACGTGCAAGCTAAGGAAGCCGAATGTGCGTTCGAAAAACAAAGAAAGAAAATAGAAGAAATCAGAGTAGTAGAGATAAGAAACCAAGTCTGTGGCTTCCGGGATGTCGAGAAAATGTGCCGCACTCAGGGTGGCGGATAGGAACTCTCGAAGTCGTAATGACGATCCTCGCTGGGCAGGCCGTTGGCAACGAAGCCCGCGCCGGATGTTTCCTAGATCATCGTCGCAGTCGCCATCGGAGCGGTCGGTACGGCGGTCGGCATACGCGTCTCGAGCGCCTGCTGAAGCGCCGTGATCTTCTGCATCATGATGACCGTCTGCTGAGTCTGCGCCTGTACCTGGCGCCGCAGTTCCTCGTTCTCCTGGCGCACGCGCTTGATCTCCTCGCGCAGGTCGCCGTCCTTCTCGCTCCGGTCCTCGCGCTTGCGCTTCTGGCCGCCCGCCACCGCGTTGTCGCTCGCGCCGTCGTCCGTCTCGCCCTCGGTGCCGTTCAGCGCGGTTCCATTTTGGGTGTGCACACGGCGGAGGTGCTCGTTGAGGTTCTCCTGGCGAGAGAATCCCTTGCCGGAATGGCGCTTGCAGTTCGGATGTGGACAATAAAACGAGTTCTTGGGCCCGCCGTGCTTGCCGTGGACCTCGCGCTCGTGTCGCAGCAGGCCGCCGGAATATGTGAAGCCGGGAAGCTTCTCACACCCCGCTGCTCCACATTTGTAGGGTCGATCGTGCTTATCCATATGTTTACTGTCGTGACAATCAGCATCCCCATACCGAAGCATCTCCAGGGCCGTGAACTGTGCACTTACTTCCACTCGCACTTGCGCACGAATTCTTTGGGCTCCTCGGAGCAGCCCGGCCAGGTGCAGATGAACTTGCCCTCTAGGTTCCTGGTCACCTCGCGATCGGGCTTGGGAATCGCCTTGATGCGCTGAGGCGTCGTCGCATTCGGCGACTCTTCTTTGGGAGGCGACGTCGCGGTCGTCGTGGGAGGCGCGGCCGGAAGGTCAAGCCGAGTCTCGGCGGTGTCGACGAACTGCGAGTGCGGGGCGGTAAACGTTGCTACCGTTGTTGCTAGCTCATTGACGACGGCATCGGTGGGGTCGGTAAAACGGTCGGCTTCCGGGGACGGGTCGTGATGGTCATCCATCGGCGGATAGCTGCCGTCGTGGATGAAGTTCCGCGGCTCGTATACAACACTCATATTTTCCGAAGAGATCGCGGTGCACTGCACCGCAAGTAGAGACTCGATAAACCGGTTGCGCCGGTGCTGGAGTAGAGATGAAGCGAGTGTCGATACGAGTCCGAGGTAAAATACACGTCAAGAAATGGCCGTCTCTGGGTTTCGGAACGTCAAGCGGCTCGGCTGGGAAAGAATGTATGCAGCCTGCCGCAGAGACGCGTCAAGTGCGTGATCGGTTGTTTAATGATGGAGCTTCCTGCCTCGGGTAAACGGTCGATGATCCTATTGAGGAAGGCGTGAGGTTAGAAGAAGGTTGGCCTGAAAATTGAGGTGGAAGCCCAAAATCGAGGCTCAGCTAAGGCGCAGCAGGGGCAAAACAAAAGTGGGGCGCTTGTCTGGATCCACTTCGCAGGTTGCAGCTTGCGTGGGCCAGGCCACGTGACTAAGCTCTGCTAGGCGTATGCCGATGGAAGGGAAGGTTGTCTCACCTTCTCTTGTTTCGATTATTTTAGATAAACTCCCTCAGACTTGGGGCAGAGAAGCGGAACAAGGCCTTCGCGTCCTGCATTCGACCTATTATGCAAAATGAGCCCAGAACCGTGCACACGACGTCTTTTAGTATTTCCTTGGGTTCTCCAACGAGTTCCCAGCTGCCTGCCGCCAAGAAGACCGAGTTGACACACCCTTACACGTACGATCTGAGGCCGCCACAGGCGTGACTCATCGGGGTTTGAGGGTTTGGGTTTGCGCCGACAGCCTTGCATGAACGGCTGCGGATCGTCGAAGCCTCAAAGAAACCGAACCCCAGGCCGTTGCTGGCCGGATTGGTAATCAGCCTCACCGTATGCTGACCGTCTCTCGCATTGCAAGCCTCGATTATCGTGTTGGACTGCGACCGCTTCTGCCGACCACACAGGGCGAACTGGATGAGTGAGCGAGTCGCGCGGATATGAAGTGACGTTGATGCGACGACGGGTCAACTTACGACATCGGCGAGCCATTGCAGAGTTTCACCGAAGTCAAATGAAATAGTCGTTTGTTTTGCCTGCAAAACGCTACCATGCAAAACGCTGCCATGCAGGCCTTTGCTTTCGGGGCGGATGGGAACCCGGAACTCCTCACCGGTCAACGAAGAAGTGCAACAGCGGGCCTGAGAGGCCTTCAACTCGCCTTCTTTGACGCTAGCGAGTCCGACCTAAGGCACAACGGCAGAAAAGGGTTGTTGTGCAGTAGAGGATCTACTGAGCAGACCGCACAAGGCTCACATATGCACGTTGGGTGGGCGTCGGAAGCACGGGAGCGACATACCACGGCTGCCCAGGCTCGTCTGCACCTTGCCTCAGAGGATCAGGGCGCCTGTTAGAGACGGCTGCCGCGGTATCCTCGCAGGTCAGTCAGCAGGAACCGTGACCGGGCCTGACATGACTGGCTTTTTTACCATGAGCCACATTGAGGAGATCATGCAGTGTGAACTGTGCAGGGTGGAGAACCTATTTTGAGGCCGTCCAGTTGAACCGGACAGCCGATGGAATGCCTCCCGGTGTGAGCAGGCAACCATCAATAGCTGGCTTGTCACGTTCCGTCAAGCCATCGGCTTGTAAGTCCTGAACATAGGCTCTGCTCGCTATCCATGACAGGTTTTTGGAATTTGTGCACTTTAGCCAAAGCTCAACGACCGGTTGTGACCTGGCTGATATCTAAGCATTTCAACCTCTCTGATGCTCTGATGACGCCAACGCGCGGGTGCCGAGTGACTCAGAGGTTTACTCTTCTATTTTCGAGTCCTCAACAGTATGAACTATATGCCTGAGGAACCAACTCTTGAAGACAGAAAGATGCCGGGTTGGGGTTGGGGGGGGGGGGGGGGTGGAGAGGGAGCCTGCAGTTTCTCTGCTCTATCTTTGGATTCACTGGATGTCATGGCCCACTTACACCAGACGAAGCTTGTTCACGATGGCTTGGAAATTTCAACAAGGCAGAAAGTACCATTCTACCTCCCAAATTTTCCGACATATTTGACCTCCTCACCGATGTCCGCGCGTCTGTTTGATCCCGACGGTCGATAGGCGTCACTCTGCCTGAATGCTGCCTTGTTCTTCCCCGGTAACTTCTGCACCTTCAAGCTAGGTCGTTAGCTCAGGCTCCCGTCTCCACACACCTGCTCGACCTGCATTCACACACGAGCACGTGCTGGATAGCACGTTGATAAGCAACCATCCCACATCCGGGAAAAGGGGTACGAGACTCGGCGGCTTGGCTTACAAGAGATCGGGCCAAGATGTTGATGCCGAATTGATGGATCCCAGATCCGGGATCAGCCATCTGAGTGAAACCCCTCGGGACATCGGAGTGCTTTCGGCAAACAACAGCAGCAGCCATTACTCTATGCCTGTGCCTCACTTCGACTCTTGATCACCGCATCATATCTTGTACGCTCCAACAATGGCGACCGTCGAGCTCCCCGAACCTTTTGCGAGCATCCCGCGCGAGATCCTCACCTTCGGCCCGTCCCCAATCCAGCACCTTCCCCGCATCTCGCAAGCCCTCGGCGGCAAGGTCAATGTCTACGCCAAACGCGAGGACTGCAATTCGGGCCTCGCCTACGGAGGCAACAAGACGCGCAAGCTGGAGTGAGCATCCCACATGGCCCCCTCTCTCCCTCCGTCCGTGTCCTCCCATCCTCTTCCACACAAACCCCCCTCTCCCCCCCCGGGGCCCTCAAGACTCCCTCAACAACTGCACCCCATCACTGAAACCCAAGAAACAGATACCTCCTCCCCGATGCCCTCGCCCAAGGCTGCGATACGCTCGTCAGCATCGGGGGCGTGCAGTCGAACCACACGCGGCAAGTGGCGGCGGCGGCGGCCAAGGTCGGGCTCGAGGTCGCCCTCGTGCAGGAGCACTGGGTCGACTGGGAGGACCCGGGCTACACCAAGGTCGGCAACATCCAGCTCTCGCGGCTGATGGGCGCCGACGTGCGGCTGGACCCGTCCGGCTTCGGCATCGAGCACAAGCCGACGCTGGCGCGGCTCAAGGAGGAGCTCGCCGCCAAGGGCCGCCGGCCGTACTACATCCCCGCGGGGGCGTCGGACCACCCGCTCGGCGGCCTGGGCTTCGCGCGGTGGGCGTTCGAGGTGGCCATGCAGGAGCGCGAGATGGGCGTCTTCTTCGACACCGTGATCGTGTGCGCCGTCACCGGGTCGACCATGGCCGGCATGGTGGGCGGGTTCAAGCTGCTCGAGAAGAAGATGGGCGCCAGGAAGAGGAAGGTGGTGGGCATCGACGCGTCGGCCAAGGTGCGGCAGACGTTCGAGCAGGTGCTGCGGATCGCCAAGCAGACGGCGGCGAGGATCGGGCTGGACGAGAGCGACGTGTCCGAGGAGGACATCGTGCTAGACGATAGGTATCACGCCGGCACGTACGGGATTCCGGACGAGCGGACCATCGAGGCGATCAAGTTCGGCGCCCGGACGGAGGCCTTCATCACCGATCCCGTGTACGAGGGTAAGAGCCTGGCCGGGATGATCGACATGATCAGGAAGGGTGAGATCGCCGAGGGGAGCAATGTGCTCTACGCGCACCTCGGAGGCCAGCTTGCCTTGAACGCCTACTCGGCTCTGGAGTAGATGCCTTCTTTCTTGGTTAAGGAAGCACGACCATCATGGCAGGTGTTGTTCTCTCTGCCTCCAAGTTGCACTCCGAGTCCAACGGAGAAGATTCACTCGAATCCGCCTTCTCCTTACTCTGTCTAAGGTAGCTAGCTATTCAGGGGAATCAACAAAAACTCGCCACAGCTACCTAAGTATGTACATACATACAGTACATACTATACGTCGTGCAACAGATTTACAAGCGAATTAGCCGCAGCTACAGCTTCGGCATAACGGCCGCGCCCGACCCCGCTCCCTTCTTTTTTGTATCTGGGACTCCCACCCACACTGCGGTTTTGCTCGGTTCATGCATCAACACTCATTTGAGCGAGATATAACTTGGTATCCGTAACTGGCTAGCCTGAGAGGGTCCATCTCAACGGCTCAACAACGACTCAACAACATTCGGGGCTCCGCGGCGCCGGCCTCCACACAGTGACTCCGACGTCGGCCCACATTTCTTTGTAGTGATAACCGATATTCCCTGCTTGGCAAGCAAAATAGACCTCAATTGTTGGTTGAAAAAGAGAGCAGCACACGCAGATAAGAAGAGCACTCCATCCCGGCTTCCCTCGGGTCTATGTACGGATTACATCACAGAACTCAATTTCCTGCGCCGGCTCGTTAGTATACACATCAAGCGCAGATCCGTGGCCAGAACAGACTATTAGCACGCACCTCCATTGCTTCTCAGTCCTAGTAATGGCTCACGATCCAGGTTCGGCCCATGCCGACGACAAGATGGCGAGGGTTCTCGCCCTGGATGAAAACGGTGCACCCCGTCAAGATGGCGCCGACCAGGCCGGACACCAGGGCGGCAGCAGCAGCAGCAGCAGCAGCAGCAACAACAACAACAGCAACAATAATCGGGAGCCCATCCGAGAGTACAGCGTCGAGCGGGTTGAGAAGGTTTACCGGTAATGGCAATCCTCAACTTTCTGACTTATTCCCTTTACCCCCCCCCCCCCCCTCCCTTCCTCCCGCCTCACCTTGCCGGCTCCTTCGTACTGACAAGTAGGCAACTTGGAAATAAAAAAAAATAATAAAGCAAACTTGACCTTCGCATTATCCCCGCCTTCTGGGCGCTCTACTTTCTCAGCTCGGCCATCCGCTCCAACATCGGCATCGCGCAGACCATGAACAAGACCGAGGGCCACGACCTGGCCTCGGTTCTGCGCCTCTCGCCGCGAGACACCTCCACCGCGCTGGCCCTCTTCTACGTCTCGTACGTCCTGTTCGACCTGCCGTCCAACCTCGTCATGAGCCGCCTCTCGCCGCGCGTGTGGATGGCCCGCATCGTGCTCGCCGTCGGCGTCGTGGGCACCTGCTTCGCCGCCGTCAACGACGCCTGGAGCCTCAAGCTGCTGCGCTTCCTTCTCGGCGTCGTCACCGCCGGCATGTGGCCGGGAATGGCCTACTACCTGACCCTGTTCTACCCGCCCTCGCGGACCGGCAAGCGGATCGGCATGTACTTCACCGCCTCCCAGGTCTCGGCCGCCGTCGTCGGCCTGGTCTCGGCCGGCTTCCAGAAGATGGACGGCCTACGCGGCCTGGTCGGCTTCAGGTGGATGTTCCTCGTCTACGGCCTGTGCGGCGTCGTCCTGGGCATCTCGCTGCTCTGGTGGCTGCCCGACCGGCCCCTCGCGCCCGGCGAGGTGAGGGCCCGGAGCTGGTACGCGACCTTCCTGCCGCCTAGTCCCGAGCCGCTCCGGGGCGAGGACGCCGTCGTGCACTACCACGACTTGAGGAGGGTCTACCACGCCCGGCCGTGGAACCTGAGGGACCTGTGGCAGGTGCTGATTGACTGGCGCCTGTGGCCCCTGGTGCTCATGTACTTCGGCGTCGTCGGCGTCGGCATCGGCACCCAGCTGTACGGGAACGTCATCATCTCGGCCATCGACCCGACCTTTACCGGTGTCGAGGTCAGCCTGCTGTTCGCCCCGATCTGGATGGTGAGTGGCACCGTCTTCTCTTCTCTCCTTTTCTCTCTCTCTCTCTCTCTCCCCCTCCCTCTCTCTCTCCCTCTCTTCATTCTCGATCACGAGACCTATGCGCGTGTGAGAGAGTGAGTATTGTTTTAGGTCTAACCGGGCAGCAGATGGACTTCTTCGCCATTCTCCTGGTCACCCCGATCTCGGACAGGTTCCACCGGCACCGTGCCGCCTTCTTCTCGGCAGCCGTCTGCGTCCAGATCGCCGGACTGCTCACCGTCACCTTTGCCCTCTCCAACCCCTGGGCCAGATACGGCGGCCTGCTCATGGTCGGCTTCGGTCTCGGGCCGACCGTCCCCATCTGCATGACGTGGACCAATGAGATCTTCCAGCGCCGCCACGGCGAGGTTGGAGTCGCCGCTGCTTCCGCCCTCGTTTCCGGCCTGGGGAACCTCGGCAGCATCACGACGACGTACGCCCTCTACACGGGCTGGCCGGAGGACGCCGCCAAGGGCCCGCACCAGTACCGCAAGAGCAACTTCACCATGATCGGGATCCTCTGCATGAGCATCGCCAGCAGCCTCGTCATGACCGTGCTGCTCCAGATCTTTGGGAACCAGCCCAGCAACAAGATCAAAAACAGCAGCAGCTCCTCGGCCGCCGACCCGGACGAGTATCTGGACGGCGCAGCGCGTAGGGAAGCCCAGCAGCGTGGATTCAGCCGCATGTGGTGGAATAAGGCCTCCAGCTCGTCCCCTCCAGGGGATGCTTAGACAAAAAAAAATATTGGTAGGGGCCGGAAAGAGGGCGGAATGAGCTCGCGGTCTGGGAACTGCCGACAAGAATTACCGCCGATTCCGCCCTTGTGGGGAGGGTTCTTTTTCCTGGGCAGGATGTCCTGCCCTCCAGCAACTTCACTTCTTAACGCTCATTTTTGCCGCTGATTTTGCTATCATTTAAACCGACCTTTCGATAACCGGGGAAAAAAAGAGGAAAAACGGACGGAGAATTTTACAGGGCGGTGCCCAGGTCAGGGGTCGGCCAGACCTCCTCCTTTTTTCATCCGAGGACGAGTTGGGTTTTCTCGTCAAGCTTTCCCCTCGATATTACACGACAACTAACAAAAGAGGCTGGATATCCTCGACAGTGAAAGTGCCGCTGCGCCATCACTGGAAGTATGAAAACGGGGGTTCCGGACAACCCTGCTGTCGGGTCTCCTGCCGGGCGCAGCGACAATGCTCTTACGCTATCGCTCTGCCGGTGTGGCTGGCCTGGGCTCCCCTCAGGTTTGGAAAAGAACACGTTAAAGGGTCTAGACGGGGAGGACGTTTGTTTTTCTGCTTGGTTTTGTTTTTGGCTTCGATGATACCCCATCCATGTTTTTGATACGCTGTCGCAATGTCCGAAGGGTTCTTTGGTTTCCGGGATTCATGTAGATGAAGGTCTCAATACTTCGACAGCGAAAGTGCTGCTACGCCATCGCTGGGACGGCGTGTCGGGACGGAGGTGTCGGGCGGCGACAATGCCGTTGCGCTATCGCCAAGCCGGCCTCGTGGGCGTTATTGTTTTTTTTTTACGAGTTCGGATATCATCTTGGCGTCACCATGCCCACCTTGGGTATTAGTCGACGTCGAGGGCGAAGGGAAGAGGAAGCTGGTCGCTCGTTGTGTCGACCTGGGCGAGTGCATGATTGCTCAGGAACAAAATTGAGTTTCTGCCCCCTTCATACCTCGTTTTGACGCCTTGCTTTGCATGCTATGCGAGTGGAGGGTGGCATTGGCGATGGTCGACCTGCATGGTTTCCAGCGAAGCTGGTGTATTTGAGAAGATCAGCCCAGACGACTTCCACCTGATGCTCGATTCGCCGTTTTTGAGGAGAATTCAAATGTCTCGCGCCATTCCAGAAGTTGAAAGAAAGACAAACTACGACATGGCCGGAGAACAACCGGGAATTGAAGGGTCCCATGGTTGGTTGCTGAAACTTTGGGCGGCATGAGGGGAGGCAAACTTTGGTGAGGTATGGATTTCTTAATACCTAGCTATTTCAGTAGGTAAGGTAGGTACGCTTGTAAGATTCTGAATAGGAAAGTGGCTAATTAGCACCTTGGTACCGATGGTATTGGCAACTTGTGTGGAGTTTGTTTGGATTCCACGCCTAGATGGTAACTTCTTTGAGTCAAGGCATTTAAGAACCGCTATAACTTACATACGTAACAGGCCGAAGAGACCGCTAATTATCCCATCCGTCACTGGTATGATTTATTGGTTGGTTACCTTAAGCATCGGTAAATACGGAAGTAGAGGGGTGGTATGTAAGTACCTAAATAATACATCAGTAACCTCCCAACTCCGCCACGCGGTGGCTGCATGAATGTTCCCCCCCTTTGATCGCAAAAGTTGATTTCCCCTTGCGGCTACCTTCCCACCTCCCACCCGCAGATTGTATACATCTCTTGCGGCTGGTTGCATATACGTTGGCTCCCTCACACACGTACCAATTAGATGCCTTGAAGCGTCTTTCCTAAAGCAGTAAGTTGTAAATGTTCTTTGTTGCCCCAGCCGCCCCCCTCCCAAGACCTCCTGCGTTGGCCTACATGCGGAGCATCCTCAAAACTCTGATCCTTGGGAGCTCCTTCCCTTTCCCTTTCGCGTGTGTATATGCAGTATTAGCTAAGTTGATGGCGTCCTTGGGAGCTGTCCCCCATGAGCTCCTCCGCCTTTTCGTTTCCGACACGGGAGGCGTTCCGGGTCCGCATTCCCGCAATGATCAGAACGAGGGTCGTGATCAGCTCTGGGAGGAGGCCCAGGACGACCCGGGCCGCCAGGGAGCCGGTGACAGGGTTGAGGGACCGCCGGCGGGTCGTGAGGGCGACGAGGGCATAAAGAACACGGATGCCGATCGGGACCAACGAAAAGGCCACCGCGCGCAACAGCTAAAACGTAATACGATAAGTGTGAGCTGCGGCCGAGACACGCCCCCCCCCTTCTTTTCGAGGGCCGAATGTGGTTTTTGGGGCCGGTGGTAAAGACTGACTGTTATTCCTTGTCGGTGCCTCGGGGCTGACTTGTCCCTCTGAGATGGCATGCAGGATATGCCGGTCCAGAGACACAAGACGGCCCAAGAAGCGGTCAACAGACCGATGCCGACTTTGACGAGCTTAAGGTCGCGGTTTGTGGGGTGGTCGCTCTGTAGACCTGAGGCGCCGCTGCCGACCAGGGCAACCCCGGTAGCCACTAGCAGGTGGAAGACGGCGACTAGGCTCCATTCTTGTGCTCTGTTCACGCGGGAATGATAGATTCTCCTATACGGTTTGGACGGTGGTGGGTTAGCACTTGGAATCGTTTGCGGCCGTGTGGAACTCGGAGGGGGAGAAGGAAAGAGATTTTTTTTGGGGGGTGGTGGGGGGAGAGCGCAGGGAGAAAGTCCTACGCTTCATGGAGAATGCCGGACCCGGCCAGCAGAAGGGGAGACAAGCCGATGCTGGAGATGATGCTGGCGGGAGACGCAGAGACAGCCCCGCCAACGATGCGGAGGGTGCAGAAGGTGAAGAGATAGAACCACCCGAGCAGGCCTGCGGGCGAGTGGCGGATCAGGAGATAGAGCACGGGGAGGGAGAGAACGGCGTAGATGGCCAGTTCGGCCGTCAACAGCGCGTTGGTTGTCATGCTGTGGCCGAGTAGGGAGGGGGTGGTTCTTGGTACGCCTCGGGGTGCTGCGTCTCGGGGTGGACCTGGTACTTCTCAGGGTGTTGCGAGGAATGGTCTTCTGTCGTGGCCTTGGACTTCTTGGAGCGCTTCGTTCTCGAGGCGATCACGAGGGCTGTGGCAGACACCAGGAGCAGCAGGAACCTCATAACGAGCTTGCTCACTCGCGATCTGGCACGGTCGACGGCGATGTCAGGTCGGCGGTCAGATGTTGAAGCCGTCGCTCCAAGGCAGAAGGGAAGGGATCAGAAGGAACCTGCGCGGTTCAAGTGTTGGCAGCCCCGGTGCCTGAGGTGCCCAAACAAAATAGGCCCAGGGAAGAGTATTGAGATGGAGCTCATTGTATGCACAAGCAGTTCAGCAGGGCACTTTTACCATATATATCTATACCTACCTCCTTTCCAACCCTCTTGCGGTGTGGAATGTAGCTGCAGGCGCACAATCAGAGTCGCCGCCTTGGATACGTAAAGTGATCCGCGCGGTAAGAGCAGGCAGCCAGGAACCCTGAGGGATGAGGACGAGAGGATCCCCCACTGAGGACGGAACACCGCCGTACAGCCTCGCCGATCCAGATCCTGAGGGTCAAAATCCCAACCGATAACCCTTACCATGACGCTCACGCTAACCGCTAACCCTACTCCAGCCAATGCATCTGCGGTGAGTGTAGCCAGAAATGAAGCTCCATTGGCCTCGCGGTGGATAGCCCTCCCATGCTGGGGCCTGAACGAGAGCGAGGATCCCTGTCGAAGGAAGCACCTGATTTGGCAATTGGTGCCTAATCACAAGTATATATGTATGTACATACATCCGTACAGTACAGTATCCGTACTTCTCCGCACCTACACACACACCTTCAAGTACAATACACTACTAGTAATGTATGTACAGTACGGTACTTTTAGATTCCGCCTGTTCTTGCATGGAATGACACAGTGGACCAACCCAGCCCTATAACAACTTGGCTTTTGCTTGTTTGTGCTTGGCTTTTGCTTGGCTCCTTCCCCCAGTGCACAATTGGAAGCGCAACACCGTCGCTCTCGCTCTCGCTCTCGTTCTCGTGCTCTCACTCTCTCTCACACACACACATTTTCTTTTCTTTTCTTTGCACCTTTTCTTTCCCTTTTGGTCTCTCGTTCCTGCATCTGCCAGGCGCCTTTAATGGAGAGCGCCCGACGGGTTCCCAGGCCTCGGCTGTACCATACCAAATCCAGAACCGGCTGCACGCGCTGCCGGTCACGAAGGGTCAAGGTTGGTAAGACCGTGCATGCCTCATCTCTCGTTTTGTACCAGTATGGACCATTTGAATCTCGGCATGGAACTCTGGAACTGGAATCGCCAATTGCCAGCACGCAGTAGCCGACTCTGGCTCTGGCGGCTAATCTGGGCTTCTGTGGGCTCTGATCACTGCTGACCACCCGGGCGCCCTCTTAGTGCAACGAAGCGAGACCCGTCTGCGTACGTCTCAATACGACCAATACCAACCCGCTACACTGCTAATGGACCGGCATGGATCCGGGCCTCAGGCTGATCGGGGCATCAATCGCAGAATAACTGCCATCGACACGGCGTTTCGTGTTACTATGACAAGGATCCCTCGAAGCCGCTCCAGGCCAGACAGCCAAGCCAGCCGATACTTCGACCTCCCTTGAGTAATGGTGACGCCGACGCCGACGCGCGTGGGCCCCCGAGGAGCGGCCCTCATGCCAGTGCAGACTACTGGGAACTCCGGGCGTTCCATCACTTTGCAGTAGCTACCGTTGGGACGCTCCCCGGAAGCCACATCCCCAGCGTCCGGCAATGCTGGGCTATGCAGGTTCCCGTCTTGGCTCTCTCCTACAGGCCGTTGTGGAACCAGCTCCTCGCCCTCTCGGCACTCCATCTCGTGGCATCGGGCGGCGACGACCCCGGCCTGCTTGCCTGCAGGGCTGCTTCGCTGGATGCCACGCTCCAGTCTTACCGGCCGGCCCTCGATCAGCTAACTCCGGAAACGGCCGAGGCCGCCTGCTTTACCTCGATACTACTCTCGGTAGACACCTTTGCCAGCCTGCAGCATCGGCCGCTTGCCGGCGACTATGAAGCTCCCATGCAGTGGCTGAGGTTCACTCAAGGAGCCCGCGCCGTGTTCGAGGCTTCCACCTCGGCCGCCGCGGACCCGGCATCCAACATCGTGACAATCATTGCGTCTTCGAACCACAATCGGCCCGTCCCCAGCGACCGCCCCCACCGTACGCCTGACTTTTCCTATCTCCTCCAGCCTTTGCCCGACGAGACACAGTCCTCTTCGCGAGGCGTCGCGCAGGCATATCAAGAGACGGTCGATCGTCTGAACCTGATCCGGGCCGCCGCCGAGGCTGGCGAGCCGATGCTCGCCCTATGTCGAAGACTCATGTCCTTTGCCTGCCTGGTCCCGCCTCTGTTTCTGGAGCTAGTGGAGCAGAAGGCGCCCCGCGCTCTCGGCATCCTCGGCCACTTTTTCGCTCTCTCGGCCTGCGTCAAAGATCTGTGGTGGGTAGGCGAGACACCTGTCAGGGAGGTCTCCGCGATACGCACCTACCTGGCACCAGAGCTGCAGTACCTCATGGAGTGGCCTGACTGGTTCGTCACAAGCGCGACCCAGTTGCTGTGTCCTCGCGAGTCCGAATCATCACGCTGCTTTGACTACGTGGGTGCATGGTAGCAGCCAAGCACAAACTCCTTCAACACTTGTACGGAGCCCCTCGTACCTTTCGAAAATGCCTCTCTCCGAAAATGTCTCCTGGACTACCCGATAGCAGTACAGGGTCTAGGCTAAGCAGATCTGGTAAAAGATCTCTGCCCCGTCTTGTCTAGGGAAGTTGCAAACTCCCTCGGCTCCCGATGTACCCCACGGTTGCTTGGGCTTGTCCCACGACTCAGCCAGGTATTCACGCCCTGCCGTCACCAACCCTTGCGGCATCTTTAGCGTGGTGGGCTTCTCTACAGTGTCCGATAAAGACTCTTCAGCCTCCTCGTCCTCAGGCCGCGCCCATGTCGGCGCCGTCCTGATTTCCCCTCAAGAGGCTTCCTTACGTCCCTTGACGGGCCGTCGATCGGGTACAGCCCGAGAGCAGTCCAAAAATGGTATTTAGTGCGCGTAAGAAGTCGATGCCAAACATGTCGACGAGGTCTCAATTCCATATCCTCCTTCCACCACAAATCGTCGCCGCTCTCAACCTGTGAGAGTGTCTGGAGTGGACAGACCATTTCCCATGTTCACGGTGTTGAAGCACCTGACGCTTGCCTAATAGGATATTTGCAGCGACCGTTGACCACTTGGGAATCGTCTGTCTGACATGATATCTTGATCCCTCCAACATTGGCTTGTTCAGTGAACGTAGCCGCGTGTGTAGCCCAACCTGCTTGATTGCTTCACTGCGTCAGCCTTGTTGCCATAGCTACGGGCGGTTTTCCCATTGATCCCATGTCTTGTCGGGCCTGAACTGTGTGCCTCTTCTGGAAACAATGAGACGTATAACGGAGTCACGATGCATACTGGGAGTGTTTTCAGTATGTTCGGTGCGTGCCCATCCAGATGAAGTAGTACAGTCCCAGAAGCCACCACCAGGAAGGCAGTTCCTTAGCACCCAGGAGTTACCCGACTGTTTTCACAATTGGAAAGTAAGTTTCTCAAGAAGATCCGAGCCTCGGAAACGAAATCAATATGATCAACAATTTCCCCTTTGTACTCGCAAAGTCCCTCTCGTCTATTCCATGCTCCTTCAACAACCCCTCCGCACTCTTCACGGAGGCATACATAAGTTCTCTCTCGTCATCGGCCCGCGTCGTCCCCAACTTACTGCCCTCGCGGTGTCGGCCAGGCTGCGCCGCGTGCCGGTGGCGATGGTGGATAGGAGCCGGGGGCGCTACAAGAGAGCAAAAGGGGGGAGGGGGGGTCAGCACTTGCTTTTTTTGTCCTGTTGTCTCGAACTTTTGATAGCAAAACTGCGCATGAACAAATGCGTATTCCAACTGTGCTGACATTTTCGCGACTGCCTGTGGGACAACTTTGCAACCGTGCTACAGAATTTGAGTTTGCTCTACATGGCCAAGCCAAGACATGCAGCATGGTATGCCAGGAAGATGGATGTTTCTTCTTCACAGAGTGGCTTCTATGTCCGAGAATGGCACGAATAGGTTTGGTTTTGTCGTACGTACTTGAAGCAAAACCAGGGAGAGGGCTGTGTGATCAGGTCTCATATGAGGTATGGGCAAAACGGGCGAAAACACCAATTTTGGCAGGAGTGGCACAGGTAGGTCAACGATACAAAACAACTGATACCAAGGTAAACATCAAGAGCGTAACAGAGAACAGCTCGACTGAATAAGAAAAAAGACACTTACCCTCAATATCTGATTCCTCATCTGAGTCGGCAATGGCCGAGTTTCTCTCGTTAGTCGCGACTTCGACGGCAATTCTGAGCTCTCGAGACCTAATTTAAGCGAGTCAGGTAGGACTCAGCCACAAGTTTTCTTCGTTGGTAGCGGTGCCTTCGGAAAACGTATAAAATAAGGGAAAAAAAAAACCACACACACGAACGTACCAGGAAATCTTCAGCCGAGCGCGCGTCTCGTGGGACCTAACGCTCCCTCGCAGCGCCTTCGTCGCCTTTGTCGCCTTCGTCGTTGTTGTCGTCATCGTCATCGTCGTCTTCGTCGAGGTCCTCGACTCCGTCGCCGCAGGGGTTGTGGTTGGACTTGTGGCAGCCCCGGCCGCCACCATGGGCAACGGCACCGACATCGGCACTGGGAGGAGAATCGGGGCCGGGGCTAATTAAAGCGGTTGGCATGGTATTCGGTGCCCCTGCCTCGTTCTATCATTTATTTGTTATTCTTTTTCTTCGTCTTCTGCTCTTCACTCCCCTATTCTCATTCTTTCTCTCTATCTTGTTCACACGTGTGAGCACCGCTAGCTCCGAGTAAAAAAAACATCTAGACAAGAATGAGAAAAACGAGGTCAAATACCGTATGAAAAATGGGAGAGGAAGAAATGTGATCGCTAAACGACGACGGATGCCGTCTTTCTTAGATTCGTTGTTGGATTGAGGGAATGAGTGACTGGCTGGTGCGTGATTCCATGTACAACAGCGTCTCTTCCCTATGCGTCCAACTAAAAGAGGAAGAATAAGAAAGCGGGAGGGTTTGAGGGAGCACTGGAGCGGGATGTACCGGCGTGGCTCAGGCACCATCGCCCCGGTCCGTTGCCGCGCGGTTCTATACCGGAGCAAGCCAGTGGCCGCCAGTGATGAGAAAATGGTGTGCTGGGGTGAAAGAGGCTCAGAGGTATGAAAGGTGATTAGGGTCCTACTCCTGTGCAGCAGATGCGCGCATCATAAAGGAGTCCCGGTTTCCATAGATGCCATGTCTGCTAGTCTTGGTACTCAAGAATATTTCAACAATGCCAGGGGAAGCTTCGCTGTCTCGGGTGCGGGGTGTCCCTTGCAATGCAAAGGCCGAGTTTCCGGTTGGCTCTTCCGGATATCTCTCCTTATTGGTGACGAGAGAGTAGAGGAGAAGAGAGGAAGAAAGAAAAAGGAGAGGAAACAGGAAGTAATAAAGGTTCGTGAATGTAAAGACGAGAGCAAGGAGGCAGGTCCTTGGTAAAAATTGGGGTAGACGGCTAAGGAATACAGATGTTATGACATGAAGCAGGTCTGGCGTCATAGGATGCAAAGAGCTTTTCTCAAGTTCCCCTACTTTACCGCTTACGCTCCTGCCTGAGACTTTCCAAACTGCCATCCAAGTTAGAAACAAACTGAGCGTGTCAGCTCCCAGTGACGGTGATCCGACCCAGAACCATGGTAACTCCGACCCAGAGCCGATTCAAGCAGATGTGGTCCCGCGAGACGAGGCGCTGTGCGAGTTCATGTCCGAGCCTGAGCTTAATCTTGACACGGACCATGATCACGAGATCGGCCTCGATCTTGACGTCAGTCGTGATCGAGATATAGACCTCTTCTCGACGTGACTCTTGACCTATCTCTCGCCTTGTATATGAGCGGCGGAGGCGTCAGCTCAGACGGGGAAAGCTCGGCAAAGTCGGGTGGATTGAGCCCTCGGTCCTCAGCCCTTTGACAGGCTCAAACTCCGCACCTCCGTCCTCCTCGCGGCATCATCCATGTTTGCTGGCAGATAATTATCACAACATCATTGCCGGCCGTGGGCGCCGATGACTGTTAGCTCGGCCACCAGGAGACCTGAGCCGAGCCTGAGCACCACCTGGCCGTGCGGATGGCGGGCCGACCTCGTCAGAGCCTGGTGGGTGTCCTCGATACCGAACACATCCTCAGGATGGCACACCGGCTTTTCAGCCCGCAATCCGTGAGGGGTGCAATGACGCGGAGTTGTTCTGGTTCAGTGAACAGGGCAAAATTGGGGACCCTGATGTCTGGGCTCATAGTCGTTAGTCAAACCGCCCTTGCGCCTGCCTCAGAGACTGACAGCAGTTTTCCTCAGCCAAAGAAGGCACGGCCATCCTCCAGCCCATGGCCGGCGAATCAGTCAAATCCGAATCTCCTCGTCTTCCCTCAGCAGCGATTCGCCCTCCTGGGGCTTTCCATCTGCGTTCCGATAGAGCACATAGTGCTGAGTCATAAAGACCAGGTCATAGATCATGGACACATTTCCCAGGGCAAACTTGACGGGGTTGCCGGTGATGCCAGACCAGTCGCGCTGGAGATAGCTGTCGATGGACTGTTGGGCGATGCTCAAGATGCCGCCGGTGAAGTCGAGCAGGATCTGCAGGATGCTCCAGCCCTGGGTGGAGCGGTTGCGGTAGTTAACAATCACTTGGGGCGTGTACTTGATGAGCGTGATGAGGAGCTTGACGTAGGAGATGGCGTAGATGGCATCCAGCCAGATCCACGAGGAGACGCCCTCACGAGTATTGTCCCGGTCGGGCGAGCCGAGGATGACTAAGATGATGATGACAGCCCCGACTACGCAGCCGAAGAAGATGCTCAGGATGAAGCGGCTGGGTCGGCTCCCCATGCTGGGGGCGAACCCCCATGCGCGGGCATAGAAGTACTGGCTAGTGGTGATAGCGGACAGTAGCAGGCCATGAGCAGCAAACGCGATGTCGTTGAATTTCACAGTGGGCGTCAGTCCCTTGTAGCGGGCGGCGTACTGAGCACGGATCAAGGGCGAGTAGTAGAAGGCCATGTTGGAGGTTAGGTAGGCAGTGAAACCTGCCGCCGTATCAATAAAAAAATGTTACAGAGCACAAGAACAAAAGCCTGACGGCATACCCAGGGTGTTGATGAGGGGGAAATCGACCGTGGTCCCAGACGTGGATTTGCGCCTAAGATTGAGCATCGGCTGCGGATAAAAGCTCACTGACCACGCCGCGAAATAAATCACGCCAAAGAAGGCGGATAAGAAGTCAAGAAGTCCCATGGCAGCAGCGCCGATGGGATATCGCGAGTGGCCAGTAATCTCCGATGCTGCGTCGATGGCGGCGCGCTGATGGTCTGCGCCGACGCCGATGATTTTTGTGATGCAGAGCTGCTGCAGTGGATACGATAATTAGAGACCGGATTTATAGTACAAGCAGAGAAGGGTGTGGTTTCCAGACGATCTGCCGTGCTTGGTGTTCGGAACGAGTAAGAGCAGGGCCCGTGGGCTAGCCTGCATCCGGCTAGACCAGGAACTTCTCCAGGTTAGCAAGACTGGGCACGGGTCATGGTGATGACCCACAACCACTACCAGAGCTTGCTGAATGCCGGGGTTACCCCCACACTGATCATCGCTTAATACCGAATACTTTGGCCCACTCACCCGCATCTGACACCTCCCCGTCTTTGTTTGGGATCCAGCACGTGCCATAGTGTAGCATCCCAACAACTATCGCTATGTTGTAATCGACAGTGCTATCCGCACGTTCCAGACGGTTCTGTTGAATATGGGAACAAAGCGACCAGAATCTGACCAAGGACGCGATGGCATGACTGAGGAATGTTCACTGAGCAGCAAGTCGCTTCAATGTCGCTCAAACGATGGGGGAGTCTTTGCGGCTTGCGAAATCGCAGTATGCAGCTCACAGCTGGCAATGTTCCTGCTGTTACACCCCCGGTTCAAGCTCACCGCAGATGCCGACCCCCCCTGCGCCCGCGCTCGCGCATGCAGCATCCTAGTCCCAAGCCTTACCGGTCCGAATCCTGACAGCTCACCAAACCAAGTTCGCTCATATTATTTCGCATGCCGTAGGGACACAAAGAACAAATCAGGACTCGCCCAGCAACCTGGTCGATGCCGACGGATAGGCAGGCATGCATTGCCGCCGCTGTTCCGGTCCCAATTTGCTGGACAGGGTGGGCATGCTGAGCATGGGCGCCGACGAGGTCCAAAACGAGATAACGGCGCCGCCCGTGGCTGGGGGAGGCTGCCTTTTGCGATTCGGCCGACGTCATGCCAATGGGGGCGAAACAGCTGGGCACTAGTAAGCAAGCAAGCAGAGGGGGCCCCCTGAGCTTGCCTTCACCGCTTCACTGGTGACTGACAAACTAGCTTGACAAGGAGTGCGCTCTTTCTTTGTTGGGAAGAGCTCCTCTGCCTGTCTTTTTAACTGCACCACAATAATACTAATTGTTGCGAATTCTTTGCCAATCTCCGGCGCTGATCTGGATTGAAATCGCTACTGCTCTTGGACCTCAGCTTCGAGCCTGTTACCAAGCAGCTTCGCTGGCGTTTTCTCTTCCTTACAACCCATCACTTTACAAACCACAACCGTATCTCTATCTGACGCAAGCTCTTGTCTCGTTGGGAACAATGCCCAGGGATCCTCCTACCTTCCTCACCCTCCCGCTCGAGCTCCGCCTCGAGATCTACTCCCATCTCCTCGTCCTCCCACCGCCACCGCCCCGCGAAAGCCTCCGACCAATCTACCGCTGCTCGTTCGCCGCCTCGCGGGCCCTTGGCTCCCCCACGGGAACAAACTCGAAGCCCACCCTCCACCCCCAAATCCTCCGCGTTAACAAACAAACCTATCACGAGGCCCTCCCCATCCTCTACGGCCAAAACACCTTCTCCGCCCACCCGGTCCAGTTTACCGCCCGACCAACTCTCTACCACCCGTACTGCTCTCCTTGCCGACCGGTCACCACCGTCACGCCCGTCGGAGTCGAATACGACCACCCCAAGTCCTCCTCTTCCACACACGCACCGGGAGCAGAGGGAAGGAAAGAAGGAGAAAACGAAGCGGGAAGAGGGAAGAGAACCGCCCTGGCCCTGACGAACCCAAACATCAGACTGATCCGGAAATGGCACCTCCGCGTCCGCCTGGACGGGCCCGCCAGCCCAGCTCCCGGAGTCCCAGCAGCAGCTACCCCAGCCCACTCTCCAGAGGAACAAGGAGGCGATGATGCTTCACCCGCTTCCATGTCGCTCCCTTCTATCGCCACCGCCAGCGCCATTGCCACGGGCGATGATACTATTCCTACCAGCAGCAACCGCAGCAAGCCAGCCACTCAGCCAGAAGGACCGCCGGGTCCCCCATATTCAAACCCGATCGCAGCCGCCTTCAGCAACGCCGAGTCCCTCACCCTTGATCTCTGGCGCGGAGGGTTTACCACCTCGGGACACGGAGCAGCAACAGCAGCTACAGGAGGAGGAGGAGGCGACGACGAAGGGGGAGGCGAGGAAGTCGGCGGTCCGGCGGCGCTCCGCCCGTTCGAGGACGTGCGCGGCGTCCGGCGCGTGCGCATCGTCGGCGCGACAGCCGGGATCGAAGAGTACCTCGGCTGGCTGCAGGAGCGGATGACGGTGCCGACGACGACTGCGACTAAGGTATCCGGTTAAGGTCTACCCTTTGTCCTCGGGGAGGACCAAAAAAAATATTAGAATGAGAATGAGAAGGAGAGAAGAGAGGCCGTCTGGGGGGGGAGGGGGGGAGAGGGGTGAAATGGGAAAACGGAAGCGAAAGTCGGGACGGAATACGGATAAACTAATTAATTTTCCATGCCTGGGACTGTATACTGCGCATGGATAATGGATCAAACTTGACTTTCAACAACGAGGATGATAGGCGGAGGACACTAATGCAAGACTAATAATAGGCAAAGGAGCAACGGGAAGGGAAAAAAAAACCTACTTGATTCCAGGAATGCTGACATTGGAATAGGTCCAGGTAGATGGGTGATCGGAGCTAACAAGGTTGTAACTAGCCGAAAGGTCGATTGTATCTATTCGCCGTCTACCTCTAGTCTGTCTGTCTGTCTGTCTGTCTGTCTGTCTGTCTGTCTGTCTGTCTGTCTGTCTGTCTGTCTGTCTGTCTGTCTGTCTGTTTTGTATATCTGGGGGTATATGTGCGCAGCGTCTATGGTACGCCCCCCCCTTCTTTATCTACCCAGACCCCCCTTATCTTGACTGACACGGAAAGAAGCAACGAATCTCAGTGTAGAAAACAACAGATACTGAAATACATGTGACAGCAACCAGCCAACGGGCAATCATTACCAACCTCTTTTTCCCGACAGCCAGACTGTTCCAAACCAAAAGTTACAAAGGAAAGTAACGTTGACAAAAGAGAGTGCTTGAAACGAAATCGCCACCCCTGAAATACCCATAACGCCTGCTACCGCGATGCACATGCAATGCAAATGGTCTCGCCTTGCGAACCTCGCCCTGGTATGTCCTCCTTTCCGGCCGGTGGCTGGCAATGCACTGCAACCAGGGCCGATGCAAGCCGCTCACCCGCGAATGTTGAGGCATCCGTACTCTTCAACTGATGCAAGTGGGTATGCGGGGAAAGGGGGGGGGGATCTGGGAAAGGGGACCGGCTAACAGGCCCCTGCCGATCCCCACTAGGTACCGAAGCCGCTCATCCGGCCGGCCGAGCTCCGTGCGTGCGACCCTCGTGTGTTGCCACCACCAACCCGGGTATTAATACTACTGTCCTCCTACGCCGTCTTTGCGTTCATCCACCCCGGCAGCGATTTCCAGCCGCGTGAATTGGGCCCCAGCGGTGTGCGGCCAAAGTGCTCGTCCAAGTCGAGCAGGATCTTGAGAGCGTTGCGGGACCGGTAGAACGGGCTGTCGACGGCCTTTTCCTTGAGATTCGACATCGCCTCCGCGACGCCCGCTGCCACCTTGGCCTCGGACTGCTTGCCCGGGAACGGGAGCACGCTCTGCAGCAGCTCATAGGCGGCCAGCGTGAAGCCGAACTGCGGCGACGAACGGAAGATACGAGCGGGCCCGCCCTTGAAGAAGGCACGGAAGCCCTCCTCCTTCCAGATCGTCTTGGCCGCGTGCCGCAGTCCCGTATAGGTGGTGTCGCCCTTACGCGCTTCGACTTGAAGACGGGTCTTGATGACGTCGCACGGCGTGGTCAGGTATGCCGCGGGCATGCCGGCAATGGCACCAGCCGTGAGGAGCTGGAGGACGCCGAGCTTCTTGGTCGACGACTCCCCAAAGACGTCCCGCTTCAGGTGGGAGTAGGTCGGGAAGTAGATGGCCGAAAACGGCACATCTCGGAGCAGACATGCCGACGCGCCCTTGTAAAGGCCGACCAGGCCGAGGTTGCGCACGATCCACATGGCCGACCGCTTCGGCGCGCCCTCCACACTCTTGGCCACCTCTCCCTGCACCTGGAGGCGAATCTTGACAATTTCGAGGGGGTTGGTGAACACCTGCAGCACAGTCCACGTCAGCGTCTTTTGTTTTCCCCTCATGGCGTACGGGCTCAAAGTCGGGAATGACATACCACTTGGCAACCACCGGCGGCGCCACCAGCGAGCACCTCGGCGCCCCAGTGGATCTTGCCCTGCTTATCGGTGAACCACCCGCGGACAAGGTCGTTCACGGTAAGCTTGATGGCTTTCTCTGGCGCGACACCGACAAGCTGGGGGAGGACACCCGAATACAGGCCTCTGAAACCTTCGTTGCGGACCACCTTCTTGAAGCAGTCGATCGAGTTCTTGTACAGGCGCTGGCCCGGATCGGCACCGCGCTGGTTCTGCATCCGAGTCTTGACCAAATCGATCGGGTACACCATGAAGGCACCGAAAGCACCAGCCAGACTGCCGAGAGCGAAGTTGTACGCCGACTCCATGGTCTGCGCCAAGACATTCTGACCAGTGGACCGAGCCTCAGGAACGACGCGGCCGTCGTCCTCCTCGTCGCGCCGCCGCCACGCTGCATCCAACACCTTGGTGAAGTCCTTGAGTCCCAGTCTTCCCGACGGCTCATCCAGGCTGGCAAAGTGGAACAGGATATCGGCCTCCATCGGGGTGAAGAGGGAGAAGCGGGTGATTTTAGCAGCCTGGTTGAGGAACTCGGTTCTCGTGATGCGGCCGTCCTTGCTGTTGGAGCAGGCGCGCCGGACGATGAGCTCGACCAGATCCATCTCATTGATCATGTTCAGGAACGCTCGGACATTGGCGTACGACACCTTGCTGCCCTGGGAAATGTTGCACAGCGTGTGCAGGTTCTCGAGCAGGTGGTCCGACAGCTTATGCCTGGCCGTCTGCTGGATGATAGTCGCAAACTCTTCCGGCTCAATGAACCCGTCGCCGTCCGTGTCGAAGCGCTGGAAAGCTTGTCGAACGCGCTCGCCCTGCAAGCCGCGGAGCATCTGTGAGAATTGCTGGTAGTTCAAGCTGTGCCTGTTCGACTTGCTGCCGATGTACAGTTTTGCCCACTCGCAGTCCCAGTCGAACGGGATGCTGTCGGGTCCCTTGTTCAGTTCGTAAAGCCGCCGGAAGTCTTCGTACTTCACGGTGCCCAGGCGCTCGACGTCAAAGAGGCGGAACGCGATCTCATATTCGGCATCGGGCTTGCTGAGGAGGTTCTCGAAGTACCCGTAGTCGGCGAGCGACAGCCTGCCCTTGTTTGTTCGGTCGGCAACATGGAACAGGATCGAGTATTGTTCCCGCTTGATCTTGTGCTACATGCGGATTGGTATAAGCGACGTGCGCCTTAGGTTTGGCCAGCAACTGAGCGCAAGGGACTCACGTAGTCTTCATGCGGCGGGGCAATAGCGTCGATGAATTGCTCCGGGCCGAGATACAATTCTCCGGTCTCGGGGTCCTTCACAGCATGGCGGTTGAAGCGCGCCCTTGTCTGCGCCGAAAACTTCTCGGGCTCTTTCGAGCCGACGAGCGTCTCCTTCACGGCCTCCTTGACAGTTGCGGCCTTGGACATGGTGGATTTCCGGAACCTGCGGTTGCGCGCAGTCTAGTTAAGGAGAGAGAGATGTCGCCGCACCGTTGACACTGTTGTCCGAAAAGCACGGCGGGTCTGCGAAGATCGGCGCGCTTCCGTGACTCAATGTGCGGTGGGAAAAGAGCGGAAAGATCGGAAGCGGCGGTAACGGCGCTCGAGGAAGAAGAAAAAAAAAAGAACCGAACCAAGAATCTGGTGCTGCGTTAATTGGCGCGCGAAGAGAAAAGAAGGAAGGCTGGCAATGACTTCTGCCCGTGAAGTGCACCAAGAAGGACAGTTTAGCCAAATTGGCGAGGCTGGAACAGTCAATCTCGTGAGAAAGTGGATCTGGAGCTGGGATTGAGAAGAGAGGGCGGAAAGCCTGTCCGAGAAGATGGAACCACGATGCCACGGATGAGCCGCCGGATTCGAAGGCGGCCTTTTTTTTTTTTCTCCGTCACCTCATCCAATCCGGTCTCGCAGGTCCAAGGTTGCAGTGGGACCACAAAACAGGGGCTTGGCATGCGGCTTCAAGCAGGGGCACATTAGCCGAGAGAGAACGGAATTGGTGCGGCAACCTACCATGTCCCCACATCCCAGGGTTTGTGGCCGAAGCCTTCCGTCGTGCTCCGAAGATGGGAGCTGTCTTATGTAATTTTGGCTGTGGTTGTGGCTCGGGCGTAGGCGGTGTGGCAGTGCATGCGCAGGCATCCGGGGCGTTTCGTTTGCACCAGATTGTCCCTGGAGGAAAGTGGAGCACAGGGGTCCCAACTGTGGAAAGCTTGTGCCTGGCGATCATCATGGAAATGAGACGTCCACCAACAGAGTGCATGCCGCCCGACCCGACATCAATCTCAACCTCAGGCTTGTTTCACTGATTCGAGCTCTTCAGTGTCCGAAAGCATTCCGTCTACCATCTCTATTGTTCATAAACGCGATTCCCATCTCTCCGCAGGAAAAAAAGGGGAAAAAAACAAAGAAAATAGAAAGATTCCGCCGCCAGAATGACCCGTAGCGAAATGATACGTATACATGTAGCCTTGTGTAAAGCATCACCCAGAGAACCGCCCAGGTCCCATATCCCACCTTGAACGCCATGCTGCCATGCGGCTGGACACCTTCATCATCATTCAGCCATGACTGTTCCGTTCGATTCCGAGCACAAGAGTAACCACCAATCCACAACAAGCACGAGAAAGTCTCGCCTCCCGATCCTCTTGTTGACAAAAAACTCTTGATTCCTTGGCTCGAGATCCGGCAAAGATGAAGACCAAGGCAAGGAACTGCATGGGAAGGAAAGAAATCGTCGTAAGTCGCATTAATTCGTCATGGGCGCCATCGCCGTCGTTGCGCTCCGCCATATTTTGCTGCGTTGTTCTTTTTGGGTAGCGTACGGGAGTCGTGTACTCAATAAGTAGAGCGCCGGATCGTGTTATCCAGGGACCAAGACGGCCAGATAGCTTCGTTCCCTTCATGTTTCCATGCGGGGCCGGTGTCAGGCGAAGTCAACTGGAGGATCCGATGCGCAAAGATGCGGCTCTTTGTCGATGAGCCACAGCAACAGCGAGTTCGACATGCCCTATGTGACCGCTACTCGCGGGCAACGGTACAAAACAAAAGGAAACCTTTGCTGTCGTGGAGACTGGCCAATCGTGGAAAGTTAGGAAATGCGCAGCGGCATGGGTCGTAGAAGGGCCGTAGAAAGGTCGAAAGGAAAAAAAAAAGGAAATGCCGGACAGGCCACAAAGCCACCTTCCAAACGGAGGTGTGTTGGTATAAATGTGTACATCGAAGACAAGACATGGGAAAAGAAAAGCCGCCAAGTGTTGACTGGTAATAGGGCGTGTCTAGCCGTGGGTCGGAATGAGGACTCGGGGCGCCTGGTATTGGTTTGTTTTGGAGTCGCCCACAATGGACGAGGTGTCCTGATGGGCTGCCCCAGCAAACAACTGAGACAGCGTGAGGCCGCTGGCGATCTTGCTCTCGACAAAAGTCGATGAGTGCTTGTATTTTGGCGTCGCATACTTCTCGTAGACGGCGCTGTGGTGCTTGGTTGGGTATTGGCAGCACTCGAAAAGCAACTTGATCAGCGGCTTCAGCTGGCTAAGGGTGTATCCAGAGTAATGAACATGCGCGAGAGTCTGAGAATGGTTAGCGAGCTGAATGAAAAAAGTTGGGTTGACAGCCATCTTACCCAGTCTCCTTTTTCCAGGAAGAAGCGGGAAATGCAGTGCGCGCCAGCAGCAAGGAAGCTCGGGGGGCAGCTGACAAATCGCTCATCCATAATCGTAATCTCCAGGAAGTACTTGGCAAGAGTCCGCGTCTCGAGGTCATAGTCGTCCGCCTTGCTAATGCGGCGGAGGAAGCTCATGGGGCCGGGCCACCCAAGCTCGAAATGCAGCATGCTCAGCATGAAACGCTCAGCCTTGAGAATCTCATCAACGCTGTAGCCCGAATCCACCATGTAGACGATCTCCTGAACCGACGGGCAGTTTATCTCTTCGTACTTGGCCGCGACGAAGAGAGCGGTGGCACCAACGAGCTGGAGCTTCCCAAGAGAGACGACTTTGACTGAGAGGAAGCGGTCGATGTAATTGACGGTAAGGAAGAGAGTCTCGGGAAGGAGGCAGAATCGGTGATGCACTTGGACCAGCCAATCCATGAGCACAGATCGCATCGACCACTGGATCTCCGTCTGGTCATCCATATAGTGAGGGTTTGGAAGCATCTGTGCCTGCATGGAGCTGTTAGCAACGAAAGGTAACGGCCATGAAAGATAACGGAGTACCACGGAAAGCCAGTAACTGGTCACGGGAGGGGACGCACAAAAGAAAAAAAAAGGGCGGGGGTTGGGGGGGTTGGGGGGGGGGGGGGGGAACAAACCTCAAGTTCCCTCATGTACTCGAAGATCTCGTCGCCGTACTCAGCCACCATACTGACGTCCCATGCTTCTTCCTCAATCTCTTCCTCGGTCTGATGCTCTGCAACGTACGCTTTCGCCATCTCCAGTTCTTCTCGGACACTGGCTGTGACGTGCGGCGCAAGCAGTGTCGTCGGGCCATTCGTGGTGTTATCGCCGTGCGACCGGTACGAATGTGCTGTGGTGTAGCCTTGCTCATCGTACAGTTCCTGCTCTTCCTCCTCATCCCAGTACTCCTCCAATTCGGATGCACCAGGCAGCTCAGGAAGGGCTTTGGATTGCTCCGACGTGTCGTGCTCGTCCCGGCGGAGGCTCTTGTAGTCTGCTTGTTCCATCTCGGCAAGAGTGCCCCGAACAGCACATTCGGCACCCTGTGACAATTCTTCGACAGCATCCTCGTAAGCCGCTTCCGTCGCGTTGTCGTCAATATCGCCTTCGTTCTCAATGTCAACGACGTTCTCGGGCTGAACTGGGAACTTGGCCTCCTGGCACCCCATCCTGTGCTGTTCGATTCGGAGCAGTGGCTGGCTCTTGTAGTGGCGCGGGCTCTTAATCGGCTTGACCACGGGAATGGCAAGGTCATCGACAGGAGACACTGCTTCGGTACCAGCGTTCACCTGCTCTTCTTTACGGTCTGAATAGACTGCAGTCGTCTTCTTTGACGCACCGTTCCGCAACGGAGGCTGCGCAAGAGAAGTTCCAGTCGGAACGTAATTGGCGTTCGCGCGAGAGGTCGGGTTTGCCGCCTGACGGGCCCCGTTCGGCTGAGGCTTACTGCCATGACTGACTCCCTTGGATGCTGCGGTCGGTTTGGACCTGTTCTCCTTGGTACCTCCTTTCCTGTTCTCCTTATCCTCAAGCCGGGCATCTCGGGCGCTGACTAATGTGGTAATTGCCTTGCCGCGAGGCTTGACGGTCTCTCTAGTACCCGCCTTACCGGCGGGTTCAACCACACGAGCCCTAGCAGTGTTGCTTACGTCGCCAAAGGCGGTTCGCTTTGGAGGGGCATTGAGCGCACCGGTCGGGGCCATTGCTTTGAGGTTGCCAACGGACTTCTGTCGGTAATGGGCGGGCTGTTTGGAGGAGACGATATTCTCGTTGTTGGAATTGGCAGCGACGGCACGTAATGGGCGCTGGGGCCGGGTAGGTGTTTTGATTAGTGTCTTGGTGCCTGAACAACTGTGCGAAACGGTGCTGGGGAGGGAAAAGAGCTCGAAAAGTTGTGGAAGTCAGACGGGCTCAAACCGCGAGGTCGCGTCCCGCCCGTGATGGAGTGAAAAAGCAAAGAAAACATGAAACTTACCCTTGCGTCCATCTTGGAGAATTGGGTCTGAACTATGTTGCTAGACTCTGCTGCGGCGAATATTGCCTCGACCTTGCATAAAGGCTACTGCAAGAAAGTCGTGAAGCTGCGGATTAAAGGCGGACCCGTGAGCTCCCTGCGCGGTAGGCGGCGAAGCGGCACTCGAAGTCCGATTGTGGAGAGAAGTCAAGTTTCGTGATCCAAGACGAAGGAGGCGGATGAACAATGTGTAAATGTTTGCTTGATGTTGTGCCGTTGAAGGAAGGCAGAACCTGGTTATTGCGCCCAGTCGCCCAAACGAGCCGTTGTAATAACGACCACAAGAAGAGCTCCCTTCGCAAAGAAGTTTTGACGCGGTGGAAACAGCGCGCCTAGCACTAGCTTCCGAGCGCATACATGGGAAAAGGTGGCCTTTAGATGTGCAATGGTAACGCCTTCTCTGGCTGGCCGTTGTTGGTTTGAAGCGGAGGGAAAGTGGTGGATTCGGAGAGCCACTCTTCTGGAATCTCGCTGTGCCGTGTTGCGGCTTCTGTTTACGTTGTGACAGGGCTAGGTAAACACAGTCGTGGATCCTTGCACTAGATGTCTGTGCCATCCCTGCCACCGGTTGCTTGGTGGTTGCGCGGGGCAGTCTTCCGCCCCACCTACCATGACGTAACCACGCTCGTTTGTTTAAAATTCTGGGTCAGGCAGACCGTCGCGTCAACCAAAGTTTTGGTACGTCAGGCCAAAGACCTGTAGACTTTCCAAAATTCGCAGTACAGGTTCAATTGCTTTTTTATTTGTTAATAAACACATCTATAACCTACATAGCCATGGATTTTCAGAAGTTTTTGAGATATGTGGCGATGTGATGGGGTTCTTGCAAGATTCAATGCGGAGCCGCCAACGCGCGACTCATGGCAACTTTGCAGCGCCAATGTTTCGCGAAAGCACGTGACCTATTGACAACCGGACTGCCATCTCCTCCCGAGTGGTGAAAGGCCCTCGAGTCCCTCGCAATGTCCTGCTTTCGCCTTATCAGCGACTGGCGGCCTGTCTTGTTCGGTTCCATTCACCCCGAATCGCCTGCGAGTGTTTCCGACGTTTCCTGCAGGACCTGCCATGACTGGTCTGTCGAGCCAACACACAAATCAAACGCGGGTTAGACTGACCGTTTTGGATGACCCAAACAAAGCCGACCAGTGAGAATGCAAGCGCAACACGAGAGAAACGCGATGTTTTGATGTTTTGATGTTTTGGTCAACTGACGCCAGCGGCGCGACTAGCGGCCGCACCTACACCACATCTGGGCGGGGCTGTTTCGGGGGACCAACCCACTCATTGTGTAGCATCACGGGCAAAATTGAGGCCGATATGATCAATAGCCGCTCTTTTGTCTATTATGAGAATGAGAATTTTGGGAAAGATGGTTATTTGTTTTTTTCATGGTCATCCACCGATTTTTGCGAATGGGGCTATCTCTAAAATGTCCGACTGACCTGCCTAAGGCTCGTTCCGCGTGTTGGGAAGGGACGTCTTAAGACCGCACGACAACCCCTCCTTCGTCACGTCAACGTGAGCAGTGCATATCAACTCACGGTGAGTTGCGCAGCCAAATCGCGCCCCGCGGATGCAATGCTGCATCCTTTTCATCGTCAGCGCTGTGGATGGGCAGGGGTGGGACCGAAGCTTGGCGCTGATCGTCAACCGCATTTGCCGTCATCTGCACATCCTTGGTACGCTACTGTACGGATTGCAGTACTGGACTTGCGTACGAAGTATGTACTATGTACAGCAGGAGCAACCGTCTGAGCTTCGAGACCGACCACCTATCAAGTCATACATGCTACACCATTGCCTCATTCATCTACCGGCGAGAAGCTCGACAAAATCCAAAAGAAGGGGGCTAGTGTGCAAGCCGGAAAAACAGCCTCGATGACCTCGTTGCGTCAGGAGGCGGGTCGCAGATAGGCAACTCAAAACGGGCAAGGGTTTGGTGGTCGGCATGGAAGCCCAGAACCGGAAGCGCTCTGTCCAAGGATCACGAATGTTCGACCGACGGGCTAAGGATCCTTCCCGGGCAATCAAGGTGCGCAGTCGGGCTCACGAATGTTTGCCTGCCGCCTATACTATGAACAGGATAATGATCGCGTAACATGTCCACGCTAGGGTACGGAGTGCATACCGGGTAGCTTCACCTGGATTCTGTCTGCAGCTCAGTGGGGACCGCGGCAAGGGAACCTCTTCGGGCGAGAAGAACCCGCAGGATACACTGCACCGTAACGGCGAAGTCGCTCATACGCAAGGGAGGTAACAGAAAGCTACAATCCCCGCCGCTGTGGGTGGGCACACTCGAAGATTCGGGACCCGATTCGATGCCGTCCTGCATCTGAAACTCTGCCAGCGCATCGAGCCGCGGTCCCCGATTTCCATTAACTCTTGTTCCCGGTGCACAGAAGCGATCTGGTGTGCGTGGGTGCCAGCTCGCTCTGAAACGTTGCCCGAAATAACACTTCACGTTCGCCGCCTGCGATTAGTCATTTCCCACAGTCCAGCGTTCGTTCGTCTTGACGAGCCTCTTCAGTCGTTCTCCCCCGGCGATCTGGTTGCGCATCCCTCAAATTCTAGCACCCTTGGCAGCTGGTTCCGCCTTGTGCCGCAACCCCCGAGACGAGCTTTCGTAAACCATAAGCAGCTTCGATACCCTAGATTACACATACACTCCTGCTGACCAGCCTGCCGTCCGGGGCCTGAGCTCGAACACCAGAATGTCCAGCCAGTGTAGGTTGGTCTCCGGTCTGGCCAGCCTTGGGCAGTCTTGCGTCCCAAGAACGCAGGACTTCAAAACGCAAACAAGGCCCCTGTACGCTAAACTCCACAGCCGGTTTCGTTATTGGCTGGCCCAGCCCCGACTTGGCCGCAGCACTCGTCCGGCGGACTCCACTTTCCACAGAAGCCGGGACAGTTCTGTCGCATCGGCCTCGAGTTTCTCGCAAGAAGTTGTGTGCCCAAATCAAAGTCAGGTGTGGACGTAATGTACAGATTGAGGAGTCACACCACGCTGTCAAGCCGTCCGCATACACTGTTGTTTAGGCCGCGACCAGCGCGACCCAGAATTCCGGCTCTTGAGCCCCCCAGCTCCCACAAGGTGCAACCACAGTTGCTCGCTGTAGAAACTGCCGGTTCAACGTCTCTCCCCACGCAGTCGGTCGCATTCGTCGCCTCTTTGGTAAAGACTCACCTCGGGCCCGGACATGGGCCGCCAGCCATAATGTAGAATCGATCGTGGTCTTGTGTCTATCGACCTACTTGCAGTAGAGCATGCTCAGTGTGCGCAGTTGCGGGAGGATGGTTGGGGCACCTAGTCGTGCGTCTGTTGAGCATTTTGTCCATACTGTGTCCTGTCGAAGGGCGCGAGCTGCGGCGCAATCCGGCGGCAAGAGAACTCGCTGCTCGCGCTTCACGGGAAGCTCGCTCGTCGCCGACCCTTGGGCTTGTCGAAAGTGGGCTCTTTGAACCGTTTAACTCAGGTAGGTAGTCAATAAGCCCACTCACCCGTTTGCAAGTCCCGAAGCAGGCAAGACCCGCGCAAAGCGTCGCAAAAAAGTAATGCGACAAGATTGCGCTCAATCACAATACGCTACAGACAAATAACTAGACGTTGAGGGTCGCTGCCGCACCCACCGCGCCCTGGAAAGCCGACCCCACCCCCCCCCCCCCCCCCGCAAATGGCAGCTTTTGCTGAAATGCCTGAGAGCCTGTAGAATCGCATCATATCCATTTCGAGAGGCGGCCCGACATGGGTCGAGCCAGGCGGGCAGGGTGGTGGTGCTGGCGAGGTGGACGGATGCAAGCGCTCTGTTGACTGTGCGAAAAACCGGAGCCATCTCCACTCCAGAGTGTCGGCGCGAGAACACAAAGGAAGATGCGACTCGGGGAAGCGACTAGGGAATGGGGCTTGATGCATATCATGAGATAGAAGGCATGCCAGAGCAATAGAAGGAAACTGACGGCACCTCTTGAAATGCATTGCTGGGCATCGTGTTCGGTGTCAAAGAAGCGGGCACTGCACCGTGGCACAGTGTCAAATCTCGGAACTAGGCGCAAAGTCCCAGCAGGCACCTTAGTGTGTATAGCGGTTGTGTGCGATTACCGGCATCTGCCTTTTAATGCAGAAATCTTGCGACTCCTCCATTCTCTTTCCACACACACACACCTCTGAATTGCCCAACCCGAACCATTACACCGCCCCAGGCCTGCTCGGTAAGTCATTGCCGCCTCGCATCCTTCGCCTTTTGCCAGTCACGCCTGCCTACCCCCAACTCCACGTTGGGATTATGCCCTCTGCGGCCTTGTCGCTCACCGTTGCTTCGGCCCAGTCCTTCGACCGGGATTCTGTGCGCAAGCGTCGAGATCGCACCTGTTACTCAACCAACACCGCCGCTGTCTGGGCTTCCTGGTAAGTAGACGTGGTCCTCCAGTGCATGCGATTGGAATCGTCCTCTGGTATTTCGTTTATGGCCTGCCTGCTCCTCCTACAAGACTGGTCATGATCGCAGGACCAGTGGTGCCTCCATCCCACCTAGCTC
This sequence comes from Thermothelomyces thermophilus ATCC 42464, assembly GCF_000226095.1. Taxonomy (NCBI): domain Eukaryota; kingdom Fungi; phylum Ascomycota; class Sordariomycetes; order Sordariales; family Chaetomiaceae; genus Thermothelomyces; species Thermothelomyces thermophilus. Next base: position 1,340,047 of record NC_016473.1, on the reverse strand, counting down.
AACCGCCGCAAGAGGCATCTCACCCTCTACCCGCTGCGTCTGCCCCGTGTTGAAATGGCATCGGGCTGCATCAATGTCATCACTGCCCGTTTGGGTGCTGGTAAACTCCATTTCTAACGTTTGCCGTCCTTCCACAGATTCCCGCCGCGAAACGCAAGTGCTCGTCCCGGTCTCGAACCACCGATCTACCTTCTCACGCTCATTACGACTCCCCCCTACGGCTCGAACCCGGAACAGGCAAGCATCGACCAACCCGCAGAAACCGACGCCGCTTACCGGGCTGGGAACATCACCATCTCGGCTCTATTGGCCTGGAATGGGATTGCCCGCCTGAGAGCCGACGTCGCCGATACAAGTTCGATCCCCGGCACCGATCGCGACCGCGCCTCCTCGACTCGACAGCGCCTTCGATCGCATCTCCCAGCCCTATCCCTCACCTACACACGAGCGGGTGCCTATTGGCATCGCATCGCACGTTGTTGCCGACATGTCTGCAATGTCCCCCAACGGAACGGGACCTATGCCTGCGGGATCGCACAGCGGAAGTGTGTCACCTCGCACCGTTACAGCAGCCGCCCCCAAGGCGGTTCAATTCGTTCTCGTCCTTCAACATTCGCCGTACCAGGCCCGCCTGCCCCTGCGCGTCTCTATCTACCCGCATGATTCCACCGATTCCATCATCACAACCGTCAAGAATTTCTATGGCCTTTACTCGGGCCCGGGTATCTCCAAGGGAGTCAGTTTCGAAGACGAGAATGGCAATACCATGATTGCCCGGTATGAAAACTTCACGAACAATATGATAGTTCGCGTGCGCGTCATCGATGAGCCGCTTGGACCCGATTTCCACGCTGCTCTCGGTGGCGCCCACTACCACGCCAATGGCTACCCGACCCAAGGCTCTCAACACCTAGACGCACACGCTTCCCGCTCCACGTCTAGGACGCCGCGCATGCGAAGCCCCTCTCCCAACGGTGGACGTGGGCGCCGCAGCACCTCGACGGGCGGTAACCCCGCTTCTGGGAAGAAGGGGCGCTCCCGCTCTTCCAAAAACCGCTCCCGGGTGAATGGTGACGGGCACGGCGATAGCTTCAATGGTTACAGCAGCAGCGACGGCACCGCTGGCCCATCTAGCCGAGCCAAGGAGCAGCTGGGCAACACTGATATCAGCGTCGAGAACATTGTCGAAGGTGGCCGTCGCAAGCGTACCAAATTCGAGAGCTCGGTAGGCTGTTCGCTGCTTGTTGGCGTCTCGTACTTGTCGTTGCTGACCGCCTCGCTTTGCAGGAGCTACCCCTCTTTGCTCCTCCCCAGATGCCGGCGACAACGTCGAACCCGTCCCTCTCGCCCGCTCGTCGGCTGGACCCTCACCGAAGCTCCTTGCCATTGATTCCCTCCGGACAAAACCCTTTCAGTAATCCGCATCTCCTCCACTCTCCGCGGGCGTTGTCCAACGGTTACGCACACCCCGGGGCGTATTCTACACCTAGCAGCGACAATCGTCGTAGCCGCGAAGGCTTAGGGTTCCTGCCAGGACCTGGTGACGGCTCAGTCATGCCGACGCCCGAACCGACTGTGCGAAGCGCTATGTCCGAGGAAGACAAGGACGTTGCCATGCAGCTGATGAGGATGTCAACACACGGTCGGGCCTCTGGGTCGACCCAGGACGATGCCTTCAGCGGGAGAGCCGACGCATCTTCATCAGCGGGCGCAACGAGCGACGCCGACAGCTGCGACGAGGATGAGAGACTTGCCACGCGGAGACAGAGGCTGGATGTGTCCGGTAACCACAAGAATGTTTTCGACACCTCGGAAGGCCACCTTGCCGTTCCCAGAGACAGTGCCGAGACGAGCGGCGAAGAGGCTTACAGCTCGGATGGCCCTGATGACAGCACAACGGCTGCCTCCGCCGGTAAGGGTGTCAAGCCCAAGGTGACCAGCGTGGTCGCCGCCAAACCACCTTCGCAGTCGTCAAACAAGACCAAGTCCTACAAAGCCCCCAAGCCCAAGGCGAAGAAGCCAACGAGCATCGCGGGCCCAATGACGCCGGCGTCCCTCCCTGCCTCTCGGAAACAGTCGATCGCCTCCAATCCGACCTTTCCCTCGGCTTCGGCAGAGGAGGAGCAGCCCGACCTTTCGACAAAGCCCCGATGCCAGCGCTGCCGCAAGAGTAAGAAGGGATGCGATAGGCAGCGCCCTTGTGGCAGATGCCGGGATGCCGGGATTCCCGCGGAGCTCTGCATTAGCGAAGACGAAGGCAATGGTCGCAAAGGCCGATACGGTCGGCATATGGGCGTGCCTATCAAGAAGGACGATATGCCACCTCCGGCTATGAACTTGCTACCCGCCGCGCCAATCGCCTCTGATGCGCTCGGCTTATCAATGCCCTCGTCCAGCATCATGGACAAGAACAAGAAGCGCAAGAGGTAGTCAGGCGGTTGACGTCCATCCGCCTGTAGCTTGTACGGCTCGAAAAGCAGAAGACTTGCAGCGGCGCAACGTTAAAACATTACATTCAGCAACGCATCGCCATTGGTCTTGGAAAACAAAAAAGCACGCTCTTCATCTTTAATGGGCGTCTTGTGGGAGAAAAGACAGGGCAAAATGCAAGGATGTATACATCAACAGCAACTACAAACGGTGTTCCCGTCGCGCTCTAAATCGGTCTCGCCGTTGCCACACCCCGGGTTCCCAACCCGATATGGCCGACATCGACATCGTCACGCATCCATCGGCATCCATTCCTTGACATCCATTCCGCACTCGAATAAGAGTGTTCTTTTTTTCATTCTGTCGGCCACTGTTTCCAGTCCTGCTACTGCTTCAATGCTCAATTTTGTATTCAGATGTGGATTTTTCGTTACTCGCGATCAGGGCGGCCACAGAAGAGCAATGGGTGCCTGGCAACATGGGGCATGCGGCCATCCACGACAGGCAACTAAAGCCCACGTACTGTCAGTTCCTTTTTTTTCGCGCGTTCATTCGTTATTTGCTTCAACGCCACGGGCACCTACTCGCCGCTTTTGTGGACGGACGGAGCGGGCAGCCGCAGGAGATGAGAAGGAGCAACGGTTTGAAGCTGTCTCCGTGGGTGTACTGTACCGGAGCTTTTGGGCTGGGAGACCGGGGGGCGATTTGCGGGGTCGCTCGGCATCAACGAAGGGAGGAAGGGAAGGGATTCCATCGGTTAATGGTGGAGAGCGCTGAGGAGGCACAGCGATAGCAGAGTTAACGAAGCGTTGATATTGGCTTTCAGAGTCCAGGCTTTCTATATCTTTTGTGCTTCCCATCCTCTGTTTTTATTTTCATTTTTTCCCTTGTTGTTCCGTCTATGGTCGTATCTTGTATCTGCCGTTGTCTTCAAGGAGGGCCAACCCCGTCTGTTTAAGAGTGCGCGAGAATCGGCAGAGGAGGTTGTTACATCTGGTTTGGCCGGCCTCCGAAACTTCCGGTATAGGCTTCCCGTCGGCTACGGAGATGAATTCTAGAAAGAATCCAGTCGACCCGCTTGTATGGAATAATGCTGGAAGTGTCTATCCCGAACGATGACCTGGACAATCCGCACGGACTTTTGGCCGCGCTACCCCGCGTCAAAGCAAGGAATAGCCCATCATCCAGCAATCACTCGACACATTCCCACCAAAAACCTTCACGTATCACCGGCGTGGCTAAATCTTAGGAGGAAAGTCTTGCCTCTTGATTCTGATATCTGAAACCATTCAAATTTGGAGTTCCAAGAGTCACGGCAGGTATTGTACACTTGTTTGAGATCGAAACTTTGCCCCTCTCGTTTAAACAAACTTTCCGCACCATACCAGATCAGGTCTAGCGCGAGCGGGCAAGCCACGGGAGGAATGAATAAAAGTGGGCCCTTCCTTTTCTCCTCGTTCCACGTCCGTTAGGGTGTTGATCGCTCATTAGGTAGACGGTACTCACTTGTCGAACTTGGATTGACGGTTTCTCGAGTCTCGCTGCGCTTTTTCCCCGTTCATTTTGCTTCGGATTACCGCGGTTCCAAATCAGCGTCACCCTCGCTGCTTTTTTTTGTCATCAGACTAATGCATTCTGGAGAGTAAGCAGCGGAGGCTCCTCCGGGATAAGTCCAAGTTCATCTGTGTTCTTCAGTGTTTCAGTCCCGGCTTCAACAGCGCCTTCTTGGCGGCAGGCAAACACACTGTAGTCCCCCCCGCGCCTTCCGTTTTCGACCAAATGTCGTGAAATTCTGAGTTCTGATTGGTTCAGAAGCGCTAAGCGGCTTGCCTGGATTAGGTCCACTTTAAATAGCGGGAACAGGTGAGAGGGGTTGTCGGGTGCTGACAACTGGCAGATCAGGAATACGTTGGGGTTTGGTCAGGCCACCTAATAACTGCCTGGTCTGGCGGGTCTGGCTCGAGGTGCGATGAACCACAAGAGGACGATCCAGCCATTTTTGGCGTTTGTTGCACATTCGCTCTCACCGCCGAGTGTTCTCATTTCTCCAACTGTTGCCCGCACCCCCGAGGTTCTCGAGCGGTAATGCATGGAAGTACTACTTATGGACTAGCCTGGCCCAGATCGGTACCGCTCCCTAAGATGTGGGAAGAGAGTTGCGAAATCAGTCTTCCTTCGATCTCATGTCGCAGACCTTTCTGTGCGGCCATGGCAACTCAGCAGGAATGCATGGAGACACGCAGACTAGCGAAACGTCATGCAAATCGCGATCCGGTGCACCATCTTCTTTTTCAAATCTGACACCGTGGCTGGAAACCGCGCGACGGATCTCTACCCTTATCAATGCCCCTCTCTCTTCACGGCCCCAAGTGAAGTGGAACTGGCCCATTTGCTGGGTTCCGTTTCCGCTGGATCGAGGTTGACGTTGCCGGTACCGGTCGTCCTAATAATCGGGCCTGTCGGGCCTGATCCGCGATTGGCGTCGGATATGGTCCCGAAACGTCGGGAACTGCGCGGACGCCGGTCTTCCTGAGAGAAGCGCCTCATCAGATCTTGCCTTCCCGTGACCCAGTTTGGCTGCCATGCATGGGGACCGGGGTTGGGGGGAACCCCAGTCCCGGGCCGCGATTCGCCGCCGGAAAAAAAAAAAAAAATGGCCATCGGCAGGTTGGGCCCACTAGAAAGGCGTGGACATGTCAACCAGGGCAGCAGGCGATGTCGGGGGCGGGAATAAGACCGGATGTGCATCTTTATCTGTGGGGACTTCTCGGTCCCAAGTCCGATGCTGAGTCCCGTGGCTAGGCGCATTTTACCGGCGGTTAAGAATGCAGAAACACCTTTTCTGCGTCCCATGCCGACCGTCCCATGCTGGTAATTAATTTTCTCGCCTGAAGGTCGACTGTGCAGAGTCCCTCTCGGAAACCCAGTCGACATGGCCGCCGTACCCGACATTGAGAAGTCCGCCCAAGTGAGCCGACCGCCATCCCGACATGGAGACGTCTCGGAGACACAAGGGGAAGAGATGGCGACTCCTCTCCCCGAAGGAGATTTCCAGCCCCCAGACGGAGGACTTGTTGCTTGGTCTCAAGTCCTAGCGGGTGTGCTTATCAACATGATGGCATGGGGCTACCCCTCGACATTTGGCGTATACCAGCTCTACTACCGAGACACACTCAAGCTCCCCGAATCCCAGATATCGTGGATTGGCTCCCTACAGGTCTTTCTCGCATTTGCCATGTGCACAGTTTCTGGGAGGCTGGCGGACGCCGGATACGTGAAGTCGACAATCATCGCTGGCTCGTTCATGGTTGTGCTTGGGACCATGATGACAAGCCTTTGCAAGCAATATTGGCAGATTTTCCTCGCCCAGGGCCTGCTTACAGGGTTGGGTCTCGGGATCGTCTTCATGCCCCCACTGTCCGTCATCAACTCGTACTTTGTGACGAAGCGATCTTCGGCCCTCGCTATCTCGGCCACCGGAACCGGTCTCGGCAGCGTTATCCTTCCTGCCACGATTCAATACCTGATACCACAGGTCGGATTTCCATGGGCGGTCAGATGCGCCGGCTTTGTGACCTTGTTTGTCGCCACGCTTTCGGTTCTGATACTCAGACCCAAGCTGAGGCCGAGGAAGTCGGGGCCCATGGTTGAGTGGGACGCATTTAGGGAGGGCCCTTACCTGTTGTACACGCTCGGCGCCTTTCTCTTTTTCTGGGCACTTTATTTTGGTTTCTTCTACGTGAGTCTCGATTCGCGACCTCTTCTCGTTTAAGTGATGCTCATAAGCTTACAGATCAACGCTTACGCTCGCAACGTCATTCATTTTTCCACCACAGACTCGGTTCAGCTCCTCCTCATTACGAACGGCATGAGCGTGCCGAGCAGGCCCCTAACGGGCTACTTGGCCGATCGATACTTTGGGCCCATCAACCTGTACACCTTTCAGACGCTGGTCCTCGGCTGCATGATCTTTGCGTGGACCGGCGTGAAGACGCGGACGGGCATGTACGTGTTCGCTGCCTTCTTTGGCCTGACAGTCGGCGCAGCCCAGGGGCTCTACGCGGGCTCGCTGGCCAGCCTGACCAAGGACCCGAGGAAGATGGGCACGCGGTTCGGCATGGTCTGCACCATCGTGGCGTTTGCCTCGCTCGCGGGGCCGCCCACAGCGGGTGCCATCATTGATAAGTCGGATGGGCGCTATTTGTGGGCGCAGATATGGGCCGGGCTGGTGATCGTTTTGGCATCCCTCGTCCTGACCGCGACGAGGTGCGCGGTGACGGGTTTTAAGCTCTGGGTCAAGATCTGACATTGCGGACCTTGCCATGCCGTTGGTGGAAGATGATGTCTGAGACAAGCGGGTTGAGAGAGTCCCTGCTTCCGTCCTTCCGTACACACGTGTGCAGCACATGATATGTTTCACACGGGCACGAAAAGGTGAGACAATGTCATCTCTCTTGCTGATTGGATCATATCCTTGTTGGGTTGATGCACATTCTTGAGCCAGATCAGGGTTGGCCATTGCAAGACAGGCCGAGGACTTGTCTGTATGTACTGTACGTACAATTAATACGACAACGACATGCGAACAACAAAATGTAATTAACCAATCCAGTGTCAGAAGGGATTTTCCTGATAAGCCTTCTCCGCCTCGGCGTATGCGTCGTATCCGTACAGGAACGCCTGAATCTCCGGACACGTCCACCTGCTCGGGAAGGGTGCCTTGACCTCCTTGCCCAGCATGCTCAGCATCAGGGCATCCCTCCTCTCCTGAGCCTCTCCGTCCTCCATGTGGGAGTCGTCCCTCTGCTTGAAGGTCTCGATCTGGATCTTGCGGCTCCTCTCGATCCTCAGCCTCTGATACAGGGCCGAGACGCGGGGCAGCTGCCTCGCCATCTCGCTCTTCTTGACCCTCCCCAGCAGCGACCCGAACACGGCACCGTCCTCCAGGCTCGAGTTGGCCCCCTGCGCCAGATAGGGCAGCATCGGGTGGCAGCAGTCGCCGGCCATGAAGAAGGTGCCCTCCTCGTTGGCCCACTCGGGCAGCGCGTCGAGCCACATCAGCCTCCATTTGTGCACCACACCCCGGACCTGCTTCAGGAGCCTGCCCAGCAGCGGGTCCCAGCCGGAGAACCGGGCCCGCATCTCGTCCTTGTCCCCTTCCCGCTTGACCACGCCGCCGGGCAGGTCGTCCGGGCACAGCAGGACGAGGTTGTAGACCTCGCCGGCGCTGACCGAGTAGCCGACGCAGTGCGACCGGGGGCCGATCCAGAAGTTGACCGCCGCGTCCCGGATGAAGGCCCGCAGCTCCTCCGCGTCCTCACCCTCCAGCTCGTCGGCCCGGATGGTGATGCGGTAGGCCAGGTCGCCGGTCGGGAGGGCCGGGCTCGGCCGGCCGAGGAACTGGCCGCGGATGCGGCTCCACAGGCCGTCGGCGAGCAGGACGACGTCCCCCTCGACGACGGCTCCGGCGCCGCCGTTGTCGCCGCCGTTGTCGCCGAGGACGTGGACCCGAGCCTCGGCAAAGTCGACCCGCACCGCGGGCGAGCCCAGGCGGATCTCGACGCCGAGCTCGGCGCAGCGCGCGACCATGGCCTGCTGCAGGTCGACGCGGTGCAGGTCCCAGAAGGGGTAGCCGCCGTAGCGGGCGCGAACGCTGTCCTGCAGCGCGGGCTCGTGCGCGAGCAGCCGGGTGCCGTCGTAGCGCCGCACCGAGAGTGAGCGCGGCTCGGCGGCGCGCGGGGCGAGCCGCGGGAAGAGCGACCAGGCTGCGAGCAAGCGGGTGCCGTTGGGGGTGATTTGCAGGCCGGCCTGGTGGTGAGGGGCGATGGGAAGTTAGCAACTTTTCATTTATTTATTATTCTTTTTAGTAACGTTTTCTTTCTCCCTCCCATCCAACAAAGAAGAATGAAGGAAAAAAAAAAAAAGAGAGAGAGAGATAAAAAAGACGAAAAAAGAAAGAAAGAAATTCTACTCGAATTGATGGGGTTGACCAATGACAGCTAGGTATTTGGGGGAGAGAAAGGGGAACGAGGCTTTGAACCTACGCCAATCTCCTGCAGCTCCTTGGCCGCCTCCAACACCGTCACCCGGTGCGCCGGGTTGGCCAGCTTGGTCGACAGGGCGGCGCTCAGCCCCGCGAGTCCGGCGCCAATGACAATAAGGTGGATGCCCTCTCCGGCGCTCGCCTGATCACTCATTGTTTGTTGCGCGCTTGGGTGGATAGATGTACCCGATCCGATAAACACGCGGGATGAAGCAACTATTTGAAAAAAATGCGAGTGTCCGTATCTGTGCTCAGCGCAAGATGCGGGAAAGCAACCGACAATATCATTAGTTCCCCCCCCGCCGCGGTAGCTTTTGCAACGGGATGCAATCCGGCCGCGTCATGGACGTGCGCGCCCCTCGGGAGGTCCGATCGGCAACCCGAACGACGTCTACGGCATGTCGGGGAACTTAGAAAAGGTTGAAACGTAGCAAATGAGAACAGGCGGAGTCGTTCGCGTGTCCTTAAACAGAGTTTACAAGTGAGCCAGCGGATGTGGGGGAAGGGACGGAAATGCCGTTCCAGAAAACGCGGGGATCCCCCAAGTCACGCAAAGCGATTTCGGGTGACAGTGCCGAGGCTGCGGGGAGACTGCGGGTTTCCGCCGGCTGAGGTAGATCTGTCGGCTTGTCCTTAAGGCTGTGTGTGTGATTGAAATGTGGAGCGCTCGTCGCTCCCTTTGCCATCTGCCATCTCAACTCACTTGTCCAAATCAACGAATAGGCCAGAGGCTGGATAGAGGAAAAAAATGAAGGAAAAAAAGGGGGGGCTGGCCCATTCCAGCCGGCGCGACCAATCCGCCGTTGCCTTTTTTCCTTTTTTCCTTTTTTTGCTTTGGGTATCTAATCCATACACCCGTCCAAGATGTGTAGTGAAATCCTGGGATGGCTGTTGTTATGGTCGTGCAAGGCAGCCAACAGCTGGCTGAAAATGTCCAACGATGATGACATGGAGGTGCTCTTCACCATATTTCCTTCCGCGCGCTTACTGCTTTTTCAATGTTCGGGGATCTCCAAATCCTTCGGATCTACCACCCACTCCTCCTCATCCCCCCAGACCGGCGCGAGGGCAAACGAGCCCTGAATCTTGCCCATGCCATAGGCAACGCCCGCCGTCTGACTCGAGTCGCCCGGCTTCACATCCGCCTGCTCGATCAGTACGGCGGTCGCCAGGAAGTTCGTCTGGGTGCCCGGCATGAGCTCCAGCTTCTGTCCGCCCCAACTGAGCTCGACCTTGCCGGACTTGCGCACGGTCAGGTTGCCGAGGAAACCCCCTTCCTTTATTATGTCGTCGCCATTTTCTTTGTCTTGCCCACCGTCCTCTTCCTCTCCATCCCCTTCCTTCTTGATCTTGCCTTCGTCCCGGGTGAGATCGATGTTGACGGGCGGCTGGTTCAGCATGACGACATCATCGTCCGGCTCCGGCTTGATCGCAATCGGGTTCGAAGACGTGCCATCGTGGGGAACCGCCCGCAGCGGCGGAAGGACGGGCGGGAACTGGAAGAGGAACATGTGTCCCTCAAGAGCGGCGTTGTTTGTGATGCCGTCCTCGGCGGTAGTGTCGTCCCCTTGGAGGGTAAAGAGCTCCACCATGCGCTGGAGGTCTTCTGCCATGACTTCGGCCTCGGGGTCTTTCGGTTTGGCCGACTTTTTCTTCGGTTTTTGCTCCGTTGCGACCCCTTTCTTCTTCATCTCGGGTGACTCGGGCGCTTTGATGCGCTCGGGGATCTGGTCCAAGTCCATCGCGCCGCCGTCGCCCTCTTCTCGTTTGATCTCGCGCGTCTGCGCCGCCTCCGCAGCTCCCTCCTCCTTGACTGTCTCTTCGAAATCTTCCATCTGGGCAGGCCCGCCGACAAACAAGCCTTCTTCGTCTGACTCGTCGGAGGCACCGGCTTTCTCTTGAGCCTCGATTTCGGCAGCCGTCGTCAAGGTGACTGCCTCCTCCTTGTGCTCCACGCGACGGATCCCCATGGGCATGATCGCCTTCTTCTTCTTGGTCGACGTGATGGAGGAGCGGTCCTCCTCGTCCGAGACTTCGACGTAGTTGTAGAGCATGTCGGCATTGATCCTGCTGTTGTCGATGATGCCCGATTGGCCGTACGCTCCTTTGACCCCTTTGGTCTCCCCCTCGCTCTTCACAAAGCCGGAGCCAGAACTGGAACCGGAGGCAAAGGCATAGCCACCTGTACCTTGGTACCCAGAGGCACCTCCCCCACCAACTGCTGCATTGTTAGAAAGGCGCTCAAGACAAAAAGAACAGTCGATCTGGGGTTCATTCGAGGGCAAGCAAAACTCACAGGTCATGCCCGCCGATAGCGGGCCCGCAGCAGCCGAGCTCCTAAGGTTTCCACGAAGGAGTCCTCCACGGCCACGACCGCGACCGCGACCGCGGCCACGGTTGAGGCGCGCTAACCTCCTCGCCTCCTCAGCGTTTCTCTGCTCCTGTATCCTGAGCTGCTCCTCGGCGAGGCGGGCGCGCTCGGCTTCGCTGCGGCGGACGGCCTTCGGCTTGAACTTGGAGGTGGACCCGCGGGTCGAGGACGGAGCGGGAGTGGCGCTCGATACTCTGGAAGTTGACGGGGCCGTCGCGGCCTCGGGAGTCGACTCTACTGTCATGATCGGAACGGGCGCCGGCCCTGGCGGACCAGCTGTGTCTCCCGAGGTTGTCGTGGTCATGGTCGTGGTTGTGGTCGTCGTGGTCGTCCTCATCGTTGCCGTCGTCATCGCGGGGCTCGACTCGGCGGCTGCTTCCGACGCTGGCGCGGCATCTCGGGAAGCCGCATCGTCGACGGCGGCGGTTGTTGCGGCAGCGCCACCACGGCCTGTGCCTCCCCGACCCCTGCCCCGACCGCGTGTTGTCGTTTTTGGGGGCATCTCTGATCAACCGGCGAAGGTGCTGTGGGCAGGTTCGAAATTCCAAAAAAAAAAAAAAAAAAAAATCAATGAATGGTCGAAAGCATTTTGGCGGCCAGGACGGGAAAGAATGAATCGCGTTTGGCGTTGCATTTCTCGATTGCCCCACTATCGGTGGGCATGGCAAGCAGGGGTCCCAGGTGGGGGACTACACTAAGCACCTTAGCGCGGGGCATGGCGCTGCGTGCGATAAGGGTTGTGTATGTATGTACGTATTACTGTACAGTACGGATTATAGACGGAATACACTAATCCATAGTTATGTGATAGTGCTCTGGCAATGTGAGTCTCGAGGGTTATAATCTCAGCGCCTCCCTCCCTACAAGTACTAGTACACAATAATCCGTACCTACCTTACCTACATACAAGTACACACACACGTATGTTCCCAACCGACCATCCCCGGCATTCATCTCCGGCCCCCTTCACCCCGATCTGAAGAATCTCGGATGCGGCCCCGGAAACCGGCATGAGGTGACATGCGCCATGAACTCGCCCTTCCCCCAGTCCTCCTCTGCCGACGGCAAAGGGCGCATCGTCGTCCGGCGTCTTCCCACGGGCATTTCCGGGCTCGAGACATTCGAATACCAGTACCCGCTCAAGCTTGTCACGCCCAAGCGCCCCCGGGAGACGAGCGCGCTCGTGTATCTGCTCTCGTACGGCGGCGGTCTTGTTGGCGGCGACAAGGTCAGCTTGGAAATCGAGGTCGAGGCCGGTGCGCGGCTGAGCCTGGCCACGCAGGGGCACACCAAGATCTTCAAGTCGGCGAGCCCGGATATCGTCACCCGCCAGACAATGCGGGTCAAGATCGCGGCCGGCGCCGCCGTCTGTCTCCTCCCGGACCCTATCCAGCCGTTTGCGCACAGCGTCTACGAGCAGATCCAGGTCTTCAGGCTGGCACGGAACGCGTCGCTGTGCCTCTTGGACTGGGTCACCGAGGGGCGCTCCGCGCTTGGCGAGCACTGGAGCTTCGTCAAATGGGTCGGCCGCAACGAGGTATGGACCATGGGCGACGGCCAGGCAACCCAAGACCGATTGCTGGTCAGAGACATCGCCATCCTCGACAGCAAGAGAGCATACCCCCAGCTGCCGACTCTGCGCGAGTCGATGAACGGGCTGACCGTCTTTGGAACCCTCATCCTGCGGGGTCCTCTTATGAAGTCGGTTGGGGAGTTCTTTCTCGCCGAGTTTGCCGCCCTCCCACGGCTCGGGGCCCGCGATTGGCGGAGCGATGATGCGAAAGGTCAAAAGGATGCTGGCAGTGATGATTTATCGCCACGCGAGAAGTGGCGCGAAGAGAGAGTGCAGAGAGAAAAGGAGAACAAGGTGCTCTGGTCGGCAGCCAGCATCAGGGGCTGCGTTGTGGTCAAATTTGGGGCGCCCACCTTTGAAGCCGGCCGACTCTGGATAGGCTCTATGCTGGCTCAAGAAGGCAGTATCGCGCAGCATTTTGGGGAACAAGCGCTCATGTGCCTGAGGTGGTAACTAAACAATTGCCCCTCGATAAGCTTCATCAGGCATTCATTCATTCATCCCAGAAGCCGTATAAACGGAGAATAAACAGATGAACATGAACATAAAAATACAAACCAAAATAATACAATGAAAGAGTTACAGCACGCCGTGAATATAGCAACCTCAGCTACGGATTATAGTCACGACAGTAGCGTATCAATTCAATCTTTCGGCGGGTGTGCCCCGGTAGTTGCATACTCAATTCGTCCGTATAGTACTGTGTACAGTACGGAGGACTAGGCAGCGCTGTTGCTTGGCGGGCCATTGTGTGTGCTGTGGGTGCTGTGGGTATCCGCCAAATAATCTGGCGATTTGGATGGCCCTTCTCGACGCGTTTTCAATTGCCCAGGAACGGAACCAGACCCGTCGCCCTCTCCAGACGCGGGTCCCTCTTTTCGCACACTCAATGTAATGTCAACCAGACGACAGCCACTCATGGAGACCTCAGAAAACGCCGCGACGAGCTCGCCAGCTCCGACTTCCACCACGCGCCGCTCCGGGCGCGTCACCAAGGCGCCCGCCAAGTACACCCCCGAGGCGCCCACCGCCACCAAGCGCAAGCGGAATGCCGAGCCTGACGACGAGGGTGCGGAGAACGAGTCGCCCGGCGAGGTAGACGATGTCAGCGACGCCAATGACGACGACACCGACGACACGGCCGCCGATGAGCCCAGGAGCGCCGGCAAGAAGAAGCGGCCCTCGACGACGACGACGTCGTCGTTGTCGTCGCAGACCGCGAAGTCGAGGAAACCGGCCGCGAAGAAGCCAAAAACCAACGGCGACGCGCCTGCCGCCGACTCGGTTCATGCCGCGCAACTACCGAGCCGCCCAAAAAAGGCGGTCCGGATCGCCATCGCCCGCGGCGATGCCGATGGCCTGTACGGTGCGTGCTCCTTTGTGCGAAAGCCGCGTGTGCCCCCTTCCCCCCACCCCCGTTCGTCCATACGATGCTGATCAGGAAACAACGTGTACAGCCGACATCTTTGCCTCGGGAGACTCGCCCGACAAGGTCGCGACCGAATGGTACCACAAGTACCAGGCCGACGACGCCGCCGCCGTCACCGACCTGGTCAATTGCATCCTCCTGTCTGCCGGCTGCGACCAGCAGGTTACTCAAGACGATATTCGGGATCCCGAGAACTGCTCCAACCGATTGGCGGATCTCCAAAATGTCTACACCGAGGTAACGTCGGACCGCAATATTCTTTCTTCTTCTTCTTTTTTTTTTTTTTTTTTTTTTTTTTTTATTTTTCCGTCTTGTTTAAGTTCTCGTTTAACAAACATCGTGCTAACATCTTACACCGCAGGAGGGAATCACGGATTATCCCCTCATTTCCAGGGCCAAGTCGACCAAGTCGTTCCGCGATTTGTTAGTCGGCTTCTTCAGGTCTCTCGTGACCGTCCTGCACGAGACCGACGTCCTGTACAAGGATAGCGCCCTGATGGAGAACATCGCGAGATGGGTGGCGTCCATGTCTTCGTCAACGCTGCGGCCGTTCAGACACACGGCAACCACCGTGGCGCTCGCAATGGAGGCCGCCCTGGTCGAGGCTGCCAAGAAGCTCGACGACCGCATCACCAGGATGACCCAGCAGGTCGACGCCGAGAAGAGCCGCAAGGGAAAGAACAAGGAACGGCTGGCCGTGATCCAGAAGAACCTCCAAGAGGCCGAACAAAGCCGGCAGATCTGCCAAGAGCAGATCACAGACTTCTTCGAGACCGTCTTCGTCCATCGGTACCGGGATATCGACCCCAAGATCCGGACCGAATGCGTCGAGGCGCTCGGCACCTGGATCTGGCTCCTGCCCACCTTCTTCGAGAAGCCCGAGTATCTGCGATATCTGGGATGGATGTTGTCCGACATCACGCCGCAGACCAGGCAGGAAGTGCTCAAACAGCTCGCGCGCATTCTCAAGCGCGATGCCGAGAAGCTGGGCCACTTCATCGACCGGTTCCGCCCGCGCCTGGTCGAGATAGCCACCAAGGACGCCGACGTCAGCGTCCGCGTCGCCGCCCTCTCGGTCATCCAGATCCTCAAGGACATCGGCATGCTCGAGCCCGACGAGATCGACTCGATCGGCCGCCTGGTCTTCGACTCCGAGCTGCGCGTGCGGAGAGCCGTCATCGATTTCTTTGCCGGCTGCGTCAACGACTCGATCGAGACAAAGGTCGAGGAGATCGGCGGTGCCGATGCGGTCGACGAACTCTTTGGAGACGAGCAAGACGACGACTATTCCTCGCCCCGCCGAGACTGGATCAGCATCAAGTGTCTCGCTGAGCTCCTCGCCGCATACGATGCTCAGCTCGAGGAGGAGAACAAGACGCCGCCGGTTCGCGCTCTGGATATCGCCGTCGGGATGGTCCAAGCCGTGGCGCCCGAGACCCGTGTCTCGCTGGCTTCACAGGTCCTGTACGAGAAGATTGATCAAGTCAGGAACTGGGAGCTCCTCGCCGGTTATCTCCTCTACGATCATACGACGAGTACGAAATCGAGATCCGCGTCCAAGCGCAAAACGAACGAAGCGGCGCTGAAGAGCGCGGTGGCCCCAGACTCCAGGGAAGAGTCCGTCTTGCTCGAGGTTCTCGCATCCGCCGTCAAGCTGAGCCTGGCTTCTTCAGAGGCCGACAGGGGCAAGAGAAAACAGCGGCCCGATGCTGGCGATGGAGGTGATGATTCGGCAGTCCACCTCGCCGGCATCATTCCTCGCCTCTTGAGCAAGTACGGGGCTGAAGCCAGCACGGCAGTTATCGTATTACGGCTGGAGCACTCCCTGCCTCTCGACGTTTTCCAGCAACTCCGGCAAGACTCCACGACATACGGCCGCCTACTGGACGAGATATGCGCTCAGTTCAACCGGCATGTCGATCGAGGCGTGCTCGCGGAAGCGGCCACAGCGCTCCTGCATGCCCGCAAATACGACGAGCTAGAGGAGATGACAGATACCAAGATCTCAGAACTCTGGGAGACCGTCATCAACGCCCTCCGCCATTTCGACAAGACACACGAGCTCAACGACCGCGGCAACATGGAAGCCGCAGCTATCGCTCAGCTGGGCAACGTTCTTCTCAAGGCCAGCAAGCTGTCGAGCATCGCCGACTGCGTCGACCTGCTCGAAGCCGACGGCCAGTCCGAGGACTCCCCGAACCCGGTCATCGAGCTTCTCATCCGCACTGTCCACCGCGGCAAGCTCGACCAAGTCGACGAGGCCCTCGACGACCTCGAAGACGAGGCCGTCTCGTACGCGATCCAGGCCATCAACTTCTACTTCATGTGGAAAGTCCGCAGCCTAATTGCCGCCGTGCAATCGGCCGCCGACATCCCCGCGCACACCATCGAGCGCCTGTCCACCTTCCGCCGGACCTTCACCAACAACCTGATCTGGACGCTCTCGTCGCGCGGCACCAACGACGAGCTCCGCCTCTTCGCCACAGGCGCCCTCTGTGACTTGCACGTTTTGTTCGCCTCGCTCCGGGAGACCGTCAAACAGTCTCTCTCCTCCTCCCGATCCCAACCCCAACCCCAACCCCAATCCCAGTCCCAGCAACCCCCCCCTCACCCGAGGCACGACTACAAGGAGCTGGAGCCCCTCTACGAGCCCATCCAACCGGGCCTCATCAACGAGCTCATCGAAATCTACAACGCCGCCGAGCGCGCCTACGCACGCATCACCAAGCGCACCCTCAACGAGCCCGCCCCGGACGAGCGCCGCCGTCACCAGAACCAGAACCAGCAAGACCCGGACCAACCCCCCGTCGACGACGACGACGACGAGGAGGAGGACGAAGAGGCCGTGGGCGAGGACGAGGACGACGAGGACGAGGAGGAGGCGGCCGCCGACGCCGCCCTCTCCCCCGCAGAGCGCAAGGGCAAGGAGCTCAAGCTGGAGCGCGCCCTGTGCGAGCTCGCCGGCAAGCTGATCCTCGCCATCCTGGCCAAGATGGTCGACCACCAGGGGCCCCACGCCGGCAAGCTGCGCCGCCGCATGGTGCGCAACCAGACCAGGCTGGGCGCCAACCTGCGCGAGACCCTCGCCTTCCTGGACGAGGGCAAGCTGCGGGAGCGCGCCGCGGCGGCGGCCGCCGCCGGCGGTGCTAGGAAGAAGAAGACCAAAGCCAAGGCCAAGGCCGAGGCCGCTTCTGCCGGTGCCGGTGCTGCTGCTGCTGCTGGAAAGCCCGGTGCCGGTGCGTCGAGGAAGAAGGCGGCGCGGAGCGATGAGATCGTCGTCGCAGGGGACGACGATTCCCACTTGTCCGAGATCGAGGAGGCCGAGCCCGAGCCCGAGCCGGAGGAAGGGTCGGCGGAGGATCTGAGGAGGAGGGAGCTGCTCGACGATCCTATCGAGGAGGATGAGCAGGAACAAGAACAGGACAGGGGCGGCGGCGGCGGCGGCGGTGGTGGTAGTGGTGGTGGTGGCGGGGATAAGATGGACGAGGACGAATCGGTATTAGGTGATTAAGGGATGGATGGAAAGGGAGGGAAAGGAGGGGGGGGGGGGACACTAGCGGTTGTGTGGACTTTTTTTCTTTGCCGGCTTTTTCTTTTGCTTCCCTGGTGTGGAAGGGTTGTATCATGCATGAGTATGGGTTATGAGACTGAGTTCTGATGTCATTCGTGGCAATTTTTTTTTTTTCTCTTTCTCTTGTTCCCTCGCTTGTGGATTTGTCTTTATCTGCAGGCCCCTCTGCTTGGCGTCGCAACGATAGTATTTCTTTCGCACTGAGGTGGCAAAGTATCGAATAATTAAGCTAAGCAATGGTTGGCGTCTAGCAGACCGCGTTTGCGAGGTTAGAGATACCACAAGCTCGTCATGGAGTAATTCATTAACCGTTCCATCCATACACTTCATTCCGGAAACTCCTAAATCACTAGACATGCCCAAGCGCAAGCAAACCCCGTCATCGCAGCCAAGTTCATGGACCCGTGACTAATATCTTGGTCCCAAAAAGTCCAAAGCATCGCACCCATGCGCCCCCTTCCCCCTGAACGCCATATTGCTTGATGCAACAAGCAAAGGGCCTGTTCGAAACGAAGCCCTCAATCCCCTCGCCCTCGTTGTCTTCCGCGGGTGAGCTCTGTAACGGCGGCTTCTGGAGGCGTAGGTGGTGCCTAAATCTGTTCTGCCCCACGTTCTCCGCACCTTTCTCCGTTCGTCTTTTCTCTGCAGTTTGTGCCTTGTGCTCCTCCAGATTCCCCCACAGCAGGGACATACGCTCACGGAGTTTCTGTAACGTCTCCGGATCTTGGCGGAGGTCGGTCGCGTCGAGCCCGGTCAGGCACTGCGCCTCGATGTTGTCAACAAGAACCCAGATCCGGGGCGGACGTTCGGCCTGCTTTGTGTGGCCCGGAGGCGCTGGGTCTTGGAGCTGCAGTGCAAAACGCCACTCCCAAATCCGGTCGCCGTCGACTGCGCCGCCTTCGTCGGACGTTGAGGAGACGCAGTCACTGTCAGCTTCGTTGTCGGAGAGCATGTCGTAGACAGTCTGCTTGCGACTGCAAGCGAAGTCCTCTAATGAGGGCGGGAAGAAGTCAACGACGCGCACGACAGCGCGGTACTTGGCGCAGACAAAAGGCACCACAAAACTGGCGGTCTGGTTGTTAATCGTTGTTTCATACGATACCGGTTCAAGGATCGACTCGATAGTGGAGTACTGAGCGTTGTGTGTTTCGCAGGTGATGTGGTCGTTCAGTCCAAGGTGAGGAGGCTCTTGGTTGAGGACCTCCTCGCTCTCACTCTGTTCCTTTGCCGTTCGCTTCTGCTTACGCCGTTCTTTGGAATTGGGAGGCAGGTCTTCTTTCTTGGACGAGAGGGAGGCTTTGCGTTTCATACCCGCTGCTTCAGCAGCTTTGATTGCTTTAATCTGCTGCCTTTTCTTCTTGTGGTAGTCACGGCATCGCCGGATCGCCTCCTTCAGGTTCGGGTCTATGGTGTCGGCGTTGGCGAGATCCAGAATGTCCACGTTGACCCGCCTGGAGGAAGACCCGCGCTCTTCACGCAAGAATCCTTCGAGGAACCGGCCGTCGCGGCCATACTTGATCTGAACATTACGCAAGCCTACCCACTGCCCAGCCTTTACTTCCTCCCGGATAAAGGTAGCGTGGGGCTCGAAGCAGGTGATCTGGAGCGACATCCTCCCGTAGGGCCCAACCCACTCCTTGTTGGGCACATCGGCCACGCCAGTGGTGTAGCCATATGGATCGCCATCTCCGAGTCCGGAATCCGAGAGTCCTTCCCATGCCCGTGGGTGGAAACGCGGGTTTTCGGTGTAATCCGAGACGTACAGGGTGAGCGCGGTGAGGCCATCGTAGGGATCCCTGACTACTTGCACGATCAAGTCGCAAAACTTGCCCTCCTGTACGTCTTTGAGCAGGCTAAATTTCTGCTTGACATTCAGAGACTGCTCTGCTCTAGCCTGAAACTCGTGCTCGCCGGGGAGGGAGTACTTGTCGATTGTGTGGTAAATGTGAGAAACGTAGGCGGTCTCCGCGACGGTGGGCACGTGGGTGTCTCGCTTTGAGGCCGGCGCTAGGGCGATCTTGGCGGATTGTGGCCGTGGTGGAATCTTGGAGGCCGTGTAGACACGAATGGACGTTGTACGGTTGGTGATGAGAGACAGGTCTCCACGATACCTCTGCACCTTCACGTTGGTCGCGACCACAACATCACCGGCCGTGACTCTAGGCATGTCGGCCTCCGGACGGAAGACGACAAAGTTAATGTCATGGTTATCCTCGTCCGTGGAAAGGTCATAGAGGGTGATGGTGCATTTGTGATCTGCTGATATGTTAGGTGATCCAAGCTAAGGACCTTCCTCAAACCTGGAATGATCGCAGCTCACCATTGCCATTAGTTGGGATGGGAAGACGGCAATCCTTCACCACGCCGATAACATTGACCAAGCCCCCCGGAGACACAACCTCATCCAGAATTGGCCTGATCTGGACAAAACTGGGCGGAATGGAGGATTCGGGCGGGGCAGCACCTTCGGCGCTCTTTCGGGAGGCCCCCGCGGGCATCGCTGCTCGAGCCCAGGGACGGCAGGACTGGAGGGAGGATTTAAATGTCTAGGAATTCATGACAGGACAAAGAGAGAGAAACAAAGTGGCTGGAGTTCCAGCTCCATGCAGGTTGAGGCCTGGAGTGTTTGGTATGGTCGGCCCCTTGTCTTGTTCCCCCATCTCACAAGTGATCGGTAGTGTATATTGGTGTCTAGGCCAGACGCGCTTGGAGACGCGTGTTGCACCACTTTCCAGAATCGCCACTTGCTCGCCAGCTCATGTGCATGGGATTGGAACTTGACCCCGCTGCTGGCCTGTGCTTCTTTCTTCCATTGTGGGTCTGCTACTTCTCTCGCTGCCTCAGGCACCAATCAGCTGTCGCTGACTCGAGCCTGGCGGGGCACAAGCTTGGGTTGCTCATCCTGGTCTGTCACTGCGGAGGGATCAGAGTGACCCATTTCGTTTCCAGTTTTGCGTCTCCAAATTCTTTCATGGTCCAAAAACAATCAAAACCCTTCCCCCGGCAACCCCTCCTTTTCCCCATTTCCATTCAGAGGACCAAGTGCTGGGCCACACTGAACACTGCTTTTCTAAACGCTGCGGAAGCTTGACTCCGAGCGTAATTCTTTGATTGACTTGGTTGACGCCGCAGCCAGGGTTTCAGCAACTGTGATTTTTTTTAGGCGATCACCGCCCGCTCCCTCCCCTCCCCCCTCCACCCTCTCTACCTTGCTCCCGCTTGTCGACAATCGGACATCGCAACCATGGCCGACCGCTACATCCCCGAGCACCGCCGCACGCAATTCAAGGCGAAGAGCACCTTCAAGCCCGAGGAGCTGCGTCGCCGCCGCGAAGAGCAGCAGGTCGAAATTCGCAAAGCGAAGCGTGAGGAGAACTTGGCCAAGCGTCGTGGTATTGGCACTGGCGAGGACCGGCCCGGCGCCTCTTTGGGTGCCGCTCCCGACAGCGACGATGAGAACGCTCCGAGCGAGACCCAGGTACGTTATTTCTCTCATATATCATTTCAGGACAGAAAACGTTTTTTCGTTGCCTTCTCGCACCTTAGAGCTGCAAACCTCTAATGCCCTATCTCTGCCCCTCTTGTACCCCGCCGTCCGTTGTGGTCAATGCTGATGGGCCGGAGCTGCATCCGGCATCGCTCCGTCCATGCACATCATTGTACCACAACCAAGCTACTGCGATGCATTATCGCATAATCTTTTATCTTTGCTTGCCCCGTACCCTCAATACGTCTTCCTCTGGCGTGACCCGGTTGCTAACCTCGGGATGTGCAGCTTAATGAGGACCTCCCCCAGATGGTCGCTGGCGTCTTCTCAGACCAGATTGATCTTCAGATTCAGGCCACCACCAAGTTCCGGAAGCTGCTCAGCAAAGAGCGGAACCCTCCCATTGAGGAAGTCATCAAGACCGGCGTCGTGAGCCGTTTCGTCGAGTTCCTGCGGTCTCCCCATACCCTTGTCCAGTTCGAGGCTGCCTGGGCTCTCACCAACATCGCTTCCGGCTCGGCCTCCCAGACGCAGGTGGTTATCGAGGCAGGCGCCGTGCCCATCTTTGTCGAGCTTCTCAACAGCCCCGAACCCGATGTCAGAGAGCAGGCCGTTTGGGCCCTGGGCAACATTGCAGGCGACAGCCCGCAGTGCAGAGATTACGTCCTGAGCCAAGGCGCCCTGCGCCCCCTGCTCAACCTCCTCGGGGACAGCCGCAAGCTTAGTATGCTCCGGAACGCTACTTGGACTCTGAGCAATTTCTGCCGTGGCAAGACACCCCAGCCGGATTGGAATACGGTATGTCGACGTCTTTCTGCGCCGCATCATCACGTGATTCTAACTCTCCACGCAGATCCAACCCGCTCTCCCCATCCTCGCTAAGCTTGTGTATTCCCTGGATGACGAGGTTCTGATCGACGCCTGCTGGGCTATCTCTTACCTGTCGGACGGCTCGAACGACAAGATCCAGGCCGTTATCGAAGCGGGCATCCCGCGCCGGCTTGTCGAGCTTCTGATGCATGCGTCGACCTCTGTGCAGACCCCCGCTCTCCGGTCTGTCGGTAACATTGTCACGGGCGACGACGTGCAGACCCAGGTCATCATCAACTGCGGTGCTCTTCCCTGCCTGCTGTCGCTCCTGAGCAGCAACAAGGACGGGATCCGCAAGGAGGCTTGCTGGACCATCTCCAACATCACCGCTGGCAACTCGGCGCAAATCCAGGCTGTCATCGATGCCAACATCATCCCTCCTCTTATCCACCTGCTCACCCACGGCGACCTCAAGACTCGTAAGGAAGCATGCTGGGCGATCAGCAACGCCACGTCTGGCGGTCTGCAGAAGCCCGAACAGATTAGGTACCTGGTCAACCAGGGATGCATCAAGCCGCTCTGCGACCTTCTTGCTTGCCCCGACAACAAGATCATCCAGGTTGCGCTGGATGGCTTGGAGAATATTCTCAAAGTCGGAGAGCTCGACAAGCAGGCCGCGGGCGAGGGCGCCGACGCGATTAACCGTTATGCGCTGTATATCGAGGAGTGCGGTGGCATGGAGAAGATCCACGATTGCCAGACCAACGCCAACGAGGAGATTTACATGAAGGCCTACAACATCATCGAGAAGTACTTCTCGGACGAAGACGAGGCTGCGGATGATGCTATGGGTCAGAACCAGCAATTCGGCTTCGGTGCCGCGAACGGCGCTCAGCAGGGTGGCTTCAATTTCGGCGCCAACGGCGCTGAATCGATGGATATGTAAGGAAGTTATGGCCAAGATGAAATACGATGGGCTGCTGGCGATGCGAGGGACTGGCCCAACGCGCTCCGTGCCGTTCCGAAGCCGCCCACACCCCTTCGTTTATCCGAGCCATGCAACACCAGCGTTCCCGCCGTCCCGCGGCGTTCTCGTACCAGATTGCTGAGAGAGATGGCACGTCTATGCTTTCGGTTGACGCCACACACCCCTTATCCCCCCAAATCATACCCTCGACACAATCCCCATCACACACAGCCCTACAAGCTTTACCTTTAATTTTGTTTTATCGACAGCTCAACGGAATGACAGCATAGAGGGAGCGGCCAGGTCCTTTGGTAGCTTGATAGCTCCAGCCTGGAAAGTACATGGATGCGTCTTACGAGTTGCGCGGAAGGAGTAGAGGGTCTGAATGGTAGCTTGATAGCTCCAACCCTAGGATGACGACGAAGGTGAGGGCGCGCGTGCCGCGTCGCGCCAGAGGTGGAGCGGGTGCCGGGAAAGCCCAACCTCAGCGCATGTATCGCCTCGCAATCGGCCATTGCTAGTGCATGGCCCGAACGGCCGGGGTGGTTGCCGTGGATATTGGCCTTTGGCTACTACTCTAGTCCCACCAAGTGGTGGGTAGCAGGAGAAGCTGAGGCTGGTTCTGTTTACGGGATGCATGGACTGGCTGTGTATAGACTAGCTCTCTGCAGACAGACAATGGAAACCACGCAACGTTGAACACGAGCCCTGAAATCTGTCTCTGTGCTTCTCTTTGGAGATGAATCCGTGGCAGTGACCTGAATGGTTTCTAGACGGACTATGTACATACATACACACGTATATTTTGTTTGCTCCTGACGTTCCGCTTGTCTTGTTCAACTCGCCACGCCTATTTAGTGGGTGCCGCTGGAAACTCGGTTTTTCTAGAGTCAAACATACCCAACATTGTGCCAACGTCATGAAACGCCATTCGTCAACGGCGACTCGTGATATAGCGATATGACAACACACGCACCAAAACCTTGATGTGTTTGCGGCCGTCCCAATAAAACCACAACAGAGAAGGCCACAAGCAATGCCCAGCCTCCGTTTGGCCAGTTGTCGGCCTACCATCGTAGTCGACCTCCTCGAATTCCTTGGTCTAACCTTTCCACTACTGTACTGCCACGCGCCGATCCAACACAAAGTTAGGATTTAACAACCCCCCCCCCCAAAAAAAAAAAAAATTTTTCTAAATTTTGATTTCTTTTGTTTTCTCCCCCCACAAATGAGATCAAGCGTCCAACCCGTCCAGCTCGACAAGCTTCGTGACGAGCCGGATAATCTCGGCCGCGGACCCACCACCGCCTCCCTCGGAAGAGGAGCTAAGGCCGGCGTTCGGATTCTCGATGCGGCGCTCGATCAGCCGGTCGATGACGCCCCGCAGGCGGGAGACGAGCACGCCGATGCGGGCCCAGCCGCGCAGGCGCAGCCAGCCGTCGACGAGCAGGCCGCGGCCTTGGGTGTCGAGCGTGATGGGGCCCGTGAAGAGCAGGAGGGTGTAGGCGTTGAACGCTGTTGAGATGGGCAGTCAGTAACACGATGCTGAGTGTGAGACGTGCGTGTGATTGGAAGCAGAGCTTTTTTTTTTTTTGGGGGGGGGGGAGGGAGGGGGAAAAAGGGACTCACGCGTCAAATCCCGCACAAACACCTTGCTGGTCGCCATCATGTTGAAATAGGACACAAAGGCGGCGTTGCCCGAGAAGCTCTGGCTGTCAAACATGGTGCTGGACGGGTGGATGAAGACGCGGCCGTGGTCCTGGGAGAAGTACTTGATCGTCTTGGCCTCGGGGTCAAGCTCGACCGCGCCCGAGACCGAAGTGGCAAACTTCTTGTCGGGGAACTGGATGCGGCAGAGCTGCGGGGCGAAGGCGGACGCCGTGACGGCGCGGAGGAGAGGGGTCGACGGCGGTGTCGATGGCGGGGAGGACGGCGGGCGGATTCCCATCTCGGCAAGGGAGGCGTAGTACTGCGAGCGGGTCGAGGCAATGTCGGACAGGGTCGGGAACGAGAGGAAGTTCTCGTCGCACCACTGCCGGACCCGGCGCTGCGGGACGGAACGGTCGGCCATCATGCTGTCCCATTCCTGGTATGCGCGCAGGTCGGTGAGGAGGTCGCCGTCGCCCCGGGCGAAGCGCATCTTGGCCTGTTTCGCCTCGTCGCGCTTCTCCGCCGGCGAGAGGAAGGGGCTCTTGGTGCTCAGAATGGCGGCGATTGTGACGCACTCGTCGAGGCACCCGAAGATGGCGCCATAGACCATCAGTTTCCCGCAGCGCAGGTCGGCGGGGATCATGGCGAGCTGCTGGCCGAGGGCCGTCAGCTCGTCCCCGTCCAGAGCGCCCATCCGTCGGAGCATGGCGATGGCGCTCTCGACGGCCGTCGCCTCCGGCGGGGTTGGGGCCCGCGAGAGGAAGTGGCCGATGTCGCGGATGCCCATGGCGCGGACGGCGAGACAGAGCTGCTCGAGCGGGACGCGCCGGATCTCCGGCTCCGGGCGCTCCGCCATCTGGAACTCGAGGTTGCGCGTGAAGAGCTTGTAGCACTTGCCGGCTCGAACACGGCCGGCACGGCCGCGGCGTTGCTTGCAGGCGGCGCGGGACGCCCAGGTCTCCTCGAGCTTGCGCATGTTGTTCGCCGGGTCGAATGAGGTCTCCTTGACTCTGCCGCTGTCGACAACGGCGACGATGTCGTCGATGGTGATGGATGTCTCTGCCACGTTAGTGGCAACCACTACCTTTCTCTTGCCCGGCGGAGGGGGGGCAAAGACCTTCCTCTGCTCCCTGGTCTCCAAGGAGGCATGGAGCGGTAGGACGTGAAGCGACGGCGTCGATCGCAGAGCGTTACAGGCGCGGTTGATCTCGGCCACGCCAGGCAGGAAGATCAAGATGCCGCCGGGCTCTTGTCTCGACGAGAGATCGCCGTCGATGCTCTTCACCGTCTCCACAATCAGATCGTAGTTGATGCGAGTTCCGAGTTTCAGGATAGTCTTGTTGACCGGGTCTGCCTGATCTCCGGCGGGCGTGCCGGCCCCGTCATCCTGGTAGTCGTATCGGTTGCTGACGCTGAAACCCGTCATGCGGATGACATCGTCGAGGTAGTAGTCCTGAACCGGATACGTGCGGCCGGAGATTTCGACCATGCCGACCGTGATGTCCTGCCTATCGGCGACGAAGTAATCCCGGAAGGAAGCGGCGTCCAATGTGGCACTCATGAGGATGAGCTTGAGGTCCCGACGCTTGTAGAGGACGTCGCGGACGATGCTTAGCAGGAAGTCGGTGTCGAGACTGCGCTCGTGGACCTCGTCTACCACGATGTGACTGACATCCGCGAGCGAGGACACGACATCCTCAACGCGGCCACCAGACGTCTGGAGACGCCTGAGCAACACACCTGTCGTCACAAAGGTGATCTTGGTGTCGGGGCCGGTCTTGCTCTCGCCGCGGATGCTGTAGCCGACTTCCTCCCCGACCTGCGTGCACCGCTCCTCGGCGACGCGGTCGGCGAGACCGAGCGCAGAGATACGGCGTGGCTGGGTCACGATAATGTTGGCTCCGTTGCCGAGGCCCCTGTTGTACAGGTCGTCGAGGATGAACTGGACGGACTGGGTCGACTTGCCGGAGCCCGTCTCTCCCGAAATGATGGTCACCTGGTTTTCCAAGACGGTCCGGATGACATCAGCCCTGACCTGCCACGCCGGCAGACGCTCGCGCTGGGCCACCATCCTCTTGTAGGCCGGGGCTTCCGTCCTGGCCAACCATTCCTTCCTGCTCTGAGGATTTGGTGTCCAGTCGACTGGCTTCGGGTACCGCGGCCGCCTCCGCGACGGCTTCGCGGCAGATGTCGGCTCTTCGGAGGCGCCCGACGACACCGCGGAGACATCTCTGAGGGCTCCCGGCCGCTCGATGATCTCGTTGATATTTTCCTGCACCCAGCTGACGAGATAGTAAATCTTTGCCTCCTCGCCCTGCAACGACTCGGTCGCATACCCGAGGGCCTTCTTGATGATGCTCAGCTTGATATAGGCCGGTAGCGGGGCCACGATGGATAGGACCACCTGAGTCGGATACTGGGGCGTTTTGCGGAACTGCAGGTACGTCTCGACGTCGGTGTTGGCTCCGTTGACGACGGATTCGAGCCGGATCTGACAGACGTCAGGGGAAAGGCGGGTGTACTTGTCCCCGAAACTGGCTTCGAGGGTTGCCATCTCCTCGTCCCAGCTCTCATCGGGCGACCTCCACGAATCGACTTGTTCTTCGCTCTGCGGTGCATCCTTCCCCGTGCCGCTTGACAGGAGCATCTGTTGCAAGGCCTCGGCAGCCCGGCCTTCGTCGCCGCCGCTGGCGTCCAGGACCTTGCGGCAGAGGTCGATCGAGTATCCGGACTCGGAAAGGCGCTTGATGACGCCCTCCTTCCGCAGGTCGGTGGCCGCCACCGTCACGCCGGCAGTGTACTTCTCCGGAAGCGCCCACCGCGGCAGGTCGTCTTCCGGGATGTGCACGAGCAGCCACTCGAGCGCCTCCTCGCGGTCCTTGCACTCCTCGACGGCCTCCTCAACGTGGCTCTGCCGGAACCCGAGCTCCTTGAACTCCCGCACGATCGCCTCTTTCTGCTCCGGCGGCATGACCACGCCGTGGGGGTTCCATACCGTCTCCCTCCTCAACAGGTCCTCCAGCTGCGCCCTCGTCTTGTTCCCCATCTCGATCTTGGGCACCGTCGCCCAGCCCCTCGTGAGACTATGCGCCCCCCCTCCTCCTCCTCCTTCTCCTCCTCCTGCCCCTGCACTGCCCCTAAAGGCGAGCGACACCCCCGGCTGGCCATTCCCCTCGGCGGCCGCCTTGTCCCGCGCCGCCTGCGCCTGAGCCCTCTTCTTCTCGGCCGCGGCCTTAGCCTCCTCGCGCTCGCGGGCGGCCTGGAAAGGGTCGGCCTCGTACATCCAAGCCCTGCCCTCCTTGATGTCCTGCTTCTTGAGGGCCTCAAAGTCCTTCCAGAGGGCCTTGTAGTCGGGGGGTAGGGAGATGTGCAGGTTCTTCATGCTGCAGACGCGGTAGAGAGCGTAGGTGGCGGCGAAGTGCTTGGCCTCGAGAGCGGTCGGCTTGTAGGCCATGTGCACGTGGCTCGGGGGCAGCTTGAAAGGGGGCAGGCGGGTGATCTCGTTGGTCTTTGGGTTCCTGGCGGAGAGGCTGACGAGGACCGAATAGCCTTCCTTGGTCTTGATGGTGCTATATTCCGGCCGTTCCCACTTCTGCTTCTGGCAGTGCTCGGACAGGAGGTTGACGGGCAGCTTACCGGTCCAGGAGGCACCGCCGATGAGCTGGCGGGCAGTTGGCCGCGGGGCCCCGTCTGGGTTCTCGGAATTGTTGTTGAAAGTGGCGCCGCCGCCCTGCTTGTTGGAGGAACCGCCTCGTCCCCCCTTCTTGGAATCCTTGTCTGAATTGGTGAAGACGATGAAATCGCCCTCTGAGGACCCCTTGTTCTTGGCATCTTTTTTGTTGGATTTTGATGAAGCCGATGAAGGAGCAGGCGCCGAGGCGCTGCTGGAATTCTTGCCCTTTTTTGCCATTTCGCTGTTCGGGTGCGTGGCAGCGACGAACTGTTTGTAATCCGTATACCGGATTTCTTGTGTAGCTTTGGTGAGCTTTTTCGGCGGGGCGATAGCGATATGAAAGTCCAATGGTGAGAGTGAGTGAACGAGGTTAGAAAATTCACTCGATGGCAACCGGGCCTAGGGCAGAAATGGCTGATGCGCAGTTGTCCATGGTAGCCTGGGGCTTTCAAAGCATGGTAACGGCGTCTCGCGAGCCTTCTCAGCAAAGACTGTCGCGTGGTCGTGAAAAGTGCTCCAGCAAATACCCCAAGTATGTATGTACAGTACATGTATATATATGTTGCAGTCCTTGGCAAGTGATGAGAAAACGCTCCGAATCGTGGTTAGTGAACGGGCGCAGGCCCTTGGCACTGGGCCACACAGCGTTGTTAGCATCAAGGCAAGGTAGCGAGCGATTGGGCAACGAACGTTCCTATGTGGCAAGGTCAAGGGTTAGGGTTAATTGTGCACCTTACGGAGTAGTTCCGCAGCTTGCAAGTCTGTGATGTGGAGGCATCCGCAACCAATTTTGATCAAGTGCTACGTGGAGCGCAAACACCGTTAGCTGTCCTGGAGTGTCCCTCGAGCAACAAAGTCACCAAGTTTAAGAGCGCGTGCTGTAAATATCGGATTCACTTTTTCCGTGCCCTTTCGGTCTGAATCGTTGTCATCCTCTTAAGAAACAAGATATGGTACATACATCGCTATGGCACATCAGAAGCTGCACAACATGAGCGTCGGCTTGACGACCCCATCTCGCCAGCGCTAGTGCGAATTTCGAGCGTTCCTCCATCATGGTAATAGCCCTTGGGGTATCAGCTGGGAGAAAGTCTTGTGGTTTGCTGCGCTGTCTGTGTAGGTTCTTCGGCAGCTATGCGCCATTTGTCGGTGGCATTCCCAGCAGATTTCCCCCAGGGTTCCCCGGTGCTTTTCTCGTACCGAGAGCCTCCCAGATGGTCAATTCACGTCAAGTAACGTATAAACGTCATCTGTGGCCAAGCCGCTACCTCTCAACAACTCAATAACACCATCGCGCCGAAACTCCTCTGAATTTTCCGTTCCAAGGCCTACCAGCTCCTAGCGTCCGGTAACGATGAGTCTCCAACTCGGCGAGATCATCGAGTAATTATCAATGCGGCAGTGAACGCAAGTCTCCGTATTGGGGCAGTCCCCGTTGCCTCGTCTTCCCAGTCCCAAATGTCTCAAGCCCATTTTTCCGCTGGTTTGCGGTAGGTCCGCGCCTTCCTTGCCCGCCTAGGACAACGTTGTTAGGGCAGCCTCAGTGCTTCCAAATTCCTCTCCTCTCAACCGGGCTTGAAGGCTGGAGGGCTCCTGTGAACCCATCATTCGACAGCATAAGAAAAGAAGAACCACGCGTCCAAGTTCTGACCTTGTCCTCCATCCAATCAGCAGCCCAGCATCCAACTCTCTCCATTCTACTCTTCATCTTCCTCCTGCTCCTCTGAATCAGCATCGCCGTCTTCGTCCTCCTCCTCCTCCGCATCCTCGTTCTGCTCTTCATCATCATCCTCCACGTTAAAGAAGCCCTCCGCATCAGCAGAAGAAGACCCTACTGACCTCCTCCCGGGCCCATTTTTCTTCGCTCCGGAAGTAGCAGCAGCCTCTGCCTTCATCGCAGCCGACGCCGCCATCTGCTTCTGCTTCTTGCCGGACCCCTTGGGCCGTCCCCGTCCCCTCTTGACCTGCCCCGCCGGCGTAGCAGGGCCCGCCGCCGCCTCCTTCTCCTGTTGCCGCGCGCTTACCGCGGCCTCCAGCAGCTTCTCCTCCTTCTTGGCCGCCGCGGCGGCGGCGGCGGCGGAGGAGGAGGAGGAGGTGCTCCCGTCCTTGCGCGGCCGGCCCCTGCCCCGGCGCGGCGTGGCGTCGGCTGGCGATGTCTTCTGGACGCCCGCCGGCGCGGTCAGCGCGGAGGTCTTCTTGGCCGATTTGGTGCCGCTGCCCTTGGGCCGGCCGCGCGGGCGACCCGTCGGAGCAGGCTTCGGTTTGCGCTGCGACGGCGAGAGAGGGGGGCGGCCGCGCTTGCGCTTTGGCGCCGCCTCGGTCGAGGGCGGGGGCGGGGTTGACGCCATGTTCTTCTGTTTCTTTATCCTTTTTTCTTTTTTCTCTTTGCTGTATTTCTCTATTATCGATGCAGTCCCCGATCTGCTATGAGCGTCTGGTGGTGGCTTGATTTCTCTGTTCTGCGAGGTGGTGTCGAGGTTGAGTTGCGGATCGCGCTGGCTGTGCGTGGTGACGTCGCGGTGGAGCGCGTTGAGGACGCGTTTGACACCGCTCTCTTTGCGGAACGGAGCCACAGGAACGCGGGAGCGTTTTTTCTTTCAATTCTTCCCGTTCCTGTGACTTCTCTGCAATAATACGTACTTCGGCCGTCTGCAGAATAGGAGAGCGATCGATTATCGACGGTTGCAGCTATTGGGTAAAAAGGTCGAAGGTGGGAAAAAGAAAAGAAAAAAAAATCAATCTGTGGTCGGACGAGCTTACTTACACTGGGAGTGGCTGCCAGGTTGAGCACGGGCGATCAATTTTTAACTCGCCCGAGTATGATCAATTTTCAACCTGTCCGTTTTCGGTTACCTCAATTTATTTCTTTTTATATTATGCTTGGTTTGTCTTGCGCTTGCCTTGGGTCTTTATTCCCCATGTTGGTCCCGCGGGGAAGATGGCTTTGCAGTGACGTTGTTTCCCCTGATCAGCCGTGAGCTGGAGATCTGCGGAGTCCTTAAACCCGACGCCTCGCATTAGCTGTGTCGACACGGCACGACGGAGATCTGTCAAGCAAATGCAACGCAACGGATGCAGAGAAGGACGGGTAAATAGTTCCTCGTATGTCACCGCAGCTCAGCTCATTCATTCATTGGTGCCTTTCATTGGTGCCTCATCACAGGGCCTGCAGCCGCACCAGATTGCAATATGGTAAGGGCAGTAATTAGATAACGAGTCGATTATTCAGCGATGCTCCAGAGCCGTCACCAAATCTCACCGGTCGCCGCCCATCATGCTACGAGAACTCGATGCTCAGAAGCAAAACTTTCACCAGCGCGCGCCCCGAGATTTGCAAAGAGAACAAAACACCGCCTTGAACCCTGCCTCGCGACTCCCATAGTACTGTCCAATAACGCCGTTCGCTGCGTGCATTGCCGGTGCCATGTACCATTACTTCTAACGTGGTATCTTCAGTCTTCCTCCTGTCCCGGGAGTCCATTTTCGCTCCTTTCCTACGACTCCGAAATTTGAGGATGCTGCCAATGACAAAAGAAAAGTGCAAGCGCAAAAAAAGAAAACGAAGGGGGAGAAAAGAGGTGACAAGGCCGCAGCATCACTGACCAAAGCGGTCAGCGTAGGCCCGTCAAGTTCCGGTCTTTGTGACACTGGTAGCCTTGGTGATGGGTCGTCCCTCCACAAGATCCTTCACACCCATCTCTCCCTACTATCACAGTCATCCCAAATAATGGCTGTCTTGGATGAGTGCAGGCCCAGCTTTGGGTATCGATGCGCCTCCTTCGAATTCCCTGCTTGCCTCCGCTCCAAATCTTCTGACTGACCCCCTTTCACCTTGGGGCCCACGCCAGGGTCTCGGTTGCCCCAGCACATAACCTGATCGGCGCCCAACGCAGCTCCTGGTGCAGCGATCCCGCAGTATATTGAGACTTAAGGAGCAGCCGAGGCCGTGCTTCTCCTAGTCGGTCTTCCAGTGGCCCCCCCCGTCGCCGTCACCGCCGAGATAAAGTTCGACGGCATACAGTCCCATCGTAGCGGCAAGGTTCACCCATCGCCATGTGCTACCGCCGACCTCTCCCGCCCGCAGCGTCCACCCAGCATCGTCGCCGCTGGAAACACTGAAGTGCTGCAACAGCAGGCTGGTGTAGACAGCGATAAGCATGGACGGTGAGAACCAACTAAGAAAGCCGATCAGGCGGTTCGCACTGTCCGTGTCCTCTAGCGTCGGCTCTTCCATGATGGCCGTGGCGCCCAGCTCTCTGACCGCCGGGATAATGCGGGTGGCGCAGTAGAACACGATAATGCGGTATGTCAGGGAGATGATGACGCTCGGCGTGATGGTCTGAAACGCCGCGTAGAGAAACTGGAAGGAAGAGCTCACAGCCGTCGGGAGGCTGCTCAGAATGTGCACTAGCGTCGAATAGGAAGCCATGATGATTGGGGGTAGCGGCGGGAACTCGGGCTGTGCGGCCGCTGCTTGCTCTGCTGCCGCCGCAGCCTCCGGGGATGGCTGGTAGTCGGTGAAGATCTGATAGACGCAGAGAACGGCGTAGGCGAACAGCAGGGATGACTCAATGGGATTGCCGCGTCCGCTGGCGATGCCGAATGCGGCCAGGAAAGCGGCGGATGTCATGGCGACTCCGATGAGGGTCGCATCGAGGTTGCTGACCTGCGGGAATGAAATGACGCGCCACAGGAAGTATGCGGCACTCGAAATGATCGAACCCGAGAGAACCAGGAGGATGATCTGCAGCGGTCAGCGATGGGCGAGATTCTCTACGAGATCGGGCAGCGGTACTCACCACCCACGTGTCACTCCTCCCGCGATTGACAAGCCACCTCGTAATCTGGCCGGCGGCCTGGATGACCAGCAAGCTGCAAAAGCCCTCGAGCAGCTGGAAGACGGGGCTCGAGTAGCTCAACGTATTGTCCCAAGCGCCCAGTGCCACCGTCTCGACGAACCCGTCCTGACCAAAGAACCACTCCTTCCAGGTTTTATGGTGCGTCGACGTGATCTGCGAGAAAGTGCGCGAAACCCAGCCAGTGCTTCCAGCATCGACCGAGAAGCGGTTGAGCGACCAGATTAGCAGCGTCGGAATGACGACCCATTGTGACAGCCCAACCAGATTCCTGAAGAACCACCGTACCCGCGACTTCTCTGGCGTTAGAAGCTTTGTGAGGCTGTAGAAGAAGTAGAAGAGGAAAAGCGAGAGCGAGTAGGCCAACCCAGCATCACGGCCCCCAACGTCGAAGGCGATGGGTATCGAGAGGACGATGCTGAGCAGGAAGATGGCGCTCGAGCAGGCGTTGATAAACCACCCCATGGTAGCGGTGGCCGTTCAAGGATGCCCGGCCGCGGGCTCCTATGTACAAGAAGGGATGTGGTTTCGGCGACGCCCAGCTGAGACAGGCCGCGGGGTGCTCGTGATAAGCGTCTGGGCACTGTGCATCCACTGTCGAAGCGGTGGGGTACGGCGCCCGGGATTTGCGGCTGAAGCTGGGAGGTCAGGCACAGGTCGGATCAAGTGGTTTGGCACGAAGATGACGGGGCGGCGAGCTTATCGCGAGCGGTTGGAGGTTTTGGTTGGTTTGTCGGCAGACGGCGAGAGCGATGGTGCGATGCGGTCCGTCTGCTTAGGCGCCTGTCGGAAGAGTCGATTCGTCAGCGATCTGAGATATCGGTCTGTGGCCCATTTGGCTCGCGCTGTTTCGCATCAACGGCGGGGAGCCTGAGTTCCAGCAGGTTGCGGTGGCCCGGCGTCGAGATTGCCACCCAGAACTCGCCAGGTTGTCGTTCTGAATTAGATCTCTTCTCTGGGATTTCTTGCAGTTTTTTCGATTTTTTCCCTGCCCCTGCCCACCGTGTCCAAAAAGAAGCGTGCCTGGCCGGAAATTTAGAGTGCCAGTGTCCCACTGTTATCTGCACGTGTCCAGTCGCGGCTGCAGCTTAGCTCGACCCCGGCATCTCTTGCATCATTCGATCAGATAGTTGCATCTTCTATCTCCGGAGGGTGAGTTCCGCTCATGACCGCACAATACGAGAATGGCGCTCTCGCCTCCGTGCACCGCTCTTCAGAGTTGGACGAGGGATAATGCTGTTGGCTTGCGCCATGCGGCGGGTTCAGTTTGGGAATGATTGACGCAGAGGGCGCGAATTAACGTTATACGACTATACAGTACATACAAGCAGCTAAGTCATCACTTGTAAGAGTTAGCTCCTTGTCATCTCACCGCTTCAGTTAGTGCACGTACCCGGGTCTTGGCATCCCTCCAGTGGCATGTGACAGCCAGTCATCTGCCAAGCGCTAACGCCCGATCATGACGGGAAACAAGCATAGCTGCAAACAAAATCTCAAGCCTTGACTTCTCAGGAACACATTTTTCCCTTGAGCATGCCCATCAGCTACTTCATAAACCAACGCAACTTGGCCGGAGAGTACGGTGGATCTGCTCAGGTCGAGGTGGGTGGTTTTTCATAACATTTCTGATATCTTGAGCTTTCCTACCCTCCCCCCTCACTCCCCACCAGCCACTTATGGGAAAAATAAAAAAAGAACTACACTAAGAAGGTACTAATTAATGCTAAAAATATAAAAAATCATGTACGTATGTACAAGCAGCCGTACAAGGCCGTGAATTCTTTTGAAAGGATGCGAATGTAATCAAGCTAATGCTAATAACGGCAAACCTTGCCGCATTTGCCAATTCTCATAATACCTACTTAGGTGCAATTGCTGGAAGAAGCAATTGCGGCGTCGTTTTTACAGTTTCACACCAATCCACTTGTACTGTGCATCAATATGTGGATACCAACCCGAACTCTCTCTAAAGGGAGCTGAATTGCTTACTGTACATTATCAGCCTCAGGAGGTAGCAAGTAGGCTAATGAAAGTTTGATATAAAAACAAATAAGGTGTCTTACAATTGAGGACAGTCGCTAGTGGGATCTACTATCTTGAAACTCGTTCTATATTTAGATGTCAGAGTTACCACAGAAGATCAAACACGAGTAACATTTTCCAATATTACTCAGAGGGTGTCAAACTTTCTTGTGTCTCTCCTACACCTCATGATTCCTCTCGTGCTCTGCTCTCTCTCTCTACTAATCGGACAATTTGTGTGGGTTGCCAGCTCCTTCGGATGGGGGTGGTCTTGGTTGTCTCTATATTATCTTCTTTTTCTCAGCAAAGCCACATTCATATAATTGTAGTTCGCTGTAAGGGAATGAAACGCCAGTGATTAACTCAAGATCTCTTACCATGTCCCAGGCTGTGAGCGTCACGAACATCTTCTTACGTGTCGTTCATGATCAAACACCCGGCTCGGTCGCGAGGTGTCATTCAGGCCTGTAATTTGTTTCTATGTAGCATTTTAGAGTAAAGCGAACCTAGGTACCTGGGACAGGTTCAACCAGGTGATTACTTCCAGGTCCGTTCTTGGCCTCGAATCCCAGTTTGAGAAGCTGCTAATCGCCAACTAACAATGCATAAATGCCGTGCTGAAGGTCCACTATGGAACATGTCGTAAGTTCCCCTGAGTGTTTATCATATTACAAGCAAGCGGTCGTCAAGGGCGACGGACCCCACATCACGAGCAAGCCTGGACCTGCCACTTCAACTGCCGCCGAGACAGCCCTATAAACAGGGATAGCGCTACATGTAGGGGCTCACCCGGTTCGTTGATTGTCTCGCCTCGTCCTGTGGTTAGTGCCGTCGTCAAGCCAAACGGTGATTAAGCACTGGTTAGCCCGGACACTTCTGAAGGAGCCCTGTCTGCCTCGCTAAGGGGCTCCGAGAAAGAAAGTGGAAGCAGAAGGGATGGAGGGATCTCCTGAGGTTTTAGATACGTAGCTTCAAGCGAGTCTCGTTTCGTGTTTTCGCAGGGCCTTTCCTCATCCTTGCTTTGGAGACTACTCTAGTCAAGAAATGAAGCGCGTGTGCCTTGTTTCTGCCATCCAAGGTGCAGATTTCGATCGGCCATATGCATCCTAGATACCATCGATGTACCTCAGATAGACCCCAGCATGTGAGGCTCACCATAGAGGCGAGTACAAGCGCCTCTATTAGGTACTCAATTCTATGACACATTAAATCATTTTCGTTTCCGGCCGTGGAGTCAAAGCAGACAGAAAACGGCTTTGTCCCGCCATACCAGGCCAGCCGTTACGCGCCCGATCATCAACCTGGTTGGGTCCAGGATGCCGGAAAGCGGTATAATTAGACCAGGACCGGCAGGGCGAACCAGCGACAAGCGCCTAAGAAGCTTCGCAAGGCTGCAGAAGCAAGTCACTCTCCACCAGCGTGGGAGATTATCGGCAAACTAGCTAGCTAACAAAAAAGCAGTTTGAGACGAGGGCATGGGCGAATGTGGGTAGACGTGGACCAGCGCAGATAGGGAATCAGAGCCTGATTTTTGTATAGTTTGCGCTACATTGGTTGATGGAACAAGATGCTCAGGCAGCGCAGCTTAAGAAACATATAACGTTGGTGAAGTGGCAACGCAACCCCATGACGAGCCATCATAATGGGCGTTCGCCACCTCCAGTCGCGGAGAAACAGGAAGATGCCCAGTCAAGGGCAAGCCAAGTTTTTAAATAACCCCGGCCTGTCGCTCACCAAGGAAGCCGATAGGGCTGCATCCAATCCATGGTCTGCTCAACCACACATGAAATCCAGATGCGTGATGATGAAGGAGGGCTGTGACCAATGAGTGCTATCCCATGGACAAACTCAGGTCATTCACGAGTTCCCTTATCGAGAGTTACATAATCCGTATAAAGAAAGATGCGGATCGAGAGTTACATCTTGGAGGGAGCAGTGGGTCTTGTTCCAGTGCGCATGCGTCCCACAAGAAGGCGAGAAGGGGCGGAATGGGGAAAGGGACGGGGCGCAAAAAAAGTGAGGCGGACACATGTGGTTGCATCAGCCAGCCACTCAGGAGACCTGGTTCTGCCCGTCCTGGACACCATTCCTCTCCCATCCGCGGCTTTTGCAGCAAAGGAGAATGCGAGTGGCTGCGATAGCTTGAGCGGTGCGGCTAGTGCTGCTACCAAAAAGGGTATGTGGTATAGCTGAACTTTAGTCAGCAGCCTTCTCGCCCGTAAACACACCTTGACTGGACGGTCTTGGACCGTAATGTGCTTGGTAGAGACCATAAATAAGGGGGGCACCCCTCTTTTCAAAGTCGAGAGCATCGGGCACTTAGTCCAGCTGTCGTCTTCCTGTCATACCTCAAGATACTCCTTCACCATGTCGTCTTCTTCCTCCATGAACAAATATTGGATTCCGCACTTGGATATCCACAAAAAAGTCATCACCCGGGAACTGCAGTATTACCTCGGGCCAGAAGCGACGGTGAGATCCTTCACTCGCAATGTGCGTCAACCTTCTGTACGGCTGATCGATACGGCCGAGGGCTGACGACACCAGGGGGAAGACGGATTTTTGATCACCACGCCAGGACCTTGCCTGACAGATGTGAGCCGCCAACAACCTGCCACCGGCCATGACTCTTGACACCAGGAGATTGACACCCACGCCAGGAACAAATAGACGACATTTGTGTCAAGTCTAGAGAGATGTGGGAGAAACAGGCAGCAGCAAGGTCGTCCGGAACGGCGAACAAAGTCCTCAAGCGACCGCTCCATCAGCCCGTGGTTGTGTCAAAAGCGGGATCGAGTGATTCGACAAAACGAAGGAGAGATAGCCGACGGAGCAACGAGACCAGGAGCCGACGGGACAATAGACGCCAAAGTTGATTCCATGATACCCTTATAGAAGCCCAACCGAGCACGTGGAATTGTTGGTACCTAATGATGGGTGCAAGAACCACCCCTGGGAGGGGAGAAATAGAGCGGGGAAAGTTCGAAGACGGTTTCTCAGATTCTCGGAGACTCGGGGCAGTGTCTGCGTTTCACCATTCGACAAACTGGATGGATGTCGAGGGGAGCCCAGGTACGCGGGAGGATGAACGGCGTACAAATGTTTTCATCTTGGCTGCGACGGATGCAACTTGAGAATCGGGCCGTGGCAGAGCGGCCAGGGGTTAGTGTTTGGACCAGCAATATTGTGCCATCTGGCATGCCGTAACTGCAATGGACATTAACAGTTTCCGTATGTTTGGCGGAGAACTGCATGTGTATGTAGGACCTTGCAGCCGAGCCGACAACTAGTCAGCTTCGGACCGGGTGCAGGGGGCCCAATTGGGCTTTCGTCCACGTTCGCATGTACCTAGCGGAAGGGCAAACCCGTCGATGGTATGGTTAAGGCTGGCACTGTAAAATGCCGGCTATCCCAGGTTGCGTTGCATGCGTTGTTTTGGACAAACTGCACTTTTGATCGAATATTTGTGTCCGTCGGAATACTATCCGCAGTAGTGATGAGTCTTCCTCATCCGACCGATTCCAAGAGACTTCATGAAACGCCGGGGGCATTAGCCGGGGCCGCTTTCACCACCGAGGAGGAGGGTAACGCACTCGAATCTGGATCCTCACCAACAGACGAGTCACGGACCAAATGAGCATCGAGTGTAGAAGCGGCAAGCTTGCGCTCGTGTCTTGTTCGTGGTCTGATAAGGTATCCTGTGCGGCGCCAGCTGATTTCGCGCTGCTGGCGGTCTTGTACAGCATGAGCTGCACGAGCGCTGCTTCAACGACAGGGGGGGAGCAATCCAAAGGAAATTGAGAGAAGAAGCGGCTCCTTCGTTGCAGCGTCCAAAGCTCTTTTGCTGTTGGTGGTATGAGGGAGCATATTTCGTGATGTTGTATCCGGCAGCGGTACACCACCAAGCAATAACATATAGCTCAGGAAGGCGTACGGTAACGCGTGGAACCCGTCTGCATGAGAGTCTTGAGAGATGCCTCATACCTCCGTATATCAAAGGGTCCAGCTGACCAAAGAAGGACAGCTTGGGCATGGACAATCTGGGTTCCTGGGGCTGACTCGTTGCCTCTGTTGGCTAATGGAGCGATGTCAGTGATGTAGCCGATAACGTTCACCCACTCGCCCACACGAGTCTGTTCCGGACCCAAGCTCTCGAGGACCAGATTGACATCCACCAGAGCGTGAACTGAACGAGCTTCTTCTGGCAAGCGGTGCTCTAAAGCCAGGACGCCAGATGCGGGTATGTAGGATGTCACACTAGGTAAGTTTGCACGGTCAGAGCAATCCTAGAAAGCCCGAGCAGATGCATCACGACGGTGGGAGTGAAAACAACACTGCTGGACGTATCTGCCTGATTCTTCAATAACTGCCACAAAATCCCGCAAATCTACTTTATCGCTCGATTTCTCGCTCGAAGGAGAGAACCACTCACCATCCCAGGAATCTCACTTTATCCCCCACCTGCTTTTCCGGTAAGTTTGAAAGCAAGCAAAGCTGTGAGGGCCGTGGACCAAATGACATGGCGATGCGGGAATTTTGAATCTGGGAAAAAGCAATGGAAGTTTACATTGTTTTACGTTGGTCGAGCAGTTGCCTTCTGTATGTGAGGACGATGGAGGGAAGAACGAGTGGATCTTGGGGGTGCCTGAGTGGGCTCTGCGAGTAACCTCAGGCCTGTCTTGACCGTATGCCCAATATCTATCTGTATTTGGTAGTCGCTTGTCCGTCTGATCACATGATCAAGTTCGGATAAACCTCGGCGAGAACCCGACCGCCCGCAATCTGCCCGTCGACCCATCGACCCAGCTGCAGCGGCGTTGTTGGCAGCGCCTTGCATCATACCCCTCCGATAGGCAGCCTGGTTCGACGTCCACGCGACTTGCGCGTCCTTTTGTCGGCTCCAGAATTGACTCTCCTTTTTGATACCGTGTCTGCCAGGCTCGTCTGGTTTGTTGGCGTGTTCATCCATTTTTTTATAACCGTTTGACACAGGCAAGGAAGTTGCCGGAAGCCGAATCTCGACCCCGCCAAAACTGGTGAGGCGTCATCGGCCCAGCTGGTCAGCTGCCCCGACCCGCCACTACATCAATCTCGTTGGCTCCCTTCGCATCTAGACCTCGACTTTCGACCTCGCCGATATTGCGTTACTGCCTTGCCGGTTCTTACCTCGATCGAACCCACCATGTCAGGTATCTGGGGCTGGTTCGGCGGTGGCGCCGCGCAGAAGCGGAAAGATACGCCGAAGAATGTCATTCTCGACCTCCGGACGCAGCTTGAGATGCTGCAGAAGCGTGAGGCCCATCTCACGCGCCAAATAGAGGAGCAAGAGCAGATTGCGAGAAAGAATGTCAATACGAACAAGACAGGTATGGCTATCGTAGTGGCGCGCTCATGGTTCCGATCCGGTCGGGATGCTGACATCTCGACAGCCGCGAAGGCGGCGCTGCGGCGCAAGAAGATCCACGAGCACAATCTAGAACAGACACTCAACCACATTGGGACGATCGAACAGCAGGTGAATGCGATCGAATCGGCGAATATCAACCAGGAAACATTCTTGGCCATGCAGCGGGCTACCGAGGCCATGAAGAGCATACACGGCAAACTGACGCCGACTAAGGTCGACGAGACGATGTATGTGACGTGCTTCCGTCCTGCGATCCGGGGATACACAACGGTTCGGGTACTGACCGCGCTTGTAGGGATCAACTGCAAGAGTACAACAGGCTCAACGAAGAGATTGCCGATGCAATGAGCAATATTGCCGTTGGCCCGCAAGTCGACGACACCGAGCTGGACGAGGAGCTGGAGGCACTCCAGCAGCAGGATCTCGAGGACAAGATGCTCGAGACGGGCACCGTCCCTGTCGACTCCATCCAGCAACGCCTGCCGACGGTGGCGAATGGAGAGAGTGAGTTGACCTCGTGGTTGAGCCACCAGGAGCGTCATAAACGGACCGTGCTAACGTCGCTTCAGTCAAGGGCAAAGCACCTGCAGCCGCCACCGCCGAGGACGACGAGGAAGCAGAGCTCAGGAGGTTGCAGGCCGAGATGGCTATGTGAGCATGGGATGTGGCATGCGAGGTTGTCGTCTCTCAGCCGGTCGCCTAGGACCAATACATCCCGATGCCGACTCGATGGTGGCCCCTCCTTTTACGTCATAGGTCGCCCATGGTTTTGGGAGAGAAGGGGGATGGGCATATAGGGGAGGGTAGCCGGGCTCTGGCGGACGGAGTGCGCACCGTTTTCCGTATCGATACCGACACAACTTCTGGAGTTTTGCCGACTTAGCGGAGGGTGGCGTTTAGGTTTCAGGATTTAATGTAGTTATGGGGAGGTCGCACAGAGGAACATGTCAGACGCAGGTTGGTTTAACGCAGCACGAGTTTTGTTACTTTTCCTGCCCCAGCCTTGTCTCAGCTGCAGGCGTGAGATGAGGCTTGTTGGCGCTCGGTATCTTCTTCAATTGTGGAAGGACTGAAGGAATGCCGAGAACGACAGGAGAACAACAGCCGTGACGCGGTGTTCCGGTGATACCTGGTGGCTGGAGCTGAGCTCTGGAACAAACAGCCCTGGCCAAAGAGGGTTGCGCGGTGCAAAGGACGGATTACACTCCTCCGTACTCCGAACACAACTCGGTTCACTAGCCAGGTCGCTCGGCAACCTCGTCGGTGGAGGGAATTCTTACACCGCCTTTTAATGATTGGATCTCGGAGCGCATCCCGGCCTCATGATCAACAATGCTCGAACCATGGTGGAGACGACGTCGTGTATTGGGTGCCGTTGAGCCTCGGGGCGCGCCACCCTTCGCCCTCCAGCCTTGTCAGGTGTCTGATCGTCCTCTCCTCGACTCGTAGCGCCTGCCACTTGTTTGAGCATCGGGAACGACGATTTCCTCGAAGGAGCTCCTCGAATTTTTAACCGCCTGCATCTTGCAGATTCCAACGGCAATTACCTCAACACAGAAACAGATAGCTAACTACACATGGACGGTGTGCCGTATTCCGTTCAACTGTTTACGATGATTAGCTACAGGCTGTGCACCTCGAGTCATTGGACGCTCGAGGCTGCCGGGATCTCTCGGTGAGATGGGGAGTGGGCACGGCGACATGGGTCTCTTGCCGAAGCCCATCCCGCATGACGACTCTGGATTGGATGGATGCGGAGCGCGTCGTGCTAGTTATGTGCTGTGGACGGAGAATGGCTGCTGCTCAAGCGCAGAACTCCCACTTTTTTGATAGTAAATTACATAGCCAGGACCATGCTGCCATGTCTGGAAGCCCGTCGGTTTCGGTCACACACATCAGCGGACAAGTCCATCCGTAGTCTGCGATCCGAAAACTTTCACCAAAACACGACCCGCGCCATTATGTGCCATCATCGGATGTGAAGAGTTTGCGGTTACATTTCGTCCGTGGGATCTTGGCAAACCTGCTCGAGTCAACGTTGCTCGCCCAACTGTTAGTGTAGGACATGGGATGGACCCCTGTCTAGCGTCCTTCTGGGGCGGTCAAGGACCCTGGAAGAAGTCCTTGCGCTAACAGATCGGCTCGTGAACCTGCGTTTTGAATACCGTCAACTTACACTCTGATTCTTTCTTTATTCAGCTCGATTCCGACTGGCTGAGTCGGGGAGTAACTCAACGACTTGGAACCTGCCGCATCGAGCTCGCAGAACTGTCCGAAAAAAATCTCGAGGATTGCTGTGTGTTGGCTTGCACCCCGGACGATGCCCCACGTTCCGTCCCAATATTGCTAGCGGGCCCCACTGAGCTAAGGTACCCTCGCGGTTAGAGTGGGCGAGCGACAGGGATCCCCAACAAGCGACAAGCCAGCAGACAACCACGTAGCACGCCAGCAACACAACATCGTAGCTCTGTTGTACCACCATCAACGCCATGGTCGGACTCGCTGTCGACGGGACAGGATGGGTTGTAACCACAGCAAACTCGCGCGGTTGTCAGAGTGACAGGAAGGGAATATATACGCAGTACCCTTCCCGGCGCACACTACCACACCATCATCTCTCACCAGCCTGATTGTGTCTTTTTCGATTTTCTGCTCCAGGTTGGGTGTGCAAGGGACACATGCTGTCCAGCTTCCCGAACGGGATGCCCGACACCAGGGGACCTTGACCTCACCCGAGACCTGAGGCGTTCTGGGGCGTCCCTTGATGGCTCAATGGCGGCCCAAAGTTGCGCCAATTCCCAAAATCCTGTTCCAACCAATAATTGAGCGCGAGGCTCAAACAATATCTTTGATATTCCGACCCGGAGACATCAGTTGACTGACCGGCGAGATGAGATAGCCGCAGAGAGATAACTAGCCCCGAGAGGCTTGAATCGGTGCGGTCAATGCCGGGCGTGGCCTGCTCCTCGGCCCGTCTCCCGTGCTGTCCAAAGTATCGTTTTTTCCAATGGCCTGGCGTC
Organism: Thermothelomyces thermophilus ATCC 42464; assembly: GCF_000226095.1. Lineage (NCBI taxonomy): Eukaryota > Fungi > Ascomycota > Sordariomycetes > Sordariales > Chaetomiaceae > Thermothelomyces > Thermothelomyces thermophilus. The sequence continues at coordinate 1,296,738 of NC_016473.1, read as the reverse complement.
GTGCTCGTCACGAGCCATTGTGAATTTGTGATTGCCCATGCTGCTTTCCGGATTTGTCTCGATCGATTGGGCAGTAGCCTCGCCTTGCGTCGTCGTGATCGGTTTTTATCCAAGTGATTGATGGGTTCGGCATCCAACCCCCGTTGCAGACGTGGCGCCACTGCAGCTCTGTGGGCCAATTCGGTCGTCCTGGATGCAGTCGGGCCAGTGGATTTGCGAGGTCTTTGCGACCCCGCGCCCATAGAGCCTGTCCCGTTGCGTGGGGTCGACGAGTTTCCTCGCCTGGATGGGTGTTGATTGCCGCGGCGAACTGCCCTAGTGCCGCAGTGTGGTGTTCAAGCACGCAGTCAAGCAGTTCTTGCCAAGAACCCAATCGCTCTTTCCTCCACCTGCCCCTCGCCTCGCTTTCAAGGTCATCCCCTCCCCGGCCCTGACCGTCTCCCCTCCTCCCGATCTAAGAAGTCCGCAATGGTTTTTTTTGCCTTTCCACATGCCACCCCACGGGAGCTTGGGTAGCTTGCTTACTAGTGACTACTTACTCCCAGCTGCTCTCACCCGCACAAAACCCCGCCCCTCTCCCCAACACCAAGCTCCTCCCATCATCGCCGTTTGTTTACTTTGGAACTTATTCACGGATCCTTAAGATCGTAGCGGCCAACCACAGTCCGCGACACCACAACCACCAATTGAGCTATTTGTCGCCGGCTGCAGAGCGTCAGCCGTGCATTGTATGTACATTTGAGCATCCCGTACAACGACTTTAACCCAACCAGTGGCTGAAAGCCATTCGCGACCCAACGCCCCACCAAATCTGCTTTTTGGTTTCGCGGGAAGCCCATCTGCAGCCTCCCGGAGCAGGCAGAAACCAGACTGCCTCCCCCTCCCCATACTATCGACCTCTACAGCCCGTTTTCGGCCCCTCCTTCCTTTTCGACATTTGTAGTCACACACACAGGCCTGCCGTGTGTTGCACTGCACCCGCTCCCGCCCGCATATGGAGGATAATAAGAACACCCCCCAGGTCCTGACGACAGTCGTTGAGAGCCCCTCCTCGGACGGTCGCAAGGCAGAAGAGGTGGTCGACTCCGCCTCCTCCCCCAAGACACAAGTATGAGCATCCCAGCAGGCGAAGATGTCGAGTTCAGTCCGATCCGGACGGAACTGCATTGGTCCCAGACCCAATTTGACAATGTCAAGTTTGCCGATTTTAATAATGTGCAGGTCGCCCAGTATGGAGAGGTTCAATACTTTCAGCAGCCCCCGGACTCGGACGAAGAAAACGCAAATGGCGTGAACGGTGAAGGTGAGTTCTGCTTTCATCTGTCATTTCCTTCTCTTCCCCTCTCCTCCTCTCTGGGAGTTGGGGTGGTACTAGAATGGGCGGCACTGAGACTGACCTACGTTGATAAGGTGACGGCGCCGGTTCAGGCTCACACCCGGAAGGAGGTGAAGCGCCGGTAGAAGAGGCGGTGCCTGCCGCTGGCGCTTCGGCTTCGAAGAAGAAGAAGAAAAAGAACAAGAAGAAAGGCGAAAAAGCAGCAGAGAAGGCCGCTGAGCCAGAGCCTGCCCCAAAGCCGGAACCAACCGCCGAGCCTGAGCCCGAGCCCGCACCCGAGCCCGAGCCCGAGGTGAAGCAGGAACCGGAGGAACCAACAACCTCCGGTGGCAACAAGAAGAAGAAGAAGAACAAGAAGAACAAAGACGAGAAGGACGCCAAGTCAAAATCTCCCACCGAGGAGAAGGCCACCGAGCCGGAATCTGCAACTCAGAGCGTCGAGGAGCAGCCCAAGAAAGAGGAGGTTACCAGCGAGCCTCAACCTAGCGACTCCGTGGAGACAGCCGCTGCCACCGAGAGCAAGAGCGACGATGAGCCCAAGGCGGAGGATCCCGCAGCTGCATCCGCGGCTGCGACAGGGCCTGAGCCCGAGCCGCAGGTGACGGAATCCAAGACTGAGGACTCTCCTGCCGCCGAGGCACCCTCTTCAGACAAGACCATCGACACTGCGCCCGGAACTGAGGCAACTCCAGCCGAGCCCACCGCAGAGTCGACTGAGGCTAAGGCTGCTGCTGAAAATGCTCCCCCACCCGCCGAAGAAGCCGCGCAAGCGGAGAAGCAGAATGAGCCCGTCCCGGCTGATGCTGAGGTTCCGGCTACGGGCGGACCGGCGGCTGAGGCAACCAAGGAGCTGGCTGCGGCTGAAACACCAGACGCTGCTCCTGCTGCCGAAGCCAGCGCTGAGACTGAGAAGTCGCAGGAAACCCAAGAGACGCCGGCTGCAGAAGGAGAAGCGACCAAGACCGGGGAGCCCGCAGCCGAGCCTGAGCAGATTGCTGAAGAGAAGGCTTCAGCTCCCGAGTCGGAGGAGGCTCCTGCCCCGGCTGGGGAAGCTAAGCCTGCTGACCAGAGCCAGAACGCTGCTGAGCCCGAGTCTGAGGCTGCCGAGGTCAAGGAACAGAGTGCCCCTGAGGCGAAGGAGGGGACTTCCGAAGTCAAGGACGAGCCTGCTCCTGAGGCGAAGGAGGAACCTGCGGAAGCAAAGGAGCAGCCTACTCCAGAAGCCAAGGATGAGCCTGCTCCCGAGGTGAAGGAGGAGCCGCTCGAGGTCAAGCACGAAACTGCTCCAGAAACCAAGGAAGAGCCGGCCGAGACCAAGGACGAGCCCGCCCCTGAGGTGAAGGAGGAACCTGCCGAGGTCAAGGACGAAGCTGCTACAGAAGCTAAAGTGGAACCCGCCGAAGCCAAGGAGCAGCCTGCTACCGAGGCTGAGGAGACGCCTGCTCCTGAGCTAGCTACCGATGCTAAAGAGGACCCTACTCCTGAAACGACAGAGACATCGCCTCCTGAACCTCAAGCCGACGAGGTCAAGGAGGAATCGGAGCCGGCTCCCGAGAAAAAGGACGAACCCGCTCCCCCGTCCGAGTCTGCAGAGGAGGTAAAGGAGGAGCCAGCTGCTACCGATGCCGCTGCAGCAGAGGTAGCATCCAAATTTGTTGATGAGCCCTCTGAGTACGTGATTAGCTATCTACAAAAAGCATTGTACTTGGCTGGCTTTGCATAGATGCTAATCATTAACAGGGTGACTGAAAAGGATGGCCCCGCTGAGGCTGCTGCCTCCGAGGAAGGGCTTGCTCCCGAAGCTGCCACAGAGGCTACCCCGGCCGAACCGGAAATCAAGGAGGAGGCTCCAGCAACAACAAACGAAGAAACCTCCGATTCTGCCAAGTCCCAGGACACACCTGCTAAGGAGGAGGGTACCGAGGCCATTCCTGAGACAGAGATGGAATCTGCCGCCGAGTCTGCCGATGCTGCTGCTAAGGACACGCCAGCGGAGAAGAGTGAGGAGCCAGCGGACGCCAAGGAGTCGGCGGATCCTTCTGCCGAGGAGGCTGCCGTTGCTGACAAGGCAAGCCCTGCTGAGCCTGCGCCTGCCGAAGTCGCTAAGAGCGAGCCCGCGACTGAAGCCCCCGAGGCTGATGAGTCCAAGGCGGCAGAGGCGCCCGAGCCGGAGAAGGCTGAGACTAATGAGCAGTCGACCGAGGCCGTCAGCAAAGCCGAGGAGAAGGCTGAAGAGGAGAAGCCTGCCGTTGATAATGGGGTAAGAAGGCCAGAATGCTAGCGATCACAGTATTCTTCATCTGTTAACCTGAACTAGACTGCTGTCGAGGCTGAGAAACCAGCGGAAGTCAATCCTGCTGAAGAGGCCGAGCCTGCACAGACCACGGCTGAGGCCGAATCTGCTCCTGCCACTGAAGGCGACGTCGACAAGCCGGAAGAGAAGGCCGAAGACACACCTGCGGCCGAGGTAAAGGCGGCCGAACCTCAGGAGGTCAAGGCGGAGGAGACGGCAGCCGAAACCGCTGTAACTGCGGCTGATCAGCAGGAAGAATCCAAGCCTGCCCCTGCCGAGGAAACCCCGGCGGGTAAGGAGGAAGTAGCTCAATCTGAAAAGCAGGCTACACCCGAGAAGGTGGAAGAGGCTAAGCCTGAATCTGTCGAAGAAGATTCCAAGGCTGAGTCTGCTGAAGAATCCAAGCCTGAACCTCCTGCTGAGGAACCCAAGACTGAGCTTCCTGCCGAGGAATCCAAGGCTGAGGCCGAAGCCGACGTCAAGGCTGAGCCAGTCGAAGAAGCCAAGGCTGCGCCGGCTGAAGAGGGCAAGGTCGAGCCTGCTGGGGCTCCTCAGGCCGAGGTTCAGGAGGAGGCCAAGGCCGAGTCGACCGAGGAAGCCCAGGCGGAACCCACAGAAGACGCTCCCGACGCTGAGATTAAGGCTGAACCAGTTGAGGCCGCCAAGGATGAAGTTAAGGAAGAACCCATTGAAGACAGGAAGGCAGAAGCTGTTAAGGAACCGGAGACCGAAGTCACCGAAGAGGCAAAGCCGGACTCCGTCGTGGAGCTTAAGGTTGAAACTGAGGCTGCTACGACAGATGCAGAACCTGCTGTCGAACAAGAGACTAAGGCCGAAACCGCCGAGGCAGCAAATGCTGAGCCGGCTGAAGAATCCCAGCCTGCACCAGTTGCAGAGGCCGCGGTCGAGTCTGCAGAGGAAGCCAAGACAGCGCCCACCCAAGAGGCACCGGCGGCACCGGCGGAGGAACCTGCTCCCGTCGAAGTTGCGCCTGCATCGACTGAAGAGGTCAAGGCAGAGCTTGTGGAGGAGACTAAACCGGAGCCGGCTGAGGAGGCTAAAACAGCTGAGGAAGTCAAGGTTGAGTCTGACGAAGGCAAGGCTAAGCCAGCTGAAGAAGAAGCGGAGCCTACCGAGGAGGCCAAGCCTCAGCCTGTTGAACAAGCCAAATCTGAGTCTCTCGGTCAAGAAGCTCGGCCCGAGACTGCCCCAGAGCCCGCCCAGGAAGTGGCGGTCGAACCTGAAACGACTAAGCCGGCAGTCGAAGGAGCCCTTCCGTCAGCCGAAGAGAAACCGGCTGACACGCCCACCCCAGCTCCATCTCAGGACGAGAAGGCCGAAGACCCCAAGGCAAACGGAAAAGAAGGTCCAGAGACGGCTCCTGCACCAGCACAAGAGGAGACTACACTGGAAGAAAAGCCCAAGGAATCTAAGACAGAGGACGGAGAGAGCAAAGACACGGTTGGGCCAATTCCCAGCGAACAGAAGGTGGCTGAGAAGAAGGCGACAGGTGAGGCACACCCAGTATTGCTTGATACCCCCGGTGGTAGTGGAACGGCGGAGCAGAACGCCCCAGAGTGCATTTCACAACCAACGGACACGGACTTGGACTTGCAACTTCCGGATACCCATGATACCCAGGACACGAGTTTGACGACTTCGACTGTAAATGATGATACCCCTGATACCCCCAAACAACTTAATACCGGTGCTACGGCCGGAGATAATGAGAATGACGCGGAAAAGGTCTGTTCCGACGCTGGCGCGGAGCAGGTTCATGAGATTGCAACATCAGAACGCACAGCGGACGGCGAGCAGGCTGTAAGTGCAGGCTTAGTGCCAAGTTGCTATTACGTGCTTTTACTCATGAGACAACAGGGCTCCGCGACTGCTACGACGGCAGGCACCGAGGGCAGCACAAACCCCCAAGAGCCTCTGCCGCAAGCCGCTTCTGAGATCGCGCCAACCACGGAAGTTGAGACTCAGACTGAGGCTAAGGTTGAGGCCGAGGCCGAGGCTGAAGCTCAAGTGACCAGTGCCGGAGAGCCTGGTGAATCAGTGGCTGGCCAGTCCTTGGCTCAAGAAAGCGGCGACGACAAACCTCAAACGGATGTCGAAACGACGACAACAGAGCCGCAGCAGCAAACGGAACAGACCAGTGCGGGCGAGGAAGCCCTCCCTGCAGAGGCAAGCAACGCTGACGTGCCTGCTCCTGTTACCCAAGAGGATGGACACCTCCCTAGCACCGACATCAAGGAGGCCGCCTCGGAGCAAACCTCGGCCCAGTCTGTTGAGGCGGCTGAAGAGGAACTGCAAGCTGAGAAGTCGGCAGCACCCGGCGCTGAGACAAGCGAGGAGGCCGTCCTCGAAAAGATTGTTCCAGAGGTTGCTGAGGGGGAGAGTACTGCTGAAAAGGAGGAACGAGTCCCTGTCGAGGAGGACATCACTGAGGCTGGAGATGTGCCACTCCAGACCAGTCATGACGCAGATGCAGCTGCCGAAGCCGAGACTGTGTCTGAGCCGGTTCAAGTCGACGAGAAAGAGGCCCCGGTAACCGTTACAACCGAGGAGTCGACGCAGGCACCAGAAGTACAGGAGACGGTTCAGGAACCTACTTCTGATACAGCAGAAGATAAGAAGACGGCCTCGGTTGTCGAGGAGCCTGCGGCCCCCAACGTTGCTGCCGAGGAGCCGGCACAGGTGCTGGAAGCCCAAGATAGCAAGAATAATGCGACGGTGGTGCCACACGATGTGAAGGAGCCTGAGCCGAAGGCGGATGACCTCGCGGTTGACACCTCTCGCTCCCTTGAGAGTGATGCAACTGCGGCTGCTGAGGTTGCCTCGAGCGTCCCGGCCGTCGAAGCATCGCCAGAAACTCCAGCGGCCGCGAAGGCCATCGATGAAGCAGCAGCTGGTTCGCCGACTCCGGAAGCAACAGTGCCTGGCGAGGCAACCGTACCCGAGGAACATCCTTCCACAGAGGACCCGAAGCTTGTCGCTCAACCTGGTGCCGAGCTCACCGCCGAGGAAGTCCAAGCCATCGCCCAGGTCGCTACCACGACACAGGACCCGACCACTGAGCCTTCTGTTCCTGAGCCTACCCAAGCCACGGTGGACAAGCCTGGATCTGAAGTGGAAGCTGTTGCCACTGAAAACGTAGAGGCCGAGGGCCCTGCCAACATTGACGCGCCTCCTGGTGTGGAAGGGCCCGTCACGGCTGAGCCACCCCCCATCGTTGAATCATCTCCTAGCGCTACGGGAACTGGCGAGGTTGATGACGTTCAAAAGGGCCAGACTACGGAGATCCCCGAGGCTGATGGCGTTGTTCAAGTCGACAGTCCCTCAGCTGAAGAGACCGTGGCAGTTGAGGAACTGACCCCAGCGGAGGATTCGGTCCAAGCTGCCGATGCTGTGAGCACCAAACAGTTGGCCGAAGCTGATCAGCATGCCGTAGTAGATGATCCATCTGTAGCCGAGGAGCCTGCCAGCACGCCGGAAACTGTTGCACCTGCGCCTTCCGTTGAGGCTGAAGAGGCGATCCAGGCTGCGGGGGCCGTCGAAGCCCCGAAGCCTGCTGAAGCTGAGGAGCATGCGCATGCCGAGCCAATTGCTCAAGCAGAGGCAGATACCAAGGCTGGGGAATCCGTCGCGCACACCGAGGGCGTGCCGGCTGAGCAGTCCGTCATTCTCGCGGAGCCTGCTGCTGTCGAGGAGCCTACCAAGGGTAACGAGGCTGAAGACGTGGTGGCTCGGGCAGTCGACGAAACCGTTTCAAAGGATGCTGCGACCGTCGAGGAACCTGCCGTCAAGGAAGAGCCAGACGACAACCTTGAACCTACCTCTCAGGCCACGGCCAGCGAGGCAGCAACAGAGGCCGCCGCCGAGACGGAGGTGACCGAGCCAGATCTCAAGGCAACGCACCTCGAGACTGGCAAGCCAGAGCCGAGCGAAGTCTCATCACCGCGCGAGACGGAGCAGGTTGGCCCAGAGACGGCTTCCGAGGAGTATGTTATGGTTGAGGAGGCTGCCTCAATTCCGCATGACAACCAGTCAATTGTGACTCCCACCGCCGAGGTCCCGGCCGCTGCCGAACAATCCACCGCTTCTTCCCTTGAGAAGGTGATTGTATCTGAGCAGCCCGAGGATGGCCAGGATGTCGCCACCTCCCGCGACTTGGCGGCCGACGAGCCTGTTGCCGCAGGCACCGAGAGCTTCCAGCTCGTTGGTGAATCAGGCCTCATTGACCAGTCGGCCGCGTCGTCGCAGCACGTCTCTACCTCGGAATTGCCGTCCCAAGAGGGTGTCCCGGCAGCCGATGCCGCGGCAGATGAGTCCATCGTCGTCTTGAGTGCGCAGACCTCCCATCTGTCGACTGAAGGACCGGTCGTACTCGAGCAACAGCCTTCGCAAGACACCGCAATCACTGCCGCTGTCGACGTTGAGCAAACACGAGCCACGGCCGAAGATAAAATCATCTCTCCAAGCGAGCAGGTGGCCAATGTATCAGAGACACTCGCTTCACCAAAGCGCGACACCAACCCAGCACCTGCCCGGGAGGAAGCAGGGCAGCTTGAGACGATCACCGCCAAGCCTAACGACGCTCCTGGCGTGGCTGTGAATGAAACGACACTAGCACCATCTGTCGTCGAAGAGAAGCCCTCAGTACAGGTTGCTGTCGCCGATTATGCTGTCGCGTACAATGCTACGGCTGCCAACTTCGGCATTGCCAGTCAAGTTGGCGGGGATAGCCCTGTTGAACGCGTGGTGCACGGTACTGCTTCAGACTACGACCCGAGAGACACAACTCTCTCCCTCAAGACCGAGACGACGTACCCTCTGCCGACGGAGACAACACTTACTCTGCCCACCGACACAACGCTCTCGCTGCCTCACGGCGCGGCAGGGCCACTGCCTGATGACAAAGCCGAAATCGCCGCCACTGAAGACCTCTCGGCGAAGAAGCTCGCGGTCGGGGCAGGCATAGCGGGAGCCGTGGGGACGGTGGGAGTAGCAACTGCTCTGGTTGCGCACAACTTGTCTGACAAACTTGATGTGCCTCCGACAATCTCGCGTCTTGAGGAACTCGCGAGCAAGCTTGATGGGCCAGCGGCCTCAGACGCCGTTACTGCCGAGGAGATTCCTGGAGAAGGGGCCAGACCTGACAAGGTGCCACCGTCGCATAAGCCGGCTGAGCAAGCCGAGGCGATGGAGTCGTCGCAGGTTGTGGTGGACAAAGTGGCCCCGCTCTCCGAGTCCTTCCACATTGTCGAGAAGGACGCACCAGCCCAAGAAGAAGCGGCAAAGGGTGAGGAAAAGAAGGGAGCTTCTTCTGAGGATGGTGAGGAATCTGTCGCGCGGTTTGCTGTTGTTGCTGGTGGCGAGGAAACGAAGGCTGACGATGGCTCTCTGGGTGCTCCAAGGCCGACAACCGAAGAAACAGGATCCGGCCAGCAAGGAGACGTCGTTCTGGACTTCCGTGTACCCACACCTGCTGTCATTCTTCCTGACCTCGACGATCCTGTGGCTAAGCAGCTAGGCCGGATGCGCAGCCTGCGCCGGCAGCGGAGGAAGACAATCAAGCAGGCCGAGGAGATGGTGGCCGCCGCCGTGGTGCTCTATGCTACCGCCGAGGCCTTCAGTCCGCCGGGTAGTCCGAGACTCGCGAGTCCAGAGACCAGTGTCCTTGGTTCGCCCGAAATGCATTCTGATGCGAAGGGGAAGGGGAAGGAGGCCGAGGTGCACGCCGCATCTCCCCAGGATGATCCGTCCGGAATCGAGCAGGATAGGGGCAGATCCAGGTCGAGAGATCTTCCTGAACCTGTTGCTGACCTCTCAGTAGACGCCAAGATCAGGGAACCTCTCAAGGCCGAGGACTCCAGGATTGCCCACAGCTCGCGACGCCACAGCCACCATTCTTCCCGCCACCGGTCTCACCGCGACAGCCGAGACGGAAGTAAGGATGGATCCAGACGTTCCCACCGGTCCAGGTCAGACAGCCACGCATCGGTCCGCTCGCGTGGCGAGGATGAACCCCCGCGCACTCCGATTCGCGAAGACGCCGGCTTCGGCGAGCATAGGAGCAGCCCTCACTCCCGGAGACATCGGACCCCCGAGGAACAGGCCGCTCACGAGAAGCGCAAGGAGGAGCGGCGCCGTGCCCGCGAGCTGGAGAAGGCCAAGGACGGCGCGCCAAGCTCGCCAGCCAGCGCAGACAGGGACAGGGACGGGTCCGCACCGCGCGAGCGCTCAGAGCGGTCCTCGGAGCATCACCGCCACTCGCACCACCGCGATTCGCGTCGGCACAGCCAAAGCCGGCACAGCATGGAGCCCAGGCCATCCAACGTATCCATCCCCCCCTCGCCCGCGGCCAGCAAGAGGTTCTTCGACATCAAGAACGGCCAGAGCGTGCTCGAGGTCAACTTTGGCGTCGGGCCCCGCGACACGTCTGCGTCGAACGGCCCGCCGCCGACGTCGTCGGGCTCCGCCTCCAAGACGACCGTCACGGGCGGTGGCGCTCCGCCGGAGCTCAGGCGCAGCAGCACCAGCAGGGTGCGCCGGTCCGAGGAGCGCGGCAGCAGGGAAAACAAAGACCGAGACAGGGAGAGGGAAAGGGAGAGGGAGAGGGAGAGAGAGAGGGAGAGTGAGCGAGACAGGCCGTCGACGGCGGAGCAGAAGGCTACCAAGGCCTCGGTTGCGTCGGCAGGCGAGGCGGCCGTGGCTGGGTCGTCGTCGTCGGCGAGCGGTGGCGATGTGGACTCGCAGGCCCACAGGGCAAAGAGGCAGGAGAAGAGAGAGCGGGCCAAGGAGAAGGAGGCCAAGGAAAAGGGCGGTATCAGGGCCGCTATCAAGCGGTTCTTTTCGAGCAGTTCGTGAGGGGTTGTGGTTCTATGGAGTGGAAACGAGATGAGATGACGAGTTGCCCAGGCTAAGGGGGAATGCTTGATTGGTTGGAAAGGTGATGATGAGACATGGTTTCCTTTTATTCTTTTCATTTTCCCCCTTCCTCCCCTACCTCCTTTCTCGTCTTTTTCTTCTTTTGTGACTTGACGATGGACGGGGGCTCATGATGACGATGGTGTGTTATGGACTGATGAGTAGCACGAGAGACATGATGTGTTTGGCAGTCTCTGACGAAGTTGATGAGGCGATGATGTATTTGTTCATGTTTTTGTCGGGCGACTGATGATACTTGGTGGCAAGTGACGGCCGCCCCGTGACAAGAACACGACGAGATTGGATGTTGTACACGATGTGTGTATGTTGATGAGCAACTTGAGAATGGCAAGCATCTTTCCCCTCCCCCCCTTCCTCCCTGACGGTCAGTCATGGTCACAGACAGAGCCAGAGTGATGGAGTGACCTAAACACGACATTCAACAGCACATATATGGTTATCTTTAAAGAGATCCCAGGTCTCTCTCACTCATATACAGACTCTCTCTCACCCTCTTAGAGTACAGCAAGCCAGTTAGCTGACAGCATGCTCCGAGGCTCTCATACCGGTCGGTTAGTGCACCTTGTCGACGAAGTTCATCACCTTCCCCCCGGTGCAGCTCCTCTCGAATTCGGTGATGTCCTTGAGGAACTTGATCCGGAAGAGATGGCGGCTCTCGGCCTGGACAAAGAAGAAGGTTTCGATGGCCCGGACCAGCTCGGACTCTGCGGCGCCATGACGGGCGGGCCCGGAGGGCAGCAGAAGTCGGATCTCGAGGGCGACCTCGGGCGAGGAGGCCTCGACGCTAGCCAGGACGACTTGCCACTGCAGGATGCCCCATTCCGGGGCGCGCAGGAAGGCGGCCAGGCGGTCGAACTCGAAGTAGGCGCCGTACCACTTGAAGCTGAAGCGGCGGTCGCGGCCGCGCAGGCGCAGCACCCGCATGTGCTCGCGCTCGCCCTCGGGCACGACGGCCGCCAGCGACGCCGGCAGCGGGTGCCGCGACCCGACGTCGCCGCTGACGTAGCGCACCAGCGGGTTCTTGAGCCGCTGCAGCGACGTCTGCACCACGATCCCGGGCGTCCCCTCCGGCACCGGCTCCGGCACCGGCACCGGCACCGGCTGCTGGCTTGTTCTGTTTGCTTCGGAGGCGGAGGCGGAGGCGGCGGCGGTGGTGGTGGTGGTGGAGGAGGAGGAGGATGACAACGACGACGGGTCGAGGATCTCGATCACCATGGTGCGCGTGTCAAAAACAAAGTCGGTGGCTCCCGCATCGGCCGCCGCCGAAGCGTCCTCGTGCTGTTGCTTCTGCTCTGCTTCTTCTGCTGTCGCCTCGAGGGGCGCGCGGAGGGGGCCGACGGCCCAGGGCCCGGCCTCGGAGCTGCCCAGCATGGATCCGATGGCGACCCCAGGGCCGAGGACGTCGGCGATGTAGGCGCGCTGGCTCGGGGTGAGCGGCTCGGAGGTGTATATGATCTTGGTCAGGCGGATGCGGTGGCGCTCGTCGGCGGGCAGCGAGGCGATGTGGCGGACGATGCGGACGACCTGGCTGCCGTCGCCGGTCAGCACGTTGACGCGGTAGTGCGCCAGCGCCGCGGCGACCTCGGCCGGTTCCATGTTGTGCCCGGCCGACAGGACGCTCGCGCCGGCGTTCCCGAGGATCTCGAGAGTGAGATCGAGTGATCTATAACCGGCGACCCTTTAGCTTCTTCTTTCCTTTCCTTTGCCGTTTCTTTTTATTTTCTTTCTTCTCTTTTCTCCTCTCTTTAGAAAAGAAAAAAGAGGGAAAATAAAAACAAACAAACTATTAGTTCTCTTCGCTCCGGCACCGCACATTCCGTGTCTGAGAGCCCGCTACCCTGGGGCAGGCTAGGAAGAAATTCAGACAGGCGCATACCGGTAAAAGTGACCACTAGCATGGGTGGTCAAGACCCAGTCGCCCGGCCCGATGAGACGGCAGTTCCGAATCAGGTTGCCCATTCGGGCCCGCTGTGCCCGGTTCTCGGCCGCGTCGGTCGCGAACAACATGGGGAGGCCGCCAGATCCGCCACCGGTGATGCTCAGGTAGGCACTCCGGCGGTACGTGTTGTCGGGGCTCGCATCACCCGCCAGCCGCTCGATTGTTTTGTACCTTGAAAGGTTGTGGCTCCCCCCGTTTGCGTCAGCAAATGCATATATTCATATATTCATAGAGGGAGAGAACAGGGAGGGAGGGAGAATGGAGAAGGGGGGGGGGGACAAGGAAACAGGCACAATGGTCGAGATTGTCCTTACAAGTCCTTCTTCGTGGTGAGGGGCACACGGCCCAAGTCCGGAGCCGACTGCTCCTTTGCCGCCGACTCCAAGACGGCCCGGATGCCCTCTTCGTCAGGAGGGTACTGGACCGCGGGGTTGTAGAAGGGATGGATCCTCGCGACAGCAAGGACCTCGTTCAGGGAGTAGGCGCCGGGTTTCATCCTGGCAGTTTGCAAGTCAACCGTCTCTCTCACCACAGCTAGGAACCCCGTGCGGTCTGAAGTGATGATGACGTACTGTAGTAGTTGTGTCTTGTTTCTGTTGTACGGGAGAGGGTGAAGAGAAAAGGAGGGGGGGGGGGGGGGGGGTCTCTGAGCCAGGTTGGGAGCTGTCTCTGCTCGTTGTTCATGTGCAGTAAGACGGCGGCATTGCGGTTATATTCCGTCCCGCGCGAAACGCGGGTGCGTCTCCTGTCCGGAGTATTCCCCCCCCCCGGCTCTTCCCTTTTTTTCCCTTGTGCTCCACGGAAATCCGAGGTATCGTGTTTGTACGTCCGTATGTAATCCATACCGCAATACTTCGTACATACATACACGAACCAGCTGCTATGTGTGTCGTGTGTTGTATTTACAATAGCACAGGGGTACGGAGTATTCCGTGTGTGAAGACGTCCCTCAGATCCGTACAGTGTCATGGCACTGTTTGAATCATCTCCCTCCCCCCCACTACTAGTAAGACAGGATCAGAAACATCGATCGACCAGTGTTGGCTGGGGCCGCCAAGCGCATGCTTTAAAATGCAAAGATCAGCGCGCCGCTTCAGCTGGGTTCCGGGGTAGTGTACCGCGAACCACACTAGTGGTAAACCACGATTCGGCTCGTCCCGGCCATCACCGCTCGTCTTACTCCGTGGGGGAAGTGCTTTTGTCGGTGCGAAGGCGTCATGAGGTGCCAGGAAGACGAAGGTTTTGATTCCCACGCGACATGTCGCCTTTAAGTGGCCTGTCCAAGGCGACTGTGGGTATATCCATAACACATGATGAAGCGAACGCGGCAACGGATGTAACTTGCCTCGGCCGTGACCGTATATATCATCCAAGAAAACCAAAAGCAAGCGCTGCACTCTGCTGAACAAACCGGGAGGCGGCAAGGTGGACACTGCTGTTGGCAGAGGTTGCTGGAGCAAAAGGAACGTAAAACATGATGACCCCCGCCGCCGCCGAGTTGCTCTCGCACGAGCGTGTCGACGTGCTGATACGAAGGAGAATCGCGGAGCTGCGGGAGACGCCCTTCGCCCCCGAGGCAGACCTCCCCTTCGTCGTAGCAGACTCGACCAGAACCCTCGGGCAGCACCAGCGGTGGATGCACCATCTTCCGCACATCCAGCCCTTCTATGGTGAGACTGCTCAAGGGTTTCTTTCCCTTCCCCCACCCTCCTCCTCCTCCTTCAGTTTGACGTTTGCGGCTCCCTCGCTTGCCAGGTTCAACACGAAGACGACCATGCCATGGTGTTATCATGATAGCGTTGCTGACTCCTGCCCCCTTTTCCCCCTTCCCCGCCTTGGAGCCGTCAAATGCAACTCAGACGCCCATCTCCTCCGGTTCCTGGCCGACCTGGGCCTCGGCTTCGACTGCGCCTCGCCGGCCGAGATCGAGCTGGTGCTCGGCCTCGGGGTGAACCCGTCGCGCATCGTCTACACCCACCCGTGCAAGGCCGCGTCGGCCCTGCACATGGCCTCGGACCGCGGCGTCCTGCTGACCACCTTCGACAACGCCGACGAGCTGGACAAGATCGCGAGCGTCAGCCCGGACATGCGCCTGCTGCTCCGCATCTACGCCGACGACGAGACGGCCGCCGTGTGCTTGAGCAACAAGTTCGGCGCGTCCCTGCACGCCACCCGCCCCCTGCTCCTAAAGGCGCGCGCCCTCGGTCTCCAAGTCGTCGGCGTCTGCTTCCACATTGGTAATGCCGCCGTCGTCCCCAATTCTCTTTTCCCCCCACCCCCCCCCCCCACCCCCTCTTTAACTATTTCATCCTGTCTTAACACAGTGTCTATTTTCCCGGAGACAGGATCGGGAGCGACGGATCCCAAGGCCCTCCACGCGGCCGTCCGGGACGCGCGGCGCATCTTCGACCAGGCGAGGGACGTGGGCTTCGACTTGACCATCCTGGACGTCGGCGGCGGCTTCACCGACGCCAACTTCGAAGCCATGGCGTCCGCCCTGCGCCTGGCGATCGAGAGCGAATTCCCCAGCGGCGACCGCGTCCGCATCATCGCCGAGCCCGGCCGCTTCTACGCCCGCAGCTTCTACACGCTGGCGTGCAAGATCATCGCCCGTCGGACGCACGACCACGACAACAACGATGATGATGGCGACGGCACCGGTGCCGTGGACGGGCCGCAGCTGGACATGCTGTACCAGAACGACGGCGTCTACGGCTGCTTCATGAACCGCCTGGTCGAAGACGAGGTGTTCGTCCCGACCCTGATCCCCGTCGACGACGACGACAAGGAGGAGAAGGACCAGCCCGGCGCACCGCCGCGGCGGGCCCGGGCCCAAGGGAAACACTTGTATTCCGTTTGGGGCCCAACCTGCGACGGCTTCGACTGCGTTTCCGAACGGGCGACGTTGCCCTGCGAGGCCAGGATCGGCGACTGGTTGAAATACACAGACATGGGAGGTGAGTCTTTTTGTTCTTTTGTTCTTTTCTTTTTTTCTCTTTTTTTTTTTTTTTTCTTTCATTTTTCTTTTTATTTTTTTCTTTGTGGACGCTCGCCCTGACTCAAGAGGCAGCATACTCGGTAACCTGCGCGACAACCTTCAACGGATTTCCCAATACGTACGAAATTTTGTACGTGAACCCGGGGCCAGAGGTCGTATATCGAAACGGAGAGAATAGGAGTTAGCAAGTGGAAAGAGAGGTTCGATGAATGGTGGAATTAGGAACACACCTTCATACCAACATAGCGTGGATGCCTGGTGTGCGCATCCCAATCCACCAGGAAGGCGCGATTCGTGTACAGAGTATAATTATTCGCTGGATTGAGAGGGCGATTACGAAATAGAAAAAAAGACCCGAGGCGGCCAGCCTCACGTTTGAAAACAAGACTTGATTATGCCTCCTGCAACCTGGTTCAAGAAGTTTCAGATAGTTCCTCGCATATAGTAAGTGTGCAAAATTCAATGGGCTGTGATGCAGTACGTTATCTACGGACGCGTCCATCATGTAAGGTTTGATAAGATAAGCCCTGTGGATCTGGCAAACGGGCTGGCAAACGGAGGGTTCTTTGTTCCTATCCTCTACTTATACAGAGCCACAGGGCTAGCAAGCGTAGGAAGAAGACATCGCACTTTTGAACTATTTACAATACTACAACCTTCTTCCATCAATTGGAACCATCTTCCATCAGGCTGTCTGTAATGCGTCAACGACTTGAAATATCTTGGCCGGCAATATCGGGGCGAAAAAAATCACTAGAAAGTTCAATAACTCCGCAACGCCACTATCCCCCCACCCCACCCCCAATCCAGTGATTGATCTCTGTTGTTAGCATTTTACAGGATGAAAATGATGAATTAATTAATTACCTACACCACAATTTCCCCCTCGGATTTGTTAGGTTTAAAAAACGCAAACAAATACTGTCTAATTTAGTGCTTTGGTTTCCTTCCCTTTAATTTTTTTTTTTTTTTTGAACAGCAAACTCAACCTCTCAATTTTGACCTCATCAATGGCCTCATTATTAATCTAATTATTTTCCCCTCTCCTACCCTCTCCTCTTCTCACCACTCCTCCTCCCCTTCATTCTTCTTCCCCTGCCTCCGCTCCGCGCACTCACACAAACGGAACGGCGTCCCACCTGACACGGCGCAGATGGCGCTCCGGGTCGCGGACCTCGTTCCGCGCGTGGAGCCAGCGCCGGTTGTCCAGCAGCAGGACAGAACCGCGGGGTAGGGTCTCGGACGTGAGGTGCAGCGTCTCCCGTCTCGCCTCCGGGCTCTGGAGCGCCCGCTTGAGCTCGTCCATCGCCCGGGCCGCTGCCTCGCTCAGCGGCGTCACGATGTCCTCCCGGAACCGGATCGAGGCGGAGGCGGAGGCGGAGGCGGAGGCGGATGCGGAACAACCCGGGGCGAGGATGCTGCCGACGAGGTGTGTCCTGCCGCTGGACCGCACGAACTCGGGCGGCACGGCGATGCGGAAGTCGGGCCGACTCAGGGCGTCCCGGGCGGCGGGCGAGAGCTGGCGGAGGACGTGGCGGGCGGCGAGTGCCGAGAAGACGCCGCCGCCGCGCCGGTCCGGCTGGAGGACCTGCAGGGCGAAGTAGCGCGGCGGCCGGTCCTCGTAGCTGCAGTCGGTGTGCCAGGGGAACTCGCGCATCGTCTCGGACCGCGCCTGGCACCCGTTGCTCTGGAACCGGCTCGCGCTCGGCCGGATGTCCCAGAACCACCCCCGCGTCGCGCTGTGGTCCACCGGCTGGCCGTGCCCGTGGAACCGGCCCAGGCCCACGATCAGGCCGTGCAGGTACCTGCTCTCGTCGTCCGGGAAGCCCAGGCTGAGCTTGACCATGCCCTCCCGCTCGAGCAGCTGATTGACCTCCTGGATGTGGCCTGGTTGCTGCAGGCAGTCCAGCCGGCTCACGCTCAGATGCGGTACTGCATTGCTGGTGGTGGTGGTGGTGGTGGTGGCGGTGGTGGCGGCGGCGGCGGCGAGAACACCTAGACCACGAGAAGCCAATGAAAAAAAGATGGCTAAGTTTCAGCAAAACCGTGTCCCCGATCTTGAGCCAACAGCTCCGAAACGGGAACGGAAATGAAAAAAAAGAGCATGTTGGGATGGGAAGAGGAGAAAGTAGGGAAGTTACGAGTAGGCAGGGCGCCAACCCCGGAATGCTTGAGGGGATGCAATAGGTGCTGCATGGTGGTGGGAAACGATGGGAAACGAAACAAGGTTCGGCCGTTGATTGACTGACTGCCGGGGAGCTGTTGGCAACGAACACTAAGTACTTAACTAACTAGGGCACAGAGCTTGAGAACGAGTCTGGCCTCTACGATCAGGCAAAAATCAGATATGCTTTTTTGAGTTGGTCAATGGACCGGGCCGGCGTGATGAAGTATCGGTAACTCCAATTTGAGTTGGGAACAGCCCCAGGACCTCAGATCACTTATCCCCCCCCCCCCCCCCCCGGGGAATGGGAAGGGCGAGGGGGTGGTTGGACAAAGTGTGCCGCTGGCACCCACGTACTGCCGAGTCTGGCACCACATAACCAAGCACATACAAACGAAGCAACACACACTCCCGCGAACATGTCCGCTCAGGGACCCATGGAGTCTCGCGGAAGGGTAGCTTTGAGGAACTCTCCTTGCTAAGAGCCACTGGGGTTCGCCCAAATGGAGACCCGATGCCCCGGAGCGGTCAAGAGAGGTGAGTCGCTGTGTCTGGGATGTATTCGGCTCAGCTTTGTGATCTCTCGGTAGCGCGCGCGGGATCCACGGCTCTGGGGCCACACAAGCCCCTGCACGAGTTTGGAAGGGTGCCCCTCTCTCACATTGATCCGGAAAATGACGAGGGTTTGCGCGCTCAGGGCGGCTGATCAGCGCCGGGTTTCACGATCAGTAAGGAACAGCCAGCCCTAAGCAACCATTTTGGGCTGGTGACCAACTACAAGTAGTGTGGTGTTTCAGAAAGCCAAAGAACATCGCTAAGGTCGCACTCGGCCACGTCGGACAGGGTGAGTCCTTCAGCTGGCCAGTCCAGAGACATGCTCTTGGCATGCGAAGAACGGGACCTCCCCCTGACCGATCGCCGAGTAAACAGAATACTCAGGGGCTCAGCTGCTCGCACTACTACATAGTAGTATTGTAGTCAAGTATCATGACTTACGTACGGAGGACGAAGTACGCCGTACATCGTTTCGTTTCATTCATTTTTGGTATTACGGTAAATTACCTTATACTGGTGAATTAACCCAAAAAAGGAAAAAAAAGAGAAAAGGAAACTAGATTTGGGTGTTGGTCGGCCATTCTGACGAAGATTCGCTGTCGCTTGCATCCTCCTGCACGACAGAGCAGATCCACGCGGCCCCATTGCTCACAGCGCAGATGCGGCCCGGTCCGGCTCTCCATGTCCCAAAACCGAGGAGCTCACCATGGACGACGTGGTACGTTCCGACCAAGGGTTGACGGGCGGACTTGGCGGGCGACCCGAGCACGACATCGTACGAACGCTGCTTCACCAGCCGCTGTGCGATCCAGGTGGGACGGCCGGGGACGAGCTGAGCGGCGTTCTCGAGCTGCTGCAGATGAGCCATCCACTCGGAAGCGCTCAGCTCATCCCCGAATATGATGCCCGCCCCCTTGCCGCCCCGGATTGGCTTGAGGAGGTATTCGCGCCTCAGGTCCGGAGACTCGGCGCAGCGCCGAAGCAGCTCCCGGATCGCTGGCGAGCCCGGGAGCAGCGTCTCGGCGATGCCGTGACGGAGGGCGTCGGCCTGCGTCTCGCTCAGCACGGACCGGGCGACCAGCGAGTCGAGCTCCTCCCGCACGAGGCCGAGCATCCGCTTGTCATGGACGAGCAGAACGGCCCGGAGGTCGTTGAAGCACCGGAGGGCGACGGCGCGCAGCACGTCTCGGGGCAGTGCGAAGAGCTCGCGCTGGTGCAGCTCCAGGCCAACCTGGTGTATCTCCTCCAGCGTCTCCCCGCCGAAGGAGAGCAGGCGGGTGGAGGCGGAAGGAGGAGACGATGACGACGGGGCCAGACAGCATAGCTTGTAACCCTCGAGAGCCCCGTCGTCGGGCACCAGGCGGAGGTCCTTGGGCGCGATGATGCGCGGCCTCAGACCAGAGCGGCGCTCGAGGAAATCAACAAACATGTGGATGTCGATTCCCGCCTCCTCGCCTTTCAACAGGTGCAAGGGGCGGTCGAGGCGAAACAGGCTGCACAGCCCATCGAGGATCTTTGGGGGTGGTGATCATCATTGTGTCAGCCATGCACAATACTTAAGGGGCTGGCTCGGCCAGTGTCAAAGCCGTACGCCATAAAGAAAGCCAAATGGGCCTACCTTAGGCGAACTGGTCTCGGAGCGCAATCCTCGCTTCTCCACGCCGAGGTTTACAAGGGCCTGTCGCCCATACGCCTCGTGCATGAAACCATTGAAGCTAAAGCGAGCGTTGATCTCGGTGAGACAGAAGATCTCGCCCGATGGATACGGTCCTCCTTGAACAACATCTCCGACCAGGAAATCGGGTCTCCAGGAGCCGAGGACGTGTCGGAACTCGGGCAGGCTATGGGGCACTTGAGTCTCGATCCACTGCCAGATTGCTCTTAGGACTAGGCATAACATAACGAGGGGCAAAAGAAGAAAAATCGAGTCCGGAAACGGGCAACGCAACGCACCTGGAGGAGCTCCTCCTCTTCCTTGGCCAGCGGCATCCGCTGGGGGAACTGGGCGGCCGGGTCAGACCACCATCTCTGCACAATGTCAACAATTTGCCAGAGTAAGGGCGCGGTGCAGCCGCTCGAGCTGCTCCTGGTGATGCTTGCCGACGAGGATGGGCCGGGGGCAGGCGGCCGCGTAGGAGCCCTTGTACCACTTCTCCACCGGGCACAGCCCCAGGAGGCACGACTCGTGCATGTCCTGCTCCTGGCGGTAGATGGCCGCGTCCGTCGCTGCGCCGGTCGGGGCTTCACCGACGGGGCCGAAGAAGGCGTGGATCTGCCGCAGCGGCTGCGCTCTTGTCGACTTCATGTTGGTGTCTGCCCGGTGCGAGTTCAAGCGGGAGCGTGCAGGAGGAAGAGCTGTGGGAAGTGGTGGGAAACAACTTGGGGTAAGAAGAGGAAGGCGCGTTTGGGCTCGTCGTCATCTGCCAAAGCGAGTTCGTTGCCATTGTAGATACACTACTCCGTACTTACTTTATGTACTTATGTACGGATTACCCGTAATATGCATGGAGTGAATCGTCATTAGTGTAAGGTAGCAGCTAATGCATAGAGCAGATCTTGCACGGCGAGCGCGAGGTCAGAGACCAGGGCCACGGAGATTCCTTGACTGACGCCCGAACAGCTGAAGCGCTAACTAGTGCATGTACGGGACGTGACTGCCGATTCGTCGGCCGATTCTGGCCACGGGTCCATGATGTGCGGAATACCTGCTCGCAATGTCGCGGCATCTTCCAAGTCTGGCCCTGTTTGACCCATCTCACCAGATCGCGCAGCTTCCGAAGCTGCCGTAGTAGGTTGTTCCAGTGGAGCCAGAGATTCCACCGTGTCCTACACGCGGTCGCTCTTTCCACGCCCTGCTTCTGCTAGGCACCCAGCCATCAGCTACCATTATTGGTCAGCAAATGTTCTTCCCGACAAGATTAGTTTCGCGGGTTCGGAATTCAGCTCAGGGCGTGTACCTGTATGCTACAGAAGCGTACCGAAAAAAAAAATGCAGCCATCTACGAATTGTTGTCATTTGTGGTCCCTGCATCTTCTCGCTGCTCCTGCGGCTGAAAATGATCTGCGTCCGAATAAGGTTAACTAGTCGACGGATCCCCGGAGCGGATCGTTGCGAGCCCCACAACCCCAACAACCAGATGCGGCACAGTGCAGACCACACGGCGACCCTGAATCAAATACGGAGTACTAGTGTACGAAATCCATGCAAACACTACACCCGTGAAGGCGTATTTTGTACCCCGTAATTACTGCGGTCATGTACGAAACGCCAACGATGTTTTGGCAGCCTGTAGGCGTGGGGATCACCGCAGTGCTGCGCTAAGCATCACACACAGCACAAACGCCTCCCTATCAAGGAAGGCGAGTGCACACCGTGCCGCGTCTCAGCACACCGCCAGTGTGAAGAGTGAGCGTTCCTCCATGTCATTGGGGGCAACAAAACAAAGAAAAAAAGAATAACAAAAAAGAGGGGTAAAGGGAAAGCGGGGGATATTATTCGCTGTCGCACTATTTTTGTTACAAGGACCTCGATCTAAATTCCGACTGGGTCATTTTCGCAGCTCAGCCGCCTGGCTTGACCTTACACTACGCTACGTGCTCCTAGCCTACCGCCATGGTTAGCACAATACACAACACCTTTGTCCACGTCTTGTTCATGGACTCCTTCCCGACAGATTCAAAGTCAGCACCATGTAGTCGTTATCACAACCGCCACGCCAGGTAGGGGCCGGAGAGGACACTCCCTTGCTCCGCCGCGAGCTCGGGGCGTCCTCTTCCCGAGTGGGATACACTACGAACCGTGACACTGCCGGTCAGGATGGGCACGGCACACGGCACCCAAGGAGCCCGAGCAAGTCCTTGCCAAGGCGACAAGTTCTCCTCCTGTGCTTCGCGCGCATGATGGAGCCCATCGCCTTCTTCTCCATCTTCCCCTTCGTCGCGCAGATGGTCCAGCGGAACGGGCGCCTGCCCGAGTCCGACGTCGGCTTCTACAGCGGCCTCATCAAGTCGCTCTTCTCCGCCGCCTCGGCACCCGCAGGGTCCTGTGCGCCTGCGGCACCGCCTACCGGGTCACCTTTGCCGGCTACGCCGTCCTCAACTGGATGCTCCGGCGCGAACCCGGCGTTCTGGGTCGCCTGCGCGGCCCGGGCGTCGCCATGTCCTTCACCGCCGCCCAGCTCGCCCTCAACGACGCCACCCCGAGCCCCCCCGCACCCTCGGCACCCTCAACGCCCTCGCCCTGACCGTCTCCAGCGCCGTCCGCGCCGTCGCCCCCGGCGCCACCTCGGCCCTCTACGCCATGGCCGTCCGCAGCGGCCTGCTCGACGGCCAGCTGATCTGGTTCGGACTCGCGCCCCTCTCCGCCCTCATGGGCGTCGCCGCCGGCGGGCTCCCGAAGGAGAGGAAACCGAGAGAGGCCGATGAGGTCGGCAAGCCCTGAGGAGGAGGAGGAGGAGGAGGAGGACTAATAAGGATCATTCTTCACCTACAATAGTAGTAATTAAATAGTAATCAGTTTGCAGTAGGTAACTATAGGTGAGACTTGAGTTGCAGGCAATATATCATTAGTATAAAGAGACGATCGCAATGGCCAGCACATGTGTCCTTGGAAACTGCTCCAGGCGGGCGAGCATCTCCTCTGCTGAGTGTTCTGCCACCCTTGAGCTTTCTGGGTGGAGGAGAGGTTCTTTGAGAACCCGTGTGCTTAATAATAGCCCTACATGAGGGGCAATACCAGGGGTTATATCATCGCCCAAAAACGCTGATTACGCTCCTCTCCAGGTTCTGTATCTTCTCTGCCGCCATGACCATCATGTGTATCTTACGTGAACCTGTCTTCTCGGCCGTTATGTTCTGAAGGGCAACCACCGCGCTCTGTCTCTGGCGTCACTCGCGGTTGTAATGAATTACCATCGTTATGTCCACTCCATCGCTCTCTCCCTCTCGCCTGAGTGCCGTAAACCAAGGTAGTCTCATAGATACTCTGACCAGAGTGTATCATCCGTCAGTGAGTTACATCTCAAGTCCGAGGCACTTATTAGACCGGAAGCATTGCTTCAATTCTCAATCAGCTAACAAAAGGTTATATGGAGAAGAATAGGGGCATTTTCACCACCCGGCTACCCACAACTATAGTGACATCCCTATGGCGAACATACCCCTATTTGTAGGCGATATGTAAGAAAAGAAAGATCATAGGCAGGGAGAACCGTAGTATCTAATGACCCGCGGGATAAGTTCAAAGAGCGTGCCAGTTATTTCATTTTCGGTCATTTCCAGCAGGAATTGTAGGATGCACATACTCGATCTTTCTAAGCTGAGGCATATTTGTTCGTACTCGAAGGAATTTTGCATTCTGCTAACAAGAAACGAACGCCTCGTTCTTCTAACCGGCTCTTTCACTTAGCCGAAAACTCCCTGCCCATTAGACTCCTGTTCAGAGGAAGGAGCGCTTAGCACTAGGGCATGGCTCTGCTGAAAGGCATAGCTCAGGTTTTTGCCT
This sequence comes from Thermothelomyces thermophilus ATCC 42464, assembly GCF_000226095.1. Classification (NCBI taxonomy): domain Eukaryota; kingdom Fungi; phylum Ascomycota; class Sordariomycetes; order Sordariales; family Chaetomiaceae; genus Thermothelomyces; species Thermothelomyces thermophilus. The sequence continues at coordinate 1,272,996 of NC_016473.1, read as the reverse complement.
AATTTGTACCAGGTGATCAGGCGAGTTCACGTTAAGAGCTAATCACCTCACCTTATGGTGGCCACCCTACGAACATCTCTACGGTGCAAAGCGCCAAAACAAATCCATTGACCGTGACTCTGACCTAACTTGGATCTAGCAGGGACTAGTACTCAAAATCGTTGTTGGTTCTCTTCTCACTTACCTATAGACGTTGTCGTTCTTCCAATCTTTGCTTCTTGTTTGGTTAGTTTTCTATTCGCTTTCCTCCTTTTAAATACCTTCATCTGCATATATACGGGTGTCTCTAAGACTTGACAAATTACCGAGGCATCCGCTGCAAGGAATGCCTGATCTGTGTATGAAGCAGAAAGCAGGGTTAGTGTAGGTGATCGTGATGACATTCATATATGGTAATTATTGGCAGATAATTTGTCGAAGCGAGCGAGCTGAGGGCGGAAAGATACCAAATATTTTTTTTCGGCACCTGCTCTACGGAGTAGCTGCTCTGCTTGTCTGTTTGTGCTCCTTGAAGCAGTGCTTCAGGGTTCTGCAAATCCGCCTCCACACATTAAGGCTAGCCTTAGAATTGTCGACTTCAATCCTGCTGCCGCTGCCAAAAGGGTAGAGATTTTCTCGAGCGCGCATGTCGAGAAATACAACCCTACAGTGTTACTCTGCACGCCTCCCCTGCAACCAACGGATAGGGGGATGATGTCATCAGCCAGCGTGCTCTGGGCTGGGCACATGCTGGGGTACCAGATCCGCCCGAGCATGTGCCACGCCTTGTCAAAGCCAACTAATCGGAACATGATGTTCTGGACAGCCAAACCAAGGACTGGCGCAGCTGGCTTTTGGCCGATGCAAAGATAAAAAAAAAAATCAGCCATGCGGATGTTGGATGGGCTGGTGATTTCGTTCTGCATACTGGCAACTGGAAAATGCCTTGGACGCAATGCGCCCTGCCGCCGATGAAATTGAAGCAGTGGTTGTGCGACGCGGATAAGCTTCTTCAGGCCGTTCCCAAGTATTGCCCAACCTTGCTTGGCAGGCTACCTACTCTCTTCCAGCACCTAAGAAATGTGGCTGGCATCAATCAGTTCGGCCTATTTACGAGAACCCTATCTTCACCGAACTTGTCAAGTCATGACCTGAAGGTGCCGCGTTGCCGAACATTCTAGCACTGGCAACCAATAGGCGCTCGAGTGTCAACAAAGAGCATTGGCGAACCATGCGCGTTCCCGCTACTAGATGCAAGCAAGATGGCTGGGAACTGAGCCTCGAAACTGGGCAGTGGCTGATCGCATACGACAGCATATGACGCATGTCCTCGACCCCCAAGCCCCCGTACCGCCGCGGCCAAGGTCGGCGTTCCAGCACTACGGCCGAAGTGGTGGAGGTAAGCTGCTCGCGGCCCACTGATTTGGCAAGGCACACGTATACGACACTGTATCGTCCCTCCCCGACCTTGCCGAACCAGTGGGCCATCTTTCTGGCCGCCCGTTCAATGTCTCGCTTGTTTGCCCAAGCAAGTACAAGTATTAAAGACACCAAGAGCCCGCTCGCCATCGCCCGCCCTTTGCTCAAACATAACAAAAACAAATCTACTTCTCCAGCATCTCGAGTTTAATCGATCAAGTTCACGAGATCACTTATCGACCTACCCAGGAAGTTTTCGACACCACAGCGAACCTATTCTCAACCACGCAACATTAGCAAACATCGTCAAAGATGCCTCTCACCGCCAGGTTAGCCTTCCCGCCTCACTACCTAACTAGTTTTGAAGCACGTTCATTTTTGCTCACCCGGTCCTTCTAGCGACATCTGCAAGATCATCTTCGCCATCATTCTTCCGCCGCTTGGTGTCTTCCTCGAGCGCGGGTGCAACGCGGACTTCTTCATTAACATCCTGCTCACCATCCTCGGCGTAAGTTTCTTGCCTTTTGTTCACTTCATACATTCTTCTTTCAAAACGGGAGTTTGGTCGTTTTGCCAGCGAGAGGGAAAAAAAAAGAAAAAAAAAAAAAAAAAAAACAGACTGCGGTGTGCTGACGATTGCTCCTCCTTTCTTCTAGTACCTTCCTGGTATCGTCCACGCCTTGTATATCATCTGCAAATACTAGAACATAGCCCCCCCCCCATTACCTCGCACCTGTCGTCAAGATGCCGCCATTTTCTTCCGCGCTCGTATGAGGTTAAGCGAGCTTGGGCCGTCCCCTTCCCTTCACTTTTTCCCTTGCCCCAAACCTGAGAAGGGCGTTCGCCGATTGAGGACCCGGATGTCTCAAACTCCATCACACCGAAAGAAACCGAGAAAAACAAAAAAAAATTGGAGCAAACGGGAGTTTCGGCAGTTTGCCCAGAGCGACGGTGCTGCCACTACCCTGGTCAAGCTTGTCGGTGGGCTGATCTGCAATGACATCAGCGCCCAGCTCACCCGCCCACTCCTGGGCACCCCGCTCTCGGCCTGCCACGGATGCAAGTTTGGCTCGGCGCCAAGCGATCCAGACGACCACGATGGATCATCACTTTGGTCATGTTCATCGAATCACCAGCCAACGGGTATCCTTCGACGGGAAGGCGAAAAGAGATGCTGCTTTTTTGAGAGAGGTGTCTTGGGGGACATGATTTTATGAGCTATGACTTGGGCACGGGACTCGATGGGACTCTTTTGATTGATTTTTGCCCCCTATTTTCATGGTTTTTCTTGCCGATTCTCACGTCGTTTGTGCTCGGCTCGACTTGTGAGCCGGTTTAATCTCACGATACCCGAAATCGGCCTTGCGCCACGAATTGAACATGAATTGGTACATATTTCGGTCTCGCCCCGACTTGAATTGGTTAGCTGTCGTCTCCCTGCGCGTGCCCTTTGTACCCTTGATGACCTTGGCGTACGCGCCCGTCGTCCGATCCTGCCCAGTCCATGGCTGCCAACCTCCTTGGCTGTGTAACGGAAAGAAGGGGAGAGTGCGACGAGATAATTATGACAAGTACCGCGATCCGAATGCCGAGTCACGACTCAAACTGGAAGCGCGGGAGGGCCTTTGTGACATCCTCGTGGTCGGCAGGAAAGCAGCGAGTCGATATGCCTCCCTTGTTATTACACTAGCCCCTTGAGGTGATGACCCCCTGACCTCACCAACAACCCTCTGTTTGCGTACCAGAGTAGGCAATAGGAAACGGCAAGGATTGTGTCGATCATGAACCGCTTACTTTCCGACCTTGAATGACAATATCTTTCCAAAAGTTAGCAGCTGGCTTGGGATAGCAAGCATCCTTATACTCACATCGTTTTTCCCCACTGACACGATCTGGTCTTCGGCAATCCGGATTCCCCCGGGACCCTCGACGTAGGCAATGGGTGCATCTCCCATGATCTTCCTGGCCACGTCGGCCACCGTCGAGTTCTTCTTGACCAGAACGCAGTCTCGGAATACCGCCTTGGAGTCGCCAGATCCTGACCCGAATGTCGTGGTATTCCTAACAGGAAACACCGGCACCAAGCCCAATATCTCGGCAGCCTTGGACAGCACCTGAACTACCCCTGTCGAACCGAACCGGTAGAGCACCATGTCCCTCAGGTTCTCTATCCTGGCACGGTTCTTCTCGTCGAGCTCCTTCAATCCGCCCCCGTCCGGATCGCCTTCTGCTATTAGGTCTTCCCTCGTGTCCACGAACTCGCTGCCTTCTGTGTACCGGATATATCCCTGCTTGGCCAGCTTGCGGAGGAATATTTCTGATATGGCCGAGCAGAGCACGATGTTGTTGGGATCTTGCATCTTGGCAATCTTGGCGATGTTCTTGTCGGCGTCGGGGTGGTCGATCTTGTTGAGAGCGATGACGGTCGGAAACTTCTCGTCGGTAAACGCGTTGACTACGCGATCGATAGTCTCTTCTGCGAACCATGAACGAAGCCGAGGTCAGCACAAGTCGTCCTCATCGGCGAGATCCATGGAAGAGGCTAGAAAAGCACTCACCGCTCCACTCCTCCAGCGGCTCTTTCAAACCCAACTTATCCAGCGTGCGCGCCACGACCGCGCTCGTACTCCCGTACCCGCTGAATTGGTTCTGCAGCGTCTCTACGGCCGTCGCCTTGACCGCGACGTGCCTCCTCTTGATCGACCCCCACTTCTCCATCAGGTTCCCCTTGATCCAGGCGACGATCTCGCTCCGCAACCACGCGATGTCCACGCTGGGGTCGTACCCGCGCGTGTTCTTGCCCTCGGCGTCGGTCGTGCCCGAGACGTCAACCACGTGGATCAGCGCGTCGGCGTGCCGCAGGTCGTCCAGGAACTTGTTGCCCAGTCCCTTGCCCTGGTGCGCGCCGGGGACCAGCCCCGCGACGTCGAGCAGCTCGATGGGCACGCTGCGCCGGCCGTTGACGCACGAGCCGTAGTTGGGCTTGCACCGGTCCGAGAGGCCGTAGCGCGCGCAGGCGCAGTCGATCTGGAGGTATCCTATGGCCCGCTGCGGGTCGATCGTGGTGAACCTGGGCGGGCGTTGGTTAGCGACTGGAAAGGGCAGAGTGTTATGTAGGGATTGGTCGGCAAGGTCGAAGGAGGCGTTGCATACGGAAAGTTTCCTGCACAGGAGGCCGTATCAGCAACCTGGAGGCTCTCTGTCTGGCTCGCACTTTACGGGGGAGCGCAGGAGCTGGAGATGGCTTTTCTACCCACCGACTTTGGACGAGGCATCTGTGAGGGAGTTGAGCGTGCTGGATTTGCCCGCGCTGGGCTTTCCGACCAGGCCGATCAGAGGGTCGCGGGGCATGTTGTGGCGGTTGTCTCCGCTCAGCGAACTTTTGTAGGCAGCGAGAAAGAATTGATATCAAAGGCGGGAGCTTGTTGTTGCGAAGTCGCTAACGATCGTTGTCGAGTTTGGTATTCGCAATGTATGTAGCTGAACGGCCAGCGGGCGGCTGCTGATACCCCACCATCCCACCGCCCCACCATGATAACAATGGTGCCAAGGTCTGGAACAGATATGATAAGGGTTAGGGTGGACAGTTCCAGCGAGACTGAAAGTCCCGCATCCGAGCTTGGCACGGAGTTTGCTTCAGTAGTGTAGAGGCCCCACATCCGCTCTTCAAACCCTAAAAACTTAGGGCCAACGAATTTATGCAGCATAGTGTCGAATTGGAATCCCTCACCGCCCGCGACAAAGTTTCCCCCCCGGTCGATATCTTAAAAAAAAGACCACCCGTCACCACACCACCAGGCGCAGGATATCAACCTCTTTGCGTCCTAGACATCCACGGTCAATCTCCGCCGATCCATCCCGACAGAAACAATGGCTCCCATCGCAGTATGTCCCACCACCTGACCGCTTTGCTGTTGGCCCAGTCCCCTCGGGCCAGCCCCGAGACGGATGATGGCGTGAAGCAGTAGGCTAAGTCAATTCCTTCGGGACAACAGAAGAAGACCGGCGCCAAGAAGGGCCCCAAGGTCACGAAGAAGGTGAGTGTCCCAGCTCGCAATGGAAGCCGTTGCGCTTGCCCGTAGCTGACTGGTGGTCGCCTCGCAACTAGTTCATCATCAACGCTTCGCAGCCCGCCAGCGACAAGATCTTCGATGTCTCGGCCTTCGAGAAGTTCCTGAACGAGAGGATCAAGGTCGATGGCCGCGTCGGCAACCTCGGCGAGACCATCAAGATCTCGCAGCAGGGCGAGGGCAAGATTGAGATCATTGCCCACAACGACCTCTCTGGCCGCTACCTCAAGTACCTGTACGTCGTGGCCGCGAGAGTTCCCCGCGCCGGAGAAAGCGAATACTGACGGGGCCGCCACAGGACCAAGAAGTTCCTCAAGAAGATGCAGCTCCGCGACTGGCTTCGCGTGGTCTCCACTTCTAAGGGCGTCTACGAGCTCAAGTTCTTCAACGTCGTCAACGACGAGGCTGAGGAGGACGAGGAGTAAAATTGGTCGCCATCCGGTTGGGAGTTCCTCGGGATCATCAGGCAGGGGGTTACCAAAAACAACAAAGACGGCAATAGGGATACTAGACGGTTGTTGTGCATAGCGGGAATGGGTCAATAATGAAGACACTGCCGCTGCCGCGGCCGCCGGGCCACCCTTCTGGCCGAATCATCTTGGTGCTTTTATTATTTTTGCCTTGCCCCCTGGGTATAATGCCGTGAAAAACAAAAAAAAAAAAAAAAAGGTAAACGAAATTTCACCGTCTGTCCTTTAAACGAAAGTATGGGCCAGGGCCGGTCATCACTCGGGTAGCGCCCGCATGGCGGCCTCAAAGGCAACCAGGGCCATGGCGTTTGCGGGGAAAGCCCTGAGGAAGCAAGGCAGGAAGCCGCGCCAGTAGCCCATGGCGCCGCTCTCCCTGTAGACGGCCTTGGCGGCGTCCTTCCACCGGGGGAACCTCCTGACGCCGTCGTTGAGCCCGCCGCCGAGCGGATCCGTCATGATGCGCTGCTTGACCACGTCGCTGGGGTAGCTCATGACCCAGAAGACCTGGGCGCTCAGGCCGCCGGCCCAGAAGTTGATGACCGGGGCGCTCAGGCTGGTGTGCTGCCGCATCCAGCGCGAGAAGAGGTCGTAGCTGCCCCACCAGAAGAAGAAGAAGCTGCGGAAGAGCAGGGTGGCCTGCAGGCCGTGGTAGACGCCGCGGATGCCGTGGTGGCGCCATATCTTGGCCAGGCAGTCCAGCGGCCCGCTGTAGAGGCGGTCGCTCTTGCGGGCGGCGTACTGGATCTGCAGGCGCGCCTTGATGTGCTCGACGGGGGCGGCGACGAAGCTGACGGTGGCGCCGGCCAGGATGCCGGCGAGCCCGTGGCCGTGCGCGGGCAGCGGCGGCGGCGGGTGGCCCGGCGGGGGGTGCGGCGAGAAGACGTGGTCGCGGAGCAGCCGCCGGTAGACGGACAGCGAGCCGAGCATGACGCTGTCCATGAACATCCACCCCACTAGCGGCGGCGTCGCGCCCTTGTACAGGCCGAAGAGGCCCTCGTTGCGGAGCGTCTGGGTCAGGCACTGCAGCGGGCCCGAGAAGCGGTTCGCGTTGGTCGTCTGGAGGCGGACCTTGATCGTGTCGAAGGGGTGACCGACTGGTGGATGAGAGAGGCAGGTTTAGTCATGCTTCAGGAAATTTAGGATAGTGAAAAGAAGGGGGGGAAAGAGATTAAGAGAGTAGTAGCAGGAGGCTGAGAGGAGGAGGAGGGACACACCAGATAGTTTGGCTATGCCTGAGAAGACGCCTGCTACGAAGCCCTTGTAATTTTTATTGGACGTCGTTGTTTGGGGCTGAGTTGGTGGTGGTGGTTGTTGCCCCGAGGCCGAGGTCGCGGCTGGTGTCTGCACGGTCATGTTGGCCGCCATTGAAGCTGCTCCCCGGGCGCGGTCGGATCGAGAAAAGGACTGGGGAGATTCGGAACAGCGGCGCCTCGGAAATTGAGTTTCAAAGGGCGGGGGAGTGTGGTGTCCGGTTCATGTTGAGTTGTCGTCGGGTCGGCTGTTGGAATTATCGGAATCAAATCCGGAGCTTATTCCCGATCCACAGATGCGGTATCGGACGCCCCGAAGGGTTCGGGATGAGTGGGGCCGGTCATGGGTGAATGTATGCCGAGCGCGCAAGTCGTAGCAGAGCGGAATATGCGGCCCTGCGCCGTACTTGTAGAACACAGCAAGAGTCGGGGCGTAAGACAGGCAGCAAAAACTCACTCACTCACTCACTCACTCGCTCACTCACTCGCCTCTCCTCCAGTCCGAGAGAGTTGGCGGGCTACGGAACCCTTCGGGTTCAACTCCGTTCATCAAGAGCCTTTGCCGTCCCCGCGGGGACGGAGGATCTGCAATCTTCAAGGAGAATCTGTAGGTAAGGGCGGTCGCGTCCTTGGTGCCGGTGTCGATCTCGCAGAGTCCCCAAAGGCCCTGGGCTTGTCGATGCGCGGCCCAAATCCTCGAGCTCATGAAGGAGCCGGGGTGGGCACACAGCCCGGTCCGGGGCAAGTGGTTCTCAGTGTGGAAACTCGTATCTTGTGCATACGTAGTAATTGACCAATAATTCGTCGAAGAGGTCGATAGAATCCATTGCCAAACGAGGCTTGCAGCTTTCACAAGTGTGCGCTTCCCCAAAAGAACCCATCCTACTACGCCCGTCTCCTCCGATGCGAGTCTAAGGGTATCTCAACGCCTCCTCGGTCCCTTCACGGACCAATATTCACACACGATTATTCATACACCACCAGTATTTTCTTTCCTTCCTTCTAGAAGCTCTTTCCCCAAGCAAGCGTGCCCCCAATGACGCGGCCGAGCACATAGCCGCCATACAAGCCGCACATGATGGTGACGGGCCACTTCTGCCAGTCGCAATCCCAGTCGAGCGGGATCGGCACGGCACCGAGCCAGGCGCCGACCAGCCCGCCGACGAGCCCGCCAAAGGTCTCGTCCAGGGGCGCACCGAAGCCGCCGACGACCGCCCAGGCGGAGCCGTCCACGCCGTGGACGTAGAAGAGCGGGAGCAGCACCAGCACGGCCAGGTGCGCGGCGCAGAGGAAAGTGTGCGCGGCGTGCGTGAGGAAGGGCGCGCCGAAGAGGATCATGGCGACGTAGAGGAAGGGCGTGACGAGGAGCGAAAGGATCAGCGAGAGGACCGCGGTCTGAACAACATAGTAACACCTTGGTTAGCTCGCCAAAAGTCGCCATATCCCGGGAAACTCTGGGGGATGGAGGGCCGGAAGTAGGCAGGAGGATAGAAAAATAGAAGGGGAAAGAGAGGAACTTCATGTTACGCACAGTAACGGCACTCGACCCGCTGCTCTCCGCCGCCCCTCTCTTCCTAAGGCTGCTCTCCCCGGGCCTCTGCTTCCGCCCCGCCTTTGCTGCTGCTGTTCCTGCCGTTCCTGCAGCTCCTGCCGCTCCTCCTCCTCCTCCTCCTCCTGCTGCATGTGCTCCAGCCCCCGCCGCAGAACCAGCAGCAGCGGTACCCGGGCCCCCCGGAGCGGGCAGGCACCAGACGGCGTAGGCGACCTGCAGCGCGGCGGTGAGCGGCAGGGTGGTGGTGGCCATGGTCGAGACGGGGTCGGCGACGAGGGCGCGGAAGCGCAGGGCGAAGAGACCGGCCAGCAGGGCGGGGAGCGCGTGGCGCGCCGTCTGGGCGAGCGGGGTCTGCCGGATCTGCACGGGACGCAGCGTCGTCCGGGGCGCGAGCGATGCCGACTTGGCGAAGGCCGCTTGCGCTTGCGCTTGCGCCTGCGCCGCGGCGCCTTTGACGAGGGCGGACGACATGCTCGTTACCGGGTCGGCGAGGAGCATCGGGGGCGCGTGTGGTGCACGCGCGGGGATGGTGATGTTGTTGTTGTTGACGTTGTTGTTGTTGTGGTGGTGGTGGTGGTGGTGGTGCCGAGCTTGCAAAGCGGACGGAGGGCACGGAGGGCCGACTCGCAAAGTAATCGAAACCCGGGTGGATATCTCTCTATGCACTTTGGAATTAAGTTGACGATGTCCTCGGTAATTAAAGAGGTTCGCTTTGACTCGGCATGCTCGGCATTGGACCCTAACCCTAACATTGCCTCATCTCGGACCCAGCCCAAGCCAACGACAAAGGGGGTTTTCTTCCTCTCAGGTCAATGCCGGCAGAGGGGGAAAAGTAAAGAGAATGCCAAATGAAAAGTTGAGTAATTCTGTAGCTTCATAATACAAAATCCGGGCTCGCAAGCCCCTCACTGAGCGTCCTGTGCCGGGATCAAGTTGCGCAGCGACAAGTCGTAAACCACATCCTCGACCTTCTTGACGGCATACTTGATCGAGTCCACCCGCTTCCTCAGAATGTCGTTCTTGAGGTTCAGGACCTGGAATCCAGCATGCAGGTCCTTGATGAACCCGCTGATCTGCACGGCCATGGCATTGTCCCCCAGCGTAACCGAGTTGACTGCCAGCCGGCTGAGCTCATCGATCACGGCGATCAAGCCCAGAAGGTACTCTTCGATGGTGATGTGGAACGCGTCCCGGTCCTTGAGGTTCACGGGCACTGGGGAGCCATCAGTCGTGATCGTCAAAACAGAGGGGCCTATAGGGAAAGGGATAGAGAGCAGGGTAAGCCGCACCGTTGAAGACCTGTCCAACATCCTCCAGGGTCAACAGACGACCGAGCTCACCCGGCTTCGACTCGGTCGACAAGCCACCCAGCCAGGCACAGAGTATGACCGTGGAGATGGCATCCTGGACCGTACGCGACCATTTGTGGTTATACCTTCCCCGCAATGCGACATGGTCAGCGCCAGAACACCACCACGTCCTTTGCGTCGCACGAGGCCATTGCCGCACTCACTTGTAGTACGGGTACTGAGACGCAAACGCCGCCAGCTTGCCGACGGTCTCGATCTCCTTGTTGATGCCGTCCTGCACCTGACCAAGCAGGCTTGCGTCTGTCTTTCGTTAGTCTCAGGAACGAGAGAGCGAGGGCAGAGAGCTTCAGGAGAAACAAGGTTCGAGACTGACACTTTGACCGCGGCGTCGAGTGTATCCGCGAAAGCACGCCCTGGGTAAACGAGACATGCTGGTTCAGGTCATCGACGATTTGGTCCAGTTCCTTTCGGATGCTGGTATCCTCCTCAATCTTAGACTTGAGCTGGTCAAACAGCGAGGGATCGATCATTGGGGGCGCCATCTTTATTGCTGCTCGGGTCGTTTGCTCTTCTGTTGCCCAAGCCAGATCCCGAGGGTTTGCGGGGTGGAGCTCTACAAACTGCCTGCGGACACTGATGTCAGTCGTTGAGAATCGCCTTTGGTAAGTTGTTCACACAAAACGAATATCCGAACAACTTGATACCAACACATCAGAACACACCTCACCCCTACAGACCAGTAGTCGCTAATTTCGTCTTGATCACGTTGCGAAGTGAAATCGTGAATCCCCAAATGCGTCGCATCATTTTGCTTCACGCTGTGAACCCTAACCCTGTGTTGATCACAATTCACGTCTCAACCCCCGTTCTCCTCCTCTCGTCTCTTTCCCCCCAGGGCTCAAAAAAGAAAAAAAAATAGGAATAGTGGAGTGTAAAACCGAGGGAGCGATAGAGATGAAAAGAAGGTGAGGGAAAAAGATGCCTAGGTCAGCAACACGATGAGAGGACAAGACCGGAGTTGAGCCCATACAACCACGCCTTAATATGTTAGTAATAGTGCTTTTCTTGGTTGAAGAGCAAAGATCTGCTTAATGGAGCCCTTGATTTTATTTGTCGCTGCCAGCTTCGTCAGAGCTTCCTTGGCTACGGTTGCATTTTGCACGGTGGGCGTTCGTCTGTTATAGCTAGGTAAAACAGTCTCTCTCGGCCAATGCCTAATTAGAATCTAACGGAGTTCCCTTGGCTAGACGTTCGATTCTCCGCTCTGCAATCCTCCAACTGTGACGGTGACAAGGACGATTCCGGATGTGGCATGTGGTCAAGTTTGTGGGAATAGGTTGCAAATTTGGAAGGAAACAGCAGGCAGTTTTGACATATTCAGGCTGTTGGCTTGTAGGTCCGGTGGCTAGGTTATATTAGATTGAAACTGCGATAAGGAAACACTGAGAACCTAATACTGCTGGGGATTGATAAACCAGTTCTTTCGGGCTCGAAAGGACTAAATCCATGTCAGCATCAAGTCTTGCTATTCGGTTCACCTGAAAGGAGATAGCAGACTTGGTGTATTGAACAGCCCTTTACCTAAGGTAGAGATGGAAACCTTTTACAAACGGTGGCTCAGTTCTCAAGAAGGCCACCTCACCTAAAACTGTTCTTCTTAAAGACGTTGATGGTACACGCAATTTCCCTTTTCCTAAACGGCTAGATGTAAAGTACACTCTGAGCAAGCTGTATATGCTCATGCTCCAAGGCGTCTAAGCAGCGTCTAAGCAGGGCGATTGTCATACAGATTTAGGGTGCGAATCCGAGTCTCAATTGAGCGCCCCGCTCCTTGCGATAAGCGATAAGAACGGAGGGACAGTGCGAGCGAGAAGAGGTCACTGAACATTTCAAGGCAGGCACTTCGGTAGCTGCCTTCCATGGTCTCCAAACATTTAAATTTTAGCATGTCAGATGCGTCGGCAAACTCTTCCAATTGAAGGCCTCCCGGCCTGGGCCCGCCTCAATGATGTGGTGTTTCACGATGTCAAAGTCACTCGCACTGAGAGAAAGGGCTACGGAATGGTGTCTGGAACGGATCTGAGCGTCACTGATGACACGACCGACAGCCCGACTCTGCTCGCCGTTCCACACGCCCTCGTCCTCAACGCCGAAGCCGTCAGCGAGTACGCCAAGGAAGACAAGAATTTCAGGCAACTTCTGGATGCGGTTGGCCATGGTGTAGGTACCGTAACCTGTCGCAAGGACGGCGAGTTGAATTTGACCTTACCTTGCAGTCCACACGAACCGACGCGCTTTTGTTCCTCCTCGTTCAGACGGTGCTGGCTTCCCGATCCAGCCATCCCGCCGTGGGTGTGTCTAACCCTTGGACCGAGTACCTCAAGTTCCTGCCCGAGACTGTCCCAGTCCCTACGCTATGGACTGAAGAGGAGAGGCTTCTCCTACGCGGCACTTCCCTCGAAACGGCCGTCGATGCCAAGATCTCGGCTCTGGATGCCGAGTTCGGCCTTGTCAGGGAAAAATCGTCTGACATTGTCGGCTGGAATGACCTACTCTGGGGCGCGGAAGGCGCCTCGGCTGTCAGCTTTATGGACTGGATCCGTCTCGACGCGCTGTATCGCTCCCGCTGCCTTGAGCTGCCAAGATCCGGGGAATCCATGGTCCCCTGCATCGACATGATCAATCACTCAGCCACGCCCTCAGCTTACTACGACGAGAACCCCAGAGACGAGGTGGTCCTGCGGCTGCGGCCGGGGACCACCATCTCGCGAGGCGACGAAATCACCATCAACTACGGCGACGCTAAGTCCGCCGCAGAGATGCTCTTCAGTTACGGTTTCATCGACCGGGAGACGGCGATCAACAGCCTGGTGCTACCGTTGGCCCCTTTTCCCGACGACCCGCTCGCCAAGGCGAAGCTTGTCGCATTCGGGGAGCCGCCCAGAATCCACGTGTCGCGGGGTAGAGGGGAGAGCACGGGTGCCGGCGAAGGGACCTTGGCCCCCACCCGGTGGACAAGCCCATTCGCGTATCTCATGTGCGTCAATGAGGAAGACGGGCTTGAATTCCGCGTCCTGCAGCAGACGGACGGGGAGCAGCAGCTGCGCGTCTTCTGGCAGGACGAGGACGTCACGGAGCGTACACGCGACTTCGAGACGCTGGTCCGGACACACCCCCTCGCGGCCGTTCTGAGGCTGCGTGTCGTCACCGTTGTCGAGGAGGCGTTGCGGGCGCAGCTCGAGCGGCTTCGCTCGGCTCCCGCTATCCCAGTTCCGGTTCTGAACGGAGAACAAGAAGACGCTACTGCTCCCCGGCTGAGGGAAGATTGCGTCAGGGCTGCGGCGACGTTGCGCGACATTGAGGCGAATATTCTCGAAGACGCCATTACAGTGCTGGACCGCGAGGTAAGTGTCGTACCGTAAAGCTGGGCTGTGCATCTGTGCACACTACACTACACTACACTAGTGGTGTATTATTGTGTGTGTTGGTTGTAGACCACGACGAGGCGCTCGCATGCAGGATCGCACAGATCGGGTCTAGCTAGCGCGCCCACACTTTTATACTGCACGTGGGAAGCATGAAACTGACTATCCATGTCTTGGCGCAGAGAAGCTTACTACTGACTGACGAAAACGTGGTGGCTTATCTCGGGCTGAAGGAAGCTGCCGAATCGGGTCTGGCGAGCGAGGAGGCGTCCAATGAGCCAGAGGATTTCAGCTGATCGTTTCGCTTGGATGTGAGACACCTCGAGTAATTCTCGTCTTTCTTCGATTCTTGCCACCACTCGCGTGCAATGTCAACCAAGTCTTGCTCGTGAACCGCATCTGATGGTCCCAGGAGCCGATTATACACTACGGGACGCCACTTTAAAGTGTGCAGTGTACATAGTAAGAGACGGAAAGCAGGAAGATGGGCGACATGGTCGATCTCGCTAAAGACTGCAGAATTCACTCGTAGCTCCTGCGGAGAATGCAGTGCGTATCGTCCCATGACAAGGGACCATATCTGCCGGAATTTACCGAAGGATGGGTGCGCAACGTGAGCCTCCGCATTCGTGCTCGCATTCCAAGAATGCGGGGAAGTTGGGGTATCGCGAAGAACCGGAGCGATCAATGATGATGGGCTTGGTTTTAATGCACCCCGGAATTGTCAGATCTGTGGAGATGGCTGGCCTTTCCTTGCTGGGGAAGGACGGGGCGTCAGTGACCATCCAACCAAGCGGTACTATCAGCAAAGAGGCGATTGCGTGTACGGACGTACTGGTAACTGGTTTCTAAATGCTCATCTGCTCGATCGTGTATGTTTGTACCGATGTATGCTGCCTTGGGTAACATGTACGTTCCAGGTCCTTCTCCTCGTGTTCTGCAGGGCTACGTTTAGATGCCAGGGCACCACAAGAAGACGTCCCGTCTCGATCGAGGTGCCACGGACAAGGCTGCCAACTAGGTTTCCAATGCGGTCTTCGTTCGATTTGGGGTCGTTGCTTGTCGCAGGAGGCCCGAGAAGAAGCAGCGGTGAATTGAAACCGTCATGTCCATTGTTTCTCCCAAGGAGCAGGAAGCCCTAATACGGCTGTACACTAGGGGCTGCCAAACGCTCGCTGATTCGTTGTCAACGACGGCCGGGGGTTTCCGAAAAATTTTTCTCTCTTACTCATTGCCCGCCAAGTCAGGAGGTATGCGCCGTCATCAGCATCGAATGCCGCGGTCAAGCCGCGGTCAAGATGTTGTACAGTGCGTAGTTACAGCGCCCGGAGGTGCTTACAGCGCAGAGTTTTTTCCCGGTCTTTGTGTTCAGATCGGTATTGCTGCGGCCAGTGTAGAATGCAACCTTCCTGAACTACCGGTTACAACATCGCCTGCTCCTCTCCTTATGTCATTTTTCGGTCCTTGACGACAGACCTACAATAGGTGTCCGGACGCTACGAGGTTAAGAAGCCGACTACAAGTCTCTGGTCGCCACGTGCCGTAATGGGTCGTAGGTACCAGGTAGGTTTGCGCTGATGACATGATGTACTGCGATATGTACAACAGTGGCTGTCGTTGGCGATTTGCCTGGTTCGAGCGTTCTCGCCTCATGATGAAACGCGGCACATACGGTACCTCCACGTACCTTTGTATGTACCTGGCGACTTGCGAGTCATAGCCAGCCCCCTGAGTCTGGTCCTCAACTATATGATGCCACTTTTGTTGAGCGTGTGTGTAGCTGTACTGCCCATTCTGCAACGGGATTTCCCGTCAAGACTGCGGTGCTGAGTACTCTACTGCAGCGTACAGTACATACAGGTAATGTACTGTACCATATGTACAGTGGTGCTCTGTCGACCGTGATCGGAGGCGGAGGCAAAAGTTCGACGTTCAAAAGTCAGCAGATGCATGCAAGCGGCAATGCAAAATCGCAACCAACCTAAATCTGAGGTATTTTGGAGGGAAACGCACCTACTGAAATAAGATTTCAATTGACACCGCATAAGATCGCTGCACAGCTTGTTGTGACTTTATAGTTTAGCAGTGTAGACCGGGTAGGTGAAAGCTGGGCGGGAAGAAGTTGACAAAGTCCAATCCCTGCTCTCCCCAGATTTTCCTGCGTCACTGATTCGGGAAGCCGTGTGGGCAGGGTCACCGACTCGATTCGCTGGCCAATCAGCGCTGGCCACTCCTTGACACTTGAAGATCCCCTGGTTAGCAGCGGTCCCATGTCTGGCAAGTGCCTTGACCGGCCGTTTCCAATTTTCCTCCACGCATTTGCTGCGCACTCCGCGTTGCGAGGGGAGCCACTTGGCCCTGGCTTGCCAATTTTCCCTCACTCCCTGTAGCCTGCCATCCGAGTCCTTTAAAATCCACTGGCCCCGCCCTCCAAGTCGCTTCCTTTCCGCGTTGCTACTGCTGGTTTTATTCGTGTTCCCCTAGTTTGCCAACACCATCTTTCTTGTCACAGATTTGGAAAGTCCATGGTCGACGCTTCTTGGTCACGATTATCAGAGGGTGTGAGCACCGCTAAGGCTGGTCGCTGCGATCTTTCATCGCTCCTTCGCCTCGGGCGTCCCTTATCCCGGCACGAAGCCACCAAGTAACCCGCCTGTGCCCCGTATCTTCTGCACCGTCATTGCGACAAACCGTCCAGCCGTGCGGATGCGAGTTATTTGATAACGAAGGCGACAAGGAACACCGTCAAGATGCCCGGAATACTGCCCATGAAAGTCATCAAGGTGGGCACCAGCTCACAAAGTCGCATCGCCCAGGCTTGCGACAGGTGTCGCAGCAAGAAGATCCGTTGCGATGGCATCCGTCCCACCTGCTCGCAGTGCGCCAACGTCGGCTTCGAGTGCCGCACCAGCGACAAATTAAGCCGCCGTGCCTTCCCACGGGGCTACACCGAATCGTTGGAGGAGCGTGTACGGGCGCTGGAAGCAGAGGTCCGGGAGCTAAAGGACTTGTTGGATGAGAAGGACGAGAAGATCGACATGCTCTCGAGGATGCATGGCAATCGGCAGTCGCAGAACGAAAAGTGCCAGAGCCAACCCCCCGCCGACGCGAAGAAGGATGCAGGCACACCGGCAAAGGAGGACACGTTTCGCGTCCAGGCCTCG
Organism: Thermothelomyces thermophilus ATCC 42464; assembly: GCF_000226095.1. Classification (NCBI taxonomy): domain Eukaryota; kingdom Fungi; phylum Ascomycota; class Sordariomycetes; order Sordariales; family Chaetomiaceae; genus Thermothelomyces; species Thermothelomyces thermophilus. The sequence goes on along the minus strand of NC_016473.1, from coordinate 1,256,357 downwards.
CCGTTGTTGCTGGGCGTCGAGAACTCAGATTCTTACTTCATGGGCGCCTCCAGCGGGCGCGGATTCATTGGTTTGTCGAACCTTATATCAAATCTCGGGATTCGGAGCTAACCGTCGTGTTAGAATCCCTCAAGCGAAAAATGCAAGAGAACGGGAAGTCTTGCTCCGACTTCAACCCCGAGGCGTTCTTGCACATCCAAGGATGCTACCCTCTCACGGCAAAACCGCCTAGCCAAACGATGAGGATACCGCCGCGCCTATTCTCCGATAGATGCGTCAACGTCTATTTCCAGGAGTGGGCGCCTCTGTTTCCAGTCCTCCACAAGCCTACCTTCCTTCGCGTCTATGAAGAATTCGTCGCGGATCCAGAAAAGATCAGGAACAACCACAAGCTCACCCAGCTCTATCTGGTTTTCGGGATCGCAGCGCTATCAAGCGAGCAACAAGATCTTCAACAAATCGCGGCTTGCGAGCAGCAATGGCAGCGGTCCTTGGAGGCGATCCTCATGGACAACACCATGATGACCCTGCAGTGCCTGTTGCTTGCACTGATCTACTGCGCGATCAGGGCCGATTACAAGAGACTGCAGCATTACAAAGGAATCGCGGTCGGACTTTCACTCCGACTCGGACTGCACCAGAGCCAAAAACGGTTCTCCTTCGGTGTGCTCACCATCGAGACCCGGAAGAAAGTCTTCTGGACTCTCTACACTCTCGACTGCTTCTCCGCTGCCATCCTCGGGCTCCCGAAGCTCCTCAAAGAGGAGGACGTCCACACTGAGTTCCCCTCCGATACCGACGACGAGTACGTTACCGAGAAAGGCTTTCAGCCGAGCCTTCCGGGCGAGGCTACTCGCTTGTCAAGTGCGCTAGCCCTGTTCCGGGGAGCCCGGATTTTGAGCAAGGTCTTGGAGAAGATTTATCCCTCCGCCACGTCCCATGAGCTCTCGCTCCAGCAAATGTCCGTACTTGCCGGGGAGCTCGACGATTGGTACGAGAAGCTACCTCCTCACCTTAAACTCACTTTCAAGCAAGACAAGCCATCGACCGACGTGACCGGCAGCAGGTCACCGATCCTGGTAAGTGATGGACCTACCCAGATGCCGGGAACCCCACAAGACTAACAAGTACACGCGTAGGCCCTTGCATACTACTACATCCGTACTCTTATCTTCAGGCCCGCGGTGACCTCCAGTCTGGGGCCTAAGGCTGCTCCGGCGCTCATTGCGGTCAGCGAGGCAAGCAAGCACATCATTCAGATCATCCAGCTGCTCGAGGAAAGAAACATGTCCTTTTCCCTATGCCTTAACAAGGCGGACACTCTGGTTCTCTGCGGCATGGTGCTACTGTACCAGACCCTGGGCTTGAAGCAGGACAGCAAATTGCTGAAAGACAACGAGAAGTTGGTCAACGACGTGATCAAGGCCGCAGATAAGGCCAAAGCGCCTGGCTGTTACGATCTCAAACGCATTGCTCGGATGCTGGTCACCATCGACGAGCCGCCACCGCAGTCCCTGCCGACGCCCCCGAGGCAGAGCCCGGATGCCTGCCTCACCGCTCCGCCAGCGCAGCGACATTCGGTCAGCGCCTCCAACAAGCCGCACGCGACGCTCGGGCGCCACAACGCTGCTAGCATAAGCGAAAGCGATCTGCTGATGCAGCAAGAAAAACTGCGCAGAATGACCATGCCGCATCCTACCCACCCCCGGACGGAACAAGTACACCCGCGTCCCCGAGGATCGTTCGACAGCCAAAGACCGTCGATTCCCCTCTCGCAGCGAGATCACCGATTGTCCCTGAGCCAAGCCCACGCTGCACAGGCAGCCCTGCTGGGGCGCCTTTCGGCTTCTCCACACACCAAACACCAATCGATTGACTACCTCCACGTAGACTCGCCAACCCAGCCCGACTCCCCCGTGCACTCCCGTGGCGCCGGCGGGTCGCACCCATCAATCAACCACTCTCAACAAGCGCAGCTGTACTCGCAGCTCCAGAAAGGCTCCAGTGTCTCGACAGCCGAGTGGGAAGCGCTCCTAGGTTCTATCGAGGGCGGCCATCTCAACGTGTACGACGCCATTTACGGGGGCCCCAGCCTTTCGCTTGCGGAAGCGGCGAACGCGCCCGTGTCAGCGACCCCAACGACGACGAACGACCCGTGGTCCCCGGACTCGTGGGATTTGACGGGCTTCAACCTCGGAGATTTTGGGTCGGCGACGACGGCGCACAGCGTGGTCAGCCTGAGCGAGGATGGGCTGAGCTCGAGCGATGACATGGGCAGTGTCGGTAGCACCGCTGCTGCCGGGATGGATTTCAGGGGCGGCCTGGGAATGCCGGTGACGACAACAGATGGGTTCGTGCTGGATAGCCTGGATGGGCCATTTCCGATGTGATGTCTGATGGCGATACGGCGTTCTAGGAGGCACGGTAAAGGATAGGACGGGATGAATGGACGCGAGAATCGACCGCGAGGGTATGACTGGGATTTCGGTTGAACTGGATCGATGGTTCGCTCGCTGTGTATGGGATTCTGTTTGTCTGTTTGCTACTGTTCTTTTTATTGCGCTATTCTTCCACTGGCGTCCGATGGAGGGCTTTTCACTTGATACCTAGGTATGGAGGAGCTGTCCGGGGGGTAGTACGGCGTGGAACATGTACGGCGTGGAACATCAAGATGCTTACGTCTTGAGCACGGGTTTTCTTCTTTTTGTGTATGAAGTTACTTGACGGTTGGTTTCTTCCCTGTGGAATGTCACTTGGGTTTACGGGACAAATTGACCTGAATTTCCAAAACGGTCTGGTTACCTTAACCCTTTTTTCGGTGCTTACATTCGGTGACTGCTCTTACAATATGGTCTTGCCATCATCAGACCTCGAGTGAGCAGTTCACACCGTCTTTGGATCTCGTGACCAGACGGCGTGATGCCGTTTGCGCCTTGGCCCGATTTTTGTTGGGGCATTACGCATCTCGGTAGATACGGAAACGGCGATCTTATGCTCCGCCAAGCCACTCTAGCGTGCTGAGGCAGTGGTGTAGTGTACTATGGTTGCGAGCCAAAGTTCTTCCCCCCTAGGCAGGTACCGACCGGGGTGACACGGAAAGCCTCCCATGCTTCCCAGGCGTTTGTTGCAAAGTACCGGAAATACATCTTCAAGACATGCACAACATCATTAACCAAGAAGAAAAATGGTATATATAAGATAAAATAATAAATATGTCTCTTATTATATAATGTATATGATTTTTAAAGCAAAATCCTAGTGCTGGTATTGTTTTCTGTGCTTTGTTTCTCAATGTGGTGTTGTAGGTGGGGACCCTTGTTAGTACCCGTCATGGGGAAGAAACTTACCTATACCACCTAGTAGGGCCCCCGCTACAGAGGGCATTGGCGGGCGTCAAACTCCCCACAAGTGGAAACGCCTTCCGGCGTCCACCATGACTGACTCGGGTGGATCAATCAAGCACTGCCGGGGCTTTGCGGGAGTCTCGGGGTTTTCTTTCTGGGGGTTACTCCGTAGTCGGTCCAGTTTCGGAAGGGCCGGGCCCCTGCTAGCAGTTAACATTGGTCCGGGGAAAAAGGGGGGGCGTCGCCGGCAAAGATGGGCTGCACAATGGGCGGAGGGTTGTGATGAGTAATTAACTAGTGGAGGAGAGGATTGGGCGCGACTTTGCCCGGTCTGGAGAGATGAGGTCATGAAGTGAACTGCCGAGGCGAGGGATCAACTGCTGCGACTTGCCGGTGATGGTGGTGATGTCCAGGGGCAAATCAATCAGGCGCGGCGTATGTAAGGGTTCTTCTTTTTTCCCTAATAACAAATAAAACGAAGAGAGGGTAGGGATCAGAGGAGGAAACGGACGACAACAGGATGTCTGCCTCGGAAGGTTGCGGAACGGTTGTAGGAGAAAGTGCCCCCTACAGGGGACCTGAACCAGAATTGGGAGTCCGGAATCGCAATAGTGCACTGCTGTGGTGTGCCTCGTCTCGTCTGTAGGCTTTACGGATAGTTACTAGCGAGAGACGGGAATGGCGGAGCCTGCATGTGTTAACTAGCATCCATGCACTTCGGGAACCACGGCTGCTTCGCTCAATTCGCCTGGTCCTCGCGCAATCGGCATCTTGCCAGAAGCACAAGTGTAATCCGTACCTTATGTGCTGTTCGTACTGAAGTGCAGTACGTGTGCGTGCGTATTGTATGTATGTATGTACTGTACATACATACATACATACATACACACCGTACATTACTGTGGGGCGTTGGTATTCACTGGCTGTTCCTTTGTTTATTAGGCGTGTCTCTCTGGATCCGACCCGGCACTCAGACGTGACTTTGGCCCGTCAATTCATTAATCTGCCTCGAGCCTTTCTGGAATTAGATTGTGCAGTGAAACCACGCGGGCCTGCCCGTTTATCATCCCACGTGTGGGAGACAGCCGTGTGCAACGCTGGACGGTTTAGGCTAAACCACCTGGCGGGCGGGAGCCAGAGATAAAGAATCAAGAGAAAATCCAAACAAGAAAGTGATGTTCCGCGCCCGCCTTGCGCTGCGAGGGCAGTTCTGGTTCGCGGATCATCTGTGAACGCCTGACACGCCGCTAGGACAAGTGCAGGGGCGCGCCGTCGCCGGTCAACGGAGGCGTGGGCGTACCTTGTCGGGCGAGAGGAGGGATGAGAAGTCCGCGGGGGAGGGGGGGAGGGGGGCTTGGCGACACTCTCGAATCGGGGGCAGCAGCTGAGCGTTGGCGGCCGGCGACAGCCAACCCCACCACGTGCCGGAGTCTGCCCCATTCCGCCCAGTGACCCCTCGCTAACCGGCCAGGCCCGGCGTACAGTGGAGGCTGAACTCGGGCGTAACCCCGCGCCGATATCAGGGTTATGGAGTCTTTCCACCCCGAGACCCCGTCAACATCCGTCAAACTCCCGAAGCCCCGCCGCCGTCGGGCTGATTGATGGTTTGCTTGTAAGTACAGTACAGTGCCCCAATACTGGTTCTGCGAAGTGGCGCGTTCAGGAAACGTTAACGTATCCAAGATAATTTGTACAGTACATACCCCATACTACGTATTTGATATCCTTCTCCCAGTCTCCATCGGAGCTGCCCCAGAATTGGCGGTACCCCATGTCGCCCGAAGAGACGCCGCTTCTCCAGAAAGACGGGGGGCCGGCCGAGTTCGGCCCCTGGCCGCCACGGCTGCCCCAGAACATCGGGCACCGGGGCTACAAGGCGGCGTACCCGGAGAACACCATGGCATCCTTCCGCGGGGCCGTGGAGGCGGGTGCTCATGCCATCGAAACGGATCTCCACCTATCCCGGGACGGCGTGGTCGTGCTGTCACACGTAAGCCGAGCACCACCCCTATATTATTTCACATATTTCCCTCCTATACCTCACTTCCTCTTTCCCCTCCTCCTCCTCCTCCTCCCCCCCTTCTCCCCTTCTCCCCACCTAGCTCTCCCAACAACGGGACGACGATCAGTGAGACGTGCATTGGATTCAGGCATAGTCGCGGCAACAGCCGGGAGGAGGGGAGGGAAGGGGGGGAGGGAGGGCTGGTTCCTTTCTCCCTCGTCTCTGGCCATTGGGGAGGCCCGGGCCCGCGTTGCTGACACACACACCCACACACACACACACACATATATATGCTCTCTCTCTCATCTATAGGACCCCACGCTCAAGCGCTGCTTCGGGGTCGACGCCCGCATCGCCGACTGCGACTGGTCGTACCTGAGCACCCTTCGGACGCTCCAGCACCCGCGCGAGGGCATGCCCCGGCTGGCCGACCTGCTCGAGTGGCTGGCCACCGCTGCCGCCTCGTCCGACCTGCCCGCCGCCGCCTCCGTCTGGCTGCTGCTCGACATCAAGACTAACGACGACCCGGAGCGCCTGCTCCCCGCCGTCGCGCGCACCATCGCTTCGGCCCCCCCGCCGCCCGGGGGGGACATGAAAGGGTGGAAGAAAAGGATCGTAATTGGGGCGTGGAATGTACGTTGTTTTTCTTCCCTTTTTTTTCCTTTCTTTCCTTTTTACTTTCTTTTTTTCCCGTAGAGAATATTGGCGATCAGTTACTGAGCAATGGAAAAACAAAAAAGGAACACTACATCCGCCATGCTCGCCTGCACCTGCCGGGCCACCCACTCGCCTACATCGGCTTCTCGCTGCTCTACGCCCGCCGCTTCCTCTCAGACGAGTACTCGGACGTGCACTTCAACCTGGCCCAGCCCACCCTCGTCGGGCCCCTGGGCGCCGCCTTCCGCGGGGCCGTCCGCGCGCGTGGCCGGCGCCTGTTCATCTGGACCGTCAACGAGCCCCGCTGGATGGCCTGGGCGGTCAGCAAAGGCGTCGACGGCGTCGTCACGGACGAGGTCGTGCGGCTGCGGGCCGTCTTAGACCGGCCTTCTTCGTCTTCGTCTCCTTCTTCTTCTTCTTCTTCTTCTTCTCCTTCTTCCGCCTCTTCTGCTTCCGATATCGAGGCGGAGGCGAATGGGAACGCGGAGGGGCTTGAGGTTGGGATTGGAGTCGGGCCAGGCGACGGCATGCGGTGGCCGCGCACCATCCGACTGTACCTCGTGGCCATGCTCTGGCAGGTCGGCGCCGCGCTGCTGACCATCCTCCTGTGGTACCCCTTGAACACGAGGGGTCGGCCAAAGAAGGGCAGGGGCGCGGGGCAGCTCGGCGGTGCGACCTTGCCTGTCAAGGCGTAGTGATGGAGTACGACTGTAGTAATGGTTCCTCTTTCCCCCCTCCCAATTCTGTGCTCTTGTTCGTTCTTCCTCTAGCCATGTTACGCATGGCGGCAATTATTAGCCTAGCACGCTTGGGATTCACGGACACGACCCCGTACACAGAGCTCCCGAGCACGCCAAACAGGTCGCTGCACTACATAGTAGGCACCACTTTTCCGATAGCCACCAGAAACTGCTTGCCCGTGACGTGACCGCTACACAAAATTGAATCGCCAAGGCCGTCGCCCAAAAGCGGACCCAAATGTGAAACAAGGTCGAAATTGGTTTATCTCGCCTTATCACAGGCTTCTTATCGGATCTGCGATGATGATCCTGTGGACAAGGAAGCAGAAACCCGGATACACTAGACGGTTCGAAAGAAAGAGACATCGATTGAAGCCGCTGATTTTGACTCTGGATGCGTGATCTCCTCTTCTCTTGTTGTCGATGAAGTCCCAATGCGTGTCGCGTGTCGCGTGCTCACTGTGCGTTTTTGGCAAATCGCCGTGCGGTCGGGGTGCCAAGAAACCAGAAGCGATACAAAAACCCCTCCTCAACCCCCCCTTTCTTTCCCCGTTCTCCCCCCCACCCCTCCTTGTTACCCACTGTGAGACCTTGTTGGCAAGCTTTTTTATCGCCAATGTGACGTGGGCATTGCTGCGCCTGGGTCCAACTTGCGCGGCCACCCGCGCGATAAGTGTACAAGAAAAGTGCGCTTGGCCATCAAACGTTTCGGAGAATCGGGGCAGGATTCCCTCCGCCAATGTGCCGCAAGGCGCTCTCTTAAATAGAGGTAGAGAGGAATCCCGTCGATGGTTGGAATTTTTTTGATCAGCTTTGACGCTTCAGTTCAGCTCTCCAACCCTGACTGCTGCCTACCACCCAGCAGCAGCGGGAACAAAAAAAAAGGAACCAAACTGCTGAACGCGAGAACGGCCCGATCCTCGCGCTAAATAAAAAGAAAACGTAAATCTGGAAAAGAGGAGAAGAAGAAAGAAGGGAGGAAAAAAAAGGAGCCAAGAAAACAGGCCTTCTCTCAAGCCCGGCTGGTTGCTCTATTTCGCAAGAAAAAAATTTTTTCCTCTTCATATTTTTTTTATTTATTTTTCTTCAGTCGAAGCAGGTTTTATTTTCTTTTTTCCTATTTTCAGTCTGCTGAAAGGCGGCTTGCCGCAAACCTGACCGGCACTTCTCGTCCAGTTGGAGAGCTCGTTGATCAACCATGGCAGCAGGTTCAGATCCGTCTTCTTACTCGGGGGGGTCCCTGGAGGCCGATCACCTCTGCGTGTTGGTGCATGGGGTACGTTACATGCACAAACACCATGCACGCGGCGACTCATGCGCTTACTCAGGAACTCTAATCGCACTCTCTCTCTCGTACGTATAGTTATGGGGCAATCCGAACCACATGGCGTCGGTCGCCAAAGCCCTCCGGGCGCAGCACCCGGCCGACCGGGTCTACATCCTGCTGGCCAAGAGCAACAGCGGCTCCTTCACGTACGACGGCATCGAGCTAGGCGGTGAGCGCGTGTGCCACGAGATCGAGGAGGAGCTGGACATGATCCGGGCCAGGGGCGGCAGCATCAAGAAGCTCAGCATCGTCGGCTACTCGCTGGGCGGTCTGGTCGCCCGGTACGCCATCGGCCTGCTCTTTGCCCGGGGCGTCCTCGACAAGCTCGAGTGCCTCAACTTCACCGCCTTCGCGAGCCCCTTCCTCGGGGTGCGCACGCCGCTGCGCGGCTGGCACAACCACATGTGGAACGTGCTGGGCGCCCGGACGCTCTGCACCTCGGGCCGCCAGCTCTTCGGCATCGACAAGTTCCGCGACACGGGCAAGCCGCTGCTCGCCGTCCTGGCCGACCCCAGCTCCATCTTCATGTCGGGCCTGGCCAGGTTCAAGCGCCACACCCTCTACACCAACATCGTCAACGACCGCAGCGCCGTCTTCTACACCACCGGCATCTCCAAGACCGACCCCTTTGTCGACCTGACCAAGGTCAAGGTCCGCTACCTCAAGGGCTACGAAGACGTCATCCTCGACCCGGCCGACCCGGTCTCCCCCATCATCGATGATGACACTACTACTACTACTACCACCACCACCACCACCACCACCAACACCAACAACAACAACAACAACAACAACAACAACAACAACAACAACAACAACAACAACAACAACAACAACAACAACAACAACAACAACAACAACAACAACAACAAAACCACCGCCACCGCAATCCACGATGACCTCCCCGTAACCAAAGCACCAGCACCAGCAGCAACAGCAGCGGTAGCCAAGGAGGCCGCCGCCGTGGCCGCGGCCGCGGCGGCGCTCCGGAGGTGGGCGCGGCGGGCGCCGATGGCGCTGGTGCTGGCGGTGCTGGTGCCGCTGGGCACGGTGGCGTTCCTGCTCAACAGCGCGGTGCAGACGGCGCGGTCGGCGCGGCGGGTGCGCCTGCACGAGCGCGGGCTGGGCGGCGTGCCCACGGGCGCCTTCCGCGGCGTCGACCTTTTCATCCGCGAGGTCCGCGGCGCCGTCGAGGACGCCTACGTCGACGCCGCCGCCGCCGCCCGGGAGGAGTACCTCCTCGTCAACCAGCCTCCTCCTCCTCCTCCCCCCGCCCCCGCCCCCGATCGTCGCGATGAGCAGCCCGATGTTGAGAAGACTGATGATGATGATGATGGGCACGGTCGGGATGAGGAGCAGAAGAAGGAAGGAGAAGAAAGAGGAGAAGAGGAGGAGGAAGAAGAAGGAGGAGGAGGAGGAGGAGGAGGAGAAGATTCCGGAAAGAAGAAGTGCGCGGCGCTCGAGACGGAGCGGTCGCTCGCCCAGGACATCGCCCGCGGCGAAAGCGGCGGCGAAAGCGGCAGCGGCAGCGGCAGCGGCAGCAGCCCCTTCCCCACGCTGGCGCTGGCCGCGTACCAGTTCGCGGCCATTGACGCGCTCGATCAGCTGGGATGGCGCAAGTATCCCGTGTGGATCCACAAGCACAACCATAGTCATGCGGCCATGATTGTGCGCATGGAGAAGCCCGGGTTCGAGGAGGGCAGGCTGGTGTTGAAGCACTGGGTCACGGAGGAGTTTCTGGTCTGATTTACTCTCGTTGTGTTCAAGGGAAGATGAAGATATTAGGGGGTGAAAGAAGGGGGGGAGGGGGACGGGCCAACTTCTGGCGTTGGTGTGTGGCTTGGTCTGATTTAGTGGCGTTCTGATAAAGAGTTTCCGGCGTCTGAAAAGGGGGGTCGTTTCGTCGTTTGCAGCGTAGGCGTTGGTTAGGTGTGATAGGAATGAGGGGGAGTTCGGAAAGGAGGTGGGGCTTGTTCTTTTTGGAGGAGGAGGGAGCACGGAAGGGTTGACTGCTTGATATTGCTCATAGAAAACATATCACATAGGTTCAAAACTGAGAGGATCAACTTCTGTATATCCGTTACCTTGGTGTACGAGTGCTTATAAGTAATCCGTACGCTGGCTCTGATGGCTTTTCTTTCCGAGACACGGAACTAACAAAGCAGCAGCTGCCGCAGGACCTGCTGTTTAGAGATGTACTGTACATACTATGACTATTATGACCAATAGCATGTCTTGCATTGTACGACTATGTCTCAGACTACGGAGTGACTACACTACGTACAGATTAAGCTTCTAACCCCCATATTTGGATCCCATAATCGGCTTAGCGCTGGCACCCTGCCGACCCGACGGCCTGGGCAAGTAACGATAGACAGGGGTCCTGCAGGGAGCAATTGAAATGAATGTACATACTGTACGGATTAGTTACGTACTAGTACGGATTAACTGGGTCTGCTGACATGCAGAATCACGTCGCCCGGGCTCGGGGACGCGATCGCGATCATCGAACCAACACCGAGGAGGGCGCCCGCCTGCCGTGAAGCCCCCGCAGCCGCAGGTTAAGGATCATGCGAGCCCCACGCGCCGCCAAAGAAAAAACGTCTAAATATTTCGACTCAGCTTCGGCCGCCGCCGCCGCCGTACCACGTCGATTGACACGCGCCAGCCTCGCCCGCTTCGCATACAATGATGGCACGAATGGCAGCCCGCCGACGGGCATCGACGCCAGCACCGGCAATAATGGCGCCACCGAAGAGGTGACACTGGGCTCCGACATTGAGGACGCCATCACGACCACCGTCTCGCACACTCTCAAGCGTAAGCGCAAGCGCACCGACACGGTGACCCAGTCGGCATCGCGGCGGGTCGCGACGAGGAGCGCGACGAGGAGCACGATGAAGGCCGAGATCAAGACCGAGATCAAACCCGAGATGGAGACCGAGATGGAGACCGAGATCGACGCCGAGATGGATACCGCCGAGGTCAAGACGGCAGGGCAGCCAGCCTCCGATGCCAAAGCCGAAGCCGACGCCGACGCCGAGAGCGAGACCAAGGACCGACCGCGCGGCCGCGCGCGCAAGCCGGTGCGCAAGACCACCGACGCCGCCACGGGCGCGGTCACGGTCGAGCCGCCCTCGGACTGGGAGGAGATGTACGAGCTGGTCAGGCAGATGCGCATCAGCGGGCCGGCCGCCAACGCGGCCGTCGACACGATGGGGTGCGAGCGGCTGGCGGACCCGGACGCGAGCCCGCGCGAGCGGCGCTTCCACACCCTCGTCGCCCTCATGCTCTCGAGCCAGACCAAGGACACGGTCAACGCCGAGGCGATGGCGCGCCTGCGCACCGAGCTGCCCCCGCACGAGCCGGGCGCCCGGCCCGGCCTGACGGTCGAGAACGTGCTCGCCGTCGACCCGGCCGTCCTCAACCGGCTCATCAGCAAGGTCGGCTTCCACAACAACAAGACCCGCTACCTCAAGCAGACGGCCGAGATCCTCCGCGACCGCTTCGGCTCCGACATCCCCCCGACCATCGACGGCCTCACCTCCCTGCCGGGCGTCGGGCCCAAGATGGCCCACCTGTGCATGTCGGCCACCCACGGCTGGGGCCGCGTCGAGGGCATCGGCGTCGACGTCCACGTCCACCGCATCACCAACCTCTGGGGCTGGCAGCGCCCGCCCACCCGCGGCCCCGAGGACACCCGCCGCGCCCTCGAGAGCTGGCTGCCCCGCGACCGCTGGAAGGAGATCAACTGGCTGCTCGTCGGCTTCGGCCAGACCGTCTGCCTGCCCGTCGGCCGCCGCTGCGGCGACTGCGAGCTCGGCCTGCGCGGCCTGTGCAAGAGCGCCGACAGGGCAAAGGTCCTCGAGGGGAGGAAGAGGAGGGCGGCGGTGACGGTGACCCCGACGACGACGACGACGACCACCACCACCACGACGAAGGTGGAGAAGAAGGAGGAGGTGGTGGTGGACAAGGTCGAGATGGAGGTCGAGGTCGAGGAGGAACGGAAGGAGAGGGAAGGGGTGGTGGTCAACGAGGCGGTTGCGGAGGCGCCGCCGCAGAGTCCCAGGATCAAACAAGAGGAGGAGGGTCGCGACGGTTAAAAAAAAAAAAAGGAAAAGAAAGAGGGGGGGGGGGGGGAAGAGATAATGAGAGGGGATCCCCGTGCGAGGGGAGCTGACGTGGGTCATTCCAACGAAGATTTGCGGCTGCGCCGACACAAGCCGGGTAGCATCTTTGTTTGGTGGCCGCTCGCCCGTGAAACGGGGAAAGGAGGTCGGCGAGCCGGGTATACAAAAGTCTGCGCGCCATGGCCGCAGTATCCTCTTATTACTTGGTACTTAAATTTCTCTGCTAATAAGTCTTGTCCCGGCATCCGGCAATCTCCCGCCTCCCGCCTGAAGATGCTTGTCTTCTGGCGGCCTGAATAAGCAGCCAGAGCCCTTTGCCCAGCTGGCCGGGCTTGTGTTTTTATTTCCTTCCTCCTACGTCTCTCCACCCACCTCCACCCACATGTGACACGGACTGGCGCAGCAAGCCATATCCTCGTCACCCGAAGACTCCCCCCTCCCCCCCCCGGGGGGCCATGTTCCAGCCGCGGCCATATATTATACACTTGGGTGTACTGTGCCAAGCAACGCCGGGCAGCTCAGCTCCGGCCAAGGGGCAATGGAGAACCCCGTTATCTCGAAGCATGAGCTAATCTTCTGGTTTCGGAGCACCCGCGTCTCACGACATGCTCTACAGCGTGTACTCCGAGGATACAGCGATGCCGAATCCTCTTTCGGACATCTGGCCGGTCTTCCTCGACGTCCCGCCGGGGGGGGGGGACAAGGGGGGAACTACCTATCATCCCACTGGCAGCCGCCGAAACTTCGCTTTCTGCATGGAACGTAGGGGGATGGAAAAACTATTGACGGGCTGTAGCAGGCGCATCAAACACTTTTGCACGGCAATTTTGACGAGAGAAGTCAAACATCTGGAGAAATGAGTTTCATAATTTTCATGGCTCGGAGGGTGATCGATTTGGAAGGAAGAAAATTAGGACCATGACGGATATTATGCGCCGACCTTGAGTCAAACCAAAGGAAAGCTGCTATGGAAGAAGATAATTGCGGTTACAAGACGGGATATTGGAAGGCAATGAAGAGGAAAACTGGCCCAAAATTGGCCTATGAGTCAGAGAGCCCAAGGGTGGGAGTGGCCAGGGTCATAGCACGATCTTGGGGGTACTGTAGTGACACTTCGACGGAACATTAGTTTCTCTGATAAAACGCCCGGTACTCGGGTTCGTTCTACAAAGAGTCTACGCCGGTCCCCCGGTCTGAAGGCACAAGGAAATCGCTTAGTCGTGTCACGGAAAGCTCAAACGGTTGTCACAATACTGTGGATGCTGGCGATAGTAGAATGTCTAATTTCCATCTACCTGACCAACCGCCACCTCGGCGGCGGAGGCCAACCCAACAAGCACGCCGGGGCCATGTGTAGGGTAAATATCTCTTTTCCATCAAACCAATTCAATTCCTGGGCCCCTGGCCTGCCCAAAATTCAGGCGAGGGGTAAGCGCGCTAGATTCCATTTCCTAAACGCCATGCCAACAAAATTCAAAAACCGACAAACATTGAATTCCTGCCCCTCTCGTGCCTTGGCAAGGGTACGTTGCCAGTTTGCGGATGCGGTATGTGTGATGTTGTTGTTGTTGTTGCTGCTGTCGGTGTGAATCGGAAAGGTCTGTGCGAGCAGCCCGTTCCGTGTAGGAATCGGCGCTGCAGGGCGCCAAAAGCCTCCTCCTCTTCGAGTCAAAAGAAGAGGCTACCGGACTGATTGCTTTCGCTCCGTCGAGAAGGACGGTTTCGTCCTGTCGCTGGCGTGAAACCGTCGTTGAAACCGGCGCCGGGTTTCGTACGAGGGGGGGGGGGTTTGCTCGTCGGTCGAGAAGAAAAAGAAGAGTTAAAACCAGCGGTCGGGCCGATTTCGAACTTTAGGCGGTCTTGATGACCTGCGTCCGCTCCTTGTTGAGCTGGTTCGCGTTCTGCTCAAAGGCTTCCCTCTTGCACTTGGAGACAAGGTCAGCCAGCGTGTCCTCGCCGAGCACCCCCGACAGGCCGACGAGCCACCACTGCGACGGCGCTGGGAGGCAACTTACGTCTTCGAGGTTCCGGCACTTGTGGTCCTCCAACAGGCGGTGGTTCTTGCAGAACGAGCCCTGGCAGAAGCTGCAGTCTCCGACGATGCGCTGGGCGGGCAGCTTGCAGTCCTCGAACGAGCACTTGACCTTAGCCATGGTGGGCTGCGGTGATGATGCGGAAGTGGGTTGGGTTGGAATTGCTAGGACGGGTTGAATTGTTGGGACACAGACGATGGTAAGTAAGACGTTTGAGAATTCGGTTACGGTGTTGGATGGTTACGGCAAGATAAGCAACCGTCGCTCTCCGGTCTCGGCGTATTGATTAATCAATAAGCCAGCGAGTTGGATGGCGAGATGGCGAGATGGCGATATGGCGATATGTCGGTGATTGGAGAAGGGAAAGGAACCAAGCGAACAGGAGCAGGCGAAGAATGGGCCGACGGATTATAAAGACGAAAGAGGACGCCCTGGTGGAGGCCGGTCCCCAGTTCCCAGGAGAGATAACCCAAGGCACTCACGTGGTGTTATGATCCTGGAAAGGTGGTGGCCAACTGACGAGAAGCGGACTTGGGCGGGCGGAACTGGAATGAACTGGAAGCCCTTGGACAGCTGGACCGGGTGAGGCGACCCGGGGGGGGGGGGGGCGGCAAAGGTACGGATGTAATCCGTAACAGTACATGCATACCTTCGTTCTCTGATACTGTACGTAGTTTGTACTTCGTACCTACAATCCAACGAAAACTCTGTGTAATCCGTACATCCAATACTGTACTCCGTATGTACATACATACGGAGTACTACGGATTTCATTACGAATACAATGGGCGCACTGGTGCCAGCACGGCCTGCGCAATTGGCCTCTCGCCCTGTTGCGTGGCGGAGTGGCCCTCCGCAGGCGCAAGGCTCCCCTTGCTATCGCGTGCCATGATGTCCACGATGGCTTGGGGCCCATCGGCCACCCGGCCACCCGGCCATCACAGCCGCGTGCTGCTCCCCAATCTTGGCGCAACTTTTTTGATGCCCAGAAAGCAAGTCCACCTGACGCAAGATAAAAGACCAGCGCTGCCGCCATCCACACGGACCTTCGCATCCGGAGAATGCTCAACAATCAGGAGCGGCCATGTTGGCGGTTGGTCAGCGACGCGCCAACCCTTTTTGGGAGGTGGCCGTTTCGATCAACCGCCTAGGGAGGAGAGCGTCCGGTTTATGTGTGTATCTATGCAGATTTGAATTGTGTATAGTAGGTTAGTGTTGTTACTTGACGCAAGACTGATCCGATGTCTGCAACGTGGGACAACGGATCTCCAGAGCTGCAGGTCGGGCCCGCTGCAGGAGGTCGGCAAAGGGATGCAAAAAGGCCGGGATGTATGTATGTACTGTCTTTCCGTATACTGCAGCGCAACCCGATTGGGCTGCACGCTGAAAGGCAGAGGACCCCTAAACGCAAGTCATTGAGGGAACTCAACTGCAAGCAGGGGCCCGAGGGGCTCGGGAGTGTCTTGTGAGATACGTCGTGGGGACTGCCTGATTAAGTCCTGTAATGGAAGGCTCGTTCCTAATACACTAGAGCACTAGGCAACCACCCTGTCGCGTCATTGGCCCCCCTTCGGCCTGAGGTGCTTTGTCGATCCCGTCTCTTCCTTTGACAACAAGAACAATCGATTGCTGCCCCCCCCCCCTTCACCCTCTCCAACCTTTTGAAAGAATAACCGCCTGGCATGAAAGGAATTCCAAGATTGGGTCTTTTAAGCAACAGTGTCCGGGTAAGGCGGTGGTAGAGTAGTCATCGGTCACTGACGCTGCCTGGAAACAGATTGACACGGCAACAAACCCCGATTTCGCCGCCATAGCGCGTTGCGGTTGGGCCAAATCAAGGCCAACAGAAGCCCCATCATTCATTCATTTGCCAACAACTACAGCGTAAGACGCAGCCAAGACAATTGATACCATGATAGCGTTCCCCAACCTTGAATCAAAGCCCAAAACAACCTGCAAGTCGCGCGCATGCGATCACGTAGTGCCTAAAGCCGTCCTACATATGTCATCCCAATCCAAAACCACAGGTGCATTCATTGCCTATGGGTAATACAGATTTTAGCTATGTAACTACGGGTTACTACCAAGTACATACATACATAACTCTCGATGCAGAGGCAAGTGCACGTCATTGCGCCGTCAACCATGGGAGGCCCCTACCGTGCCTGAATAGTGACGCTATCGTGACCTCCCCAGACCGCCACAGACCGTCCGCCCGGGTCAGACACCCCGATCGCCTCCCCCCGGGCTCGCTCCGCGAGATCGAAGTTATTGCGAGAGCCCCCCGTTGCTGGGGAATCATCCTCGCATTCCCACCCCGTCCCCGCTGTGCGCCGGCTGGCCCCCCTCCCTCCTTTTCTTGATCGTCAATGCACGCCGAGGGCATGGGTCACGACGCGCAGACCGGCCCAAGCGGCCAGACCTTCAGCCGGCATGAGAGAGTGGTCAAGCACGGCTGGCCCGAAGAAGCCGAGGCCGCCGGCGCTCTTGGCGGAAGACGGACAAACTCGGTTACCACCTCCGGAGCCGCAAAGGGAAAAAGCGGGGGAGAAGGGGATAACAGAAGAAAGAAAAAAAAGGGGGCCGGCCGGGCCGCAGCAGGCCCGATGCAAGCCACTTTAGTTAATCCGTATTATCACTGTGCCCGCTGCATCGCCCACGCAAACCACTCAACGGAACTATAGTATCACACCAACTTAGAGAGATATTTGGACAGGGACCGCCGCAGAGGCGTTTTGCACTCGAGGAGTGTAGCAGCTAATCATTAGTAGTATACGGGATATAACTCTCGTAACTACCTACTCCGTACCTCCCATCATGATCCCTCTGCCGTCCGAGCCGAGGTGCATGTCTCACCTCAGCCTTCTGCATTCCAGACAGCAGCAGCAGTCTGGTTCACCCGGCACAACACGCTCTCATGATCCAGGCCACCACGCCTCCAATGAGGTGCCCTTGACCGGCAGGGTTACACTACGGCATCGGCGGCTCGTTGTTTCCATACCTGTCGTGTCTCGGCGAGTCCAGAAGAACGCCACTATTTAATGTACGTATGTGTACTGTGTACGGATTATATGTATGTATATCTATCTCCCCGGTCGGCCCGGGGAGACTTACATCAAACGTTCCGGACGGACCGTCCGATCTGACTGCATAAATGGTGATGGGCGCTTGCTTGCTTCACGCGTAAAGATCGTGAGTGGTTCGTGCTCACCCCTCCTCACGCGTACTCTCAGTCAACACACAATGGGCCTGGACACCATCCCATCCGACTAGGCGATACAACACGAAGACACCACATGACCTGGCCATTCTTGCAGATTTCTTGGGAAAGCCGCTTGATTTTCTGGCTAACAAAGCTACACATGCCGCTTACACCTCCCCACAACACGACCCCGAGACCCTCCTACTCGTGCATGGTCAGGACAGCGCGGATGCAGTCGCCCTGCTTCATGACGTCGAAAGCCTCGTTGATCTGGGCCAGCGTCTTGCGGTGCGTAATGAACTCGTCGACCTTGAGGCGGCCCTCGAGGTAGTCCTGGACCAGGCCGGGAAGCTGGCTGCGGCCCTTGACGCCGCCAAAGGCGCTGCCCTTCCATACGCGGCCCGTGACGAGCTGGAATGCTGTGAATGGTCTTGTCAGCCCTCGCGTTCCCTGTGTGCGCCGATTCGGACACAAAGGGGACAGAAAAAGAAGAAAGAGAAAGAGAGGAAGAGAGGAAGAGAGGATGAATAGAGGTAAAAACGTACGCCTCGTCGAAATCTCCTGCCCCGCGGCGGCGACGCCGATGATGATGCTCTGGCCCCAGCCCTTGTGGCACGCCTCGAGCGCGGCCCGCATGACACTGACATTACCAGTGCAGTCGAACGTGTAGTCGCACCCGCCGTCCGTCATCTCGATGAGCTGCTCGACGACGCTCTTGCCCTCGGGCAGCTTGGTCGGGTTGACAAAGTCGGTGGCGCCGAACTTGCGCGCCCACTCCTCCTTGGCCGGGTTCACGTCGACGACGATGATGCGGCCGGCCCCCTGCGCGACGGAGCCCTGGACGACGCTGAGGCCGACGCACCCGGCGCCGAACACGGCCACGTTGCTGCCCTTCTCGACGCCCGCTGTGATGCGCGCGGCGCCGTAGCCAGTCGTGATACCGCACCCGAGCAGGCAGGTGCGGTCCATGGGCGCGTCCTGCTGCACCGCCACGACCGAGATGTCGGCCACCACCGTGTACTGGCTGAAGGTGGACGTGCCCATGAAGTGCAGGATGTCCTGGCCCCGGGCCCGGAACCGGCTCGTCCCGTCGGGCATGACGCCCTTGCCCTGCGTCGCCCGGATCTTGCCGCAGAGGTTGGTCTTGTTGGACTTGCAGAACTTGCACTCTCGGCACTCGGGTGTGCTATTTTTTCGTTTTCATTTCCCCGGTTGGGAACGGGCGGTTAGCGGGCATGATGAAGAGATCGTGAAAACGGAGGGAGCGTGCATTGACTTACTAGAGCGCAATGACGTGGTCGCCCGGCTTGACATTGGTCACGCCCTCGCCAACCGACTCGACAATGCCCGCGCCCTCATGTCCCAGGATCACGGGAAAGGCGCCCTCGGGGTCCTTGCCGGAGAGCGTGTAGGCATCTGCGGTAGACAAAGAGTTTAGTTAGCCAGTCATTCCGCTAGCCAGCCCGACCAGCCCGGGCCGATCAAGGTGCCATCGACGTTGCGCAAGCAGCGCAACCTGGGGTGTGCAGTGTTCATCATCGAGGAGCTGGCACGTGTGGGAGGGGCGGGTCGTTACCTGTGTGGCACACGCCGGTGTACTCGATCTTGATGCGCACCTCGTGGGCCTTGGGCGGCGCTACCTCGACGTCCTCATAGCTGAGCTCCTGGCCGGGGCCCCAGGCGATAGCCGCCTTGCAGGTGATGGTCTGCGTGGGATGCGGTTAGCGAAAGGCCATCAGGGTTCTATGTACAGCGCGCAGGTTGCTTGAGCTGCCAGGGGCGGGAGCGGGTGCGGGGTTGCTGGTTTGACATCACACGGCAGCATCTCAGTCTTCTTACCTTTCCTACTGTCGATGCCATCTTGGATGGGAATCTTTTTGGGTGTCAGGAACGATTGACAGCAGAACCGGTCAGATTGGCTTGACACTCGATAAAAAAAATGCTCGTCCCCTCCTTTTTGGTCTCTCGGCCTGGTCTGGTCTGGGAAAAGAAGAAGCTGAGCTGCCACTACCTGCATCTCTCGGGAACACTTTGACCCCGCCCTGGCAGGTGGGGTTCCCGAGGGGTCATGATTCTTCTCGGCGATTTCACGGCATCTGCCACCCGCCAAGCGCTCCAAGTGCTCGTCTCCTAGCATCCACCGTCCCGTAGCTCGGCAGTTCGTCAGCAGGCGGCTCCTAAAGAACCATCTCGCCGTCATCCGAGTGGAGTCTCTTGTCAATGGTTTACAAAAACGACCATTACGTGATGATTCCAGAGTCAGGTTTGCATACACGTCACAAGGATTACCTGACCCTCTCTTCCCTTCCAAGAGACGACTTCCTCAGCGGGATCGCGCATTTTTTCAATCCGATGCTTCAACCGATGGGTGATCGATCTACCCACCTTGACGTAGCCATTGTCGGATCTCAATTCAATCCCCGGATTTTTTTCGGCGGGGGGTTCGAGTTCCTTCACCCGCCACAAAGCAGAAACGTCAATGCCTGGGCGTTGATCGTTGATCACTGCCATTATGCGCTGCCATGTCTTTCGCATCGCGTAGATGCCGGTAGGGAAATAAATCGTTGCTAAAGCCACATGATTATCCTATGTGTGCCGCAAAGGACAAAGAAATACCAATGGGGAACTCAGCCTTCAATTACGCATCACTCCGGGATCTAACCCGTTTGTTGGTGCTCCAATTAGATATTTTTAGAGGCTGGTGTTTACACATGACAAAGCCTCCTAACCCCTTTCTTGTAGAGTTACGAGATGTTTCTCAGGCGGCTTCACAGCAACAAACATTCCCAGGATAATTAACGCAGAGCTAGAAGTGGGGAGACGTAGCGGACTCAAGTGATTTGTCAGATCAGAGTCGTTGTCAAGTCGAGCGAGGATGAACCCCTCAACCCACTCAATCTTACTCTCATCATCTCTTGGGCCAACCATAATTACTCAAACGGTAAAGACAACTATTATAGTCCGGCAACGACACAACAACAACAACAACCCACCGAAGGAAGCCACCAACCCCAGCCTTATCAGATAAACACGGAAACAGAATGGCGCCCCTCCCCCCTCCGGACCCGCTCCCGGAGTTTGTCTACAAGATCACCCCGACCGCCCCGCCGGACCCGATCCCCGAGCAATACCCGCTCTCGGACCTCGACCGGCAAGACGGCTTTGTCCATCTGAGCGCCTCGTGGCAGGTATGTTTTGTATCACCTAGAGCTCTCCATAACACACCCTTCCTTACCCTGAAAGTTTGGAAAGAAAAAAAAAAGAAAAGAAAAGAAAAAAAGAGGAGGGAGGAATAAACTAACAGTGACACATTCAAAGATCCCCATCACGGCAGACCTCTTCTTCAAGGACTTCACCTCTTTCTACATCCTCAAGCTGCGCCTGGCCAACTTTGACCAGTCCAGCGTCAAGTGGGACGAGGTGGACGGCACCAACGGCTGCCCCCACCTGTACGGCAACTTTGGGGTCAAGGACGTCGTCGCCGCGAAGGAGTTCCGCCGCGCCGAGGGCCAGTCGTGGAAGGACGTCTTTGAACGGGAGAAGGGGTGGTTGGAGTAAAAGGTGCCTCTGTGATTGGTTTCTTTTTTTTTTCCTTTTTTTTTTGAAGATCCGGCATGTACTGTACGTCGAATAGGTCGATTGTTGTGGTCGTCGGTGTCGGTTCAACCCGATGAGTCAGTCATCAGGGGTTTGAGGAAGAGGGAGGAGGAAGAAAAACGATTACAAGCAAGAAAGAAGGGGAACACAAATGGAGTTAAAGGGGCAACTCAACCTGCATCTGCAAATAACCTCGGGACGCCTTCATGGCCATCCCGCGAATAAACAATATACATACTTAACTTCCTTTGCATTACAACGACCCGTACATCTCCCGATCTCTAAACCTTAGAACACCTAGCATTCCCTTTTCCCTCTTTAAAACCCTCCCCTTTTGTCCAGATAAGTCCGGTATAAATCCGCGACTGAAAAAAGACGTTCGCTCTCTCTGCCACTCTTTTCTCAAAAAAAAAAAAAAAAAGGCAATAATCCCCTTTTTTGTTAACCCCCTACCAAACCATCTCATCCGCCTCGGCCAGCCACAAGCCCGCCAAGTCCTTGGCCAGTCCCAGCCGCAACCTCCTCATGATGTCCTCCCCTTTGGTCTTGGCCGTCACCTCGGACCGCCAGTCCCACCCCCTCCTCTTGACCGCCACCTTGCCGAGCCCGCCGCCGGTCCCGCTCAGCGACCGCTGCAGCTGGCTCGCGACGAGCGAACTGCCCGCCAGCATGGCGTTGCCGGACCCGCCGGGCCCCGGCCCCGCGCTCTTCTTGAGCAGGTCCGCCGGCGTGCTCCCCTTGAGCCCGCCCGGCGCCGACGCCAGGACCAGCTGCAGGAACTCGTCGCACGCGTTGTACACCCGGCTGCCGACGGCCTGCAGGTCCTCGATGGCCTTGAGGAGGACGTCGATCTGGTCGAGCGTGATGACCGGCGTGGCCAGCTGGCCGTGGTGCACGTTGGTGTTGTCCGGGTCCGAGACGAACACGAGGGCCTCGCCGAGCAGGGCCAGCAAGAAGTCCTCGCTGACGATGCCGTCGCGCGTCTGGTCGTACAACCCCCCGCGGATGTTGTCGTCCGAGCTGGCAATGACGCTGATGAGCGCCGTCGCCGCCTGCTTGCGGCGGGACAGCGGGGTGGCGTGGGGCAGCGCGTCCTCGTTGTCGCGGATGTCGTAGAACTGCCGGAGCGAGGCGTAGCCGCTCAGCATCTTGCCGAGGAGCTCGGCGGCCTCCATGTCCTGGCTGGCGCACTGCTCCAGCGTGTTCTTGCGGTCGTTCAGCAGCTTGTAGAGGTAGTCGTCCAGGTCGTTGGCCGGCGGGAACGCCGTCGACTGGATGAGGGAGTACGAGGTGAGCAGGTTCATGACCTCGCGGACCTTGTTTGGTCGGTGGGCGAGGGCGTAGTACCACATGGCCTCGCCGTAGCGGTGGGAATCCCGGGCGAGGATGTCTCCGTAGGTCTGGGAACTCGGTCAGTCGCTCGCCGACACTCGATATTGGGGGGGGGGGGAGTGTGTGCCGCAGTGTGTGCCGCCGCAATCAACTCACCTCTGTCGTATCCTCGGCAAACTCGATCATGCCGAGCTCATTCAACAAGAACCACAACCGGTCCACCGTCGCATTCGAGTCCACGTGCAGCTGCTGCACCAGATGCTCCACCAGGTCTCTCACCATCTCTTCGGACCGCTCCGGCGAGTCCATGCGGCCGAGGACGCTGATCGAGAGCTCCCAGCCGTCCTTCGAAGTGCCCGACCTGTCCTGGACCGAAGACAGGCCCTCGTAGTCAGCCAGCGCCTGGGCATATTGGACCAGCGTGCTGTCCTTGATGCCGTCGACCTCGTCCGGGGCGCCCGGATCCATGCCGAGCACCTCCAGGTCGTCCATGTCCAGGTCCTCCAGTCCGTACACCCCGGAAGGCCGGTGAGGCGGCAGCCATTTGCCCAGAGACGCAATCTCGGCCACGGCGGCGGCGATGGGCAGCGACCAGCCCCGGAGCAGGCCGATGACGCCCTTGATGTTGTCCTCGAAGACGCAGGCCATGCCGATTTCGACCGCGTTCTGCGAGTTGAAGTGGAAGTCGGATTCTACCGCCGTATGGAAGGCGCGCGCAAGCCGGTCGAGATAGCTCTCCGAGTTGGCAGGCGCCGAAGCGAGGACCAGAGCCTGCGACCGCGACAGGGACTGGGACGTGGAGAGGGGCTTCTCCGTTCGGGATGCCCGCTCGTCCCACCAGCCGAACAGGCCGACCGTGGCCTCTAGCCAGTCCTGCGCCGCTTCCAGGATGGCGCCCTGCTGCCCGAGGACAATGTCAAAGACAATGTTCAGGTTCTCGTAGATCTCCCATGGCACTTGGCTCTCGGCGCGCCTGGCCAGGCCGGCCATGGACTGCCTGCTCTGAGCCGAGGCGGCAGATGCCGAAAAGGCCGATGCGCCAAACGCGCTGTCCTTGCCCTCGGCGAAGCGTCTGAGGTGCTCGAGCAATCCCCGGGCTCGCACGCGGAAGAGGGTCCAGTCGCTGCTCCAGATCTCCCAGTTGCCGTCGAAGCCGGGGCAGCTCTCCAGCACCGCGATCGTCTCGTCGACGGCGCGCTGCACGTTCTCCAAGGCCTGGCCGACGTAGGCGTACTCCCCGCGCTGGCCGCGCCGCACGTGGCCCCAACCGGCCTGGTCGAGCAGCCTCGCGGCATCGCCGACCTTTCCGCGCAGCAGGGCGATGAAGACGGCCTGCCAGAAGAGCGAGTGGCATGCCGGGCTGGGCCGGTGCCGGAGGATGTCGTCAACCTGGCTGCCGTACATGTCGTGGTACTCGTTCAGCCAGCGGAACAGGGTCTGAGGGAGCGGTTCCGCGCGGATCAGGCCGCCCTCCTCGTACCGGGTGTGGTGGATCTGCAGCGCCAGGTTGGCGAGGTAGTTGGCCTTCTCGAACGGGGTCGCGTGCGGGCCGGGCCCTATCTCGGCGGCATGGTCCTCGGTCGGGCGCGGGAGCTCGTCGACGTGTTCCCTCCAGAGAGCAGCCAGCTGCGCCGCGGCCGTCGCGAGGGTGTCATCCATCTTTTGCTCGTCCTCCGCTTCGCCCACCCCTTCGTCGTACAGCCTCGACAGCAGATCCTCCGTCCCCAGAATGACCTGCGGCGGCTCCGTGACCGGCGCAGTGCCCATCTGCTGATACGCGTCTTTGGCGAGCGCCGCGTAGCGGTACTCACTCCTCCGCGCGGCCCCGCCGGCCCGGAACGACGACGCGCGGAATATGTCTTCGGCCTCGCGCCGCACCCGCTCCGTAGCCGCGGGCGTTGCCAGCATCAACAGATCCGACACCTCCCCAGCCGCCGGCTGGTCCGCCCCGGTCTCGGCAGTCGACGGCATATCCAGCCACATATCACCCTCCTCCTCCTCCTCTTCTCCTCCTCCGGGGCAATCTGCCGCAGCCGCCTCCTTCTGCTCATCGTCGACGTCGTCATCGTCGTCATCAAACGGCACCCCAAACGTCTTGCCCTGGCCGTGGGCGGTCGTCCGCTTCGGGCTCTCGCCGTCCTGCTCGTCCACCCCGACGGCCCGGCTCAGGCGCGACGGCTGTCTCGCGTGGCCCGGCCCGCGGATCGACCTGCCCAGCGGGGTGTTCCGCCTCTGCTGCGCGCCGCCCAGCCCGATCCCGGAGAATAGGTTCTTCTTCTTCTTAACGTCCCCGGTGCCGGTAAACCCGCCAGCGGTGTCGAACCCACCTCCGATCCCTGTGAACAGGCCCCTTGGTGGCTCTTCCTCCTCCTCCTCCTCCTCCTCCTCCTTCTTGCCGGCGCCCGCACCGCCGCCGGTGAACAGCCCCTTGGGCGACGCGGAACCCTTCCCGGCGCCGCTCACCCCGGAGGTGAACAGGCCCCTCGCGGGCGCGTCCTTCGCGGTCGACGAGATGCCCTTCAGGATGGAGCTCCCCAGGTAGCTGGCTGACGGCGCGCCGGCCGGGGTGAAGCTCGCCGTCGACAGGTCATGGTCGTCATCTTGCTGGTCGTCCGCCCGCCCTCCCCGGGGCGGGGGTCCGGCCGGGGTCGTGGAGCGGTTGCTCGTCGTTGTTTGCTGGAACAGGTTGGTCTTGTTGCTCTTTTGCCGGTCGGGGGTGGAAGGGAGGAGCGGTTCCCGGCTCTTGTCCGGGCTGAAACCGAAGACGCTGTTGGAGGAGGGGATGTGGAAGTTGAAAGGTTTAGACATTTTTTGGTTATATTGTTTTCGGTTATATTCCACACTTGTCCTTTTCTTAAGCAGCAGCAGCGGTGAGTCGCTTCCGATCTTGCTTCGTCCGCTCGAAATTGGTTGGGTTGAGGCGATTGTAGTAATGGTGCTGCCGTTGCTGGGACGGAGAGAGAGTAGAGAGAGAGAGAGAGAGAGAGGCGCGTCAGATCGAATCGGTCGACGCCCGCAAGAAGCAGCAATCGGTTTGCTCGAATTGGCCGAATCGCATATCAGTCTGATCACATATCAGATGCAAATGCATCGGCCCAGTCGAGATTATGGCCGGTCCGTCGCGATCGGCAACGCGCAGGTGTTGTTGCGAGGTTGGTTTTGGGTTTTCGCTTGGCGATGGACAAAAAGCTCCAGAACTGCTTGATGAGGGAGCTCCAGCAACAGCACTGACGCGACTTTTTTTTGGGCGGCTGTTCGCGCGCCTCGGCAAATTCCGCTCTGGGCAACAGCAGCAACAATGGGAGCAAAAAGGATCAAACAACATTGGTAAAGAGGCTGCCTTTTTTTTTTTTTTTTTTTTTTTTTTTTTTTTTTTTTTTTTCCACATTTGTCTGGGCAGGTTCGTTTTGAAATCTTTTTGTCGCTTCATCGGCTTTACGTTAAGACGGACTCGTTTCGTTCCACGCTAACTAATTCGAGCCGAAGCTCGTACACCTTTTCATCCCTTCCCAACTTTTCTTTCACTCAGAATCACCTCCGAAATCATGATACACATGACAAGATACACAATAGAAAGAAGGAGTAATTGAGAGAGAAACCCAAAAAAGGGATGCATCTGGGTAGTAAGGAGGCAACCTCAGCAGACTGATCAGCCACTCGCCAAAGGGAAACCGCAGGGGCATCCGGTCTGGAGAGGCGACGAGCATGCGCCATTCCCTGCTACTCCTGCTTCCGAGATACATGACACATTATGTATGTTAACTTTGGTTTTGGGTGTGTGTGTGTGTGTGTGTGCAAGGGAACTGAAAAAAAAAGCACCGTCGGCCGGCAGATTTGACCGGGAAAAAAAAAGGATAATCAACGGGGTATTTCTAGGCAAGAGCATGCGCTGGCACAAAGGAAATCAAAGACAGCCTTCCGTGTGAGTAAAGAAGAAGCTTGGTTTGGTTCAGGTCCGGCTCAGATAGCGCTGAGCCCGGAACCCGCCTAGGCGCTCTGGGGCAACAGCGACGTATCCTTCTCCGTTCCAGCTCCAAACCCTCTTGCCCCGGCACTGTCGGATTGCTGATGCAGCCCAAACTTCTCGAGCCGGGCGACGGCGCTATCGACGTCGAGCCCGCTGTAGATGCCGAGGCCGCCATCGTCGTCACCGGTCGCGCCCTTCTTCTCGTTCTTCTCGTCGGCGTTCTCCTCGAGGTTCATGAGCGCCGGCGGCCGGTGGCGCATCTGCCTGGCCTTTGCTAGCGAAATGGTCTTTTGCTGGTACGTCGACGTGATCGGTTGCGTGTCGTCGCGGTCGATAGTCGCCTTCATCAGCGCGGCCATCCACAACCGCCCCTGCTTGACGTTGGGCACCGCGAAGTAGTGAACCGTCGGCTTCGTGAAGTTGACCGCGCGCGAGAGCCCGGCGCGGGGCGGAACGAGCTTGAAGATGAAGATGGAATCGGATTCTTCGGCGGGATCACGCTCCGCGTCGGCGGCCGCGGACGTCGTTATGTGGCTCCCGGCTGGCACGGCGGGCGAGCTCGAGACTCCCGTGAGGGTAGCGTGGAGTCCGGTCAGCCGCTCATTGTCGGCCGGGAGGACGCGGTGGAACGAGATGTCGATGAGACCCCGCTCCTGCTCGTCGTCTTCCGAATAGTAGTATGCGAGGCGCCTACCCTTGAGAACAAAGAGTCGGGGCTTCCACGTGGTCATGAGGTTGGCGCTCCTCTTCTTCATCCAGCCGCTGTAGTCGGCGTCCTTCATCGCCTCCTGGGGGGTGATCTTCTGCAGACCGCGCGTGTATGCGCTGGTCTCCTGCTTCGTCTTCTTGCGGCTGGTCCGGCTCGTTGCCGTTGTCGTCGTGCTCGGACTCTTGGTGTCGGGCGAGTCGAGTTCGAAACTCCGGGCCCCCGAAGGCGTGCTAGACCCGGTTCGGGCCGGCGAGTACATGGGCGATTCTTTGAGGGGCGACTCGACCGGCGACATCTTCGCCCGTTCGCCGCCCGTAATGGCATCCGAGGCTGCTCGCAACCCGCCCAGCCCGCTTCGCAGCATCATGTTCACGTTGAAGTCGGGATGGTTGACTTGGCTCAACCGCTTGATAGCGGACTTTGGTGATGACTGGGAATGGTTGGACGCATTGCTGTCCAACCTGGTGACGGTCGGGTTCATCGATTCCTTCGACCCTGCTATGTGGCGAAGCGAGTCCGTGGTGCCCGTGGACGGGGTGCGCTTGGACGACACGCCGTAGTACTTTTGCGCCGCGGGTGAGAGCGACGACGAGTCGCGCACCGATTCCACGCTCCCGAGTCTCGAGTGCCGCGACAGGGCCGTGCCGCTCCGCACCCGCTGCTCCTCGGCATAGCT
The DNA here is from genome assembly GCF_000226095.1 of Thermothelomyces thermophilus ATCC 42464. Taxonomy (NCBI): domain Eukaryota; kingdom Fungi; phylum Ascomycota; class Sordariomycetes; order Sordariales; family Chaetomiaceae; genus Thermothelomyces; species Thermothelomyces thermophilus. The sequence goes on along the minus strand of NC_016473.1, from coordinate 1,228,641 downwards.
CGACTTCGGCGAGGATTGCGCGCTATCGCGCTTCTTCAACACGTTGCGCCGGCGGCCGTCGGCGTCGGTGCCCGAGAAATAGCCGCGGTCCATCTCGACGGCAGAATCTTGGAGCGCGGCAGGCTGGTCGGCCACTTCGTCGTGGTGCCCCGCAGACGACAAGGGTCGCGGCGGGTACTTTGTGGCACTTCCCAGGGTCCAATTCCGGTCGAAGGATGGCTTCTTCTTATGCGAGGCTTCCTGTCGCGAAAACGTGCTGCTGCTCGCAGACATCTTGGGAGGTACCGGAGAATTCATGGTTGCGCCGGGCATGCGGAAGTCGGTCGAGGAGTGACGGCGCGAGTGGTGCAAATCTCGGACAGATGCAGCAGAGGGCCGTTTGTCGTGGTACGTGCGGCCCGGGCTCTCCGCAACGGGCGAGACGGGCGACACGGGTTCGTAAGGTTCCAGCTTCGGGGTCTGCGATTGGCGCCTACCCCCCGCCTTGCCCGAGAGAGAATTTTCGTTGAGATGCGCATACCGCTGACCCGAGCTCGTGATCGTATTTGTCCTGCTGCGAGCCTTTCCTGCATCCGAGCCTGCATCGCTTCCGTAATTCCGCGTGTTCCTGCCGGTGCCGAGCGCCTGTCCATTCACCTCATCCTGGAGCTGCTTGATCTTCTGCCACGTCTTCAACCTCCGCCCGACGGATCCCAGGTCGAGTGCTTTAATGAACAGCGACGTCTGGTCCATCCCCAAGAGAACCTCTCCCGTAATTTCCTGGTCCCTGAAGACCTCGCAGTGGTGCTTCTCGACGCCAACGGTGAACAGGTATTCGGCGACCTGGTCGGCGTTCCACGACTCAACCTCCTGGCGGGTATAAGTCGTCTCCTCCTCCTCGTCTGTCTCTTCACCCTGGATGTACGAGATCCTATGGTCCAGGTGAGAGCTGTACTCGCTGCCGGAGTCGTTGACGTTCCGGACACTCGCGTTACCTCGTGGGAGGTTGAAATCCGTCATGTGTTCATTGATAACGTTGAGCGTCTCGTGCAAGACATGACTATCCGCGCTCGTGCTCGGCCGTGCCGTGCTGCCGAAACCAGACCCTGGCACGCTTGCTGCCGAAGCGGGGTTCAGGCTAGAAGTGGAAGTTGTCGACTGGAAAGAACTGGTTGGTATGGCGGTTGCGACCGGTTCCGCATTGGAAACGGGTGCCGTTTTGTTCTCCTCCGAAGACGGACCGGCGGCGGGAGGCGTCTGCTCGCCGGAGTGCTCTGCCACAGGTTTGGGGTTTTGCTTCGGTAGTGAGGAGGCCTGGTGGTTTGCAGCGGCCTTCGGCGCGGGTCTTGTGTATACTTTTTTTTTGTCATGTCAGCCAGGGGCGCGAAAAAGTGCACCGGTCCGCGAACCTACCCTCTGGAAACAGGCCAGTGTTCCCATTGACCGTGTGCTTGCCCAAGAACCACCCGTCTCCGAATTCATCGTCGCGCTCGAGTAGCTCAACACGGTCGCCCTTCGCCAAGGTCAACTCGTCGGAACTGCGAGCTTGGAAGTCATCTGCGCAGCGGACACGGTCAACCATTGTTCTTCGCTTCTTCGAGAGGAATGGGCTGCGAGCGTAGCCCGCATGCAGCCGAACTCCTTTCGCTCGCAGCGCGGAGTCACAGCCGAGGCCTTCAAACCTGACTGTCCGGGGGATAAGGGAACTCACGAATAACAATCAGGATGTCGCCCACTTCGGGCCTGTTGGGGTTAGGCGCAGCCATGATATTCCCACAGGTGGCAGCCGGGTCGCGGAGCGGGCACGTCTAGAAACCAGGCAAGTGATACGGGGAATCGAGCGCAGCAGCTTCGGTGTCGGGGTTGCGTTGCGATGCGTGCACGAGAAAGGTCAAGGGCGAGAAGACGTCGCCGAGAAGAGAAGGTGGCTTGTTTCGAGTGTCGGTACGGGCGAGGGTGTCTGAGGGGCGGCAATCGCGAAAAAACAGGATCCAGAATTGAGAGTCAAGATCAAGCAGATCGGGGGGGGCCGCCGCAGCGACGACCTTGGCTTGACCAGGGGAGACCAATCTAAGCGGGACCAGCGAGCGGCGGAGAAACGAGAAAAGCAAAAGGCGCATAGAGTGGTGTTACTCCCATGGTCCTCCTCCGTGCCGCTTCCAGAAAGGCGTTGTTGGATCTATTTTCAAAGATGTCGCTCGGCGGTTTCGGGGCCTGAGGTGGGATGGGCGCTTGTTGGGGGGTAACGCTCAACGGCAAGACCACGTATGTTGGTGGGTTTGGGACGGGGCTCAAGCGTTCGTCGGAGGCGGCGGCGGGCGGCACCCGGGGGCCCGTCGCTGATTGGGGGAGCAATTAACGGGACGAGGGGCGCGTGGGTTACCGTTATTGGGCCCTGCAAAGCCCGTCTCTCCAATCGGTGGCGTCACACCTAGCAAGGGCAGAAAAAAAACGGGCTAGGCCCGGGGGAGAGGGAAGGCTTATGTTTTACACGGTGCGAGCCGCGTGATCAAAGCAAGAAAAAAAAAATTCTCGTCTGGGATGAACACTTGTAATCCGTACAGTAAGGATGATCTTGATCTGAGACGTCAATTTGATGAGTGCCTGTGCTTTTAGGTTGTCGGAGCGGGACAACAGAAGTTGCAGCAAGGAATTGGCTCGTCCTGTGGATCCATTCCGTTTAGTTACTGCCAGGTCCCCAGCTGGCTGTTCCCGCAACTTGCCAAGCTAGTTAGTACATAGTAGTTACTAACTTGCTAATGTTGCAGAGGTTAGGGTGAGCGATGAGAGACAAGATATTAGTGTAGTGTTCTACTCCGTATACTGTATAATTACTGTGGAGCTGTCCATATAATCCCTACACAAATAACTAACTGATAAGGGATTCTTTGTACGGAGTAGATCACATCAAAATGACATTCATTCTCCCCTGTCGCGTCCTGGTCTACTGAGCACGTATGTACTGTACTCAAGTAGTACTTGTACGCTGCACTCCGTAATGGCACCACAAACCATTGGAGTATCGTTTTCTTACACAACTCCAGAAGCATGCCATGCCGCACAGATAACGAGGCACCGAGACCATGATGGCACAGTCGCTCAATTGTTGAGGAGCGGATTCGAGGCGGGGGTCCCCCCCTCCCCCCAGCTCCGTAGTGTACAGTACCACAAAATAACTATGTCCACTCCAGCGCCTTGGCATACACTACTAGTACCATGCGGTTGGGGGGCACAGGCCACACGAAATAAAAGGCGTCGACAATTGCATTGCCAACTGCCAGGAGTGTCCGATGTGAAATGATTTAGGGAATCGTCGACTGCCCAAGTCGAAACTGTCTGGCTGTATGTATGTTGTGCGCCATCCCCGGGTCGAGCGTCCCCCCCTTTTGAAGGATGGCCGAGGGGTCGGCAACCAAGCCTATAATGCTGATTAGTTAACGGCCGAAGAGTCGCTGTCGTCATACCGCGGTCAAGTGGTCGTGTCCGGAATACGTACACGGAGGTACTTTGTAGAGCTATGGTACACGGAGTACGGACTACACAAACACACCTAGCAGTTGAAAATGAATTACGCCATCCGCTTACTCAGGTGGTAAGATGACTGTAGATTTGAGAACCCTTGACAATAGTTACACAAGAATCCTGGATAAAGACCAGGAGTGGCCGTCGCCTTGGGTCTCCGTTCACATGTCGAGGGGCTCCACACACACACACACACCCTAACCCCATCCGGCCGGCAACAGAACCCCTGCGGCATGCTTCCCCAGCGTCGGCGTCGGCCCGCTTCTGGCCATCAGTCCACCGCAGGCCTCGGCAACTCCAACACCCCATAGCTAAAGAGGATGGCATCTTGCCGGAGCCAACGCCGGTTATCGATGGCACCGTCAACCGATCCGCGGGGTTTCACGCTTTGGTCGCCGTTAATAATTGAAAGATAACCAGTGAAAAACAAAACACTACAAACCGTCATCTCAAAACCAGCCCAACCTCGTGATACCATTCCGTACACCATCGCAAACCTGGCGGCAGCTCGCACATTTCAACCTTCAGCACACAACATATCAGGATGGCACAGCAACAGCAGAGCCCCCTCCCGGCTTACGCCGACTACCAGTACTTCCTCGTGACCAGCCCGAGCCCCCTGGTGGCGCACGTCGAGATCAACCGGCCGGCCAAGCTCAACGCCTTCCACGAAGCCATGTGGCACGAGCTGCGGGCCATCTTCGGGCGGCTGTCGGTCGACCCGGACGTGCGCGCCGTGGTGCTCTCGGGCGCCGGCGACCGCGCCTTCACCGCGGGGCTCGACGTGGCGGCCGCCAGCGAGGGCGGCGTGCTGGCGTCGGCCGAGGGCCAGGGGCTGGACCCGGCACGCAAGGCGGCCCGCCTGAGGCGGTACATTGCCGACTTTCAGGAGTGCATCACGGCGCTGGAGAAGTGCGAGAAGCGTGAGTCCTATCGCTTCTTTCTTGTTTCTCCTCCCTTTTCTCCTTTTATGCCTTCCGTCATGAATACTGCGAGGCACTGAGCTGACGGGGAGCGCGGGAAAACTTGAAAAAAAAAAAGCCGTCATCTGTGTCATGCACGGCATCGCCATCGGGCTGGCCATCGACATCTCGACCGCCGCCGATATCCGGGTGTGCGCCAAGGACACGCGGTTCGCCGTCAAGGAGGTCGACATTGGACTGGCCGCCGACATTGGCACGCTCGCACGCCTGCCCAAGGTGGTGGGCAGCCAGTCTTGGGTCAAGGACGTGTGCATGACGGCTCGCGACTTTGACGCCCAAGAGGCGCTTGCCGTCGGCTTCGTCAGCCAAGTGCACGAGTCCAAGGCAGCCGCGCTGGCCGCGGCCTTCAAGACGGCCGCTTTGCTCGCCACCAAGAGTCCCGTGGCCGTGCAGGGGACCAAGGAGCTGCTAACCCACAGCCGAGACCACCCGGTCGAGGACAGTACGTACTTGCCTTTGCCACGGCATGATGTTTGCTCATCGGAGGCTGACATATATTGCAGACCTGAGGTACACGGGCGTTTGGAACGCCGCCGCCCTTCAGACTAACGATGTGCCGGCCGCCCTCATGTCGGGACTGAAAAGGAAGAAGCCGACGTTTGAGAAGCTATGAGTGAGCGCCTGTGGTGGGTTGAAAGTGTCTGGGTAGATAGAAGGTCGATGTGGTCCCCATGCAATGTACAAGGTTTAATAATCCGTACTCTATCCATGAATGTCGTTAATCGTACAACCCTCGGCGCTTGCCAACAGTGAGAATTTCTTGAATTTCTTGACCGCAGCCGGATGAAGTGCAGGAGCAACACGGGAGCCCCTCTGGCCTAGTCACTATCTTCCAGAGGCTCCTCTGGCCGGTACGTCTCCTTGAGTCGCTGTTGCCACGCCAGTCAGCCGCGGATTGCCATCGGGGGCGGAACCATTTCGCTCACTTCCTCGAGCTTCTGCTTCAGGACCTGCAACATGGTCTCCTTTACAAACAGATGCGTCTCATCAAGGTCTTCGATGATGAACTCATGGTGGTGGGTGCTGTCGATGTGCACGAGAATCGACTTGATGGCGGGCTCACACTCGACGAGCACGCCTGCAAAAGCGAAGGGAGGAATGGGGGGAGAGGGGTCAGCCAATTTCAACGAAAGCAAGCAAAGTTGTTTCGCGCATTTTCATGGCATGCACTCACCCCGGACGGCCTTGACCATCTTGAGAGCAGGCGCTTGGGGGGGCGCGGTCTACGCGATGATGAGTGTGAGAACGGATTGATACTTCATCGGGATTTGGGGGTGGTTAGACGTTTGAAACTTTGGTAATTAATCGTAATCGAAGCGATTCGGGCACTCCTATCTGCAGGCACCACACTTGCACCGATAGGACCCACTTTCGTCTTGTTCCTTCCGTTCTCTTGTTTCCTTTCTCTTGTCTGCACCTTGGCTCAGTTCTTCCTATTACTCTTTCCAAATTGTGGAACAAACCTCTGCCGGGTGATTAGGTAGTCTTCCGATGACTATTCAGCAGCACCGTAACCTTAGGAGTTGCACAATGTTCACCCGCCGCTAAGTCGTCATCTGATACTTTTTTTTCCCCCATTTCTGGAGGACTTTGAGCGCTGTTAAGTTAAGCCCCAGGCTTGCGGCAAGTACTATGAAGCAAATGAGGTCTTCGTCCAAATATGGACGGAACCACAGGCCACACAGCCAGTTTGCGATTTTACTTAGCAAGAGTCTCCAGGGGTTGGTCTTTTCCTCTTGTACATATTTTCACGCCAATTGGCGAATACTATCGCAAAGCATACCACTGTCCAACTGTTCAACTGCATCTACCTTGTTCACCAGTCAGCCTGTTCCGATCGTTGCTACCCCAATCGGCCCGCGATTTATTCCCCAGCTTTGACACCCACCAGCTCTGACACCCACGTCAAGCGTCAAGCAGCATTGGTAGGGGTTCTCACGGGCCATTTTGAGTGCTCCCTTCCTTTTCTTCCTTCCTTCTTTTCCTTCCTTCTTTTCCTTCCTTCTTTTCCTTCCTTCTTTTCTAATTTAATTTCTCTTTTGGAAAAGAGAGGGACGTATTGAGTTGGCCATTTCATTGTTCATTGCCTAGAGCACGAAATGGGCGGTTCATGTACATACAGTACATTCCACTGGGGAGAGGACGACACTCGGATGGCGGTAGGCTGGGGAGTGACTGGGCAACAATTGCGGATGACAGAGGTTGCATTCGCTCGTGCCGGGGCATATGCGGCCGAGCTGCATTTCAGTTTGGCCACTGAGCTTTTCCGTGTTTTGTTCACATGCGAGAACGGGCAGTGGCCGTGGTTGGCTGGAAGATCCTGAATCTAAATATAAGTAGTATTGTAGATACCAACGTATATTTGTCTGTCGCACAATCCAACCCGCTCGCTGCTCCCTTCACTTCGTTTCACTTACACAAGTCGTCACCACCCGCGCCGCGGCAACCATGAGAGTGCTCTCCTATCGCCTTGTCACCACGGCCTCGCGGTGGGCGCGAGGTCCGTCATTCACCGCGGCCGAGTCCAAGATCTTCGAACCAACAGTTCCAACTTCGCCAGCTCCAAGCCGCCCAGCCTTGAATCAACCCCCAATCAGAGCCAGTGCGGCCCGCACAAAAACCTGGATGAGCTGGGACCGCCTCCGCGAGAGGGACGAGTGGGAAGATCTGGATGTATGGGAGGAGAAGATTAAGGAGGTCGAGAATAGCCAGGCAGCTATTGACAGCCAAGTGGCCAGCATCAGAAAGGGGCTTGCAGAGATGGATCCCCTGTGCCCAGAGGCGATCGACAGGGTACAAGAACTCCGAAGCCGGATCGAAAAGTTGAGCTCAGGGGCTCGACAACCGTCTACCAGGGCGCAGACCGAGACGGTCACAATACCAAAGACCCCAGGAGTCCTAGCCTCCCATTACAGTAAGTTGGAACACCTTTTTTTTTCCCGCCGTCGAGCCACTGCTGCTGACATGGAAAGTCAATGGGGTTCGTCATGGAGCGGGGATCTGACCAGTGGGCATATCGAGCGCTGTGACGGCATCCCTGCGACGACGAGGCCCGGTTCTTCTGCCGGTTGTGCTGATCGTTCAACCTTCGAATCTTTTCGGGTCTCTTTGTGTCTCCTCGCCAGCTTTTTGTCATGGTATGTCCGAGAGAGGGTGTTTGTTGGCTTTCTTCTCCATACTCTTCGGCTTCAGATAGTAAGAGTCGAATCTCATTGATCAATGTTTCGGCGAAGCAGCGAAGCAACCGAATCTCGACGGGAATTTGAAGATGAACTGATGAGCCGGGCAGAACATCCTCTGTGGTGCTTTTTTCCAGGCACACGCTGGGAGTAACTTGCAAATCTGGAGCGTTCAGCAAGCATAAACAGTAGCCAACGGAATCATCATGTATGTACGAGACCGAAGCATGCGTCTGCACTTACACGCAGTTGACGGCACTCCGTGCAGCTCCCGAGGCTTTGCCATGCAAGATAGAATCTTTTCCTGTCCCCGCTCAACCCAAGATTACTTGTTCCATCGCCCTCGTTCCCGCTCTTTGCACCCCGACGGTTCTCCCTGAACCTGTCCTCAATCCACAGTTCTTTAACCCAAGAGAGTGTTGTTTTATCACGAGATGATAATCGCCAATTAGCCAACCAAAACACATTCAACCTATAAAGTCCTGTCGTACTCACAACTAGACTTTCCGAAGTTGTGTGCCGCCATCTGTGCTACGTAAGGACCATGGCGTCCTTCGCACCCCGGCAGAACCCCAGCCCTCCGGTCGTGCCCGGGGCGCCCTTTGCCGCCAAGTTCACCACAATGCCGTCGGCTTCATCAACGACCAGGCAGAGGGCGTCCCCTCGAATCTGGGCCTCGCCGCCACCGTGGCTACCCCCCGGTGCTGCCCCGCCGGGGGACGAGACCACCACCGCCACACGCGGGCTCGGCAACCGCCCGCCGACGCCGAACTCGGCCTCTTCCTCGGAGCCCTTCTTCGACGACAACAGGACCCCGGGCCAGGTCGCCGTCGCCGTCATCACCGTCGTCGTCCTCGCCTTGGTCATGGCCCCTTGCATCGCCGCTTACTACAGCGGCCGCTACGGCTCCTGCCGCCGCCGCCGCCGCCGCCGCCGCCGCCGCTGCCAGACCACTACCGCCACCCCGCTGGTCGCGCGGGGGATCCCGTCCCGCCGCACAGCCGTCCCAACCCCGCGCGAGGTCCCGCGAGCCCACCGGGGGACGGGCAGTTCCTGGGAGGATCCGGAAGCGCGGGCGCTCGTGCAGGACCAGCTCGAGGCCCACTACCGCAGCCTGCGCGCCGAGGGGCTGAACGAGCTGGGCGAGCCGCCGCCGCCGTACAAGGCGGACGAGGCGCCGCCAAGGCATCACGATCACCACCGCGACCCGCCCACTCTCGGACCCCAAAACGGGACGCCGGCAACGACAACGGCGGCAGCGGCAGCGGCAGCGGTTCCCCCAGGCTACCGGGGGCCGCTGCGAGAGCGGGACGGAGGGCGGCGTGCCGAGTCCGCGACGCCTCCGACGGGCGGCGTGGCAGCCTCGGAACCTGAGCCTCTCGATGAAGGCAGTGGGAACATCGAGCTCCGGACCCTGCCCTCCCAGTCCCCGACCTGGCCTCAAACAAGCCCCCGGCGGTCATCCCCGAGCACCCCGGTCGAAGGGCCCTTGCCGCGCGCCACGAGCCGCGCGCCATCGCCGTCACCTTCACCGTCACCATCATCACCATCACCGCTAGCGCTAGCGCTAGTACAACCGGCACCGTCTTCCCCGCCGCCCACCCCTCAAGCGGCAGAGCAGGCCGACATAGTGGCCGAGCCGGAAAAGGGCCGAACGAAGCCGGCCGCATAATCTGAGATGAGGCACCGCCGACAAAAGGGCATCCGTGTGTGACTGGGAGATAGAGAGAGCAACGAAGCTGAACATGTTTGGCTGTGGCGAACCCAAAGACTCGGTCTCGGTGCACTTGTGAAAGCCGACTTCATCAAAAGCCACGTAGGCATCCTTCCATTTGCGCGCATATGACAATCTCTTCCGCACCCCTCAACCCGGCCCAGGAATAACCTCTGTATACCACAGATACAGCCATCCTCCCCAGAAACTCTCATCAAGATTCCGGGAACATTCAGGGGTCTGGACTTCTCCTTTCTTCCGAGCAGGCCAGCAAAAAGCAGCAGAAGCAGCAAACGGGCCCTCGTCCCAATAATCCAAACAGTAAAAAAGCAATGCTATGCTTCCCAGAATAACACCCTGCACAAACCATCTAATGCAGAAGCCGATTAATGATACCTTACCTTGTATATACCCCAGCTTGCCCTGCCTAAACCATCAAATAGCCCGGACCGAGATCCCCTTCTCAATCCTCAATGCAACTATACACCCCCCATTTCACTTCTTGTTTGCCTTCTTGTGCTCCTCCAGAGCCTCGGCAAGGGCCTGCGCCGAAGCGGGCGTCTTAACCTGGAGCATCCACGTCTCTAGGCCCTTGCCGTCGTCCGTGGCGGTCGTCACCTTGACGTACTTGGCTTCCGCCTTGTAGTTGAAGTCCGGCAGAATCGCCTTGTTAAGCGCAACATGGCCGCGCGGTTCGGCGCGCAGCAGCATCCGCACCGCGCCCGTCGTCTTGTTCTTGAGGAGCCGCAGCGGACCGACGCCCTGAACCTTCCAGGGGCTCTTATTCTTCTTCGCCTTATCGGCGTTGGAGCCCGAGTCGTCGTCAGAATCAGAACCCGTGACGAGTTTTACCGCCTTGGCTCGTACTTCATGGACGACGGATTCGTCCTCCTCTCCCGGGCCGCCGCCGGTTAGCGAGATTTGCTCCTGTGGTGCGTCATCCCCGTCAGCGTTTGTTCCTTGACCATCTTCAGCATTGGCAGACGGCTCAGGAGTGGTGGCCGCCGGCGTGGTCGCCAGACTTGAAGCTCCACCGAACGTAAAAGGGGAATCTGAGCAGGGCATATTAATGATGGGTTCTCTCATTGGGTTACTGAGCGACTTACTAGTACCTGTTGAGGTCCCCCCGCCGGGAGCTAGGCTGTTGCCAAAGATGGATTGCGCTGCAGGGGGATTCTGCGAAAAGATAGGAGCACTGCTGGGCTGAGACGACGCTCCGAAGGTAAACACAGGTCCCGATGACGAGCCGCCGCCGAACGAAGTACTCTGCTGAGCACCATTGTCTGATGCGCCGCCAAAGTTGATGGTAGGGGTGGTGTTGGCTCCGAAAGTGAAGGAAGTAGACGCGGACGGGGGGTCACCGCTGCCAAAGTTGAAGGACGGTGGCGCCGAGGAATTGCCGTCCGATGCGAAGGGGTTCTTGATCGTCGTACCATCAGAGCCTGTGGGCGTAAAGGTGAAGGAAGCGCTGGCGCCGGTGCCAAAGATAGACCCAGTAGACTGCGACGTCGAAGGCTGAGATGCAGCGGGCGTCTGAGAGGAGCCAAAGGTGAAGATAGGCGCAGATGACGCCGATGTCGACGTAGGCGGGTTGGCAAACAAGCCCGCCGGCTTTGTCTCGGTGGATCCGGCAGTGGAGCCAAAGAGTGGCTTCGCTTCGGTGTTGTTGCCAAACAGCGGCTTTGCTTCCTGGGCCGGGGCAGGTGCGCTGGCGCCGAAGAGGTTCGTGCTCTGGGTTGCAGGAGCCGCCGGCGTATTGCCAAAGAGGCTCTTGGTCTCTGTCGCAGGCGGCGCGGGTGTGTTGGCAGCACCAAACAGGCTTTTCGACTCGGTGGGCTCGGGCGCGGGATTGGACGCAGCGGAACCAAACAAGGAACTACCAGATTTGTTGTCGGTATTGCCGAACGCGAACTTCTTCGCGGCCGGCTCCTCGGTGCTGGTCGCGGTCGCACCGAAGAGATCGCCCCCTCTCTTAGTTCCGCCGGTGGAAAAGAGAGAGGAGGCGGGTGCCTCGGCTTTTGCCTCGGCAGCCTGGGGCTTACCGAACAGACTGCCAAACTGAGGCTGTGAGGTTGTGGTCTCTGTCTTGTTTTGGTTCCCAAACAGATTGGATGATTGAAAGAGGTTTGACTTCGGAGGTTCGGAAGCTGTCGCTGACTGGGCCCCAAACAACGAAGGCGTAGCCGTAGTGGGCTTATCAGCCTTGGGTTCCTTCTGCTGATCGGGCGCAGGGGCAGCAGAACCAAAGAGGGTGGACCCAGTGTTGGTCGACGCGCCGAAGCCTCCGAAAGCAGGAGGCGCCGCAGCTGGAGCATCTGTGCTCTTTGCTCCGAAAGAAAAGAGACCGGACGTAGTGCCATTCGTCGCAGCGGGTGTGGAAGCGCCCTCGTCGGCCTTCTTCGCCTGAGCTCTAAAGATGCTCTGGGTAGGGCCCTCATCAGCCTTTTTGGCCTGCGCTCCAAAGATGTTCTGAACAGCGCCCTCGTCAGCCTTCTTCGCCTGAGCCCCAAAGATGTTCTGGGCGGCACCCTCGTCAGCCTTCTTCGCCTGAGCAGCAAAGATATTCTGAGTGGTGCCCTCGTCAGCCTTCTTGGCCTGAGCAGCAAAGATGTTTTGAGCGGGTGCTTCCTTCGGAGCCTCAGCAGGGGCCACTTCAGCCTTCTTAGCAGCTGCAGCACCGAAGTCAATGGTCGAGGTGGCAGGCTTCTGTGCGGTGGAACCAAAGGCCGGGGCCGCGCTCGACGCGAATTTGATTGGCGTGCCCGCGTTCCAAGTGTTATTGGTAGGCGCGGCAGGGGGCTGTTCCTTAACCGGGCTCGCAGACCGTTCCTTATCGGAAGGCGCGGCAAACAGGTTTCCGTCGCCAGGAGTCAGCTTCCTCACCGGCTGGCCAGCGGGGTCTCTTGTGATGCGGTCGAAAATGCTGCGGCCCTGACTGCTCTCTCCGGCGTCCGAGGAGGCACTCGAGATGCCGTTCGTGGTCGGCTTCTTGGTCTCGAGGAGCTGCGGCGTCGACGTGCCGCCGCTTGCCGCGGCCTCATCGCTCTGACTGACATCCTGAGCCTCCGATTCTTGTTCCTCCGCCTCGGAGCTCGAGTCGCTCTCTTCATCGGCACCGTCATTGCCGCTGCCCTTGCTCCCGTCAGAGAGATGACCAAAGATGTTGCCAGTAGTGCTGGTAGGTTTGGGCGTAGTGCCGAAAATAGATGAGCCGAGGGAGCCGTTGGGTTTCGACGCCATGCTCGAAGCAAACAGGCTCTTACCGGCGGGCTTGGCGGCAGCGCCCGAAGCCGGTTGGTCCTTGTTGGCGATGCTCTCGAACACGGACTTGGTAGCGGAGGAAGGTGCGGGTTTCTGAAGCTTGGCCGGCTGGTTCTCGTCCGGCTCGACGTCAGCTTTACGCTTGTTCTTGGCCGGGGATTCTGGTGCACGGGGACGCTTGTTGGCACCCGAAATGGATGCCGTCAGGGTATTGCTTTCGGGTGTCAGCTCCTCCTCGGCCTTCCTCTTGGACGTTCCATTGGTCTTGGGTGCAGCTCCGGACTCGTCGTCCGACTCGGGAATCCCGTGCTTCTGCTTCCACTCCTTCTTGACTGCCTCGGATGCCCTGACTGTTTTGAACTCGTACAGACCATATCGCAGCATAATCAAGCTGCGACTCTTCTCGTACTCTTTGGCAAAGTTGAGGATATTGATCTTCCAGTCCTTCTTAGTAAAGACCTCATCTGCGGCGTATTTCAGCCGTCGCAGGTCAAGGATGCAGAAGAACTGACGCCTCTGGTAATCATCGAAATCAGGCGGGCAGTAATGCGCGAGAAACTCGTCCGCGTAGATGGAACCCGATCGGTTCGGGTCATCGGGTACTTCTTTGGCCAACACCTCGCCGGTGAGGTGCCGGGGTGGCGACGGGATACGCATTTTGAATAACTCGGTGGACGACGTGTTTGCAAGAATGCGGCCATTGACATCGGGGGTCGATCCATGAGGGGGCTTTCCGGGGGTCGTCGGCGGGAAGCTCTGGGTCAGCGTGTTGGCGGGAACCCGGGAGGAGAAAGTCTGTTGTCCCGGCCGCGAGTAGAGCGCCGACGACCGGAATATGTTTCGGGGTGTGGAAGAGACACCAGAGAAACTCGTTGATTTCGGGATCACGTTGGAGGGTGCATGCGACGTGCCTGATGCGGACACGGCTGGCGGCCGCTTGTTGGGGTTGTCGCCGGGCATCCGCCTGGGGGGTCCGACAACCAGGCTAGACGGCCTGTGCGCGATATCCGACGCGGAGATACTTTGAGATAGTTTGCTTGATGGACCCTGAGGCCGACCGATAATTCTCCGAGATGCGAGCTGGGTCTCGGAGGCGCGCTTCATCGGGCTGTGCGGCGCGGACGCGGTGTTGGATTCGCGTTGCGCCGATGCAGGCGCAACAGGCTTAGTGGATGCATCCATCTTGTCATCACGGTTGTCTGCAGGAGCTGCGGAGCTGCGAAACAGCCCCGTAAATCCGAAGATGCTTCGCTTCTTAGATTGCTGTTCCATGATGTCGCTCGTCCAGGGCTAAGCTTGCGTGAAGCGAAAGAAGACGAAAAGACGGGAGCGCGGAAGGTCGATGCGGTCGGTTTATGACGCAGATGAGCTGAATTAGATCGCAGCCATGCGCATCCCACTCTGGCTTTGGCGCGTCGTTTGTCGCGTCGTAGCTGTGATGGCCGGGGGTCGTTCAGGCTGAGAACGAGATTCTGGAGATTTGCGCGGTCGGTCTGGCCAGCCTCGGAGTGGAAACCCGACCGGACGCGCCTGACAATGGAAAAGGTGAAAAAGAAGAGAAGACTCGATGATGCCAATGTGATTGGCAATCGAAATGGCCGCCAAATGATGCCGGGGATCCTGTCAAAGCAGGCGGCTGATGAAAGACGGCAGCACCAAGTGAATGGTGTTGTGTGTTGTGGAGGAACGACCTTTTGAGCAACGCTCAGCTCAGAGAGGCCGGGAAAATTTGACGAGGTGCTGCTCTCGCCAGAACGCGGGCAGCTCAAACCCTGCTTAGCGGCTCGTGCACAGACCACTTCCCCCCACCCGGGGATCACATCCATGTGGGGCCAGACGCGGAACGCCTCACGCTCCAACTGATGGAACGAGCAGCACCCAGGCACCTCGAGAAGCTAGGCAAGCGGGTCTTACCGAAAGCCAAAGTCGACCACAAAGTGCAGATGCAACCAGAACAGTCCGATTCTGCCGGTGCTGATGAGACTTTCTGCAATTTCTCCGACAGCTCTTAGTGCACCTAGGAACGCATGCCATCCCGTGGTCATTTTCGTTTGGCCAGGATCACAGACCAACTAGATAGACTTCGTATCTTCTGTTAAGTACTTAGGCCTCAAGAAGAAGGATACGACCGTCGTACATGACCGACCAGGGCACACCTTCTCGATAAATGGTCATGTGCGATCCCAGGCAGCGCAGGCTGATGCCCCTTTGAGTAGGGGTGCAGCGTGACAATGATTACAACTAGCGCCATCAGTGATTCTTCTCAACCAACTAGGAGATGAAAAGGAATCTTTGGAGGATTGTAGGGAAAGAGAAATGACCTATCAAAGTTCTGCACTCGGCAACCTTATCCAAAATTGTCGTGGTTCCCTCCGAAACAATCAACAGGAAACAGGTCACGTCCCCAAGCGTCCAGAATTTTTTTCCCTTTGTTTCTAGCGGGCTTCGGTCTCCCCAACAACAGAGTTTATCCAACACGTCTCCCTATAAAGTTCATTCCAACTAGGGTCCAGGGTCCCGTCGACAGGTTTGACGTGCGAAGGGAGCACAAGCACCCTATCATCTGCTGTAGCCGCATGGAGCAGCCGCGATCCCTGGTCTCTTAACCAGGGGGAGATGATATTTTGGCACAGAGCCGCCGGTCCCTGTGTAAAGCCGAGGTTGCAGAAAGCGCCGACGCTGGCGTGAGACCCGTCTCTTATCCGCACTAGCCCTGGGAGGCAGATAGTGCGTGGCCTCGCCAGGTGTGGGAAAGACGCGGCGAGGCTCTTAGACTTGGCCGGCGGGGCTTGTCAAAGTGTACCAGAGTGGTCTGGATAGTTCATCGTCACCATGTCAACGACGCGCAGCTTGGCCACCGTGATGGCGGGGCTTTGTATGTCTTGAGGATAGTGACTGCTAGATCTCATGCAGGGATGGCAGGGCGGAAACCAGAAGGACGCTGAATCGATCCATACTCACAATTGCAGTGACGGGGCTGCTGCTAAATGGTGTTTTTGAACCCCCCCCTCCCCCGGGAGAAGTTTTCTTGGACAGAGAAAGGAGACAGTGGGGGCGAAGGCGCGAAGTTCAGATAAGGTTGTCAAGAGCCTAGCGTGAGGGAAGACGAGGGCGAAGATGGGAGTTAATGTTATTAGAACCTTATATCAGGGGGCACTGGCTGTCTGCGGCAGCATGTTAGTTGGGGTCATTTTGCAGGGCGAAGTATCCTGGCGGCCCGAGATGAGACTGTCATCGTGCACGATAAACAAATATGTTTTCTCGGACAACTTTCTAAACATGATAGTAACAATTTGGCAGCCAAATACTTCCTAGTATATCCCTCGCGACTCTCGTTTTTTAGCGAGAAAAAGAGATGAGATCACAGGCATCCACGATGAAACGGGTCTTGAATTCCGCCTTCTACTCGGGTATCACATTTGGCAAGAATATACCAAAGGCTTTTGGCAACATCCAGCACATATTCTGTGTTTCTGACTTTTGGGCCGCTGTCTTCCCCAAGACAATTCCTCGAGACGCTCGGATAACCAGTGTACCGGAGGATTCAAAGTGAGCGACACGATCGGAGACTAGGTTGCGGCTTGTAGCAATGACGCTGGCGGACAAAACTGCTTCAAATGGTTGAACATCTGTAACAGGATGTTGGTATGGAATCCAACTTTAAACATGGTCTCGAAATGTGGCCCCGTCGCGGGCACAGGATCACGATTCCGTATTAGGCTGGAGTATCTTCTCTGGCCGAAACTTGATATACTATAATGATGCAGCCAGGGGTATTTTATAGGGACCTCGACACTTCCAACAAGATACACGACAGAAGCCGTCCGGAAGAAGGAAAGGAAAAGAATAAAACAAGGTGGGGCACTATTATTCAGTGGATTCCGCAGGTCTTCGGAGGCGGGCTGTCGTTCTTGGTTCCTCAAAGTCAAAGTCCTTGATCATGCCCCAGA